>NC_140031.1:43860230-44480230 GCF_963513975.1 Fringilla coelebs
GCTAGCACGCTCTCCGTGTGCAGGAGAAGCGGCTGAGGCTTCCTTGCCGGAGAAGCGGCACCTTCGCCGGCAGAGAGCTTCCTGCCGGCCGCGGTGCGCTCCGGAGCGGGGGCTTGTGCCGAAAGAGGCCGGCAACAGGCGCTTACCTTCGGACAGCTGCGGATGCCCGTCTAATGCGTCTCTTGTCGCCTACACGGCAGGGAAAAGCTTTTCCACTCTGTCTAGGAAGGAGAAAGTGTGCCAGCACCGCAAATGCCTCCCGGACTTTCCCTGCAATTCAGCAAGTGCTTTGCAGCTTGAAATTGGAAGGAAAGCCTCAGATTTAGCAGCCAGAGCTTCAGGAGGAGCAGCAGCGAGCACAGCATCGCTTTTGCAGCAGCTCCTTCCATGTGCATGTTTTTGGGAGTGGAAAGGCTTGCAGAGTGTTCAAGTAGCTTTTTCTCTCCGCTGGAAAGCTGCACGCTCAGTGCCAGTGTTCTGCAGCTTCTTTCTTCACGTTTCAGCAGCTAGCACGCTCTCCGTGTGCAGGAGAAGCGGGCGAGGCTTCCTTGCCGGAGAAGAGGCACCTTCGCCGGCAGAGAGCATCCTGCCGGCCGCGGTGCGCTCCGGAGCGGGGGCTTGTGCCGAAAGAGGCCGGGAACAGGCGCTTACCTTCGGACAGCTGCGGATGCCCGTCTAATGCGTCTCTTGTCGCCTACACGGCAGGGAAAAGCTTTTCCACTCTGTCTAGGAAGGAGAAAGTGTGCCAGCACAGCAAATGCCTCCCGGACTTTCCCTGCAATTCAGCAAGTGCTTTGCAGCTTGAAATTGGAAGGAAAGCCTCAGATGTAGCAGCCAGAGCTTCAGGAGGAGCAGCAGCGAGCACAGCATCACTTTTGCAGCAGCTCCTTCCATGTGCATGTTTTTGGGAGTGGAAAGGCTTGCAGAGTGTTCAAGTAGCTTTTTCTCTCCGCTGGAAAGCTGCACGCTCAGTGCCAGTGTTCTGCAGCTTCTTTCTTCACGTTTCAGCAGCTAGCACGCTCTCCGTGTGCTGGAGAAGCGGGAGAGGCTTCCTTGCCAGAGAAGCGGCACCTTCGCCGGCAGAGAGCATCCTGCCGGCCGCGGTGCGCTCCGGAGCGGGGGCTTGTGCCGAAAGAGGCCGGGAACAGGCGCTTACCTTCGGACAGCTCCGGATGCCCGTCTAATGCGTCTCTTGTCGCCTACACGGCAGGGAAAAGCTTTTCCACTCTGTCGAGGAAGGAGAAAGTGTGCCAGCACAGCAAATGCCTCCCGGACTTTCCCTGCAATTCAGCAAGTGCTTTGCAGCTTGAAATTGGAAGGAAAGCCTCAGATTTAGCAGCCAGAGCTTCAGGAGGAGCAGCAGCGAGCACAGCATCGCTTTTGCAGCAGCTCCTTCCATGTGCATGTTTTTGGGAGTTGAAAGGCTTGCAGAGCGTTCAAGTAGCTTTTTCTCTCCGCTGGAAAGCTGCACGCTCAGTGCCAGTGTTCTGCAGCTTCTTTCTTCACGTTTCAGCAGCTAGCACGCTCTCCGTGTGCAGGAGAAGCGGCTGAGGCTTCCTTGCCGGAGAAGAGGCACTTTCGCCGGCAGAGAGCATCCTGCCGGCCGCGGTGCGCTCCGGAGCGGGGGCTTGTGCCGAAAGAGGCCGGCAACAGGCGCTTACCTTCGGACAGCTGCGGATGCCCGTCTAATGCGTCTCTTGTCGCCTACACGGCAGGGAAAAGCTTTTCCACTCTGTCTAGGAAGGAGAAAGTGTGCCAGCACAGCAAATGCCTCCCGGACTTTCCCTGCAATTCAGCAAGTGCTTTGCAGCTTGAAATTGCAAGGAAAGCCTCAGCTTTAGCAGCCAGAGTTTCAGGAGGAGCAGCAGCGAGCACAGCATCGCTTTTGCAGCAGCTCCTTCCATGTGCATGTTTTTGGGAGTGGAAAGGCTTGCAGAGTGTTCAAGTAGCTTTTTCTCTCCGCTGGAAAGCTGCACGCTGAGTGCCAGTGTTCTGCAGCTTCTTTCTTCACGTTTCAGCAGCTAGCACGCTCTCCGTGTGCAGGAGAAGCGGCTGAGGCTTCCTTGCCGGAGAAGCGGCACCTTCGCCGGCAGAGAGCATCCTGCCGGCCGCGGTGCGCTCCGGAGCGGGGGCTTCTGCCGAAAGAGGCCGGGAACAGGCGCTTACCTTCGGACAGCTGCGGATGCCCGTCTAATGCGTCTCTTGTCGCCTACACGGCAGGGAAAAGCTTTTCCACTCTGTCTAGGAAGGAGAAAGTGTGCCAGCACAGCAAATGCCTCCCGGACTTTCCCTGCAATTCAGCAAGTGCTTTGCAGCTTGAAATTGCAAGGAAAGCCTCAGATTTAGCAGCCAGAGCTTCAGGAGGAGCAGCAGCGAGCACAGCATCGCTTTTGCAGCAGCTCCTTCCATGTGCATGTTTTTGGGAGTGGAAAGGCTTGCAGAGTGTTCAAGTAGCTTTTTCTCTCCGCTGGAAAGCTGCACGCTCAGTGCCAGTGTTCTGCAGCTTCTTTCTTCACGTTTCAGCAGCTAGCACGCTCTCCGTGTGCAGGAGAAGCGGCTGAGGCTTCCTTGCCGGAGAAGCGGCACCTTCGCCGGCAGAGAGCATCCTGCCGGCCGCGGTGCGCTCCGGAGCGGGGGCTTGTGCCGAAAGAGGCCGGCAACAGGCGCTTACCTTCGGACAGCTGCGGATGCCCGTCTAATGCGTCTCTTGTCGCCTACACGGCAGGGAAAAGCTTTTCCACTCTGTCTAGGAAGGAGAAAGTGTGCCAGCACAGCAAATGCCTCCCGGACTTTCCCTGCAATTCAGCAAGTGCTTTGCTGCTTCAAATATCAAGGAAAGCCTCAGATTTAGCAGCCAGAGCTTCAGGAGGAGCAGCAGCGAGCACAGCATCGCTTTTGCAGCAGCTCCTTCCATGTGCATGTTTTTGGGAGTGGAAAGGCTTGCAGAGTGTTCAAGTAGCTTTTTCTCTCCGCTGGAAAGCTGCACGCTCAGTGCCAGTGTTCTGCAGCTTCTTTCTTCACGTTTCAGCAGCTAGCACGCTCTCCGTGTGCAGGAGAAGCGGGCGAGGCTTCCTTGCCGGAGAAGAGGCACCTTCGCCGGCAGAGAGCATCCTGCCGGCCGCGGTGCGCTCCGGAGCGGGGGCTTGTGCCGAAAGAGGCCGGGAACAGGCGCTTACCTTCGGACAGCTGCGGATGCCCGTCTAATGCGTCTCTTGTCGCCTACACGGCAGGGAAAAGCTTTTCCACTCTGTCTAGGAAGGAGAAAGTGTGCCAGCACAGCAAATGCCTCCCCGACTTTCCCTGCAATTCAGCAAGTGCTTTGCAGCTTGAAATTGCAAGGAAAGCCTCAGCTTTTGCAGCCAGAGCTTCAGGAGGAGCAGCAGCGAGCACAGCATCGCTTTTGCAGCAGCTCCTTCCATGTGCATGTTTTTGGGAGTTGAAAGGCTTGCAGAGTGTTCAAGTAGCTTTTTCTCTCCGCTGGAAAGCTGCACGCTCAGTGCCAGTCTTCTGCAGCTTCTTTCTTCACGTTTCAGCAGCTAGCACGCTCTCCGTGTGCAGGAGAAGCGGCTGAGGCTTCCTTGCCGGAGAAGAGGCACCTTCGCCGGCAGAGAGCATCCTGCCGGCCGCGGTGCGCTCCGGAGCGGGGGCTTGTGCCGAAAGAGGCCGGGAACAGGCGCTTACCTCCGGACAGCTGCGGATGCCTGTCTAATGCGTCTCTTGTCGCCTACACGGCAGGGAAAAGCTTTTCCACTCTGTCTAGGAAGGAGAAAGTGTGCCAGCACAGCAAATGCCTCCCGGACTTTCCCTGCAATTCAGCAAGTGCTTTGCAGCTTGAAATTGCAAGGAAAGCCTCAGCTTTTGCAGCCAGAGCTTCAGGAGGAGCAGCAGCGAGCACAGCATCGCTTTTGCAGCAGCTCCTTCCATGTGCATGTTTTTGGGAGTGGAAAGGCTTGCAGAGTGTTCAAGTAGCTTTTTCTCTCCGCTGGAAAGCTGCACGCTCAGTGCCAGTCTTCTGCAGCTTCTTTCTTCACGTTTCAGCAGCTAGCACGCTCTCCGTGTGCAGGAGAAGCGGGAGAGGCTTCCTTGCCAGAGAAGCGGCACCTTCGCCGGCAGAGAGCATCCTGCCGGCCGCGGTGCGCTCCGGAGCGGGGGCTTGTGCCGAAAGAGGCCGGGAACAGGCGCTTACCTTCGGACAGCTCCGGATGCCCGTCTAATGCGTCTCTTGTCGCCTACACGGCAGGGAAAAGCTTTTCCACTCTGTCGAGGAAGGAGAAAGTGTGCCAGCACAGCAAATGCCTCCCGGACTTTCCCTGCAATTCAGCAAGTGCTTTGCAGCTTGAAATTGCAAGGAAAGCCTCAGATTTAGCAGCCAGAGCTTCAGGAGGAGCAGCAGCGAGCACAGCATCGCTTTTGCAGCAGCTCCTTCCATGTGCATGTTTTTGGGAGTTGAAATGCTTGCAAAATGTTCAAGTAGCTTTTTCTCTCCGCTGGAAAGCTGCACGCTCAGTGCCAGTGTTCTGCAGCTTCTTTCTTCACGTTTCAGCAGCTAGCACGCTCTCCGTGTGCAGGAGAAGCGGGCGAGGCTTCCTTGCCGGAGAAGCGGCACCTTCGCCGGCAGAGAGCATCCTGCCGGCCGCGGTTCGCTCCGGAGCGGGGGCTTGTGCCGAAAGAGGCCGGGAACAGGCGCTTACCTTCGGACAGCTCCGGATCCCTTTCTAATGCGTCTCTTGTCGCCTACACGGCAGGGAAAAGCTTTTCCACTCTGTCTAGGAAGGAGAAAGTGTGCCAGCACAGCAAATGCCTCCCGGACTTTCCCTGCAATTCAGCAAGTGCTTTGCTGCTTGAAATATCAAGGAAAGCCTCAGATTTAGCAGCCAGAGCTTCAGGAGGAGCAGCAGCGAGCACAGCATCGCTTTTGCAGCAGCTCCTTCCATGTGCATGTTTTTGGGAGTGGAAAGGCTTGCAGAGTGTTCAAGTAGCTTTTTCTCTCCGCTGGAAAGCTGCACGCTCAGTGCCAGTCTTCTGCAGCTTCTTTCTTCACGTTTCAGCAGCTAGCACGCTCTCCGTGTGCAGGAGAAGCGGCTGAGGCTTCCTTGCCGGAGAAGAGGCACCTTCGCCGGCAGAGAGCATCCTGCCGGCCGCGGTTCGCTCCGGAGCGGGGGCTTGTGCCGAAAGAGGCCGGGAACAGGCGCTTACCTTCGGACAGCTGCGGATGCCTGTCTAATGCGTCTCTTGTCGCCTACACGGCAGGGAAAAGCTTTTCCACTCTGTCTAGGAAGGAGAAAGTGTGCCAGCACAGCAAATGCCTCCCAGACTTTCCCTGCAATTCAGCAAGTGCTTTGCAGCTTGAAATTGCAAGGAAAGCCTCAGCTTTTGCAGCCAGAGCTTCAGGAGGAGCAGCAGCGAGCACAGCATCGCTTTTGCAGCAGCTCCTTCCATGTGCATGTTTTTGGGAGTGGAAAGGCTTGCAAAATGTTCAAGTAGCTTTTTCTCTCCGCTGGAAAGCTGCACGCTCAGTGCCAGTGTTCTGCAGCTTCTTTCTTCACGTTTCAGCAGCTAGCACGCTCTCCGTGTGCAGGAGAAGCGGCTGAGGCTTCCTTGCCGGAGAAGCGGCACCTTCGCCGGCAGAGAGCATCCTGCCGGCCGCGGTGCGCTCCGGAGCGGGGGCTTGTGCCGAAAGAGGCCGGGAACAGGCGCTTACCTTCGGACAGCTGCGGATGCCCGTCTAATGCGTCTCTTGTCGCCTACACGGCAGGGAAAAGCTTTTCCACTCTGTCTAGGAAGGAGAAAGTGTGCCAGCACAGCAAATGCCTCCCGGACTTTCCCTGCAATTCAGCAAGTGATTTGCAGCTTGAAATTGCAAGGAAAGCCTCAGATTTAGCAGCCAGAGCTTCAGGAGGAGCAGCAGCGAGCACAGCATCGCTTTTGCAGCAGCTCCTTCCATGTGCATGGTTTTGGGAGTGGAAAGGCTTGCAGAGTGTTCAAGTAGCTTTTTCTCTCCGCTGGAAAGCTGCACGCTCAGTGCCAGTCTTCTGCAGCTTCTTTCTTCACGTTTCAGCAGCTAGCACGCTCTCCGTGTGCAGGAGAAGCGGCTGAGGCTTCCTTGCCGGAGAAGCGGCACCTTCGCCGGCAGAGAGCATCCTGCCGGCCGCGGTGCGCTCCGGAGCGGGGGCTTGTGCCGAAAGAGGCCGGCAACAGGCGCTTACCTTCGGACAGCTGCAGATGCCCGTCTAATGCGTCTCTTGTCGCCTACACGCCAGGGAAAAGCTTTTCCACTCTGTCTAGGAAGGAGAAAGTGTGCCAGCACAGCAAATGCCTCCCGGACTTTCCCTGCAATTCAGCAAGTGCTTTGCAGCTTGAAATTGGGAGGAAAGCCTCAGATTTAGCAGCCAGAGCTTCAGGAGGAGCAGCAGCGAGCACAGCATCGCTTTTGCAGCAGCTCCTTCCATGTGCATGTTTTTGGGAGTGGAAAGGCTTGCAGAGTGTTCAAGTAGCTTTTTCTCTCCGCTGGAAAGCTGCACGCTCAGTGCCAGTCTTCTGCAGCTTCTTTCTTCACGTTTCAGCAGCTAGCATGCTCTCCGTGGGCTGGAGAAGCGGGAGAGGCTTCCTTGCCGGAGAAGCGGCACCTTCGCCGGCAGAGAGCATCCAGCCGGCCGCGGTGCGCTCCGGAGCGGGGGCTTGTGCCGAAAGAGGCCGGCAACAGGCACTTACCTTCGGACAGCTCCGGATGCCCGTCTAATGCGTCTCTTGTTGCCTACACGGCAGGGAAAAGCTTTTCCAATCTGTCTAGGAAGGAGAAAGTGTGCCAGCACAGCAAATGCCTCCCGGACTTTCCCTGCAATTCAGCAAGTGCTTTGCAGCTTGAAATTGGAAGGAAAGCCTCAGCTTTAGCAGCCAGAGCTTCAGGAGGAGCAGCAGCGAGCACAGCATCGCTTTTGCAGCAGCTCCTTCCATGTGCATGTTTTTGGGAGTGGAAAGGCTTGCAGAGTGTTCAAGTAGCTTTTTCTCTCCGCTGGAAAGCTGCACGCTCAGTGCCAGTGTTCTGCAGCTTCTTTCTTCACGTTTCAGCAGCTAGCACGCTCTCCGTGTGCAGGAGAAGCGGGCGAGGCTTCCTTGCCGCAGAAGAGGCACCTTCGCCGGCAGAGAGCATCCTGCCGGCCGCGGTGCGCTCCGGAGCGGGGGCTTGTGCCGAAAGAGGCCGGGAACAGGCGCTTACCTTCGGACAGCTGCGGATGCCCGTCTAATGCGTCTCTTGTCGCCCACACGCCAGGGAAAAGCTTTTCCACTCTGTCTAGGAAGGAGAAAGTGTGCCAGCACAGCAAATGCCTCCCGGACTTTCCCTGCAATTCAGCAAGTGCTTTGCAGCTTGAAATTGGAAGGAAAGCCTCAGATTTAGCAGCCAGAGCTTCAGGAGGAGCAGCAGCGAGCACAGCATCGCTTTTGCAGCAGCTCCTTCCATGTGCATGTTTTTGGGAGTGGAAAGGCTTGCAGAGTGTTCAAGTAGCTTTTTCTCTCCGCTGGAAAGCTGCACGCTCAGTGCCAGTCTTCTGCAGCTTCTTTCTTCACGTTTCAGCAGCTAGCACGCTCTCCGTGTGTTGGAGAAGCGGGAGAGGCTTCCTTGCCAGAGAAGCGGCACCTTCGCCGGCAGAGAGCATCCTGCCGGCCGCGGTGCGCTCCGGAGCGGGGGCTTGTGCCGAAAGAGGCCGGGAACAGGCGCTTACCTTCGGACAGCTGCGGATGCCCGTCTAATGCGTCTCTTGTCGCCTACACGCCAGGAAAAAGCTTTTCCACTCTGTCTAGGAAGGAGAAAGTGTGCCAGCACAGCAAATGCCTCCCGGACATTCCCTGCAATTCAGCAAGTGCTTTGCAGCTTGAAATTGGAAGGAAAGCCTCAGATTTAGCAGCCAGAGCTTCAGGAGGAGCAGCAGCGAGCACAGCATCGCTTTTGCAGCAACTCCTTCCATGTGCATGTTTTTGGGAGTGGAAAGGCTTGCAGAGTGTTCAAGTAGCTTTTTCTCTCCGCTGGAAAGCTGCACGCTCAGTGCCAGTGTTCTGCAGCTTCTTTCTTCACGTTTCAGCAGCTAGCACGCTCTCCGTGTGCTGGAGAAGCGGGAGAGGCTTCCTTGCCAGAGAAGCGGCACCTTCGCCGGCAGAGAGCATCCTGCCGGCCGCGGTGCGCTCCGGAGCGGGGGCTTGTGCCGAAAGAGGCCGGGAACAGGCGCTTACCTTCGGACAGCTCCGGATGCTCGTCTAATGCGTCTCTTGTCGCCTACACGGCAGGGAAAAGCTTTTCCACTCTGTCTAGGAAGGAGAAAGTGTGCCAGCACAGCAAATGCCTCCCGGACATTCCCTGCAATTCAGCAAGTGCTTTGCAGCTTGAAATTGGAAGGAAAGCCTCAGATTTAGCAGCCAGAGCTTCAGGAGGAGCAGCAGCGAGCACAGCATCGCTTTTGCAGCAGCTCCTTCCATGTGCATGTTTTTGGGAGTGGAAAGGCTTGCAGAGTGTTCAAGTAGCTTTTTCTCTCCGCTGGAAAGCTGCACGCTCAGTGCCAGTGTTCTGCAGCTTCTTTCTTCACGTTTCAGCAGCTAGCACGCTCTCCGTGTGCAGGAGAAGCGGGCGAGGCTTCCTTGCCGGAGAAGAGGCACCTTCGCCGGCAGAGAGCATCCTGCCGGCCGCGGTGCGCTCCGGAGCGGGGGCTTGTGCCGAAAGAGGCCGGCAACAGGCGCTTACCTTCGGACAGCTGCGGATGCCCGTCTAATGCGTCTCTTGTCGCCTACACGGCAGGGAAAAGCTTTTCCACTCTGTCTAGGAAGGAGAAAGTGTGCCAGCACAGCAAATGCCTCCTGGACTTTCCCTGCAATTCAGCAAGTGCTTTGCAGCTTGAAATTGCAAGGAAAGCCTCAGATTTAGCAGCCAGAGCTTCAGGAGGAGCAGCAGCGAGCACAGCATCGCTTTTGCAGCAGCTCCTTCCATGTGCATGTTTTTGGGAGTGGAAAGGCTTGCAGAGTGTTCAAGTAGCTTTTTCTCTCCGCTGGAAAGCTGCACGCTCAGTGCCAGTCTTCTGCAGCTTCTTTCTTCACGTTTCAGCAGCTAGCACGCTCTCCGTGTGCAGGAGAAGCGGCTGAGGCTTCCTTGCCGGAGAAGCGGCACCTTCGCCGGCAGAGAGCATCCTGCCGGCCGCGGTGCGCTCCGGAGCGGGGGCTTGTGCCGAAAGAGGCCGGGAACAGGCGCTTACCTTCGGACAGCTCCGGATGCCCGTCTAATGCGTCTCTTGTCGCCTACACGCCAGGGAAAAGCTTTTCCACTCTGTCTAGGAAGGAGAAAGTGTGCCAGCACAGCAAATGCCTCCCGGACATTCCCTGCAATTCAGCAAGTGCTTTGCAGCTTGAAATTGGAAGGAAAGCCTCAGATTTAGCAGCCAGAGCTTCAGGAGGAGCAGCAGCGAGCACAGCATCGCTTTTGCAGCAGCTCCTTCCATGTGCATGTTTTTGGGAGTGGAAAGGCTTGCAGAGTGTTCAAGTAGCTTTTTCTCTCCGCTGGAAAGCTGCACGCTCAGTGCCAGTGTTCTGCAGCTTCTTTCTTCACGTTTCAGCAGCTAGCACGCTCTCCGTGTGCAGGAGAAGCGGCTGAGGCTTCCTTGCCGGAGAAGCGGCACCTTCGCCGGCAGAGAGCATCCTGCCGGCCGCGGTTCGCTCCGGAGCGGGGGCTTGTGCCGAAAGAGGCCGGGAACAGGCGCTTACCTTCGGACAGCTCCGGATGCCCGTCTAATGCGTCTCTTGTCGCCTACACGGCAGGGAAAAGCTTTTCCACTCTGTCTAGGAAGGAGAAAGTGTGCCAGCACAGCAAATGCCTCCTGGACTTTCCCTGCAATTCAGCAAGTGCTTTGCTGCTTGAAATATCAAGGAAAGCCTCAGATTTAGCAGCCAGAGCTTCAGGAGGAGCAGCAGCGAGCACAGCATCGCTTTTGCAGCAGCTCCTTCCATGTGCATGTTTTTGGGAGTGGAAAGGCTTGCAGAGTGTTCAAGTAGCTTTTTCTCTCCGCTGGAAAGCTGCACGCTCAGTGCCAGTCTTCTGCAGCTTCTTTCTTCACGTTTCAGCAGCTAGCACGCTCTCCGTGTGCAGGAGAAGCGGCTGAGGCTTCCTTGCCGGAGAAGCGGCACCTTCGCCGGCAGAGAGCATCCTGCCGGCCGCGGTGCGCTCCGGAGCGGGGGCTTGTGCCGAAAGAGGCCGGCAACAGGCGCTTACCTTCGGACAGCTGCGGATGCCCGTCTAATGCGTCTCTTGTCGCCTACACGGCAGGGAAAAGCTTTTCCACTCTGTCTAGGAAGGAGAAAGTGTGCCAGCACAGCAAATGCCTCCCGGACTTTCCCTGCAATTCAGCAAGTGCTTTGCAGCTTGAAATTGGAAGGAAAGCCTCAGATTTAGCAGCCAGAGCTTCAGGAGGAGCAGCAGCGAGCACAGCATCGCTTTTGCAGCAGCTCCTTCCATGTGCATGTTTTTGGGAGTGGAAAGGCTTGCAGAGTGTTCAAGTAGCTTTTTCTCTCCGCTGGAAAGCTGCACGCTCAGTGCCAGTCTTCTGCAGCTTCTTTCTTCACGTTTCAGCAGCTAGCACGCTCTCCGTGGGCTGGAGAAGCGGGAGAGGCTTCCTTGCCGGAGAAGCGGCACCTTCGCCGGCAGAGAGCATCCAGCCGGCCGCGGTGCGCTCCGGAGCGGGGGCTTGTGCCGAAAGAGGCCGGCAACAGGCACTTACCTTCGGACAGCTCCGGATGCCCGTCTAATGCGTCTCTTGTTGCCTACACGGCAGGGAAAAGCTTTTCCACTCTGTCTAGGAAGGAGAAAGTGTGCCAGCACAGCAAATGCCTCCCGGACTTTCCCTGCAATTCAGCAAGTGCTTTGCAGCTTGAAATTGGAAGGAAAGCCTCAGCTTTAGCAGCCAGAGCTTCAGGAGGAGCAGCAGCGAGCACAGCATCGCTTTTGCAGCAGCTCCTTCCATGTGCATGTTTTTGGGAGTGGAAAGGCTTGCAGAGTGTTCAAGTAGCTTTTTCTCTCCGCTGGAAAGCTGCACGCTCAGTGCCAGTCTTCTGCAGCTTCTTTCTTCACGTTTCAGCAGCTAGCACGCTCTCCGTGTGCAGGAGAAGCGGGCGAGGCTTCCTTGCCGGAGAAGAGGCACCTTCGCCGGCAGAGAGCATCCTGCCGGCCGCGGTGCGCTCCGGAGTGGGGGCTTGTGCCGAAAGAGGCCGGGAACAGGCGCTTACCTTCGGACAGCTGCGGATGCCCGTCTAATGCGTCTCTTGTCGCCCACACGCCAGGGAAAAGCTTTTCCACTCTGTCTAGGAAGGAGAAAGTGTGCCAGCACAGCAAATGCCTCCCGGACTTTCCCTGCAATTCAGCAAGTGCTTTGCAGCTTGAAATTGGAAGGAAAGCCTCAGATTTAGCAGCCAGAGCTTCAGGAGGAGCAGCAGCGAGCACAGCATCGCTTTTGCAGCAGCTCCTTCCATGTGCATGTTTTTGGGAGTGGAAAGGCTTGCAGAGTGTTCAAGTAGCTTTTTCTCTCCGCTGGAAAGCTGCACGCTCAGTGCCAGTCTTCTGCAGCTTCTTTCTTCACGTTTCAGCAGCTAGCACGCTCTCCGTGGGCTGGAGAAGCGGGATAGGCTTCCTTGCCAGAGAAGCGGCACCTTCGCCGGCAGAGAGCATCCTGCCGGCCGCGGTGCGCTCCGGAGCGGGGGCTTGTGCCGAAAGAGGCCGGGAACAGGCGCTTACCTTCGGACAGCTGCGGATGCCCGTCTAATGCGTCTCTTGTCGCCTACACGCCAGGAAAAAGCTTTTCCACTCTGTCTAGGAAGGAGAAAGTGTGCCAGCACAGCAAATGCCTCCCGGACATTCCCTGCAATTCAGCAAGTGCTTTGCAGCTTGAAATTGGAAGGAAAGCCTCAGATTTAGCAGCCAGAGCTTCAGGAGGAGCAGCAGCGAGCACAGCATCGCTTTTGCAGCAGCTCCTTCCATGTGCATGTTTTTGGGAGTGGAAAGGCTTGCAGAGTGTTCAAGTAGCTTTTTCTCTCCGCTGGAAAGCTGCACGCTCAGTGCCAGTGTTCTGCAGCTTCTTTCTTCACGTTTCAGCAGCTAGCACGCTCTCCGTGTGCTGGAGAAGCGGGAGAGGCTTCCTTGCCAGAGAAGCGGCACCTTCGCCGGCAGAGAGCATCCTGCCGGCCGCGGTGCGCTCCGGAGCGGGGGCTTGTGCCGAAAGAGGCCGGGAACAGGCGCTTACCTTCGGACAGCTCCGGATGCCCGTCTAATGCGTCTCTTGTCGCCTACACGGCAGGGAAAAGCTTTTCCACTCTGTCTAGGAAGGAGAAAGTGTGCCAGCACAGCAAATGCCTCCCGGACATTCCCTGCAATTCAGCAAGTGCTTTGCAGTTTGAAATTGGAAGGAAAGCCTCAGATTTAGCAGCCAGAGCTTCAGGAGGAGCAGCAGCGAGCACAGCATCGCTTTTGCAGCAGCTCCTTCCATGTGCATGTTTTTGGGAGTGGAAAGGCTTGCAGAGTGTTCAAGTAGCTTTTTCTCTCCGCTGGAAAGCTGCACGCTCAGTGCCAGTGTTCTGCAGCTTCTTTCTTCACGTTTCAGCAGCTAGCACGCTCTCCGTGTGCAGGAGAAGCGGGCGAGGCTTCCTTGCCGGAGAAGAGGCACCTTCGCCGGCAGAGAGCATCCTGCCGGCCGCGGTGCGCTCCGGAGCGGGGGCTTGTGCCGAAAGAGGCCGGCAACAGGCGCTTACCTTCGGACAGCTGCGGATGCCCGTCTAATGCGTCTCTTGTCGCCTACACGGCAGGGAAAAGCTTTTCCACTCTGTCTAGGAAGGAGAAAGTGTGCCAGCACAGCAAATGCCTCCTGGACTTTCCCTGCAATTCAGCAAGTGCTTTGCAGCTTGAAATTGCAAGGAAAGCCTCAGATTTAGCAGCCAGAGCTTCAGGAGGAGCAGCAGCGAGCACAGCATCGCTTTTGCAGCAGCTCCTTCCATGTGCATGTTTTTGGGAGTGGAAAGGCTTGCAGAGTGTTCAAGTAGCTTTTTCTCTCCGCTGGAAAGCTGCACGCTCAGTGCCAGTCTTCTGCAGCTTCTTTCTTCACGTTTCAGCAGCTAGCACGCTCTCCGTGTGCAGGAGAAGCGGCTGAGGCTTCCTTGCCGGAGAAGCGGCACCTTCGCCGGCAGAGAGCATCCTGCCGGCCGCGGTGCGCTCCGGAGCGGGGGCTTGTGCCGAAAGAGGCCGGGAACAGGCGCTTACCTTCGGACAGCTCCGGATGCCCGTCTAATGCGTCTCTTGTCGCCTACACGCCAGGGAAAAGCTTTTCCACTCTGTCTAGGAAGGAGAAAGTGTGCCAGCACAGCAAATGCCTCCCGGACTTTCCCTGCAATTCAGCAAGTGCTTTGCAGCTTGAAATTGGAAGGAAAGCCTCAGATTTAGCAGCCAGAGCTTCAGGAGGAGCAGCAGCGAGCACAGCATCGCTTTTGCAGCAGCTCCTTCCATGTGCATGTTTTTGGGAGTGGAAAGGCTTGCAGAGTGTTCAAGTAGCTTTTTCTCTCCGCTGGAAAGCTGCACGCTCAGTGCCAGTCTTCTGCAGCTTCTTTCTTCACGTTTCAGCAGCTAGCACGCTCTCCGTGTGCAGGAGAAGCGGCTGAGGCTTCCTTGCCGGAGAAGCGGCACCTTCGCCGGCAGAGAGCATCCTGCCGGCCGCGGTGCGCTCCGGAGCGGGGGCTTGTGCCGAAAGAGGCCGGCAACAGGCGCTTACCTTCGGACAGCTCCGGATGCCCGTCTAATGCGTCTCTTGTCGCCTACACGGCAGGGAAAAGCTTTTCCACTCTGTCTAGGAAGGAGAAAGTGTGCCAGCACAGCAAATGCCTCCTGGACTTTCCCTGCAATTCAGCAAGTGCTTTGCTGCTTGAAATATCAAGGAAAGCCTCAGATTTAGCAGCCAGAGCTTCAGGAGGAGCAGCAGCGAGCACAGCATCGCTTTCGCAGCAGCTCCTTCCATGTGCATGTTTTTGGGAGTTGAAAGGCTTGCAAAATGTTCAATTAGCTTTTTCTCTCCGCTGGAAAGCTGCACGCTCAGTGCCAGTGTTCTGCAGCTTCTTTCTTCACGTTTCAGCAGCTAGCACGCTCTCCGTGTGCAGGAGAAGCGGCTGAGGCTTCCTTGCCGGAGAAGAGGCACCTTCGCCGGCAGAGAGCATCCTGCCGGCCGCGGTTCGCTCCGGAGCGGGGGCTTGTGCCGAAAGAGGCCGGGAACAGGCGCTTACCTTCGGACAGCTGCGGATGCCTGTCTAATGCGTCTCTTGTCACCTACACGGCAGGGAAAAGCTTTTCCACTCTGTCTAGGAAGGAGAAAGTGTGCCAGCACAGCAAATGCCTCCCAGACTTTCCCTGCAATTCAGCAAGTGATTTGCAGCTTGAAATTGCAAGGAAAGCCTCAGCTTTTGCAGCCAGAGCTTCAGGAGGAGCAGCAGCGAGCACAGCATCGCTTTTGCAGCAGCTCCTTCCATGTGCATGTTTTTGGGAGTGGAAAGGCTTGCAAAATGTTCAAGTAGCTTTTTCTCTCCGCTGGAAAGCTGCACGCTCAGTGCCAGTGTTCTGCAGCTTCTTTCTTCACGTTTCAGCAGCTAGCACGCTCTCCGTGTGCAGGAGAAGCGGCTGAGGCTTCCTTGCCGGAGAAGCGGCACCTTCGCCGGCAGAGAGCATCCTGCCGGCCGCGGTGCGCTCCGGAGCGGGGGCTTGTGCCGAAAGAGGCCGGGAACAGGCGCTTACCTTCGGACAGCTGCGGATGCCCGTCTAATGCGTCTCTTGTCGCCTACACGGCAGGGAAAAGCTTTTCCACTCTGTCTAGGAAGGAGAAAGTGTGCCAGCACAGCAAATGCCTCCCGGACTTTCCCTGCAATTCAGCAAGTGCTTTGCAGCTTGAAATTGGAAGGAAAGCCTCAGATTTAGCAGCCAGAGCTTCAGGAGGAGCAGCAGCGAGCACAGCATCGCTTTTGCAGCAGCTCCTTCCATGTGCATGGTTTTGGGAGTGGAAAGGCTTGCAGAGTGTTCAAGTAGCTTTTTCTCTCCGCTGGAAAGCTGCACGCTCAGTGCCAGTCTTCTGCAGCTTCTTTCTTCACGTTTCAGCAGCTAGCACGCTCTCCGTGTGCAGGAGAAGCGGCTGAGGCTTCCTTGCCGGAGAAGCGGCACCTTCGCCGGCAGAGAGCATCCTGCCGGCCGCGGTGCGCTCCGGAGCGGGGGCTTGTGCCGAAAGAGGCCGGCAACAGGCGCTTACCTTCGGACAGCTGCAGATGCCCGTCTAATGCGTCTCTTGTCGCCTACACGCCAGGGAAAAGCTTTTCCACTCTGTCTAGGAAGGAGAAAGTGTGCCAGCACAGCAAATGCCTCCCGGACTTTCCCTGCAATTCAGCAAGTGCTTTGCAGCTTGAAATTGGGAGGAAAGCCTCAGATTTAGCAGCCAGAGCTTCAGGAGGAGCAGCAGCGAGCACAGCATCGCTTTTGCAGCAGCTCCTTCCATGTGCATGTTTTTGGGAGTGGAAAGGCTTGCAGAGTGTTCAAGTAGCTTTTTCTCTCCGCTGGAAAGCTGCACGCTCAGTGCCAGTCTTCTGCAGCTTCTTTCTTCACGTTTCAGCAGCTAGCATGCTCTCCGTGGGCTGGAGAAGCGGGAGAGGCTTCCTTGCCGGAGAAGCGGCACCTTCGCCGGCAGAGAGCATCCAGCCGGCCGCGGTGCGCTCCGGAGCGGGGGCTTGTGCCGAAAGAGGCCGGCAACAGGCACTTACCTTCGGACAGCTCCGGATGCCCGTCTAATGCGTCTCTTGTTGCCTACACGGCAGGGAAAAGCTTTTCCAATCTGTCTAGGAAGGAGAAAGTGTGCCAGCACAGCAAATGCCTCCCGGACTTTCCCTGCAATTCAGCAAGTGCTTTGCAGCTTGAAATTGGAAGGAAAGCCTCAGCTTTAGCAGCCAGAGCTTCAGGAGGAGCAGCAGCGAGCACAGCATCGCTTTTGCAGCAGCTCCTTCCATGTGCATGTTTTTGGGAGTGGAAAGGCTTGCAGAGTGTTCAAGTAGCTTTTTCTCTCCGCTGGAAAGCTGCACGCTCAGTGCCAGTGTTCTGCAGCTTCTTTCTTCACGTTTCAGCAGCTAGCACGCTCTCCGTGTGCAGGAGAAGCGCGCGAGGCTTCCTTGCCGCAGAAGAGGCACCTTCGCCGGCAGAGAGCATCCTGCCGGCCGCGGTGCGCTCCGGAGCGGGGGCTTGTGCCGAAAGAGGCCGGGAACAGGCGCTTACCTTCGGACAGCTGCGGATGCCCGTCTAATGCGTCTCTTGTCGCCCACACGCCAGGGAAAAGCTTTTCCACTCTGTCTAGGAAGGAGAAAGTGTGCCAGCACAGCAAATGCCTCCCGGACTTTCCCTGCAATTCAGCAAGTGCCTTGCAACTTGAAATTGGAAGGAAAGCCTCAGATTTAGCAGCCAGAGCTTCAGGAGGAGCAGCAGCGAGCACAGCATCGCTTTTGCAGCAGCTCCTTCCATGTGCATGTTTTTGGGAGTGGAAAGGCTTGCAGAGTGTTCAAGTAGCTTTTTCTCTCCGCTGGAAAGCTGCACGCTCAGTGCCAGTCTTCTGCAGCTTCTTTCTTCACGTTTCAGCAGCTAGCACGCTCTCCGTGTGTTGGAGAAGCGGGAGAGGCTTCCTTGCCAGAGAAGCGGCACCTTCGCCGGCAGAGAGCATCCTGCCGGCCGCGGTGCGCTCCGGAGCGGGGGCTTGTGCCGAAAGAGGCCGGGAACAGGCGCTTACCTTCGGACAGCTGCGGATGCCCGTCTAATGCGTCTCTTGTCGCCTACACGCCAGGAAAAAGCTTTTCCACTCTGTCTAGGAAGGAGAAAGTGTGCCAGCACAGCAAATGCCTCCCGGACATTCCCTGCAATTCAGCAAGTGCTTTGCAGCTTGAAATTGGAAGGAAAGCCTCAGATTTAGCAGCCAGAGCTTCAGGAGGAGCAGCAGCGAGCACAGCATCGCTTTTGCAGCAACTCCTTCCATGTGCATGTTTTTGGGAGTGGAAAGGCTTGCAGAG
This sequence comes from Fringilla coelebs, assembly GCF_963513975.1. NCBI lineage: Eukaryota > Metazoa > Chordata > Aves > Passeriformes > Fringillidae > Fringilla > Fringilla coelebs. The sequence goes on from NC_140031.1 coordinate 43,877,319, forward strand.
TGTTCAAGTAGCTTTTTCTCTCCGCTGGAAAGCTGCACGCTCAGTGCCAGTGTTCTGCAGCTTCTTTCTTCACGTTTCAGCAGCTAGCACGCTCTCCGTGTGCTGGAGAAGCGGGAGAGGCTTCCTTGCCAGAGAAGCGGCACCTTCGCCGGCAGAGAGCATCCTGCCGGCCGCGGTGCGCTCCGGAGCGGGGGCTTGTGCCGAAAGAGGCCGGGAACAGGCGCTTACCTTCGGACAGCTCCGGATGCTCGTCTAATGCGTCTCTTGTCGCCTACACGGCAGGGAAAAGCTTTTCCACTCTGTCTAGGAAGGAGAAAGTGTGCCAGCACAGCAAATGCCTCCCGGACATTCCCTGCAATTCAGCAAGTGCTTTGCAGCTTGAAATTGGAAGGAAAGCCTCAGATTTAGCAGCCAGAGCTTCAGGAGGAGCAGCAGCGAGCACAGCATCGCTTTTGCAGCAGCTCCTTCCATGTGCATGTTTTTGGGAGTGGAAAGGCTTGCAGAGTGTTCAAGTAGCTTTTTCTCTCCGCTGGAAAGCTGCACGCTCAGTGCCAGTGTTCTGCAGCTTCTTTCTTCACGTTTCAGCAGCTAGCACGCTCTCCGTGTGCAGGAGAAGCGGGCGAGGCTTCCTTGCCGGAGAAGAGGCACCTTCGCCGGCAGAGAGCATCCTGCCGGCCGCGGTGCGCTCCGGAGCGGGGGCTTGTGCCGAAAGAGGCCGGCAACAGGCGCTTACCTTCGGACAGCTGCGGATGCCCGTCTAATGCGTCTCTTGTCGCCTACACGGCAGGGAAAAGCTTTTCCACTCTGTCTAGGAAGGAGAAAGTGTGCCAGCACAGCAAATGCCTCCTGGACTTTCCCTGCAATTCAGCAAGTGCTTTGCAGCTTGAAATTGCAAGGAAAGCCTCAGATTTAGCAGCCAGAGCTTCAGGAGGAGCAGCAGCGAGCACAGCATCGCTTTTGCAGCAGCTCCTTCCATGTGCATGTTTTTGGGAGTGGAAAGGCTTGCAGAGTGTTCAAGTAGCTTTTTCTCTCCGCTGGAAAGCTGCACGCTCAGTGCCAGTCTTCTGCAGCTTCTTTCTTCACGTTTCAGCAGCTAGCACGCTCTCCGTGTGCAGGAGAAGCGGCTGAGGCTTCCTTGCCGGAGAAGCGGCACCTTCGCCGGCAGAGAGCATCCTGCCGGCCGCGGTGCGCTCCGGAGCGGGGGCTTGTGCCGAAAGAGGCCGGGAACAGGCGCTTACCTTCGGACAGCTCCGGATGCCCGTCTAATGCGTCTCTTGTCGCCTACACGCCAGGGAAAAGCTTTTCCACTCTGTCTAGGAAGGAGAAAGTGTGCCAGCACAGCAAATGCCTCCCGGACATTCCCTGCAATTCAGCAAGTGCTTTGCAGCTTGAAATTGGAAGGAAAGCCTCAGATTTAGCAGCCAGAGCTTCAGGAGGAGCAGCAGCGAGCACAGCATCGCTTTTGCAGCAGCTCCTTCCATGTGCATGTTTTTGGGAGTGGAAAGGCTTGCAGAGTGTTCAAGTAGCTTTTTCTCTCCGCTGGAAAGCTGCACGCTCAGTGCCAGTGTTCTGCAGCTTCTTTCTTCACGTTTCAGCAGCTAGCACGCTCTCCGTGTGCAGGAGAAGCGGCTGAGGCTTCCTTGCCGGAGAAGCGGCACCTTCGCCGGCAGAGAGCATCCTGCCAGCCGCGGTTCGCTCCGGAGCGGGGGCTTGTGCCGAAAGAGGCCGGGAACAGGCGCTTACCTTCGGACAGCTCCGGATGCCCGTCTAATGCGTCTCTTGTCGCCTACACGGCAGGGAAAAGCTTTTCCACTCTGTCTAGGAAGGAGAAAGTGTGCCAGCACAGCAAATGCCTCCTGGACTTTCCCTGCAATTCAGCAAGTGCTTTGCTGCTTGAAATATCAAGGAAAGCCTCAGATTTAGCAGCCAGAGCTTCAGGAGGAGCAGCAGCGAGCACAGCATCGCTTTTGCAGCAGCTCCTTCCATGTGCATGTTTTTGGGAGTGGAAAGGCTTGCAGAGTGTTCAAGTAGCTTTTTCTCTCCGCTGGAAAGCTGCACGCTCAGTGCCAGTCTTCTGCAGCTTCTTTCTTCACGTTTCAGCAGCTAGCACGCTCTCCGTGTGCAGGAGAAGCGGCTGAGGCTTCCTTGCCGGAGAAGCGGCACCTTCGCCGGCAGAGAGCATCCTGCCGGCCGCGGTGCGCTCCGGAGCGGGGGCTTGTGCCGAAAGAGGCCGGCAACAGGCGCTTACCTTCGGACAGCTGCGGATGCCCGTCTAATGCGTCTCTTGTCGCCTACACGGCAGGGAAAAGCTTTTCCACTCTGTCTAGGAAGGAGAAAGTGTGCCAGCACAGCAAATGCCTCCCGGACTTTCCCTGCAATTCAGCAAGTGCTTTGCAGCTTGAAATTGGAAGGAAAGCCTCAGATTTAGCAGCCAGAGCTTCAGGAGGAGCAGCAGCGAGCACAGCATCGCTTTTGCAGCAGCTCCTTCCATGTGCATGTTTTTGGGAGTGGAAAGGCTTGCAGAGTGTTCAAGTAGCTTTTTCTCTCCGCTGGAAAGCTGCACGCTCAGTGCCAGTCTTCTGCAGCTTCTTTCTTCACGTTTCAGCAGCTAGCACGCTCTCCGTGGGCTGGAGAAGCGGGAGAGGCTTCCTTGCCGGAGAAGCGGCACCTTCGCCGGCAGAGAGCATCCAGCCGGCCGCGGTGCGCTCCGGAGCGGGGGCTTGTGCCGAAAGAGGCCGGCAACAGGCACTTACCTTCGGACAGCTCCGGATGCCCGTCTAATGCGTCTCTTGTTGCCTACACGGCAGGGAAAAGCTTTTCCACTCTGTCTAGGAAGGAGAAAGTGTGCCAGCACAGCAAATGCCTCCCGGACTTTCCCTGCAATTCAGCAAGTGCTTTGCAGCTTGAAATTGGAAGGAAAGCCTCAGCTTTAGCAGCCAGAGCTTCAGGAGGAGCAGCAGCGAGCACAGCATCGCTTTTGCAGCAGCTCCTTCCATGTGCATGTTTTTGGGAGTGGAAAGGCTTGCAGAGTGTTCAAGTAGCTTTTTCTCTCCGCTGGAAAGCTGCACGCTCAGTGCCAGTCTTCTGCAGCTTCTTTCTTCACGTTTCAGCAGCTAGCACGCTCTCCGTGTGCAGGAGAAGCGGGCGAGGCTTCCTTGCCGGAGAAGAGGCACCTTCGCCGGCAGAGAGCATCCTGCCGGCCGCGGTGCGCTCCGGAGTGGGGGCTTGTGCCGAAAGAGGCCGGGAACAGGCGCTTACCTTCGGACAGCTGCGGATGCCCGTCTAATGCGTCTCTTGTCGCCCACACGCCAGGGAAAAGCTTTTCCAATCTGTCTAGGAAGGAGAAAGTGTGCCAGCACAGCAAATGCCTCCCGGACTTTCCCTGCAATTCAGCAAGTGCTTTGCAGCTTGAAATTGGAAGGAAAGCCTCAGATTTAGCAGCCAGAGCTTCAGGAGGAGCAGCAGCGAGCACAGCATCGCTTTTGCAGCAGCTCCTTCCATGTGCATGTTTTTGGGAGTGGAAAGGCTTGCAGAGTGTTCAAGTAGCTTTTTCTCTCCGCTGGAAAGCTGCACGCTCAGTGCCAGTCTTCTGCAGCTTCTTTCTTCACGTTTCAGCAGCTAGCACGCTCTCCGTGGGCTGGAGAAGCGGGATAGGCTTCCTTGCCAGAGAAGCGGCACCTTCGCCGGCAGAGAGCATCCTGCCGGCCGCGGTGCGCTCCGGAGCGGGGGCTTGTGCCGAAAGAGGCCGGGAACAGGCGCTTACCTTCGGACAGCTGCGGATGCCCGTCTAATGCGTCTCTTGTCGCCTACACGCCAGGAAAAAGCTTTTCCACTCTGTCTAGGAAGGAGAAAGTGTGCCAGCACAGCAAATGCCTCCCGGACATTCCCTGCAATTCAGCAAGTGCTTTGCAGCTTGAAATTGGAAGGAAAGCCTCAGATTTAGCAGCCAGAGCTTCAGGAGGAGCAGCAGCGAGCACAGCATCGCTTTTGCAGCAGCTCCTTCCATGTGCATGTTTTTGGGAGTGGAAAGGCTTGCAGAGTGTTCAAGTAGCTTTTTCTCTCCGCTGGAAAGCTGCACGCTCAGTGCCAGTGTTCTGCAGCTTCTTTCTTCACGTTTCAGCAGCTAGCACGCTCTCCGTGTGCTGGAGAAGCGGGAGAGGCTTCCTTGCCAGAGAAGCGGCACCTTCGCCGGCAGAGAGCATCCTGCCGGCCGCGGTGCGCTCCGGAGCGGGGGCTTGTGCCGAAAGAGGCCGGGAACAGGCGCTTACCTTCGGACAGCTCCGGATGCCCGTCTAATGCGTCTCTTGTCGCCTACACGGCAGGGAAAAGCTTTTCCACTCTGTCTAGGAAGGAGAAAGTGTGCCAGCACAGCAAATGCCTCCCGGACATTCCCTGCAATTCAGCAAGTGCTTTGCAGTTTGAAATTGGAAGGAAAGCCTCAGATTTAGCAGCCAGAGCTTCAGGAGGAGCAGCAGCGAGCACAGCATCGCTTTTGCAGCAGCTCCTTCCATGTGCATGTTTTTGGGAGTGGAAAGGCTTGCAGAGTGTTCAAGTAGCTTTTTCTCTCCGCTGGAAAGCTGCACGCTCAGTGCCAGTGTTCTGCAGCTTCTTTCTTCACGTTTCAGCAGCTAGCACGCTCTCCGTGTGCAGGAGAAGCGGGCGAGGCTTCCTTGCCGGAGAAGAGGCACCTTCGCCGGCAGAGAGCATCCTGCCGGCCGCGGTGCGCTCCGGAGCGGGGGCTTGTGCCGAAAGAGGCCGGCAACAGGCGCTTACCTTCGGACAGCTGCGGATGCCCGTCTAATGCGTCTCTTGTCGCCTACACGGCAGGGAAAAGCTTTTCCACTCTGTCTAGGAAGGAGAAAGTGTGCCAGCACAGCAAATGCCTCCTGGACTTTCCCTGCAATTCAGCAAGTGCTTTGCAGCTTGAAATTGCAAGGAAAGCCTCAGATTTAGCAGCCAGAGCTTCAGGAGGAGCAGCAGCGAGCACAGCATCGCTTTTGCAGCAGCTCCTTCCATGTGCATGTTTTTGGGAGTGGAAAGGCTTGCAGAGTGTTCAAGTAGCTTTTTCTCTCCGCTGGAAAGCTGCACGCTCAGTGCCAGTCTTCTGCAGCTTCTTTCTTCACGTTTCAGCAGCTAGCACGCTCTCCGTGTGCAGGAGAAGCGGCTGAGGCTTCCTTGCCGGAGAAGCGGCACCTTCGCCGGCAGAGAGCATCCTGCCGGCCGCGGTGCGCTCCGGAGCGGGGGCTTGTGCCGAAAGAGGCCGGGAACAGGCGCTTACCTTCGGACAGCTCCGGATGCCCGTCTAATGCGTCTCTTGTCGCCTACACGCCAGGGAAAAGCTTTTCCACTCTGTCTAGGAAGGAGAAAGTGTGCCAGCACAGCAAATGCCTCCCGGACTTTCCCTGCAATTCAGCAAGTGCTTTGCAGCTTGAAATTGGAAGGAAAGCCTCAGATTTAGCAGCCAGAGCTTCAGGAGGAGCAGCAGCGAGCACAGCATCGCTTTTGCAGCAGCTCCTTCCATGTGCATGTTTTTGGGAGTGGAAAGGCTTGCAGAGTGTTCAAGTAGCTTTTTCTCTCCGCTGGAAAGCTGCACGCTCAGTGCCAGTGTTCTGCAGCTTCTTTCTTCACGTTTCAGCAGCTAGCACGCTCTCCGTGTGCAGGAGAAGCGGCTGAGGCTTCCTTGCCGGAGAAGCGGCACCTTCGCCGGCAGAGAGCATCCTGCCGGCCGCGGTGCGCTCCGGAGCGGGGGCTTGTGCCGAAAGAGGCCGGCAACAGGCGCTTACCTTCGGACAGCTCCGGATGCCCGTCTAATGCGTCTCTTGTCGCCTACACGGCAGGGAAAAGCTTTTCCACTCTGTCTAGGAAGGAGAAAGTGTGCCAGCACAGCAAATGCCTCCTGGACTTTCCCTGCAATTCAGCAAGTGCTTTGCTGCTTGAAATATCAAGGAAAGCCTCAGATTTAGCAGCCAGAGCTTCAGGAGGAGCAGCAGCGAGCACAGCATCGCTTTCGCAGCAGCTCCTTCCATGTGCATGTTTTTGGGAGTTGAAAGGCTTGCAAAATGTTCAATTAGCTTTTTCTCTCCGCTGGAAAGCTGCACGCTCAGTGCCAGTGTTCTGCAGCTTCTTTCTTCACGTTTCAGCAGCTAGCACGCTCTCCGTGTGCAGGAGAAGCGGCTGAGGCTTCCTTGCCGGAGAAGAGGCACCTTCGCCGGCAGAGAGCATCCTGCCGGCCGCGGTTCGCTCCGGAGCGGGGGCTTGTGCCGAAAGAGGCCGGGAACAGGCGCTTACCTTCGGACAGCTGCGGATGCCTGTCTAATGCGTCTCTTGTCACCTACACGGCAGGGAAAAGCTTTTCCACTCTGTCTAGGAAGGAGAAAGTGTGCCAGCACAGCAAATGCCTCCCAGACTTTCCCTGCAATTCAGCAAGTGATTTGCAGCTTGAAATTGCAAGGAAAGCCTCAGCTTTTGCAGCCAGAGCTTCAGGAGGAGCAGCAGCGAGCACAGCATCGCTTTTGCAGCAGCTCCTTCCATGTGCATGTTTTTGGGAGTGGAAAGGCTTGCAGAGTGTTCAAGTAGCTTTTTCTCTCCGCTGGAAAGCTGCACGCTCAGTGCCAGTCTTCTGCAGCTTCTTTCTTCACGTTTCAGCAGCTAGCACGCTCTCCGTGTGCAGGAGAAGCGGCTGAGGCTTCCTCGCCGGAGAAGCGGCACCTTCGCCGGCAGAGAGCATCCTGCCGGCCGCGGTGCGCTCCGGAGCGGGGGCTTCTGCCGAAAGAGGCCGGGAACAGGCGCTTACCTTCGGACAGCTGCGGATGCCCGTCTAATGCGTCTCTTGTCGCCTACACGGCAGGGAAAAGCTTTTCCACTCTGTCTAGGAAGGAGAAAGTGTGCCAGCACCGCAAATGCCTCCCGGACTTTCCCTGCAATTCAGCAAGTGCTTTGCAGCTTGAAATTGGAAGGAAAGCCTCAGATTTAGCAGCCAGAGCTTCAGGAGGAGCAGCAGCGAGCACAGCATCGCTTTTGCAGCAGCTCCTTCCATGTGCATGTTTTTGGGAGTGGAAAGGCTTGCAGAGTGTTCAAGTAGCTTTTTCTCTCCGCTGGAAAGCTGCACGCTCAGTGCCAGTGTTCTGCAGCTTCTTTCTTCACGTTTCAGCAGCTAGCACGCTCTCCGTGTGCTGGAGAAGCGGGAGAGGCTTCCTTGCCAGAGAAGCGGCACCTTCGCCGGCAGAGAGCATCCTGCCGGCCGCGGTGCGCTCCGGAGCGGGGGCTTGTGCCGAAAGAGGCCGGGAACAGGCGCTTACCTTCGGACAGCTCCGGATGCCCGTCTAATGCGTCTCTTGTCGCCTACACGGCAGGGAAAAGCTTTTCCACTCTGTCTAGGAAGGAGAAAGTGTGCCAGCACAGCAAATGCCTCCCGGACTTTCCCTGCAATTCAGCAAGTGCTTTGCTGCTTGAAATATCAAGGAAAGCCTCAGATTTAGCAGCCAGAGCTTCAGGAGGAGCAGCAGCGAGCACAGCATCGCTTTCGCAGCAGCTCCTTCCATGTGCATGTTTTTGGGAGTTGAAAGGCTTGCAAAATGTTCAATTAGCTTTTTCTCTCCGCTGGAAAGCTGCACGCTCAGTGCCAGTGTTCTGCAGCTTCTTTCTTCACGTTTCAGCAGCTAGCACGCTCTCCGTGTGCAGGAGAAGCGGCTGAGGCTTCCTTGCCGGAGAAGAGGCACCTTCGCCGGCAGAGAGCATCCTGCCGGCCGCGGTTCGCTCCGGAGCGGGGGCTTGTGCCGAAAGAGGCCGGGAACAGGCGCTTACCTTCGGACAGCTGCGGATGCCTGTCTAATGCGTCTCTTGTCACCTACACGGCAGGGAAAAGCTTTTCCACTCTGTCTAGGAAGGAGAAAGTGTGCCAGCACAGCAAATGCCTCCCAGACTTTCCCTGCAATTCAGCAAGTGATTTGCAGCTTGAAATTGCAAGGAAAGCCTCAGATTTAGCAGCCAGAGCTTCAGGAGGAGCAGCAGCGAGCACAGCATCGCTTTTGCAGCAGCTCCTTCCATGTGCATGTTTTTGGGAGTGGAAAGGCTTGCAGAGTGTTCAAGTAGCTTTTTCTCTCCGCTGGAAAGCTGCACGCTCAGTGCCAGTGTTCTGCAGCTTCTTTCTTCACGTTTCAGCAGCTAGCACGCTCTCCGTGTGCTGGAGAAGCGGGAGAGGCTTCCTTGCCAGAGAAGCGGCACCTTCGCCGGCAGAGAGCATCCTGCCGGCCGCGGTGCGCTCCGGAGCGGGGGCTTGTGCCGAAAGAGGCCGGGAACAGGCGCTTACCTTCGGACAGCTCCGGATGCCCGTCTAATGCGTCTCTTGTCGCCTACACGGCAGGGAAAAGCTTTTCCACTCTGTCTAGGAAGGAGAAAGTGTGCCAGCACAGCAAATGCCTCCCGGACTTTCCCTGCAATTCAGCAAGTGCTTTGCAGCTTGAAATTGCAAGGAAAGCCTCAGATTTAGCAGCCACAGCTTCAGGAGGAGCAGCAGCGAGCACAGCATCGCTTTTGCAGCAGCTCCTTCCATGTGCATGTTTTTGGGAGTGGAAAGGCTTGCAGAGTGTTCAAGTAGCTTTTTCTCTCCGCTGGAAAGCTGCACGCTCAGTGCCAGTCTTCTGCAGCTTCTTTCTTCACGTTTCAGCAGCTAGCACGCTCTCCGTGTGCAGGAGAAGCGGCTGAGGCTTCCTTGCCGGAGAAGCGGCACCTTCGCCGGCAGAGAGCATCCTGCCGGCCGCGGTGCGCTCCGGAGCGGGGGCTTGTGCCGAAAGAGGCCGGGAACAGGCGCTTACCTTCGGACAGCTGCGGATGCCCGTCTAATGCGTCTCTTGTCGCCTACACGCCAGGGAAAAGCTTTTCCACTCTGTCTAGGAAGGAGAAAGTGTGCCAGCACAGCAAATGCCTCCCGGACTTTCCCTGCAATTCAGCAAGTGCTTTGCAGCTTGAAATTGGAAGGAAAGCCTCAGATTTAGCAGCCAGAGCTTCAGGAGGAGCAGCAGCGAGCACAGCATCGCTTTTGCAGCAGCTCCTTCCATGTGCATGTTTTTGGGAGTGGAAAGGCTTGCAGAGTGTTCAAGTAGCTTTTTCTCTCCGCTGGAAAGCTGCACGCTCAGTGCCAGTGTTCTGCAGCTTCTTTCTTCACGTTTCAGCAGCTAGCACGCTCTCCGTGTGCAGGAGAAGCGGCTGAGGCTTCCTTGCCGGAGAAGCGGCACCTTCGCCGGCAGAGAGCATCCTGCCGGCCGCGGTGCGCTCCGGAGAGGGGGCTTCTGCCGAAAGAGGCCGGGAACAGGCGCTTACCTTCGGACAGCTGCGGATGCCCGTCTAATGCGTCTCTTGTCGCCTACACGGCAGGGAAAAGCTTTTCCACTCTGTCTAGGAAGGAGAAAGTGTGCCAGCACAGCAAATGCCTCCCGGACTTTCCCTGCAATTCAGCAAGTGCTTTGCAGCTTGAAATTGGAAGGAAAGCCTCAGATTTAGCAGCCAGAGCTTCAGGAGGAGCAGCAGCGAGCACAGCATCGCTTTTGCAGCAGCTCCTTCCATGTGCATGTTTTTGGGAGTGGAAAGGCTTGCAGAGTGTTCAAGTAGCTTTTTCTCTCCGCTGGAAAGCTGCACGCTCAGTGCCAGTCTTCTGCAGCTTCTTTCTTCACGTTTCAGCAGCTAGCACGCTCTCCGTGTGTTGGAGAAGCGGGAGAGGCTTCCTTGCCAGAGAAGCGGCACCTTCGCCGGCAGAGAGCATCCTGCCGGCCGCGGTGCGCTCCGGAGCGGGGGCTTGTGCCGAAAGAGGCCGGGAACAGGCGCTTACCTTCGGACAGCTGCGGATGCCTGTCTAATGCGTCTCTTGTCACCTACACGGCAGGGAAAAGCTTTTCCACTCTGTCTAGGAAGGAGAAAGTGTGCCAGCACAGCAAATGCCTCCCAGACTTTCCCTGCAATTCAGCAAGTGATTTGCAGCTTGAAATTGCAAGGAAAGCCTCAGCTTTTGCAGCCAGAGCTTCAGGAGGAGCAGCAGCGAGCACAGCATCGCTTTTGCAGCAGCTCCTTCCATGTGCATGTTTTTGGGAGTGGAAAGGCTTGCAGAGTGTTCAAGTAGCTTTTTCTCTCCGCTGGAAAGCTGCACGCTCAGTGCCAGTCTTCTGCAGCTTCTTTCTTCACGTTTCAGCAGCTAGCACGCTCTCCGTGTGCAGGAGAAGCGGCTGAGGCTTCCTTGCCGGAGAAGCGGCACCTTCGCCGGCAGAGAGCATCCTGCCGGCCGCGGTGCGCTCCGGAGCGGGGGCTTGTGCCGAAAGAGGCCGGCAACAGGCGCTTACCTTCGGACAGCTCCGGATGCCCGTCTAATGCGTCTCTTGTTGCCTACACGGCAGGGAAAAGCTTTTCCACTCTGTCTAGGAAGGAGAAAGTGTGCCAGCACAGCAAATGCCTCCCGGACTTTCCCTGCAATTCAGCAAGTGCTTTGCAGCTTGAAATTGGAAGGAAAGCCTCAGATTTAGCAGCCAGAGCTTCAGGAGGAGCAGCAGCGAGCACAGCATCGCTTTTGCAGCAGCTCCTTCCATGTGCATGTTTTTGGGAGTGGAAAGGCTTGCAGAGTGTTCAAGTAGCTTTTTCTCTCCGCTGGAAAGCTGCACGCTCAGTGCCAGTCTTCTGCAGCTTCTTTCTTCACGTTTCAGCAGCTAGCACGCTCTCCGTGTGCTGGAGAAGCGGGAGAGGCTTCCTTGCCGGAGAAGCGGCACCTTCGCCGGCAGAGAGCATCCAGCCGGCCGCGGTGCGCTCCGGAGCGGGGGCTTGTGCCGAAAGAGGCCGGCAACAGGCACTTACCTTCGGACAGCTCCGGATGCCCGTCTAATGCGTCTCTTGTTGCCTACACGGCAGGGAAAAGCTTTTCCACTCTGTCTAGGAAGGAGAAAGTGTGCCAGCACAGCAAATGCCTCCCGGACTTTCCCTGCAATTCAGCAAGTGCTTTGCAGCTTGAAATTGGAAGGAAAGCCTCAGCTTTAGCAGCCAGAGCTTCAGGAGGAGCAGCAGCGAGCACAGCATCGCTTTTGCAGCAACTCCTTCCATGTGCATGTTTTTGGGAGTGGAAAGGCTTGCAGAGTGTTCAAGTAGCTTTTTCTCTCTGCTGGAAAGCTGCACGCTCAGTGCCAGTGTTCTGCAGCTTCTTTCTTCACGTTTCAGCAGCTAGCACGCTCTCCGTGTGCAGGAGAAGCGGGCGAGGCTTCCTTGCCGGAGAAGAGGCACCTTCGCCGGCAGAGAGCATCCTGCCGGCCGCGGTGCGCTCCGGAGCGGGGGCTTGTGCCGAAAGAGGCCGGGAACAGGCGCTTACCTTCGGACAGCTGCGGATGCCCGTCTAATGCGTCTCTTGTCGCCCACACGCCAGGGAAAAGCTTTTCCACTCTGTCTAGGAAGGAGAAAGTGTGCCAGCACAGCAAATGCCTCCCGGACTTTCCCTGCAATTCAGCAAGTGCTTTGCTGCTTGAAATTGGAAGGAAAGCCTCAGATTTAGCAGCCAGAGCTTCAGGAGGAGCAGCAGCGAGCACAGCATCGCTTTTGCAGCAGCTCCTTCCATGTGCATGTTTTTGGGAGTGGAAAGGCTTGCAGAGTGTTCAAGTAGCTTTTTCTCTCCGCTGGAAAGCTGCACGCTCAGTGCCAGTCTTCTGCAGCTTCTTTCTTCACGTTTCAGCAGCTAGCACGCTCTCCGTGTGTTGGAGAAGCGGGAGAGGCTTCCTTGCCAGAGAAGCGGCACCTTCGCCGGCAGAGAGCATCCTGCCGGCCGCGGTGCGCTCCGGAGCGGGGGCTTGTGCCGAAAGAGGCCGGGAACAGGCGCTTACCTTCGGACAGCTGCGGATGCCCGTCTAATGCGTCTCTTGTCGCCTACACGCCAGGAAAAAGCTTTTCCACTCTGTCTAGGAAGGAGAAAGTGTGCCAGCACAGCAAATGCCTCCCGGACATTCCCTGCAATTCAGCAAGTGCTTTGCAGCTTGAAATTGGAAGGAAAGCCTCAGATTTAGCAGCCAGAGCTTCAGGAGGAGCAGCAGCGAGCACAGCATCGCTTTTGCAGCAGCTCCTTCCATGTGCATGTTTTTGGGAGTGGAAAGGCTTGCAGAGTGTTCAAGTAGCTTTTTCTCTCCGCTGGAAAGCTGCACGCTCAGTGCCAGTGTTCTGCAGCTTCTTTCTTCACGTTTCAGCAGCTAGCACGCTCTCCGTGTGCTGGAGAAGCGGGAGAGGCTTCCTTGCCAGAGAAGCGGCACCTTCGCCGGCAGAGAGCATCCTGCCGGCCGCGGTGCGCTCCGGAGCGGGGGCTTGTGCCGAAAGAGGCCGGGAACAGGCGCTTACCTTCGGACAGCTCCGGATGCCCGTCTAATGCGTCTCTTGTCGCCTACACGGCAGGGAAAAGCTTTTCCACTCTGTCTAGGAAGGAGAAAGTGTGCCAGCACAGCAAATGCCTCCCGGACATTCCCTGCAATTCAGCAAGTGCTTTGCAGCTTGAAATTGGAAGGAAAGCCTCAGATTTAGCAGCCAGAGCTTCAGGAGGAGCAGCAGCGAGCACAGCATCGCTTTTGCAGCAGCTCCTTCCATGTGCATGTTTTTGGGAGTGGAAAGGCTTGCAGAGTGTTCAAGTAGCTTTTTCTCTCCGCTGGAAAGCTGCACGCTCAGTGCCAGTCTTCTGCAGCTTCTTTCTTCACGTTTCAGCAGCTAGCACGCTCTCCGTGTGCAGGAGAAGCGGGCGAGGCTTCCTTGCCGGAGAAGAGGCACCTTCGCCGGCAGAGAGCATCCTGCCGGCCGCGGTGCGCTCCGGAGCGGGGGCTTGTGCCGAAAGAGGCCGGGAACAGGCGCTTACCTTCGGACAGCTGCGGATGCCCGTCTAATGCGTCTCTTGTCGCCTACACGCCAGGAAAAAGCTTTTCCACTCTGTCTAGGAAGGAGAAAGTGTGCCAGCACAGCAAATGCCTCCCGGACATTCCCTGCAATTCAGCAAGTGCTTTGCAGCTTGAAATTGGAAGGAAAGCCTCAGATTTAGCAGCCAGAGCTTCAGGAGGAGCAGCAGCGAGCACAGCATCGCTTTTGCAGCAGCTCCTTCCATGTGCATGTTTTTGGGAGTGGAAAGGCTTGCAGAGTGTTCAAGTAGCTTTTTCTCTCCGCTGGAAAGCTGCACGCTCAGTGCCAGTGTTCTGCAGCTTCTTTCTTCACGTTTCAGCAGCTAGCACGCTCTCCGTGTGCTGGAGAAGCGGGAGAGGCTTCCTTGCCAGAGAAGCGGCACCTTCGCCGGCAGAGAGCATCCTGCCGGCCGCGGTGCGCTCCGGAGCGGGGGCTTGTGCCGAAAGAGGCCGGGAACAGGCGCTTACCTTCGGACAGCTCCGGATGCCCGTCTAATGCGTCTCTTGTCGCCTACACGGCAGGGAAAAGCTTTTCCACTCTGTCTAGGAAGGAGAAAGTGTGCCAGCACAGCAAATGCCTCCCGGACATTCCCTGCAATTCAGCAAGTGCTTTGCAGCTTGAAATTGGAAGGAAAGCCTCAGATTTAGCAGCCAGAGCTTCAGGAGGAGCAGCAGCGAGCACAGCATCGCTTTTGCAGCAGCTCCTTCCATGTGCATGTTTTTGGGAGTGGAAAGGCTTGCAGAGTGTTCAAGTAGCTTTTTCTCTCCGCTGGAAAGCTGCACGCTCAGTGCCAGTCTTCTGCAGCTTCTTTCTTCACGTTTCAGCAGCTAGCACGCTCTCCGTGTGCAGGAGAAGCGGGCGAGGCTTCCTTGCCGGAGAAGAGGCACCTTCGCCGGCAGAGAGCATCCTGCCGGCCGCGGTGCGCTCCGGAGCGGGGGCTTGTGCCGAAAGAGGCCGGGAACAGGCGCTTACCTTCGGACAGCTGCGGATGCCCGTCTAAAGCGTCTCTTGTCGCCTACACGGCAGGGAAAAGCTTTTCCACTCTGTCTAGGAAGGAGAAAGTGTGCCAGCACAGCAAATGCCTCCTGGACTTTCCCTGCAATTCAGCAAGTGCTTTGCAGCTTGAAATTGCAAGGAAAGCCTCAGATTTAGCAGCCAGAGCTTCAGGAGGAGCAGCAGCGAGCACAGCATCGCTTTTGCAGCAGCTCCTTCCATGTGCATGTTTTTGGGAGTGGAAAGGCTTGCAGAGTGTTCAAGTAGCTTTTTCTCTCCGCTGGAAAGCTGCACGCTCAGTGCCAGTCTTCTGCAGCTTCTTTCTTCACGTTTCAGCAGCTAGCACGCTCTCCGTGTGCTGGAGAAGCGGCTGAGGCTTCCTTGCCGGAGAAGCGGCACCTTCGCCGGCAGAGAGCATCCTGCCGGCCGCGGTGCGCTCCGGAGCGGGGGCTTGTGCCGAAAGAGGCCGGGAACAGGCGCTTACCTTCGGACAGCTCCGGATGCCCGTCTAATGCGTCTCTTGTCGCCTACACGCCAGGGAAAAGCTTTTCCACTCTGTCTAGGAAGGAGAAAGTGTGCCAGCACAGCAAATGCCTCCCGGACTTTCCCTGCAATTCAGCAAGTGCTTTGCAGCTTGAAATTGGAAGGAAAGCCTCAGATTTAGCAGCCAGAGCTTCAGGAGGAGCAGCAGCGAGCACAGCATCGCTTTTGCAGCAGCTCCTTCCATGTGCATGTTTTTGGGAGTGGAAAGGCTTGCAGAGTGTTCAAGTAGCTTTTTCTCTCCGCTGGAAAGCTGCACGCTCAGTGCCAGTCTTCTGCAGCTTCTTTCTTCACGTTTCAGCAGCTAGCACGCTCTCCGTGTGTTGGAGAAGCGGGAGAGGCTTCCTTGCCGGAGAAGCGGCACCTTCGCCGGCAGAGAGCATCCTGCCGGCCGCGGTGCGCTCCGGAGCGGGGGCTTGTGCTGAAAGAGGCCGGGAACAGGCGCTTACCTTCGGACAGCTCCGGATGCCCGTCTAATGCGTCTCTTGTTGCCTACACGGCAGGGAAAAGCTTTTCCACTCTGTCTAGGAAGGAGAAAGTGTGCCAGCACAGCAAATGCCTCCCGGACTTTCCCTGCAATTCAGCAAGTGCTTTGCAGCTTGAAATTGGAAGGAAAGCCTCAGATTTAGCAGCCAGAGCTTCAGGAGGAGCAGCAGCGAGCACAGCATCGCTTTTGCAGCAGCTCCTTCCATGTGCATGTTTTTGGGAGTGGAAAGGCTTGCAGAGTGTTCAAGCAGCTTTTTCTCTCTGCTGGAAAGCTGCACGCTCAGTGCCAGTCTTCTGCAGCTTCTTTCTTCACGTTTCAGCAGCTAGCACGCTCTCCGTGTGCAGGAGAAGCGGGAGAGGCTTCCTTGCCGGAGAAGAGGCACCTTCGCCGGCAGAGAGCATCCTGCCGGCCGCGGTGCGCTCCGGAGCGGGGGCTTGTGCCGAAAGAGGCCGGCAACAGGCGCTTACCTTCGGACAGCTCCGGATGCCCGTCTAATGCGTCTCTTGTCGCCTACACGGCAGGGAAAAGCTTTTCCACTCTGTCTAGGAAGGAGAAAGTGTGCCAGCACAGCAAATGCCTCCCGGACTTTCCCTGCAATTCAGCAAGTGCTTTGCAGCTTGAAATTGGAAGGAAAGCCTCAGATTTAGCAGCCAGAGCTTCAGGAGGAGCAGCAGCGAGCACAGCATCGCTTTTGCAGCAGCTCCTTCCATGTGCATGTTTTTGGGAGTGGAAAGGCTTGCAGAGTGTTCAAGTAGCTTTTTCTCTCCGCTGGAAAGCTGCACGCTCAGTGCCAGTCTTCTGCAGCTTCTTTCTTCACGTTTCAGCAGCTAGCACGCTCTCCGTGTGTTGGAGAAGCGGGAGAGGCTTCCTTGCCAGAGAAGCGGCACCTTCGCCGGCAGAGAGCATCCTGCCGGCCGCGGTGCGCTCCGGAGCGGGGGCTTGTGCCGAAAGAGGCCGGGAACAGGCGCTTACCTTCGGACAGCTGCGGATGCCCGTCTAATGCGTCTCTTGTCGCCTACACGCCAGGAAAAAGCTTTTCCACTCTGTCTAGGAAGGAGAAAGTGTGCCAGCACAGCAAATGCCTCCCGGACATTCCCTGCAATTCAGCAAGTGCTTTGCAGCTTGAAATTGGAAGAAAAGCCTCAGATTTAGCAGCCAGAGCTTCAGGAGGAGCAGCAGCGAGCACAGCATCGCTTTTGAAGCAGTTCCTTCCATGTGCATGTTTTTGGGAGTGGAAAGGCTTGCAGAGTGTTCAAGTAGCTTTTTCTCTCCGCTGGAAAGCTGCACGCTCAGTGCCAGTCTTCTGCAGCTTCTTTCTTCACGTTTCAGCAGCTAGCACGCTCTCCGTGTGCAGGAGAAGCGGCTGAGGCTTCCTTGCCGGAGAAGCGGCACCTTCGCCGGCAGAGAGCATCCTGCCGGCCGCGGTGCGCTCCGGAGCGGGGGCTTGTGCCGAAAGAGGCCGGGAACAGGCGCTTACCTTCGGACAGCTCCGGATGCCCGTCTAATGCGTCTCTTGTCGCCTACACGGCAGGGAAAAGCTTTTCCACTCTGTCTAGGAAGGAGAAAGTGTGCCAGCACAGCAAATGCCTCCCGGACTTTCCCTGCAATTCAGCAAGTGCTTTGCAGCTTGAAATTGCAAGGAAAGCCTCAGATTTAGCGGCCAGAGCTTCAGGAGGAGCAGCAGCGAGCACAGCATCGCTTTTGCAGCAGCTCCTTCCATGTGCATGTTTTTGGGAGTGGAAAGGCTTGCAGAGTGTTCAAGTAGCTTTTTCTCTCCGCTGGAAAGCTGCACGCTCAGTGCCAGTGTTCTGCAGCTTCTTTCTTCACGTTTCAGCAGCTAGCACGCTCTCCGTGTGCAGGAGAAGCGGCTGAGGCTTCCTTGCCGGAGAAGCGGCACCTTCGCCTGCAGAGAGCATCCTGCCGGCCGCGGTGCGCTCCGGAGCGGGGGCTTGTGCCGAAAGAGGCCGGCAACAGGCGCTTACCTTCGGACAGCTGCGGATGCCCGTCTAATGCGTCTCTTGTCGCCTACACGGCAGGGAAAAGCTTTTCCACTCTGTCTAGGAAGGAGAAAGTGTGCCAGCACAGCAAATGCCTCCCGGACTTTCCCTGCAATTCAGCAAGTGCTTTGCAGCTTGAAATTGGAAGGAAAGCCTCAGATTTAGCAGCCAGAGCTTCAGGAGGAGCAGCAGCGAGCACAGCATCGCTTTTGCAGCAGCTCCTTCCATGTGCATGTTTTTGGGAGTGGAAAGGCTTGCAGAGTGTTCAAGTAGCTTTTTCTCTCCGCTGGAAAGCTGCACGCTCAGTGCCAGTCTTCTGCAGCTTCTTTCTTCACGTTTCAGCAGCTAGCACGCTCTCCGTGTGCAGGAGAAGCGGGCGAGGCTTCCTTGCCAGAGAAGAGGCACCTTCGCCCGCAGAGAGCATCCTGCCGGCCGCGGTGCGCTCCGGAGCGGGGGCTTGTGCTGAAAGAGGCCGGCAACAGGCGCTTACCTTCGGACAGCTCCGGATGCCCGTCTAATGCGTCTCTTGTCGCCTACACGGCAGGGAAAAGCTTTTCCACTCTGTCTAGGAAGGAGAAAGTGTGCCAGCACAGCAAATGCCTCCCGGACTTTCCCTGCAATTCAGCAAGTGCTTTGCAGCTTGAAATTGCAAGTAAAGCCTCAGATTTAGCAGCCAGAGCTTCAGGAGGAGCAGCAGCGAGCACAGCATCGGTTTTACAGCAGCTCCTTCCATGTGCATGTTTTTGGGAGTTGAAAGGCTTGCAGAGTGTTCAAGTAGCTTTTTCTCTCCGCTGGAAAGCTGCACGCTCAGTGCCAGTTTTCTGCAGCTTCTTTCTTCACGTTTCAGCAGCTAGCACGCTCTCCGTGTGCTGGAGAAGCGGGCGAGGCTTCCTTGCCAGAGAAGAGGCACCTTCGCCTGCAAAGAGCATCCTGCCGGCCGCGGTGCGCTCCGGAGCAGGGGCTTGTGCCGAAAGAGGCCGGCAACAGGCGCTTACCTTCGGACAGCTGCGGATGCCCGTCTAATGCGTCTCTTGTCGCCTACACGCCAGGGAAAAGCTTTTCCACTCTGTCTAGGAAGGAGAAAGTGTGCCAGCACAGCAAATGCCTCCCAGACTTTCCCTGCAATTCAGCAAGTGCTTTGCTGCTTGAAATTGGAAGGAAAGCCTCAGATTTAGCAGCCAGAGCTTCAGGAGGAGCAGCAGCGAGCACAGCATCGGTTTTGCAGCAGCTCCTTCCATGTGCATGTTTTTGGGAGTGGAAAGGCTTGCAGAGTGTTCAAGTAGCTTTTTCTCTCCGCTGGAAAGCTGCACGCTCAGTGCCAGTCTTCTGCAGCTTCTTTCTTCACGTTTCAGCAGCTAGCACGCTCTCCGCGTGCAGGAGAAGCGGCTGAGGCTTCCTTGCCGGAGAAGAGGCACCTTCGCCGGCAGAGAGCATCCTGCCGGCCGCGGTTCGCTCCGGAGCGGAGGCTTGTGCCGAAAGAGGCCGGGAACAGGCGCTTACCTTCGGACAGCTGCGGATGCCCGTCTAATGCGTCTCTTGTCGCCTACACGGCAGGGAAAAGCTTTTCCACTCTGTCTAGGAAGGAGAAAGTGTGCCAGCACAGCAAATGCCTCCCGGACTTTCCCTGCAATTCAGCAAGTGCTTTGCAGCTTGAAATTGGAAGAAAAGCCTCAGATTTAGCAGCCAGAGCTTCAGGAGGAGCAGCAGCGAGCACAGCATCGCTTTTGCAGCAGCTCCTTCCATGTGCATGTTTTTGGGAGTGGAAAGGCTTGCAGAGTGTTCAAGTAGCTTTTTCTCTCCGCTGGAAAGCTGCACGCTCAGTGCCAGTCTTCTGCAGCTTCTTTCTTCACGTTTCAGCAGCTAGCACGCTCTCCGTGTGCTGGAGAAGCGGCTGAGGCTTCCTTGCCGGAGAAGCGGCACCTTCGCCTGCAGAGAGCATCCTGCTGGCCGCGGTGCGCTCCGGAGCAGGGGCTTGTGCCGAAAGAGGCCGGCAACAGGCGCTTACCTTCGGACAGCTGCGGATGCCCGTCTAATGCGTCTCTTGTCGCCTACACGGCAGGGAAAAGCTTTTCCACTCTGTCTAGGAAGGAGAAAGTGTGCCAGCACAGCAAATGCCTCCCGGACTTTCCCTGCAATTCAGCAAGTGCTTTGCAGCTTGAAATTGGAAGGAAAGCCTCAGATTTAGCAGCCAGAGCTTCAGGAGGAGCAGCAGCGAGCACAGCATCGCTTTTGCAGCAGCTCCTTCCATGTGCATGGTTTTGGGAGTGGAAAGGCTTGCAGAGTGTTCAAGTAGCTTTTTCTCTCCGCTGGAAAGCTGCACGCTCAGTGCCAGTCTTCTGCAGCTTCTTTCTTCACGTTTCAGCAGCTAGCACGCTCTCCATGCGCTGGAGAAGCGGGAGCGGCTTCCTTGCCGGAGAAGAGGCACCTTCTCCGGCAGAGAGCATTCTTCCGACCGCGGTGCGCTCCGGAGCGGGGGCTTGTGCCGAAAGAGGCCGGGAACAGGCGCTTACCTTCGGACAGCTGCGGATGCCCGTCTAATGCGTCTCTTGTCGCCTACACGGCAGGGAAAAGCTTTTCCACTCTGTCTAGGAAGGAGAAAGTGTGCCAGCACAGCAAATGCCTCCCGGACTTTCCCTGCAATTCAGCAAGTGCTTTGCAGCTTGAAATTGGAAGGAAAGCCTCAGATTTAGCAGCCAGAGCTTCAGGAGGAGCAGCAGCGAGCACAGCATCGCTTTTGCAGCAGCTCCTTCCATGTGCATGTTTTTGGGAGTGGAAAGGCTTGCAGAGTGTTCAAGTAGCTTTTTCTCTCCGCTGGAAAGCTGCACGCTCAGTGCCAGTGTTCTGCAGCTTCTTTCTTCACGTTTCAGCAGCTAGCACGCTCTCCGTGCGCTGGAGAAGCGGGAGAGGCTTCCTTGCCAGAGAAGCGGCACCTTCGCCGGCAGAGAGCATCCTGCCGGCCGCGGTGCGCTCCGGAGCGGGGGCTTGTGCCGAAAGAGGCCGGCAACAGGCGCTTACCTTCGGACAGCTGCGGATGCCTGTCTAATGCGTCTCTTGTCGCATACACAGCAGGGAAAAGCTTTTCCACTCTGTCTAGGAAGGAGAAAGTGTGCCAGCACAGCAAATGCCTCCCGGACTTTCCCTGCAATTCAGCAAGTGCTTTGCAGCTTGAAATTGCAAGAAAAGCCTCAGATTTAGCAGCCAGAGCTTCAGGAGGAGCAGCAGCGAGCACAGCATCGGTTTTGCAGCAGCTCCTTCCATGTGCATGTTTTTGGGAGTGGAAAGGCTTGCAGAGTGTTCAAGTAGCTTTTTCTCTCCGCTGGAAAGCTGCACGCTCAGTGCCAGTCTTCTGCAGCTTCTTTCTTCACGTTTCAGCAGCTAGCACGCTCTCCGTGTGCTGGAGAAGCGGGAGAGGCTTCCTTGCCGGAGAAGAGCCACCTTCGCCTGCAGAGAGCATCCTGCTGGCCGCGGTGCGCTCCGGAGCAGGGGCTTGTGCCGAAAGAGGCCGGCAACAGGCGCTTACCTTCGGACAGCTGCGGATGCCCGTCTAATGCGTCTCTTGTCGCCTACACGGCAGGGAAAAGCTTTTCCACTCTGTCTAGGAAGGAGAAAGTGTGCCAGCACAGCAAATGCCTCCCAGACTTTCCCTGGAATTCAGCAAGTGCTTTGCTGCTTGAAATATCAAGGAAAGCCTCAGATTTAGCAGCCAGAGCTTCAGGAGGAGCAGCAGCGAGCACAGCATCGGTTTTGCAGCAGCTCCTTCCATGTGCATGTTTTTGGGAGTTGAAAGGCTTGCAAAATGTTCAAGTAGCTTTTTCTCTCCGCTGGAAAGCTGCACGCTCAGTGCCAGTGTTCTGCAGCTTCTTTCTTCACGTTTCAGCAGCTAGCACGCTCTCCATGCGCTGGAGAAGCGGGAGCGGCTTCCTTGCCGGAGAAGCGGCACCTTCTCCGGCAGAGAGCATTCTTCCGACCGCGGTGCGCTCCGGAGCGGGGGCTTGTGCCGAAAGAGGCCGGGAACAGGCGCTTACCTTCGGACAGCTGCGGATGCCCGTCTAATGCGTCTCTTGTCGCCTACACGGCAGGGAAAAGCTTTTCCACTCTGTCTAAGAAGGAGAAAGTGTGCCAGCACAGCAAATGCCTCCCGGACTTTCCCTGCAATTCAGCAAGTGCTTTGCAGCTTGAAATTGGAAGGAAAGCCTCAGATTTAGCAGCCAGAGCTTCAGGAGGAGCAGCAGCGAGCACAGCATCGCTTTTGCAGCAGCTCCTTCCATGTGCATGTTTTTGGGAGTGGAAAGGCTTGCAGAGTGTTCAAGTAGCTTTTTCTCTCCGCTGGAAAGCTGCACGCTCAGTGCCAGTGTTCTGCAGCTTCTTTCTTCACGTTTCAGCAGCTAGCACGCTCTCCGTGCGCTGGAGAAGCGGGAGAGGCTTCCTTGCCAGAGAAGCGGCACCTTCGCCGGCAGAGAGCATCCTGCCGGCCGCGGTGCGCTCCGGAGCGGGGGCTTGTGCCGAAAGAGGCCGGCAACAGGCGCTTACCTTCGGACAGCTCCGGATGCCCGTCTAATGCGTCTCTTGTCGCCTACACGGCAGGGAAAAGCTTTTCCACTCTGTCTAGGAAGGAGAAAGTGTGCCAGCACAGCAAATGCCTCCCGGACTTTCCCTGCAATTCAGCAAGTGCTTTGCAGCTTGAAATTGGAAGGAAAGCCTCAGATTTAGCAGCCAGAGCTTCAGGAGGAGCAGCAGCGAGCACAGCATCGCTTTTGCAGCAGCTCCTTCCATGTGCATGTTTTTGGGAGTGGAAAGGCTTGCAGACTGTTCAAGTAGCTTTTTCTCACCGCTGGAAAGCTGCACGCTCAGTGCCAGTCTTCTGCAGCTTCTTTCTTCACGTTTCAGCAGCTAGCACGCTCTCCGTGTGCTGGAGAAGCGGGCGAGGCTTCCTTGCCGGAGAAGAGGCACCTTCGCCGGCAGAGAGCATCCTGCCGGCCGCGGTGCGCTCCGGAGCGGGGGCTTGTGCCAAAAGAGGCCGGGAACAGGCGCTTACCTTCGGACAGCTGCGGATGCCCATCTAATGCGTCTCTTGTCACCTACACGGCAGGGAAAAGCTTTTCCACTCTGTCTAGGAAGGAGAAAGTGTGCCAGCACAGCAAATGCCTCCCAGACTTTCCCTGGAATTCAGCAAGTGCTTTGCTGCTTGAAATATCAAGGAAAGCCTCAGATTTAGCAGCCAGAGCTTCAGGAGGAGCAGCAGCGAGCACAGCATCGCTTTTGCAGCAGCTCCTTCCATGTGCATGTTTTTGGGAGTTGAAAGGCTTGCAAAATGTTCAAGTAGCTTTTTCTCTCCGCTGGAAAGCTGCACGCTCAGTGCCAGTGTTCTGCAGCTTCTTTCTTCACGTTTCAGCAGCTAGCACGCTCTCCATGCGCTGGAGAAGCGGGAGCGGCTTCCTTGCCGGAGAAGCGGCACCTTCGCCGGCAGAGAGCATTCTTCCGGCCGCGGTGCGCTCCGGAGCGGGGGCTTGTGCCGAAAGAGGCCGGCAACAGGCGCTTACCTTCGGACAGCTGCGGATGCCCGTCTAATGCGTCTCTTGTCGCCTACACGGCAGGGAAAAGCTTTTCCACTCTGTCTAGGAAGGAGAAAGTGTGCCAGCACAGCAAATGCCTCCCGGACTTTCCCTGCAATTCAGCAAGTGCTTTGCAGCTTGAAATTGGAAGGAAAGCCTCAGATTTAGCAGCCAGAGCTTCAGGAGGAGCAGCAGCGAGCACAGCATCGCTTTTGCAGCAGCTCCTTCCATGTGCATGGTTTTGGGAGTGGAAAGGCTTGCAGAGTGTTCAAGTAGCTTTTTCTCTCCGCTGGAAAGCTGCACGCTCAGTGCCAGTCTTCTGCAGCTTCTTTCTTCACGTTTCAGCAGCTAGCACGCTCTCCGTGTGCTGGAGAAGCGGGCGAGGCTTCCTTGCCAGAGAAGAGGCACCTTCGCCCGCAGAGAGCATCCTGCCGGCCGCGGTGCGCTCCGGAGCGGGGGCTTGTGCTGAAAGAGGCCGGCAACAGGCGCTTACCTTCGGACAGCTCCGGATGCCCGTCTAATGCGTCTCATGTCGCCTACACGGCAGGGAAAAGCTTTTCCACTCTGTCTAGGAAGGAGAAAGTGTGCCAGCACAGCAAATGCCTCCCGGACTTTCCCTGCAATTCAGCAAGTGCTTTGCAGCTTGAAATTGCAAGGAAAGCCTCAGATTTAGCAGCCAGAGCTTCAGGAGGAGTAGCAGCGAGCACAGCATCGGTTTTACAGCAGCTCCTTCCATGTGCATGTTTTTGGGAGTTGAAAGGCTTGCAGAGTGTTCAAGTAGCTTTTTCTCTCCGCTGGAAAGCTGCACGCTCAGTGCCAGTCTTCTGCAGCTTCTTTCTTCACGTTTCAGCAGCTAGCACGCTCTCCGTGTGCTGGAGAAGCGGGCGAGGCTTCCTTGCCAGAGAAGAGGCACCTTCGCCTGCAAAGAGCATCCTGCCGGCCGCGGTGCGCTCCGGAGCAGGGGCTTGTGCCGAAAGAGGCCGGGAACAGGCGCTTACCTTCGGACAGCTCCGGATGCCCGTCTAATGCGTCTCTTGTCGCCTACACGCCAGGGAAAAGCTTTTCCACTCTGTCTAGGAAGGAGAAAGTGTGCCAGCACAGCAAATGCCTCCCAGACTTTCCCTGCAATTCAGCAAGTGCTTTGCTGCTTGAAATTGGAAGGAAAGCCTCAGATTTAGCAGCCAGAGCTTCAGGAGGAGCAGCAGCGAGCACAGCATCGGTTTTGCAGCAGCTCCTTCCATGTGCATGTTTTTGGGAGTGGAAAGGCTTGCAGAGTGTTCAAGTAGCTTTTTCTCTCCGCTGGAAAGCTGCACGCTCAGTGCCAGTGTTCTGCAGCTTCTTTCTTCACGTTTCAGCAGCTAGCACGCTCTCCGTGTGCTGGAGAAGGGGGAGCGGCTTCCTTGCCGGAGAAGCAGCACCTTCGCCGGCAGAGAGCATTCTTCCGGCCGCGGTGCGCTCCGGAGCGGGGGCTTGTGCCGAAAGAGGCCGGGAACAGGCGCTTACCTTCGGACAGCTGCGGATGCCCGTCTAATGCGTCTCTTGTCGCCTACACGGCAGGGAAAAGCTTTTCCACTCTGTCTAGGAAGGAGAAAGTGTGCCAGCACAGCAAATGCCTCCCGGACTTTCCCTGCAATTCAGCAAGTGCTTTGCAGCTTGAAATATCAAGGAAAGCCTCAGATTTAGCAGCCAGAGCTTCAGGAGGAGCAGCAGCGAGCACAGCATCGCTTTTGCAGCAGCTCCTTCCATGTGCATGTTTTTGGGAGTTGAAAGGCTTGCAGAGTGTTCAAGTAGCTTTTTCTCTCCGCTGGAAAGCTGCACGCTCAGTGCCAGTCTTCTGCAGCTTCTTTCTTCACGTTTCAGCAGCTAGCACGCTCTCCGTGTGCTGGAGAAGCGGCTGAGGCTTCCTTGCCGGAGAAGCGGCACCTTCGCCGGCAGAGAGCATCCTGCCGGCCGCGGTGCGCTCCGGAGCGGGGGCTTGTGCCGAAAGAGGCCGGGAACAGGCGCTTACCTTCGGACAGCTGCGGATGCCTGTCTAATGCGTCTCTTGTCGCATACACAGCAGGGAAAAGCTTTTCCACTCTGTCTAGGAAGGAGAAAGTGTGCCAGCACAGCAAATGCCTCCCGGACTTTCCCTGCAATTCAGCAAGTGCTTTGCAGCTTGAAATTGGAAGAAAAGCCTCAGATTTAGCAGCCAGAGCTTCAGGAGGAGCAGCAGCGAGCACAGCATCGGTTTTGCAGCAGCTCCTTCCATGTGCATGTTTTTGGGAGTGGAAAGGCTTGCAGAGTGTTCAAGTAGCTTTTTCTCTCCGCTGGAAAGCTGCACGCTCAGTGCCAGTCTTCTGCAGCTTCTTTCTTCACGTTTCAGCAGCTAGCACGCTCTCCGTGTGCTGGAGAAGCGGGCGAGGCTTCCTTGCCGGAGAAGAGCCACCTTCGCCTGCAGAGAGCATCCTGCTGGCCGCGGTGCGCTCCGGAGCGGGGGCTTGTGCCGAAAGAGGCCGGCAACAGGCGCTTACCTTCGGACAGCTGCGGATGCCCGTCTAATGCGTCTCTTGTCGCCTACACGGCAGGGAAAAGCTTTTCCACTCTGTCTAGGAAGGAGAAAGTGTGCCAGCACAGCAAATGCCTCCCAGACTTTCCCTGGAATTCAGCAAGTGCTTTGCTGCTTGAAATATCAAGGAAAGCCTCAGATTTAGCAGCCAGAGCTTCAGGAGGAGCAGCAGCGAGCACAGCATCGGTTTTGCAGCAGCTCCTTCCATGTGCATGTTTTTGGGAGTTGAAAGGCTTGCAAAATGTTCAAGTAGCTTTTTCTCTCCGCTGGAAAGCTGCACGCTCAGTGCCAGTCTTCTGCAGCTTCTTTCTTCACGTTTCAGCAGCTAGCACGCTCTCCATGCGCTGGAGAAGCGGGAGCGGCTTCCTTGCCGGAGAAGCGGCACCTTCTCCGGCAGAGAGCATTCTTCCGACCGCGGTGCGCTCCGGAGCGGGGGCTTGTGCCGAAAGAGGCCGGGAACAGGCGCTTACCTTCGGACAGCTGCGGATGCCCGTCTAATGCGTCTCTTGTCGCCTACACGGCAGGGAAAAGCTTTTCCACTCTGTCTAGGAAGGAGAAAGTGTGCCAGCACAGCAAATGCCTCCCGGACTTTCCCTGCAATTCAGCAAGTGCTTTGCAGCTTGAAATTGGAAGGAAAGCCTCAGATTTAGCAGCCAGAGCTTCAGGAGGAGCAGCAGCGAGCACAGCATCGCTTTTGCAGCAGCTCCTTCCATGTGCATGTTTTTGGGAGTGGAAAGGCTTGCAGAGTGTTCAAGTAGCTTTTTCTCTCCGCTGGAAAGCTGCACGCTCAGTGCCAGTGTTCTGCAGCTTCTTTCTTCACGTTTCAGCAGCTAGCACGCTCTCCGTGCGCTGGAGAAGCGGGAGAGGCTTCCTTGCCAGAGAAGCGGCACCTTCGCCGGCAGAGAGCATCCTGCCGGCCGCGGTGCGCTCCGGAGCGGGGGCTTGTGCCGAAAGAGGCCGGCAACAGGCGCTTACCTTCGGACAGCTCCGGATGCCCGTCTAATGCGTCTCTTGTCGCCTACACGGCAGGGAAAAGCTTTTCCACTCTGTCTAGGAAGGAGAAAGTGTGCCAGCACAGCAAATGCCTCCCGGACTTTCCCTGCAATTCAGCAAGTGCTTTGCAGCTTGAAATTGGGAGGAAAGCCTCAGATTTAGCAGCCAGAGCTTCAGGAGGAGCAGCAGCGAGCACAGCATCGCTTTTGCAGCAGCTCCTTCCATGTGCATGTTTTTGGGAGTGGAAAGGCTTGCAGACTGTTCAAGTAGCTTTTTCTCACCGCTGGAAAGCTGCACGCTCAGTGCCAGTCTTCTGCAGCTTCTTTCTTCACGTTTCAGCAGCTAGCACGCTCTCCGTGTGCTGGAGAAGCGGGCGAGGCTTCCTTGCCGGAGAAGAGGCACCTTCGCCGGCAGAGAGCATCCTGCCGGCCGCGGTGCGCTCCGGAGCGGGGGCTTGTGCCAAAAGAGGCCGGGAACAGGCGCTTACCTTCGGACAGCTGCGGATGCCCATCTAATGCGTCTCTTGTCACCTACACGGCAGGGAAAAGCTTTTCCACTCTGTCTAGGAAGGAGAAAGTGTGCCAGCACAGCAAATGCCTCCCAGACTTTCCCTGGAATTCAGCAAGTGCTTTGCTGCTTGAAATATCAAGGAAAGCCTCAGATTTAGCAGCCAGAGCTTCAGGAGGAGCAGCAGCGAGCACAGCATCGCTTTTGCAGCAGCTCCTTCCATGTGCATGTTTTTGGGAGTTGAAAGGCTTGCAAAATGTTCAAGTAGCTTTTTCTCTCCGCTGGAAAGCTGCACGCTCAGTGCCAGTGTTCTGCAGCTTCTTTCTTCACGTTTCAGCAGCTAGCACGCTCTCCATGCGCTGGAGAAGCGGGAGCGGCTTCCTTGCCGGAGAAGCGGCACCTTCGCCGGCAGAGAGCATTCTTCCGGCCGCGGTGCGCTCCGGAGCGGGGGCTTGTGCCGAAAGAGGCCGGCAACAGGCGCTTACCTTCGGACAGCTGCGGATGCCCGTCTAATGCGTCTCTTGTCGCCTACACGGCAGGGAAAAGCTTTTCCACTCTGTCTAGGAAGGAGAAAGTGTGCCAGCACAGCAAATGCCTCCCGGACTTTCCCTGCAATTCAGCAAGTGCTTTGCAGCTTGAAATTGGAAGGAAAGCCTCAGATTTAGCAGCCAGAGCTTCAGGAGGAGCAGCAGCGAGCACAGCATCGCTTTTGCAGCAGCTCCTTCCATGTGCATGTTTTTGGGAGTGGAAAGGCTTGCAGACTGTTCAAGTAGCTTTTTCTCTCCGCTGGAAAGCTGCACGCTCAGTGCCAGTCTTCTGCAGCTTCTTTCTTCACGTTTCAGCAGCTAGCACGCTCTCCGTGTGCAGGAGAAGCGGCTGAGGCTTCCTTGCCGGAGAAGCGGCACCTTCGCCGGCAGAGAGCATCCTGCCGGCCGCGGTGCGCTCCGGAGTGGGGGCTTGTGCCGAAAGAGGCCGGGAACAGGCGCTTACCTTCGGACAGCTGCGGATGCCCGTCTAATGCGTCTCTTGTTGCCTACACGGCAGGGAAAAGCTTTTCCACTCTGTCTAGGAAGGAGAAAGTGTGCCAGCACAGCAAATGCCTCCCGGACTTTCCCTGCAATTCAGCAAGTGCTTTGCAGCTTGAAATTGGGAGGAAAGCCTCAGATTTAGCAGCCAGAGCTTCAGGAGGAGCAGCAGCGAGCACAGCATCGGTTTTGCAGCAGCTCCTTCCATGTGCATGTTTTTGGGAGTGGAAAGGCTTGCAGAGTGTTCAAGTAGCTTTTTCTCTCCGCTGGAAAGCTGCACGCTCAGTGCCAGTGTTCTGCAGCTTCTTTCTTCACGTTTCAGCAGCTAGCACGCTCTCCGTGTGCTGGAGAAGCGGGCGAGGCTTCCTTGCCGGAGAAGAGGCACCTTCGCCGGCAGAGAGCATCCTGCTGGCCGCGGTGCGCTCCGGAGCAGGGGCTTGTGCCGAAAGAGGCCGGCAACAGGCGCTTACCTTCGGACAGCTGCGGATGCCCGTCTAATGCGTCTCTTGTCGCCTACACGGCAGGGAAAAGCTTTTCCACTCTGTCTAGGAAGGAGAAAGTGTGCCAGCACAGCAAATGCCTCCCGGACTTTCCCTGCAATTCAGCAAGTGCTTTGCAGCTTGAAATATCAAGGAAAGCCTCAGATTTAGCAGCCAGAGCTTCAGGAGGAGCAGCAGCGAGCACAGCATCGCTTTTGCAGCAGCTCCTTCCATGTGCATGTTTTTGGGAGTGGAAAGGCTTGCAGAGTGTTCAAGTAGCTTTTTCTCTCCGCTGGAAAGCTGCACGCTCAGTGCCAGTGTTCTGCAGCTTCTTTCTTCACGTTTCAGCAGCTAGCACGCTCTCCGTGCGCTGGAGAAGCGGCTGAGGCTTCCTTGCCAGAGAAGCGGCACCTTCGCCGGCAGAGAGCATTCTTCCGGCCGCGGTGCGCTCCGGAGCGGGGGCTTGTGCCGAAAGAGGCCGGGAACAGGCGCTGACCTTCGGACAGCTGCGGATGCCCGTCTAATGCGTCTCTTGTCGCCTACACGGCAGGGAAAAGCTTTTCCACTCTGTCTAGGAAGGAGAAAGTGTGCCAGCACAGCAAATGCCTCCCGGACTTTCCCTGCAATTCAGCAAGTGCTTTGCAGCTTGAAATTGGGAGGAAAGCCTCAGATTTAGCAGCCAGAGCTTCAGGAGGAGCAGCAGCGAGCACAGCATCGCTTTTGCAGCAGCTCCTTCCATGTGCATGTTTTTGGGAGTGGAAAGGCTTGCAGACTGTTCAAGTAGCTTTTTCTCACCGCTGGAAAGCTGCACGCTCAGTGCCAGTCTTCTGCAGCTTCTTTCTTCACGTTTCAGCAGCTAGCACGCTCTCCGTGTGCTGGAGAAGCGGGCGAGTCTTCCTTGCCGGAGAAGAGGCACCTTCGCCGGCAGAGAGCATCCTGCCGGCCGCGGTGCGCTCCGGAGCGGGGGCTTGTGCCAAAAGAGGCCGGGAACAGGCGCTTACCTTCGGACAGCTGCGGATGCCCGTCTAATGCGTCTCTTGTCACCTACACGGCAGGGAAAAGCTTTTCCACTCTGTCTAGGAAGGAGAAAGTGTGCCAGCACAGCAAATGCCTCCCAGACTTTCCCTGGAATTCAGCAAGTGCTTTGCTGCTTGAAATATCAAGGAAAGCCTCAGATTTAGCAGCCAGATCTTCAGGAGGAGCAGCAGCGAGCACAGCATCGCTTTTGCAGCAGCTCCTTCCATGTGCATGTTTTTGGGAGTGGAAAGGCTTGCAGAGTGTTCAAGTAGCTTTTTCTCTCCGCTGGAAAGCTGCACGCTCAGTGCCAGTCTTCTGCAGCTTCTTTCTTCACGTTTCAGCAGCTAGCACGCTCTCCGCGTGCAGTAGAAGCTGCTGAGGCTTCCTTGCTGGAGAAGAGGCACCTTCGCCGGCAGAGAGCATCCTGCCGGCCGCGGTGCGCTCCAGAGCGCGGGCTTGTGCCGAAAGAGGCCGGGAACAGGCGCTTACCTTCGGACAGCTGCGGATGCCCGTCTAATGCGTCTCTTGTTGCCTACACGGCAGGGAAAAGCTTTTCCACTCTGTCTAGGAAGGAGAAAGTGTGCCAGCACAGCAAATGCCTCCCGGACTTTCCCTGCAATTCAGCAAGTGCTTTGCAGCTTGAAATTGGGAGGAAAGCCTCAGATTTAGCAGCCAGAGCTTCAGGAGGAGCAGCAGCGAGCACAGCATTGGTTTTGCAGCAGCTCCTTCCATGTGCATGTTTTTGGGAGTGGAAAGGCTTGCAGAGTGTTCAAGTAGCTTTTTCTCTCCGCTGGAAAGCTGCACGCTCAGTGCCAGTCTTCTGCAGCTTCTTTCTTCACGTTTCAGCAGCTAGCACGCTCTCCGTGTGCTGGAGAATCGGGCGAGGCTTCCTTGCCGGAGAAGAGGCACCTTCGCCGGCAGAGAGCATCCTGCTGGCCGCGGTGCGCTCCGGAGCAGGGGCTTGTGCCGAAAGAGGCCGGCAACAGGCGCTTACCTTCGGACAGCTGCGGATGCCCGTCTAATGCGTCTCTTGTCGCCTACACGGCAGGGAAAAGCTTTTCCACTCTGTCTAGGAAGGAGAAAGTGTGCCAGCACAGCAAATGCCTCCCGGACTTTCCCTGCAATTCAGCAAGTGCTTTGCAGCTTGAAATATCAAGGAAAGCCTCAGATTTAGCAGCCAGAGCTTCAGGAGGAGCAGCAGCGAGCACAGCATCGCTTTTGCAGCAGCTCCTTCCATGTGCATGTTTTTGGGAGTGGAAAGGCTTGCAGAGTGTTCAAGTAGCTTTTTCTCTCCGCTGGAAAGCTGCACGCTCAGTGCCAGTCTTCTGCAGCTTCTTTCTTCACGTTTCAGCAGCTAGCACGCTCTCCGTGCGCTGGAGAAGTGGGAGAGGCTTCCTTGCCAGAGAAGCGGCACCTTCGCCGGCAGAGAGCATTCTTCCGGCCGCGGTGCGCTCCGGAGCGGGGGCTTGTGCCGAAAGAGGCCGGGAACAGGCGCTGACCTTCGGACAGCTGCGGATGCCCGTCTAATGCGTCTCTTGTCGCCTACACGGCAGGGAAAAGCTTTTCCACTCTGTCTAGGAAGGAGAAAGTGTGCCAGCACAGCAAATGCCTCCCGGACTTTCCCTGCAATTCAGCAAGTGCTTTGCAGCTTGAAATTGGGAGGAAAGCCTCAGATTTAGCAGCCAGAGCTTCAGGAGGAGCAGCAGCGAGCACAGCATCGCTTTTGCAGCAGCTCCTTCCATGTGCATGTTTTTGGGAGTGGAAAGGCTTGCAGACTGTTCAAGTAGCTTTTTCTCACCGCTGGAAAGCTGCACGCTCAGTGCCAGTCTTCTGCAGCTTCTTTCTTCACGTTTCAGCAGCTAGCACGCTCTCCGTGTGCTGGAGAAGCGGGCGAGGCTTCCTTGCCGGAGAAGAGGCACCTTCGCCGGCAGAGAGCATCCTGCCGGCCGCGGTGCGCTCCGGAGCGGGGGCTTGTGCCAAAAGAGGCCGGGAACAGGCGCTTACCTTCGGACAGCTGCGGATGCCCGTCTAATGCGTCTCTTGTCACCTACACGGCAGGGAAAAGCTTTTCCACTCTGTCTAGGAAGGAGAAAGTGTGCCAGCACAGCAAATGCCTCCCAGACTTTCCCTGGAATTCAGCAAGTGCTTTGCTGCTTGAAATATCAAGGAAAGCCTCAGATTTAGCAGCCAGATCTTCAGGAGGAGCAGCAGCGAGCACAGCATCGCTTTTGCAGCAGCTCCTTCCATGTGCATGTTTTTGGGAGTGGAAAGGCTTGCAGAGTGTTCAAGTAGCTTTTTCTCTCCGCTGGAAAGCTGCACGCTCAGTGCCAGTCTTCTGCAGCTTCTTTCTTCACGTTTCAGCAGCTAGCACGCTCTCCGCGTGCAGGAGAAGCGGCTGAGGCTTCCTTGCCGGAGAAGCGGCACCTTCGCCGGCAGAGAGCATCCTGCCGGCCGCGGTGCGCTCCGGAGCGGGGGCTTGTGCCGAAAGAGGCCGGGAACAGGCGCTTACCTTCGGACAGCTCCGGATGCCCGTCTAATGCGTCTCTTGTCGCCTACACGGCAGGGAAAAGCTTTTCCACTCTGTCTAGGAAGGAGAAAGTGTGCCAGCACAGCAAATGCCTCCCGGACTTTCCCTGCAATTCAGCAAGTGCTTTGCAGCTTGAAATTGGGAGGAAAGCCTCAGATTTAGCAGCCAGAGCTTCAGGAGGAGCAGCAGCGAGCACAGCATCGCTTTTGCAGCAGCTCCTTCCATGTGCATGGTTTTGGGAGTGGAAAGGCTTGCAGAGTGTTCAAGTAGCTTTTTCTCTCCGCTGGAAAGCTGCACGCTCAGTGCCAGTGTTCTGCAGCTTCTTTCTTCACGTTTCAGCAGCTAGCACGCTCTCCGTGTGCTGGAGAAGCGGGCGAGGCTTCCTTGCCGGAGAAGCGGCACCTTCGCCGGCAGAGAGCATCCTGCCGGCCGCGGTTCGCTCCGGAGCGGGGGCTTGTGCCGAAAGAGGCCGGCAACAGGCGCTTACCTTCGGACAGCTGCGGATGCCCATCTAATGCGTCTCTTGTCGCCTACACGGCAGGGAAAAGCTTTTCCACTCTGTCTAGGAAGGAGAAAGTGTGCCAGCACAGCAAATGCCTCCCGGACTTTCCCTGCAATTCAGCAAGTGCTTTGCAGCTTGAAATTGGAAGGAAAGCCTCAGATTTAGCAGCCAGAGCTTCAGGAGGAGCAGCAGCGAGCACAGCATCGCTTTTGAAGCAGCTCCTTCCATGTGCATGTTTTTGGGAGTGGAAAGGCTTGCAGAGTGTTCAAGTAGCTTTTTCTCTCCGCTGGAAAGCTGCACGCTCAGTGCCAGTCTTCTGCAGCTTCTTTCTTCACGTTTCAGCAGCTAGCACGCTCTCCGTGTGCTGGAGAAGCGGGAGCGGCTTCCTTGCCAGAGAAGCGGCACCTTCGCCGGCAGAGAGCATTCTTCCGGCCGCGGTGCGCTCCGGAGCGGGGGCTTGTGCCGAAAGAGGCCGGGAACAGGCGCTGACCTTCGGACAGCTGCGGATGCCCGTCTAATGCGTCTCTTGTCGCCTACACGGCAGGGAAAAGCTTTTCCACTCTGTCTAGGAAGGAGAAAGTGTGCCAGCACAGCAAATGCCTCCCGGACTTTCCCTGCAATTCAGCAAGTGCTTTGCAGCTTGAAATTGCAAGGAAAGCCTCAGATTTAGCAGCCAGAGCTTCAGGAGGAGCAGCAGCGAGCACAGCATCGGTTTTGCAGCAGCTCCTTCCATGTGCATGTTTTTGGGAGTTGAAAGGCTTGCAGAGTGTTCAAGTAGCTTTTTCTCTCCGCTGGAAAGCTGCACGCTCAGTGCCAGTCTTCTGCAGCTTCTTTCTTCACGTTTCAGCAGCTAGCACGCTCTCCGTGTGCAGGAGAAGCGGCTGAGGCTTCCTTGCCGGAGAAGCGGCACCTTCGCCGGGAGAGAGCATCCTGCCGGCCGCGGTTCGATCCGGAGCGGGGGCTTGTGCCGAAAGAGGCCGGGAACAGGCGCTTACCTTCGGACAGCTGCGGATGCCCGTCTAATGCGTCTCTTGTCGCCTACACGGCAGGGAAAAGCTTTTCCACTCTGTCTAGGAAGGAGAAAGTGTGCCAGCACAGCAAATGCCTCCCGGACTTTCCCTGCAATTCAGCAAGTGCTTTGCAGCTTGAAATTGGAAGGAAAGCCTCAGATTTAGCAGCCAGAGCTTCAGGAGGAGCAGCAGCGAGCACAGCATCGCTTTTGCAGCAGCTCCTTCCATGTGCATGTTTTTGGGAGTTGAAAGGCTTGCAGAGTGTTCAAGTAGCTTTTTCTCTCCGCTGGAAAGCTGCACGCTCAGTGCCAGTCTTCTGCAGCTTCTTTCTTCACGTTTCAGCAGCTAGCACGCTCTCCGTGTGCAGGAGAAGCGGCTGAGGCTTCCTTGCCGGAGAAGCGGCACCTTCGCCGGCAGAGAGCATTCTTCCGGCCGCGGTGCGCTCCGGAGCGGGGGCTTGTGCCGAAAGAGGCCGGGAACAGGCGCTTACCTTCGGACAGCTGCGGATGCCCGTCTAATGCGTCTCTTGTTGCCTACACGGCAGGGAAAAGCTTTTCCACTCTGTCTAGGAAGGAGAAAGTGTGCCAGCACAGCAAATGCCTCCCGGACTTTCCCTGCAATTCAGCAAGTGCTTTGCAGCTTGAAATTGGGAGGAAAGCCTCAGATTTAGCAGCCAGAGCTTCAGGAGGAGCAGCAGCGAGCACAGCATCGCTTTTGCAGCAGCTCCTTCCATGTGCATGTTTTTGGGAGTGGAAAGGCTTGCAGAGTGTTCAAGTAGCTTTTTCTCTCCGCTGGAAAGCTGCACGCTCAGTGCCAGTCTTCTGCAGCTTCTTTCTTCACGTTTCAGCAGCTAGCACGCTCTCCGCGTGCAGTAGAAGCTGCTGAGGCTTCCTTGCTGGAGAAGAGGCACCTTCGCCGGCAGAGAGCATCCTGCCGGCCGCGGTGCGCTCCGGAGCGCGGGCTTGTGCCGAAAGAGGCCGGGAACAGGCGCTTACCTTCAGACAGCTGCGGATGCCCGTCTAATGCGTCTCTTGTCGCCTACACGGCAGGGAAAAGCTTTTCCACTCTGTCTAGGAAGGAGAAAGTGTGCCAGCACAGCAAATGCCTCCCGGACTTTCCCTGCAATTCAGCAAGTGCTTTGCAGCTTGAAATTGGAAGGAAAGCCTCAGATTTAGCAGCCAGAGCTTCAGGAGGAGCAGCAGCGAGCACAGCATCGCTTTTGCAGCAGCTCCTTCCATGTGCATGGTTTTGGGAGTGGAAAGGCTTGCAGAGTGTTCAAGTAGCTTTTTCTCTCCGCTGGAAAGCTGCACGCTCAGTGCCAGTGTTCTGCAGCTTCTTTCTTCACGTTTCAGCAGCTAGCACGCTCTCCGTGTGCTGGAGAAGCGGGCGAGGCTTCCTTGCCGGAGAAGCGGCACCTTCGCCGGCAGAGAGCATCCTGCCGGCCGCGGTTCGCTCCGGAGCGGGGGCTTGTGCCGAAAGAGGCCGGCAACAGGCGCTTACCTTCGGACAGCTGCGGATGCCCATCTAATGCGTCTCTTGTCGCCTACACGGCAGGGAAAAGCTTTTCCACTCTGTCTAGGAAGGAGAAAGTGTGCCAGCACAGCAAATGCCTCCCGGACTTTCCCTGCAATTCAGCAAGTGCTTTGCAGCTTGAAATTGGAAGGAAAGCCTCAGATTTAGCAGCCAGAGCTTCAGGAGGAGCAGCAGCGAGCACAGCATCGCTTTTGAAGCAGCTCCTTCCATGTGCATGTTTTTGGGAGTGGAAAGGCTTGCAGAGTGTTCAAGTAGCTTTTTCTCTCCGCTGGAAAGCTGCACGCTCAGTGCCAGTCTTCTGCAGCTTCTTTCTTCACGTTTCAGCAGCTAGCACGCTCTCCGTGTGCTGGAGAAGCGGGAGCGGCTTCCTTGCCAGAGAAGAGGCACCTTCGCCGGCAGAGAGCATTCTTCCGGCCGCGGTGCGCTCCGGAGCGGGGGCTTGTGCCGAAAGAGGCCGGGAACAGGCGCTGACCTTCGGACAGCTGCGGATGCCCGTCTAATGCGTCTCTTGTCGCCTACACGGCAGGGAAAAGCTTTTCCACTCTGTCTAGGAAGGAGAAAGTGTGCCAGCACAGCAAATGCCTCCCGGACTTTCCCTGCAATTCAGCAAGTGCTTTGCAGCTTGAAATTGCAAGGAAAGCCTCAGATTTAGCAGCCAGAGCTTCAGGAGGAGCAGCAGCGAGCACAGCATCGGTTTTGCAGCAGCTCCTTCCATGTGCATGTTTTTGGGAGTTGAAAGGCTTGCAGAGTGTTCAAGTAGCTTTTTCTCTCCGCTGGAAAGCTGCACGCTCAGTGCCAGTCTTCTGCAGCTTCTTTCTTCACGTTTCAGCAGCTAGCACGCTCTCCGTGTGCAGGAGAAGCGGCTGAGGCTTCCTTGCCGGAGAAGCGGCACCTTCGCCGGGAGAGAGCATCCTGCCGGCCGCGGTTCGATCCGGAGCGGGGGCTTGTGCCGAAAGAGGCCGGGAACAGGCGCTTACCTTCGGACAGCTGCGGATGCCCGTCTAATGCGTCTCTTGTCGCCTACACGGCAGGGAAAAGCTTTTCCACTCTGTCTAGGAAGGAGAAAGTGTGCCAGCACAGCAAATGCCTCCCGGACTTTCCCTGCAATTCAGCAAGTGCTTTGCAGCTTGAAATTGGAAGGAAAGCCTCAGATTTAGCAGCCAGAGCTTCAGGAGGAGCAGCAGCGAGCACAGCATCGCTTTTGCAGCAGCTCCTTCCATGTGCATGTTTTTGGGAGTTGAAAGGCTTGCAGAGTGTTCAAGTAGCTTTTTCTCTCCGCTGGAAAGCTGCACGCTCAGTGCCAGTCTTCTGCAGCTTCTTTCTTCACATTTCAGCAGCTAGCGCGCTCTCCGTGTGCTGGAGAAGCGGGAGCGGCTTCCTTGCCGGAGAAGCGGCACCTTCGCCGGCAGAGAGCATTCTTCCGGCCGCGGTGCACTCCGGAGCGGGGGCTTGTGCCGAAAGAGGCCGGCAACAGGCGCTGACCTTCGGACAGCTGCGGATGCCCGTCTAATGCGTCTCTTGTCGCCTACACGGCAGGGAAAAGCTTTTCCACTCTGTCTAGGAAGGAGAAAGTGTGCCAGCACAGCAAATGCCTCCCGGACTTTCCCTGCAATTCAGCAAGTGCTTTGCAGCTTGAAATATCAAGGAAAGCCTCAGATTTAGCAGCCAGAGCTTCAGGAGGAGCAGCAGCGAGCACATCATCGCTTTTGCAGCAGCTCCTTCCATGTGCATGTTTTTGGGAGTTGAAAGGCTTGCAGAGTGTTCAAGTAGCTTTTTCTCTCCGCTGGAAAGCTGCACGCTCAGTGCCAGTCTTCTGCAGCTTCTTTCTTCACGTTTCAGCAGCTAGCACGCTCTCCGTGTGCAGGAGAAGCGGCTGAGGCTTCCTTGCCGGAGAAGCGGCACCTTCGCCGGCAGAGAGCATCCTGCCGGCCGCGGTGCGCTCGGGAGCGGGGGCTTGTGCCGAAAGAGGCCGGCAACAGGCGCTTACCTTCGGACAGCTGCGGATGCCCGTCTAATGCGTCTCTTGTCGCCTACACGGCAGGGAAAAGCTTTTCCACTCTGTCTAGGAAGGAGAAAGTGTGCCAGCACAGCAAATGCCTCCCGGACTTTCCCTGCAATTCAGCAAGTGCTTTGCAGCTTGAAATTGGAAGGAAAGCCTCAGATTTAGCAGCCAGAGCTTCAGGACGAGCAGCAGCGAGCACAGCATCGCTTTTGCAGCAGCTCCTTCCATGTGCATGTTTTTGGGAGTGGAAAGGCTTGCAGAGTGTTCAAGTAGCTTTTTCTCTCCGCTGGAAAGCTGCACGCTCAGTGCCAGTCTTCTGCAGCTTCTTTCTTCACGTTTCAGCAGCTAGCACGCTCTCCGTGTGCTGGAGAAGCGGGCGAGGCTTCCTTGCCGGAGAAGCGGCACCTTCGCCGGCAGAGAGCATCCTGCCGGCCGCGGTGCGCTCCGGAGCGGGGGCTTGTGCCGAAAGAGGCCGGCAACAGGCGCTTACCTTCGGACAGCTGCGGATGCCCGTCTAATGCGTCTCTTGTCGCCTACATGCCAGGGAAAAGCTTTTCCACTCTGTCTAGGAAGGAGAAAGTGTGCCAGCACAGCAAATGCCTCCCGGACTTTCCCTGCAATTCAGCAAGTGCTTTGCAGCTTGAAATTGGGAGGAAAGCCTCAGATTTAGCAGCCAGAGCTTCAGGAGGAGCAGCAGCGAGCACAGCATCGCTTTTGCAGCAGCTCCTTCCATGTGCATGTTTTTGGGAGTTGAAAGGCTTGCAGAGTGTTCAAGTAGCTTTTTCTCTCCGCTGGAAAGCTGCACGCTCAGTGCCAGTCTTCTGCAGCTTCTTTCTTCACGTTTCAGCAGCTAGCACGCTCTCCGTGTGCTGGAGAAGCGGGCGAGGCTTCCTTGCCGGAGAAGAGGCACCTTCGCCTGCAGAGAGCATCCTGCTGGCCGCGGTGCGCTCCGGAGCAGGGGCTTGTGCCGAAAGAGGCCGGCAACAGGCGCTTACCTTCGGACAGCTCCGGATGCCCGTCTAATGCGTCTCTTGTCGCCTACACGG
The DNA here is from genome assembly GCF_963513975.1 of Fringilla coelebs. Lineage (NCBI taxonomy): Eukaryota > Metazoa > Chordata > Aves > Passeriformes > Fringillidae > Fringilla > Fringilla coelebs. The sequence continues at coordinate 43,914,968 of NC_140031.1, forward strand.
CAGGGAAAAGCTTTTCCACTCTGTCTAGGAAGGAGAAAGTGTGCCAGCACAGCAAATGCCTCCCGGACTTTCCCTGCAATTCAGCAAGTGCTTTGCAGCTTGAAATATCAAGGAAAGCCTCAGATTTAGCAGCCAGAGCTTCAGGAGGAGCAGCAGCGAGCACAGCATCGCTTTTGCAGCAGCTCCTTCCATGTGCATGTTTTTGGGAGTGGAAAGGCTTGCAGAGTGTTCAAGTAGCTTTTTCTCTCCGCTGGAAAGCTGCACGCTCAGTGCCAGTGTTCTGCAGCTTCTTTCTTCACGTTTCAGCAGCTAGCACGCTCTCCGTGTGCAGGAGAAGCGGCTGAGGCTTCCTTGCCAGAGAAGCGGCACCTTCGCCGGCAGAGAGCATTCTTCCGGCCGCGGTGCGCTCCGGAGCGGGGGCTTGTGCCGAAAGAGGCCGGGAACAGGCGCTGACCTTCGGACAGCTGCGGATGCCCGTCTAATGCGTCTCTTGTCGCCTACACGGCAGGGAAAAGCTTTTCCACTCTGTCTAGGAAGGAGAAAGTGTGCCAGCACAGCAAATGCCTCCCGGACTTTCCCTGCAATTCAGCAAGTTCTTTGCAGCTTGAAATTGGGAGGAAAGCCTCAGATTTAGCAGCCAGAGCTTCAGGAGGAGCAGCAGCGAGCACAGCATCGCTTTTGCAGCAGCTCCTTCCATGTGCATGTTTTTGGGAGTGGAAAGGCTTGCAGACTGTTCAAGTAGCTTTTTCTCACCGCTGGAAAGCTGCACGCTCAGTGCCAGTCTTCTGCAGCTTCTTTCTTCACGTTTCAGCAGCTAGCACGCTCTCCGTGTGCTGGAGAAGCGGGCGAGGCTTCCTTGCCGGAGAAGAGGCACCTTCGCCGGCAGAGAGCATCCTGCCGGCCGCGGTGCGCTCCGGAGCGGGGGCTTGTGCCAAAAGAGGCCGGGAACAGGCGCTTACCTTCGGACAGCTGCGGATGCCCGTCTAATGCGTCTCTTGTCACCTACACGGCAGGGAAAAGCTTTTCCACTCTGTCTAGGAAGGAGAAAGTGTGCCAGCACAGCAAATGCCTCCCAGACTTTCCCTGGAATTCAGCAAGTGCTTTGCTGCTTGAAATATCAAGGAAAGCCTCAGATTTAGCAGCCAGATCTTCAGGAGGAGCAGCAGCGAGCACAGCATCGCTTTTGCAGCAGCTCCTTCCATGTGCATGTTTTTGGGAGTGGAAAGGCTTGCAGAGTGTTCAAGTAGCTTTTTCTCTCCGCTGGAAAGCTGCACGCTCAGTGCCAGTCTTCTGCAGCTTCTTTCTTCACGTTTCAGCAGCTAGCACGCTCTCCGTGTGCAGGAGAAGCGGCTGAGGCTTCCTTGCCGGAGAAGCGGCACCTTCGCCGGCAGAGAGCATTCTTCCGGCCGCGGTGCGCTCCGGAGCGGGGGCTTGTGCAGAAAGAGGCCGGGAACAGGCGCTTACCTTCGGACAGCTCCGGATGCCCGTCTAATGCGTCTCTTGTCGCCTACACGGCAGGGAAAAGCTTTTCCACTCTGTCTAGGAAGGAGAAAGTGTGCCAGCACAGCAAATGCCTCCCGGACTTTCCCTGCAATTCAGCAAGTGCTTTGCAGCTTGAAATTGGGAGGAAAGCCTCAGATTTAGCAGCCAGAGCTTCAGGAGGAGCAGCAGCGAGCACAGCATCGCTTTTGCAGCAGCTCCTTCCATGTGCATGTTTTTGGGAGTGGAAAGGCTTGCAGAGTGTTCAAGTAGCTTTTTCTCTCCGCTGGAAAGCTGCACGCTCAGTGCCAGTCTTCTGCAGCTTCTTTCTTCACGTTTCAGCAGCTAGCACGCTCTCCGCGTGCAGTAGAAGCTGCTGAGGCTTCCTTGCTGGAGAAGAGGCACCTTCGCCGGCAGAGAGCATCCTGCCGGCCGCGGTGCGCTCCGGAGCGCGGGCTTGTGCCGAAAGAGGCCGGGAACAGGCGCTTACCTTCAGACAGCTGCGGATGCCCGTCTAATGCGTCTCTTGTCGCCTACACGGCAGGGAAAAGCTTTTCCACTCTGTCTAGGAAGGAGAAAGTGTGCCAGCACAGCAAATGCCTCCCGGACTTTCCCTGCAATTCAGCAAGTGCTTTGCAGCTTGAAATTGGAAGGAAAGCCTCAGATTTAGCAGCCAGAGCTTCAGGAGGAGCAGCAGCGAGCACAGCATCGCTTTTGCAGCAGCTCCTTCCATGTGCATGGTTTTGGGAGTGGAAAGGCTTGCAGAGTGTTCAAGTAGCTTTTTCTCTCCGCTGGAAAGCTGCACGCTCAGTGCCAGTGTTCTGCAGCTTCTTTCTTCACGTTTCAGCAGCTAGCACGCTCTCCGTGTGCTGGAGAAGCGGGCGAGGCTTCCTTGCCGGAGAAGCGGCACCTTCGCCGGCAGAGAGCATCCTGCCGGCCGCGGTTCGCTCCGGAGCGGGGGCTTGTGCCGAAAGAGGCCGGGAACAGGCGCTTACCTTCGGACAGCTGCGGATGCCCGTCTAATGCGTCTCTTGTCGCCTACACGGCAGGGAAAAGCTTTTCCACTCTGTCTAGGAAGGAGAAAGTGTGCCAGCACAGCAAATGCCTCCCGGACTTTCCCTGCAATTCAGCAAGTGCTTTGCAGCTTGAAATTGGAAGGAAAGCCTCAGATTTAGCAGCCAGAGCTTCAGGAGGAGCAGCAGCGAGCACAGCATCGCTTTTGCAGCAGCTCCTTCCATGTGCATGTTTTTGGGAGTGGAAAGGCTTGCAGAGTGTTCAAGTAGCTTTTTCTCTCCGCTGGAAAGCTGCACGCTCAGTGCCAGTCTTCTGCAGCTTCTTTCTTCACATTTCAGCAGCTAGCGCGCTCTCCGTGTGCTGGAGAAGCGGGAGCGGCTTCCTTGCCGGAGAAGCGGCACCTTCGCCGGCAGAGAGCATTCTTCCGGCCGCGGTGCACTCCGGAGCGGGGGCTTGTGCCGAAAGAGGCCGGCAACAGGCGCTGACCTTCGGACAGCTGCGGATGCCCGTCTAATGCGTCTCTTGTCGCCTACACGGCAGGGAAAAGCTTTTCCACTCTGTCTAGGAAGGAGAAAGTGTGCCAGCACAGCAAATGCCTCCCGGACTTTCCCTGCAATTCAGCAAGTGCTTTGCAGCTTGAAATATCAAGGAAAGCCTCAGATTTAGCAGCCAGAGCTTCAGGAGGAGCAGCAGCGAGCACAGCATCGCTTTTGCAGCAGCTCCTTCCATGTGCATGTTTTTGGGAGTTGAAAGGCTTGCAGAGTGTTCAAGTAGCTTTTTCTCTCCGCTGGAAAGCTGCACGCTCAGTGCCAGTCTTCTGCAGCTTCTTTCTTCACGTTTCAGCAGCTAGCACGCTCTCCGTGTGCAGGAGAAGCGGCTGAGGCTTCCTTGCCGGAGAAGCGGCACCTTCGCCGGCAGAGAGCATCCTGCCGGCCGCGGTGCGCTCGGGAGCGGGGGCTTGTGCCGAAAGAGGCCGGCAACAGGCGCTTACCTTCGGACAGCTGCGGATGCCCGTCTAATGCGTCTCTTGTCGCCTACACGGCAGGGAAAAGCTTTTCCACTCTGTCTAGGAAGGAGAAAGTGTGCCAGCACAGCAAATGCCTCCCGGACTTTCCCTGCAATTCAGCAAGTGCTTTGCAGCTTGAAATTGGAAGGAAAGCCTCAGATTTAGCAGCCAGAGCTTCAGGAGGAGCAGCAGTGAGCACAGCATCGCTTTTGCAGCAGCTCCTTACATGTGCATGTTTTTGGGAGTGGAAAGGCTTGCAGAGTGTTCAAGTAGCTTTTTCTCTCCGCTGGAAAGCTGCACGCTCAGTGCCAGTCTTCTGCAGCTTCTTTCTTCACGTTTCAGCAGCTAGCACGCTCTCCGTGTGCTGGAGAAGCGGGCGAGGCTTCCTTGCCGGAGAAGCGGCACCTTCGCCGGCAGAGAGCATCCTGCCGGCCGCGGTGCGCTCCGGAGCGGGGGCTTGTGCCGAAAGAGGCCGGGAACAGGCGCTTACCTTCGGACAGCTCCGGATGCCCGTCTAATGCGTCTCTTGTCGCCTACATGCCAGGGAAAAGCTTTTCCACTCTGTCTAGGAAGGAGAAAGTGTGCCAGCACAGCAAATGCCTCCCGGACTTTCCCTGCAATTCAGCAAGTGCTTTGCAGCTTGAAATTGGGAGGAAAGCCTCAGATTTAGCAGCCAGAGCTTCAGGAGGAGCAGCAGCGAGCACAGCATCGCTTTTGCAGCAGCTCCTTCCATGTGCATGTTTTTGGGAGTTGAAAGGCTTGCAGAGTGTTCAAGTAGCTTTTTCTCTCCGCTGGAAAGCTGCACGCTCAGTGCCAGTCTTCTGCAGCTTCTTTCTTCACGTTTCAGCAGCTAGCACGCTCTCCGTGTGCTGGAGAAGCGGGCGAGGCTTCCTTGCCGGAGAAGAGGCACCTTCGCCTGCAGAGAGCATCCTGCTGGCCGCGGTGCGCTCCGGAGCAGGGGCTTGTGCCGAAAGAGGCCGGCAACAGGCGCTTACCTTCGGACAGCTGCGGATGCCCGTCTAATGCGTCTCTTGTCGCCTACACGGCAGGGAAAAGCTTTTCCACTCTGTCTAGGAAGGAGAAAGTGTGCCAGCACAGCAAATGCCTCCCGGACTTTCCCTGCAATTCAGCAAGTGCTTTGCAGCTTGAAATATCAAGGAAAGCCTCAGATTTAGCAGCCAGAGCTTCAGGAGGAGCAGCAGCGAGCACAGCATCGCTTTTGCAGCAGCTCCTTCCATGTGCATGTTTTTGGGAGTGGAAAGGCTTGCAGAGTGTTCAAGTAGCTTTTTCTCTCCGCTGGAAAGCTGCACGCTCAGTGCCAGTGTTCTGCAGCTTCTTTCTTCACGTTTCAGCAGCTAGCACGCTCTCCGTGCGCTGGAGAAGCGGGAGAGGCTTCCTTGCCAGAGAAGCGGCACCTTCGCCGGCAGAGAGCATTCTTCCGGCCGCGGTGCGCTCCGGAGCGGGGGCTTGTGCCGAAAGAGGCCGGGAACAGGCGCTGACCTTCGGACAGCTGCGGATGCCCGTCTAATGCGTCTCTTGTCGCCTACACGGCAGGGAAAAGCTTTTCCACTCTGTCTAGGAAGGAGAAAGTGTGCCAGCACAGCAAATGCCTCCCGGACTTTCCCTGCAATTCAGCAAGTGCTTTGCAGCTTGAAATTGGGAGGAAAGCCTCAGATTTAGCAGCCAGAGCTTCAGGAGGAGCAGCAGCGAGCACAGCATCGCTTTTGCAGCAGCTCCTTCCATGTGCATGTTTTTGGGAGTGGAAAGGCTTGCAGACTGTTCAAGTAGCTTTTTCTCACCGCTGGAAAGCTGCACGCTCAGTGCCAGTCTTCTGCAGCTTCTTTCTTCACGTTTCAGCAGCTAGCACGCTCTCCGTGTGCTGGAGAAGCGGGCGAGGCTTCCTTGCCGGAGAAGAGGCACCTTCGCCGGCAGAGAGCATCCTGCCGGCCGCGGTGCGCTCCGGAGCGGGGGCTTGTGCCAAAAGAGGCCGGGAACAGGCGCTTACCTTCGGACAGCTGCGGATGCCCGTCTAATGCGTCTCTTGTCACCTACACGGCAGGGAAAAGCTTTTCCACTCTGTCTAGGAAGGAGAAAGTGTGCCAGCACAGCAAATGCCTCCCAGACTTTCCCTGGAATTCAGCAAGTGCTTTGCTGCTTGAAATATCAAGGAAAGCCTCAGATTTAGCAGCCAGATCTTCAGGAGGAGCAGCAGCGAGCACAGCATCGCTTTTGCAGCAGCTCCTTCCATGTGCATGTTTTTGGGAGTGGAAAGGCTTGCAGAGTGTTCAAGTAGCTTTTTCTCTCCGCTGGAAAGCTGCACGCTCAGTGCCAGTCTTCTGCAGCTTCTTTCTTCACGTTTCAGCAGCTAGCACGCTCTCCGTGTGCAGGAGAAGCGGCTGAGGCTTCCTTGCCGGAGAAGCGGCACCTTCGCCGGCAGAGAGCATTCTTCCGGCCGCGGTGCGCTCCGGAGCGGGGGCTTGTGCCGAAAGAGGCCGGGAACAGGCGCTTACCTTCGGACAGCTCCGGATGCCCGTCTAATGCGTCTCTTGTCGCCTACACGGCAGGGAAAAGCTTTTCCACTCTGTCTAGGAAGGAGAAAGTGTGCCAGCACAGCAAATGCCTCCCGGACTTTCCCTGCAATTCAGCAAGTGCTTTGCAGCTTGAAATTGGGAGGAAAGCCTCAGATTTAGCAGCCAGAGCTTCAGGAGGAGCAGCAGCGAGCACAGCATCGCTTTTGCAGCAGCTCCTTCCATGTGCATGTTTTTGGGAGTGGAAAGGCTTGCAGAGTGTTCAAGTAGCTTTTTCTCTCCGCTGGAAAGCTGCACGCTCAGTGCCAGTCTTCTGCAGCTTCTTTCTTCACGTTTCAGCAGCTAGCACGCTCTCCGCGTGCAGTAGAAGCTGCTGAGGCTTCCTTGCTGGAGAAGAGGCACCTTCGCCGGCAGAGAGCATCCTGCCGGCCGCGGTGCGCTCCGGAGCGCGGGCTTGTGCCGAAAGAGGCCGGGAACAGGCGCTTACCTTCAGACAGCTGCGGATGCCCGTCTAATGCGTCTCTTGTCGCCTACACGGCAGGGAAAAGCTTTTCCACTCTGTCTAGGAAGGAGAAAGTGTGCCAGCACAGCAAATGCCTCCCGGACTTTCCCTGCAATTCAGCAAGTGCTTTGCAGCTTGAAATTGGAAGGAAAGCCTCAGATTTAGCAGCCAGAGCTTCAGGAGGAGCAGCAGCGAGCACAGCATCGCTTTTGCAGCAGCTCCTTCCATGTGCATGGTTTTGGGAGTGGAAAGGCTTGCAGAGTGTTCAAGTAGCTTTTTCTCTCCGCTGGAAAGCTGCACGCTCAGTGCCAGTGTTCTGCAGCTTCTTTCTTCACGTTTCAGCAGCTAGCACGCTCTCCGTGTGCTGGAGAAGCGGGCGAGGCTTCCTTGCCGGAGAAGCGGCACCTTCGCCGGCAGAGAGCATCCTGCCGGCCGCGGTTCGCTCCGGAGCGGGGGCTTGTGCCGAAAGAGGCCGGGAACAGGCGCTTACCTTCGGACAGCTGCGGATGCCCGTCTAATGCGTCTCTTGTCGCCTACACGGCAGGGAAAAGCTTTTCCACTCTGTCTAGGAAGGAGAAAGTGTGCCAGCACAGCAAATGCCTCCCGGACTTTCCCTGCAATTCAGCAAGTGCTTTGCAGCTTGAAATTGGAAGGAAAGCCTCAGATTTAGCAGCCAGAGCTTCAGGAGGAGCAGCAGCGAGCACAGCATCGCTTTTGCAGCAGCTCCTTCCATGTGCATGTTTTTGGGAGTTGAAAGGCTTGCAGAGTGTTCAAGTAGCTTTTTCTCTCCGCTGGAAAGCTGCACGCTCAGTGCCAGTCTTCTGCAGCTTCTTTCTTCACATTTCAGCAGCTAGCGCGCTCTCCGTGTGCTGGAGAAGCGGGAGCGGCTTCCTTGCCGGAGAAGCGGCACCTTCGCCGGCAGAGAGCATTCTTCCGGCCGCGGTGCACTCCGGAGCGGGGGCTTGTGCCGAAAGAGGCCGGCAACAGGCGCTGACCTTCGGACAGCTGCGGATGCCCGTCTAATGCGTCTCTTGTCGCCTACACGGCAGGGAAAAGCTTTTCCACTCTGTCTAGGAAGGAGAAAGTGTGCCAGCACAGCAAATGCCTCCCGGACTTTCCCTGCAATTCAGCAAGTGCTTTGCAGCTTGAAATATCAAGGAAAGCCTCAGATTTAGCAGCCAGAGCTTCAGGAGGAGCAGCAGCGAGCACAGCATCGCTTTTGCAGCAGCTCCTTACATGTGCATGTTTTTGGGAGTGGAAAGGCTTGCAGAGTGTTCAAGTAGCTTTTTCTCTCCGCTGGAAAGCTGCACGCTCAGTGCCAGTCTTCTGCAGCTTCTTTCTTCACGTTTCAGCAGCTAGCACGCTCTCCGTGTGCTGGAGAAGCGGGCGAGGCTTCCTTGCCGGAGAAGCGGCACCTTCGCCGGCAGAGAGCATCCTGCCGGCCGCGGTGCGCTCCGGAGCGGGGGCTTGTGCCGAAAGAGGCCGGGAACAGGCGCTTACCTTCGGACAGCTGCGGATGCCTGTCTAATGCGTCTCTTGTCGCCTACATGCCAGGGAAAAGCTTTTCCACTCTGTCTAGGAAGGAGAAAGTGTGCCAGCACAGCAAATGCCTCCCGGACTTTCCCTGCAATTCAGCAAGTGCTTTGCAGCTTGAAATTGGGAGGAAAGCCTCAGATTTAGCAGCCAGAGCTTCAGGAGGAGCAGCAGCGAGCACAGCATCGCTTTTGCAGCAGCTCCTTCCATGTGCATGTTTTTGGGAGTTGAAAGGCTTGCAGAGTGTTCAAGTAGCTTTTTCTCTCCGCTGGAAAGCTGCACGCTCAGTGCCAGTCTTCTGCAGCTTCTTTCTTCACGTTTCAGCAGCTAGCACGCTCTCCGTGTGCTGGAGAAGCGGGCGAGGCTTCCTTGCCGGAGAAGAGGCACCTTCGCCTGCAGAGAGCATCCTGCTGGCCGCGGTGCGCTCCGGAGCAGGGGCTTGTGCCGAAAGAGGCCGGCAACAGGCGCTTACCTTCGGACAGCTGCGGATGCCCGTCTAATGCGTCTCTTGTCGCCTACACGGCAGGGAAAAGCTTTTCCACTCTGTCTAGGAAGGAGAAAGTGTGCCAGCACAGCAAATGCCTCCCGGACTTTCCCTGCAATTCAGCAAGTGCTTTGCAGCTTGAAATTGGAAGGAAAGCCTCAGATTTAGCAGCCAGAGCTTCAGGAGGAGCAGCAGCGAGCACAGCATCGCTTTTGCAGCAGCTCCTTACATGTGCATGTTTTTGGGAGTGGAAAGGCTTGCAGAGTGTTCAAGTAGCTTTTTCTCTCCGCTGGAAAGCTGCACGCTCAGTGCCAGTCTTCTGCAGCTTCTTTCTTCACGTTTCAGCAGCTAGCACGCTCTCCGTGTGCTGGAGAAGCGGGCGAGGCTTCCTTGCCGGAGAAGCGGCACCTTCGCCGGCAGAGAGCATCCTGCCGGCCGCGGTGCGCTCCGGAGCGGGGGCTTGTGCCGAAAGAGGCCGGGAACAGGCGCTTACCTTCGGACAGCTGCGGATGCCTGTCTAATGCGTCTCTTGTCGCCTACATGCCAGGGAAAAGCTTTTCCACTCTGTCTAGGAAGGAGAAAGTGTGCCAGCACAGCAAATGCCTCCCGGACTTTCCCTGCAATTCAGCAAGTGCTTTGCAGCTTGAAATTGGGAGGAAAGCCTCAGATTTAGCAGCCAGAGCTTCAGGAGGAGCAGCAGCGAGCACAGCATCGCTTTTGCAGCAGCTCCTTCCATGTGCATGTTTTTGGGAGTTGAAAGGCTTGCAGAGTGTTCAAGTAGCTTTTTCTCTCCGCTGGAAAGCTGCACGCTCAGTGCCAGTCTTCTGCAGCTTCTTTCTTCACGTTTCAGCAGCTAGCACGCTCTCCGTGTGCTGGAGAAGCGGGCGAGGCTTCCTTGCCGGAGAAGAGGCACCTTCGCCTGCAGAGAGCATCCTGCTGGCCGCGGTGCGCTCCGGAGCAGGGGCTTGTGCCGAAAGAGGCCGGCAACAGGCGCTTACCTTCGGACAGCTGCGGATGCCCGTCTAATGCGTCTCTTGTCGCCTACACGGCAGGGAAAAGCTTTTCCACTCTGTCTAGGAAGGAGAAAGTGTGCCAGCACAGCAAATGCCTCCCGGACTTTCCCTGCAATTCAGCAAGTGCTTTGCAGCTTGAAATATCAAGGAAAGCCTCAGATTTAGCAGCCAGAGCTTCAGGAGGAGCAGCAGCGAGCACATCATCGCTTTTGCAGCAGCTCCTTCCATGTGCATGTTTTTGGGAGTTGAAAGGCTTGCAGAGTGTTCAAGTAGCTTTTTCTCTCCGCTGGAAAGCTGCACGCTCAGTGCCAGTCTTCTGCAGCTTCTTTCTTCACGTTTCAGCAGCTAGCACGCTCTCCGTGTGCAGGAGAAGCGGCTGAGGCTTCCTTGCCGGAGAAGCGGCACCTTCGCCGGCAGAGAGCATCCTGCCGGCCGCGGTGCGCTCGGGAGCGGGGGCTTGTGCCGAAAGAGGCCGGCAACAGGCGCTTACCTTCGGACAGCTGCGGATGCCCGTCTAATGCGTCTCTTGTCGCCTACACGGCAGGGAAAAGCTTTTCCACTCTGTCTAGGAAGGAGAAAGTGTGCCAGCACAGCAAATGCCTCCCGGACTTTCCCTGCAATTCAGCAAGTGCTTTGCAGCTTGAAATTGGAAGGAAAGCCTCAGATTTAGCAGCCAGAGCTTCAGGAGGAGCAGCAGCGAGCACAGCATCGCTTTTGCAGCAGCTCCTTACATGTGCATGTTTTTGGGAGTGGAAAGGCTTGCAGAGTGTTCAAGTAGCTTTTTCTCTCCGCTGGAAAGCTGCACGCTCAGTGCCAGTCTTCTGCAGCTTCTTTCTTCACGTTTCAGCAGCTAGCACGCTCTCCGTGTGCTGGAGAAGCGGGCGAGGCTTCCTTGCCGGAGAAGCGGCACCTTCGCCGGCAGAGAGCATCCTGCCGGCCGCGGTGCGCTCCGGAGCGGGGGCTTGTGCCGAAAGAGGCCGGGAACAGGCGCTTACCTTCGGACAGCTGCGGATGCCCGTCTAATGCGTCTCTTGTCGCCTACATGCCAGGGAAAAGCTTTTCCACTCTGTCTAGGAAGGAGAAAGTGTGCCAGCACAGCAAATGCCTCCCGGACTTTCCCTGCAATTCAGCAAGTGCTTTGCAGCTTGAAATTGGGAGGAAAGCCTCAGATTTAGCAGCCAGAGCTTCAGGAGGAGCAGCAGCGAGCACAGCATCGCTTTTGCAGCAGCTCCTTCCATGTGCATGTTTTTGGGAGTTGAAAGGCTTGCAGAGTGTTCAAGTAGCTTTTTCTCTCCGCTGGAAAGCTGCACGCTCAGTGCCAGTCTTCTGCAGCTTCTTTCTTCACGTTTCAGCAGCTAGCACGCTCTCCGTGTGCTGGAGAAGCGGGCGAGGCTTCCTTGCCGGAGAAGAGGCACCTTCGCCTGCAGAGAGCATCCTGCTGGCCGCGGTGCGCTCCGGAGCAGGGGCTTGTGCCGAAAGAGGCCGGCAACAGGCGCTTACCTTCGGACAGCTGCGGATGCCCGTCTAATGCGTCTCTTGTCGCCTACACGGCAGGGAAAAGCTTTTCCACTCTGTCTAGGAAGGAGAAAGTGTGCCAGCACAGCAAATGCCTCCCGGACTTTCCCTGCAATTCAGCAAGTGCTTTGCAGCTTGAAATATCAAGGAAAGCCTCAGATTTAGCAGCCAGAGCTTCAGGAGGAGCAGCAGCGAGCACAGCATCGCTTTTGCAGCAGCTCCTTCCATGTGCATGTTTTTGGGAGTGGAAAGGCTTGCAGAGTGTTCAAGTAGCTTTTTCTCTCCGCTGGAAAGCTGCACGCTCAGTGCCAGTGTTCTGCAGCTTCTTTCTTCACGTTTCAGCAGCTAGCACGCTCTCCGTGCGCTGGAGAAGCGGGAGAGGCTTCCTTGCCAGAGAAGCGGCACCTTCGCCGGCAGAGAGCATTCTTCCGGCCGCGGTACGCTCCGGAGCGGGGGCTTGTGCCGAAAGAGGCCGGCAACAGGCGCTGACCTTCGGACAGCTGCGGATGCCCGTCTAATGCGTCTCTTGTCGCCTACACGGCAGGGAAAAGCTTTTCCACTCTGTCTAGGAAGGAGAAAGTGTGCCAGCACAGCAAATGCCTCCCGGACTTTCCCTGCAATTCAGCAAGTTCTTTGCAGCTTGAAATTGGGAGGAAAGCCTCAGATTTAGCAGCCAGAGCTTCAGGAGGAGCAGCAGCGAGCACAGCATCGCTTTTGCAGCAGCTCCTTCCATGTGCATGTTTTTGGGAGTGGAAAGGCTTGCAGACTGTTCAAGTAGCTTTTTCTCACCGCTGGAAAGCTGCACGCTCAGTGCCAGTCTTCTGCAGCTTCTTTCTTCACGTTTCAGCAGCTAGCACGCTCTCCGTGTGCTGGAGAAGCGGGCGAGGCTTCCTTGCCGGAGAAGCGGCACCTTCGCCGGCAGAGAGCATCCTGCCGGCCGCGGTGCGCTCCGGAGCGGGGGCTTGTGCCGAAAGAGGCCGGGAACAGGCGCTTACCTTCGGACAGCTGCGGATGCCTGTCTAATGCGTCTCTTGTCGCCTACATGCCAGGGAAAAGCTTTTCCACTCTGTCTAGGAAGGAGAAAGTGTGCCAGCACAGCAAATGCCTCCCGGACTTTCCCTGCAATTCAGCAAGTGCTTTGCAGCTTGAAATTGGGAGGAAAGCCTCAGATTTAGCAGCCAGAGCTTCAGGAGGAGCAGCAGCGAGCACAGCATCGCTTTTGCAGCAGCTCCTTCCATGTGCATGTTTTTGGGAGTTGAAAGGCTTGCAGAGTGTTCAAGTAGCTTTTTCTCTCCGCTGGAAAGCTGCACGCTCAGTGCCAGTCTTCTGCAGCTTCTTTCTTCACGTTTCAGCAGCTAGCACGCTCTCCGTGTGCTGGAGAAGCGGGCGAGGCTTCCTTGCCGGAGAAGCGGCACCTTCGCCTGCAGAGAGCATCCTGCTGGCCGCGGTGCGCTCCGGAGCAGGGGCTTGTGCCGAAAGAGGCCGGCAACAGGCGCTTACCTTCGGACAGCTGCGGATGCCCGTCTAATGCGTCTCTTGTCGCCTACACGGCAGGGAAAAGCTTTTCCACTCTGTCTAGGAAGGAGAAAGTGTGCCAGCACAGCAAATGCCTCCCGGACTTTCCCTGCAATTCAGCAAGTGCTTTGCAGCTTGAAATATCAAGGAAAGCCTCAGATTTAGCAGCCAGAGCTTCAGGAGGAGCAGCAGCGAGCACAGCATCGCTTTTGCAGCAGCTCCTTCCATGTGCATGTTTTTGGGAGTGGAAAGGCTTGCAGAGTGTTCAAGTAGCTTTTTCTCTCCGCTGGAAAGCTGCACGCTCAGTGCCAGTGTTCTGCAGCTTCTTTCTTCACGTTTCAGCAGCTAGCACGCTCTCCGTGCGCTGGAGAAGCGGGAGAGGCTTCCTTGCCAGAGAAGCGGCACCTTCGCCGGCAGAGAGCATTCTTCCGGCCGCGGTACGCTCCGGAGCGGGGGCTTGTGCCGAAAGAGGCCGGGAACAGGCGCTGACCTTCGGACAGCTGCGGATGCCCGTCTAATGCGTCTCTTGTCGCCTACACGGCAGGGAAAAGCTTTTCCACTCTGTCTAGGAAGGAGAAAGTGTGCCAGCACAGCAAATGCCTCCCGGACTTTCCCTGCAATTCAGCAAGTTCTTTGCAGCTTGAAATTGGGAGGAAAGCCTCAGATTTAGCAGCCAGAGCTTCAGGAGGAGCAGCAGCGAGCACAGCATCGCTTTTGCAGCAGCTCCTTCCATGTGCATGTTTTTGGGAGTGGAAAGGCTTGCAGACTGTTCAAGTAGCTTTTTCTCACCGCTGGAAAGCTGCACGCTCAGTGCCAGTCTTCTGCAGCTTCTTTCTTCACGTTTCAGCAGCTAGCACGCTCTCCGTGTGCTGGAGAAGCGGGCGAGGCTTCCTTGCCGGAGAAGAGGCACCTTCGCCGGCAGAGAGCATCCTGCCGGCCGCGGTGCGCTCCGGAGCGGGGGCTTGTGCCAAAAGAGGCCGGGAACAGGCGCTTACCTTCGGACAGCTGCGGATGCCCGTCTAATGCGTCTCTTGTCACCTACACGGCAGGGAAAAGCTTTTCCACTCTGTCTAGGAAGGAGAAAGTGTGCCAGCACAGCAAATGCCTCCCAGACTTTCCCTGGAATTCAGCAAGTGCTTTGCTGCTTGAAATATCAAGGAAAGCCTCAGATTTAGCAGCCAGATCTTCAGGAGGAGCAGCAGCGAGCACAGCATCGCTTTTGCAGCAGCTCCTTCCATGTGCATGTTTTTGGGAGTGGAAAGGCTTGCAGAGTGTTCAAGTAGCTTTTTCTCTCCGCTGGAAAGCTGCACGCTCAGTGCCAGTCTTCTGCAGCTTCTTTCTTCACGTTTCAGCAGCTAGCACGCTCTCCGTGTGCAGGAGAAGCGGCTGAGGCTTCCTTGCCGGAGAAGCGGCACCTTCGCCGGCAGAGAGCATTCTTCCGGCCGCGGTGCGCTCCGGAGCGGGGGCTTGTGCCGAAAGAGGCCGGGAACAGGCGCTTACCTTCGGACAGCTCCGGATGCCCGTCTAATGCGTCTCTTGTTGCCTACACGGCAGGGAAAAGCTTTTCCACTCTGTCTAGGAAGGAGAAAGTGTGCCAGCACAGCAAATGCCTCCCGGACTTTCCCTGCAATTCAGCAAGTGCTTTGCAGCTTGAAATTGGGAGGAAAGCCTCAGATTTAGCAGCCAGAGCTTCAGGAGGAGCAGCAGCGAGCACAGCATCGCTTTTGCAGCAGCTCCTTCCATGTGCATGTTTTTGGGAGTGGAAAGGCTTGCAGAGTGTTCAAGTAGCTTTTTCTCTCCGCTGGAAAGCTGCACGCTCAGTGCCAGTCTTCTGCAGCTTCTTTCTTCACGTTTCAGCAGCTAGCACGCTCTCCGCGTGCAGTAGAAGCTGCTGAGGCTTCCTTGCTGGAGAAGAGGCACCTTCGCCGGCAGAGAGCATCCTGCCGGCCGCGGTGCGCTCCGGAGCGCGGGCTTGTGCCGAAAGAGGCCGGGAACAGGCGCTTACCTTCAGACAGCTGCGGATGCCCGTCTAATGCGTCTCTTGTCGCCTACACGGCAGGGAAAAGCTTTTCCACTCTGTCTAGGAAGGAGAAAGTGTGCCAGCACAGCAAATGCCTCCCGGACTTTCCCTGCAATTCAGCAAGTGCTTTGCAGCTTGAAATTGGAAGGAAAGCCTCAGATTTAGCAGCCAGAGCTTCAGGAGGAGCAGCAGCGAGCACAGCATCGCTTTTGCAGCAGCTCCTTCCATGTGCATGTTTTTGGGAGTGGAAAGGCTTGCAGAGTGTTCAAGTAGCTTTTTCTCTCCGCTGGAAAGCTGCACGCTCAGTGCCAGTGTTCTGCAGCTTCTTTCTTCACGTTTCAGCAGCTAGCACGCTCTCCGTGTGCAGGAGAAGCGGGCGAGGCTTCCTTGCCGGAGAAGCGGCACCTTCGCCGGCAGAGAGCATCCTGCCGGCCGCGGTTCGCTCCGGAGCGGGGGCTTGTGCCGAAAGAGGCCGGGAACAGGCGCTTACCTTCGGACAGCTGCGGATGCCCGTCTAATGCGTCTCTTGTCGCCTACACGGCAGGGAAAAGCTTTTCCACTCTGTCTAGGAAGGAGAAAGTGTGCCAGCACAGCAAATGCCTCCCGGACTTTCCCTGCAATTCAGCAAGTGCTTTGCAGCTTGAAATTGGAAGGAAAGCCTCAGATTTAGCAGCCAGAGCTTCAGGAGGAGCAGCAGCGAGCACAGCATCGCTTTTGCAGCAGCTCCTTCCATGTGCATGTTTTTGGGAGTGGAAAGGCTTGCAGAGTGTTCAAGTAGCTTTTTCTCTCCGCTGGAAAGCTGCACGCTCAGTGCCAGTCTTCTGCAGCTTCTTTCTTCACGTTTCAGCAGCTAGCACGCTCTCCGTGTGCTGGAGAAGCGGGAGCGGCTTCCTTGCCGGAGAAGCGGCACCTTCGCCGGCAGAGAGCATTCTTCCGGCCGCGGTGCGCTCCGGAGCGGGGGCTTGTGCCGAAAGAGGCCGGGAACAGGCGCTGACCTTCGGACAGCTGCGGATGCCCGTCTAATGCGTCTCTTGTCGCCTACACGCCAGGGAAAAGCTTTTCCACTCTGTCTAGGAAGGAGAAAGTGTGCCAGCACAGCAAATGCCTCCCGGACTTTCCCTGCAATTCAGCAAGTGCTTTGCAGCTTGAAATTGGAAGGAAAGCCTCAGATTTAGCAGCCAGAGCTTCAGGAGGAGCAGCAGCGAGCACAGCATCGGTTTTGCAGCAGCTCCTTCCATGTGCATGTTTTTGGGAGTTGAAAGGCTTGCAGAGTGTTCAAGTAGCTTTTTCTCTCCGCTGGAAAGCTGCACGCTCAGTGCCAGTCTTCTGCAGCTTCTTTCTTCACGTTTCAGCAGCTAGCACGCTCTCCGTGTGCAGGAGAAGCGGCTGAGGCTTCCTTGCCGGAGAAGCGGCACCTTCGCCGGCAGAGAGCATCCTGCCGGCCGCGGTTCGCTCCGGAGCGGAGGCTTGTGCCGAAAGAGGCCGGGAACAGGCGCTTACCTTCGGACAGCTGCGGATGCCCGTCTAATGCGTCTCTTGTCGCCTACACGGCAGGGAAAAGCTTTTCCACTCTGTCTAGGAAGGAGAAAGTGTGCCAGCACAGCAAATGCCTCCCGGACTTTCCCTGCAATTCAGCAAGTGCTTTGCAGCTTGAAATTGGAAGGAAAGCCTCAGATTTAGCAGCCAGAGCTTCAGGAGGAGCAGCAGCGAGCACAGCATCGGTTTTGCAGCAGCT
Organism: Fringilla coelebs; assembly: GCF_963513975.1. Lineage (NCBI taxonomy): Eukaryota > Metazoa > Chordata > Aves > Passeriformes > Fringillidae > Fringilla > Fringilla coelebs. The sequence continues at coordinate 43,931,312 of NC_140031.1, forward strand.
CCTTCCATGTGCATGTTTTTGGGAGTGGAAAGGCTTGCAGAGTGTTCAAGTAGCTTTTTCTCTCCGCTGGAAAGCTGCACGCTCAGTGCCAGTCTTCTGCAGCTTCTTTCTTCACGTTTCAGCAGCTAGCACGCTCTCCGTGTGCAGGAGAAGCGGCTGAGGCTTCCTTGCCGGAGAAGCGGCACCTTCGCCGGCAGAGAGCATCCTGCCGGCCGCGGTGCGCTCGGGAGCGGGGGCTTGTGCCGAAAGAGGCCGGCAACAGGCGCTTACCTTCGGACAGCTGCGGATGCCCGTCTAATGCGTCTCTTGTCGCCTACACGGCAGGGAAAAGCTTTTCCACTCTGTCTAGGAAGGAGAAAGTGTGCCAGCACAGCAAATGCCTCCCGGACTTTCCCTGCAATTCAGCAAGTGCTTTGCAGCTTGAAATTGGAAGGAAAGCCTCAGATTTAGCAGCCAGAGCTTCAGGAGGAGCAGCAGCGAGCACAGCATCGCTTTTGCAGCAGCTCCTTCCATGTGCATGTTTTTGGGAGTGGAAAGGCTTGCAGAGTGTTCAAGTAGCTTTTTCTCTCCGCTGGAAAGCTGCACGCTCAGTGCCAGTCTTCTGCAGCTTCTTTCTTCACGTTTCAGCAGCTAGCACGCTCTCCGTGTGCTGGAGAAGCGGGCGAGGCTTCCTTGCCGGAGAAGCGGCACCTTCGCCGGCAGAGAGCATCCTGCCGGCCGCGGTGCGCTCCGGAGCGGGGGCTTGTGCCGAAAGAGGCCGGCAACAGGCGCTTACCTTCGGACAGCTGCGGATGCCCGTCTAATGCGTCTCTTGTCGCCTACACGGCAGGGAAAAGCTTTTCCACTCTGTCTAGGAAGGAGAAAGTGTGCCAGCACAGCAAATGCCTCCCGGACTTTCCCTGCAATTCAGCAAGTGCTTTGCAGCTTGAAATTGGAAGGAAAGCCTCAGATTTAGCAGCCAGAGCTTCAGGAGGAGCAGCAGCGAGCACAGCATCGCTTTTGCAGCAGCTCCTTCCATGTGCATGTTTTTGGGAGTGGAAAGGCTTGCAGAGTGTTCAAGTAGCTTTTTCTCTCCGCTGGAAAGCTGCACGCTCAGTGCCAGTCTTCTGCAGCTTCTTTCTTCACGTTTCAGCAGCTAGCACGCTCTCCGTGTGCAGGAGAAGCGGCTGAGGCTTCCTTGCCGGAGAAGCGGCACCTTCGCCGGCAGAGAGCATCCTGCCGGCCGCGGTGCGCTCGGGAGCGGGGGCTTGTGCCGAAAGAGGCCGGCAACAGGCGCTTACCTTCGGACAGCTGCGGATGCCCGTCTAATGCGTCTCTTGTCGCCTACACGGCAGGGAAAAGCTTTTCCACTCTGTCTAGGAAGGAGAAAGTGTGCCAGCACAGCAAATGCCTCCCGGACTTTCCCTGCAATTCAGCAAGTGCTTTGCAGCTTGAAATTGGAAGGAAAGCCTCAGATTTAGCAGCCAGAGCTTCAGGAGGAGCAGCAGCGAGCACAGCATCGCTTTTGCAGCAGCTCCTTCCATGTGCATGTTTTTGGGAGTGGAAAGGCTTGCAGAGTGTTCAAGTAGCTTTTTCTCTCCGCTGGAAAGCTGCACGCTCAGTGCCAGTCTTCTGCAGCTTCTTTCTTCACGTTTCAGCAGCTAGCACGCTCTCCGTGTGCTGGAGAAGCGGGCGAGGCTTCCTTGCCGGAGAAGCGGCACCTTCGCCGGCAGAGAGCATCCTGCCGGCCGCGGTGCGCTCCGGAGCGGGGGCTTGTGCCGAAAGAGGCCGGCAACAGGCGCTTACCTTCGGACAGCTGCGGATGCCCGTCTAATGCGTCTCTTGTCGCCTACACGGCAGGGAAAAGCTTTTCCACTCTGTCTAGGAAGGAGAAAGTGTGCCAGCACAGCAAATGCCTCCCGGACTTTCCCTGCAATTCAGCAAGTGCTTTGCAGCTTGAAATTGGAAGGAAAGCCTCAGATTTAGCAGCCAGAGCTTCAGGAGGAGCAGCAGCGAGCACAGCATCGCTTTTGCAGCAGCTCCTTCCATGTGCATGTTTTTGGGAGTGGAAAGGCTTGCAGAGTGTTCAAGTAGCTTTTTCTCTCCGCTGGAAAGCTGCACGCTCAGTGCCAGTCTTCTGCAGCTTCTTTCTTCACGTTTCAGCAGCTAGCACGCTCTCCGTGTGCTGGAGAAGCGGGAGCGGCTTCCTTGCCGGAGAAGCGGCACCTTCGCCGGCAGAGAGCATTCTTCCGGCCGCGGTGCGCTCCGGAGCGGGGGCTTGTGCCGAAAGAGGCCGGGAACAGGCGCTGACCTTCGGACAGCTGCGGATGCCCGTCTAATGCGTCTCTTGTCGCCTACACGGCAGGGAAAAGCTTTTCCACTCTGTCTAGGAAGGAGAAAGTGTGCCAGCACAGCAAATGCCTCCCGGACTTTCCCTGCAATTCAGCAAGTGCTTTGCAGCTTGAAATTGGAAGGAAAGCCTCAGATTTAGCAGCCAGAGCTTCAGGAGGAGCAGCAGCGAGCACAGCATCGCTTTTGCAGCAGCTCCTTCCATGTGCATGTTTTTGGGAGTGGAAAGGCTTGCAGAGTGTTCAAGTAGCTTTTTCTCTCCGCTGGAAAGCTGCACGCTCAGTGCCAGTCTTCTGCAGCTTCTTTCTTCACGTTTCAGCAGCTAGCACGCTCTCCGTGTGCTGGAGAAGCGGGAGCGGCTTCCTTGCCGGAGAAGCGGCACCTTCGCCGGCAGAGAGCATTCTTCCGGCCGCGGTGCGCTCCGGAGCGGGGGCTTGTGCCGAAAGAGGCCGGGAACAGGCGCTGACCTTCGGACAGCTGCGGATGCCCGTCTAATGCGTCTCTTGTCGCCTACACGCCAGGGAAAAGCTTTTCCACTCTGTCTAGGAAGGAGAAAGTGTGCCAGCACAGCAAATGCCTCCCGGACTTTCCCTGCAATTCAGCAAGTGCTTTGCAGCTTGAAATTGGAAGGAAAGCCTCAGATTTAGCAGCCAGAGCTTCAGGAGGAGCAGCAGCGAGCACAGCATCGGTTTTGCAGCAGCTCCTTCCATGTGCATGTTTTTGGGAGTTGAAAGGCTTGCAGAGTGTTCAAGTAGCTTTTTCTCTCCGCTGGAAAGCTGCACGCTCAGTGCCAGTCTTCTGCAGCTTCTTTCTTCACGTTTCAGCAGCTAGCACGCTCTCCGTGTGCAGGAGAAGCGGCTGAGGCTTCCTTGCCGGAGAAGCGGCACCTTCGCCGGCAGAGAGCATCCTGCCGGCCGCGGTTCGCTCCGGAGCGGGGGCTTGTGCCGAAAGAGGCCGGGAACAGGCGCTTACCTTCGGACAGCTGCGGATGCCCGTCTAATGCGTCTCTTGTCGCCTACACGGCAGGGAAAAGCTTTTCCACTCTGTCTAGGAAGGAGAAAGTGTGCCAGCACAGCAAATGCCTCCCGGACTTTCCCTGCAATTCAGCAAGTGCTTTGCAGCTTGAAATTGGAAGGAAAGCCTCAGATTTAGCAGCCAGAGCTTCAGGAGGAGCAGCAGCGAGCACAGCATCGGTTTTGCAGCAGCTCCTTCCATGTGCATGTTTTTGGGAGTGGAAAGGCTTGCAGAGTGTTCAAGTAGCTTTTTCTCTCCGCTGGAAAGCTGCACGCTCAGTGCCAGTCTTCTGCAGCTTCTTTCTTCACGTTTCAGCAGCTAGCACGCTCTCCGTGTGCTGGAGAAGCGGGAGCGGCTTCCTTGCCGGAGAAGCGGCACCTTCGCCGGCAGAGAGCATTCTTCCGGCCGCGGTGCGCTCCGGAGCGGGGGCTTGTGCCGAAAGAGGCCGGGAACAGGCGCTGACCTTCGGACAGCTGCGGATGCCCGTCTAATGCGTCTCTTGTCGCCTACATGCCAGGGAAAAGCTTTTCCACTCTGTCTAGGAAGGAGAAAGTGTGCCAGCACAGCAAATGCCTCCCGGACTTTCCCTGCAATTCAGCAAGTGCTTTGCAGCTTGAAATTGGGAGGAAAGCCTCAGATTTAGCAGCCAGAGCTTCAGGAGGAGCAGCAGCGAGCACAGCATCGCTTTTGCAGCAGCTCCTTCCATGTGCATGTTTTTGGGAGTTGAAAGGCTTGCAGAGTGTTCAAGTAGCTTTTTCTCTCCGCTGGAAAGCTGCACGCTCAGTGCCAGTCTTCTGCAGCTTCTTTCTTCACGTTTCAGCAGCTAGCACGCTCTCCGTGTGCAGGAGAAGCGGCTGAGGCTTCCTTGCCGGAGAAGCGGCACCTTCGCCGGCAGAGAGCATCCTGCCGGCCGCGGTGCGCTCCGGAGCGGGGGCTTGTGCCGAAAGAGGCCGGGAACAGGCGCTGACCTTCGGACAGCTGCGGATGCCCGTCTAATGCGTCTCTTGTCGCCTACACGGCAGGGAAAAGCTTTTCCACTCTGTCTAGGAAGGAGAAAGTGTGCCAGCACAGCAAATGCCTCCCGGACTTTCCCTGCAATTCAGCAAGTTCTTTGCAGCTTGAAATTGGGAGGAAAGCCTCAGATTTAGCAGCCAGAGCTTCAGGAGGAGCAGCAGCGAGCACAGCATCGCTTTTGCAGCAGCTCCTTCCATGTGCATGTTTTTGGGAGTGGAAAGGCTTGCAGACTGTTCAAGTAGCTTTTTCTCACCGCTGGAAAGCTGCACGCTCAGTGCCAGTCTTCTGCAGCTTCTTTCTTCACGTTTCAGCAGCTAGCACGCTCTCCGTGTGCTGGAGAAGCGGGCGAGGCTTCCTTGCCGGAGAAGCGGCACCTTCGCCGGCAGAGAGCATCCTGCCGGCCGCGGTGCGCTCCGGAGCGGGGGCTTGTGCCGAAAGAGGCCGGGAACAGGCGCTTACCTTCGGACAGCTGCGGATGCCTGTCTAATGCGTCTCTTGTCGCCTACATGCCAGGGAAAAGCTTTTCCACTCTGTCTAGGAAGGAGAAAGTGTGCCAGCACAGCAAATGCCTCCCGGACTTTCCCTGCAATTCAGCAAGTGCTTTGCAGCTTGAAATTGGGAGGAAAGCCTCAGATTTAGCAGCCAGAGCTTCAGGAGGAGCAGCAGCGAGCACAGCATCGCTTTTGCAGCAGCTCCTTCCATGTGCATGTTTTTGGGAGTTGAAAGGCTTGCAGAGTGTTCAAGTAGCTTTTTCTCTCCGCTGGAAAGCTGCACGCTCAGTGCCAGTCTTCTGCAGCTTCTTTCTTCACGTTTCAGCAGCTAGCACGCTCTCCGTGTGCTGGAGAAGCGGGCGAGGCTTCCTTGCCGGAGAAGAGGCACCTTCGCCTGCAGAGAGCATCCTGCTGGCCGCGGTGCGCTCCGGAGCAGGGGCTTGTGCCGAAAGAGGCCGGCAACAGGCGCTTACCTTCGGACAGCTCCGGATGCCCGTCTAATGCGTCTCTTGTCGCCTACACGGCAGGGAAAAGCTTTTCCACTCTGTCTAGGAAGGAGAAAGTGTGCCAGCACAGCAAATGCCTCCCGGACTTTCCCTGCAATTCAGCAAGTGCTTTGCAGCTTGAAATATCAAGGAAAGCCTCAGATTTAGCAGCCAGAGCTTCAGGAGGAGCAGCAGCGAGCACAGCATCGCTTTTGCAGCAGCTCCTTCCATGTGCATGTTTTTGGGAGTGGAAAGGCTTGCAGAGTGTTCAAGTAGCTTTTTCTCTCCGCTGGAAAGCTGCACGCTCAGTGCCAGTCTTCTGCAGCTTCTTTCTTCACGTTTCAGCAGCTAGCACGCTCTCCGTGCGCTGGAGAAGCGGGAGAGGCTTCCTTGCCAGAGAAGCGGCACCTTCGCCGGCAGAGAGCATTCTTCCGGCCGCGGTACGCTCCGGAGCGGGGGCTTGTGCCGAAAGAGGCCGGGAACAGGCGCTGACCTTCGGACAGCTGCGGATGCCCGTCTAATGCGTCTCTTGTCGCCTACACGGCAGGGAAAAGCTTTTCCACTCTGTCTAGGAAGGAGAAAGTGTGCCAGCACAGCAAATGCCTCCCGGACTTTCCCTGCAATTCAGCAAGTTCTTTGCAGCTTGAAATTGGGAGGAAAGTCTCAGATTTAGCAGCCAGAGCTTCAGGAGGAGCAGCAGCGAGCACAGCATCGCTTTTGCAGCAGCTCCTTCCATGTGCATGTTTTTGGGAGTGGAAAGGCTTGCAGACTGTTCAAGTAGCTTTTTCTCACCGCTGGAAAGCTGCACGCTCAGTGCCAGTCTTCTGCAGCTTCTTTCTTCACGTTTCAGCAGCTAGCACGCTCTCCGTGTGCTGGAGAAGCGGGCGAGGCTTCCTTGCCGGAGAAGAGGCACCTTCGCCGGCAGAGAGCATCCTGCCGGCCGCGGTGCGCTCCGGAGCGGGGGCTTGTGCCAAAAGAGGCCGGGAACAGGCGCTTACCTTCGGACAGCTGCGGATGCCCGTCTAATGCGTCTCTTGTCACCTACACGGCAGGGAAAAGCTTTTCCACTCTGTCTAGGAAGGAGAAAGTGTGCCAGCACAGCAAATGCCTCCCAGACTTTCCCTGGAATTCAGCAAGTGCTTTGCTGCTTGAAATATCAAGGAAAGCCTCAGATTTAGCAGCCAGATCTTCAGGAGGAGCAGCAGCGAGCACAGCATCGCTTTTGCAGCAGCTCCTTCCATGTGCATGTTTTTGGGAGTGGAAAGGCTTGCAGAGTGTTCAAGTAGCTTTTTCTCTCCGCTGGAAAGCTGCACGCTCAGTGCCAGTCTTCTGCAGCTTCTTTCTTCACGTTTCAGCAGCTAGCACGCTCTCCGTGTGCAGGAGAAGCGGCTGAGGCTTCCTTGCCGGAGAAGCGGCACCTTCGCCGGCAGAGAGCATTCTTCCGGCCGCGGTGCGCTCCGGAGCGGGGGCTTGTGCCGAAAGAGGCCGGGAACAGGCGCTTACCTTCGGACAGCTCCGGATGCCCGTCTAATGCGTCTCTTGTTGCCTACACGGCAGGGAAAAGCTTTTCCACTCTGTCTAGGAAGGAGAAAGTGTGCCAGCACAGCAAATGCCTCCCGGACTTTCCCTGCAATTCAGCAAGTGCTTTGCAGCTTGAAATTGGGAGGAAAGCCTCAGATTTAGCAGCCAGAGCTTCAGGAGGAGCAGCAGCGAGCACAGCATCGCTTTTGCAGCAGCTCCTTCCATGTGCATGTTTTTGGGAGTGGAAAGGCTTGCAGAGTGTTCAAGTAGCTTTTTCTCTCCGCTGGAAAGCTGCACGCTCAGTGCCAGTCTTCTGCAGCTTCTTTCTTCACGTTTCAGCAGCTAGCACGCTCTCCGCGTGCAGTAGAAGCTGCTGAGGCTTCCTTGCTGGAGAAGAGGCACCTTCGCCGGCAGAGAGCATCCTGCCGGCCGCGGTGCGCTCCGGAGCGCGGGCTTGTGCCGAAAGAGGCCGGGAACAGGCGCTTACCTTCAGACAGCTGCGGATGCCCGTCTAATGCGTCTCTTGTCGCCTACACGGCAGGGAAAAGCTTTTCCACTCTGTCTAGGAAGGAGAAAGTGTGCCAGCACAGCAAATGCCTCCCGGACTTTCCCTGCAATTCAGCAAGTGCTTTGCAGCTTGAAATTGGAAGGAAAGCCTCAGATTTAGCAGCCAGAGCTTCAGGAGGAGCAGCAGCGAGCACAGCATCGCTTTTGCAGCAGCTCCTTCCATGTGCATGTTTTTGGGAGTGGAAAGGCTTGCAGAGTGTTCAAGTAGCTTTTTCTCTCCGCTGGAAAGCTGCACGCTCAGTGCCAGTGTTCTGCAGCTTCTTTCTTCACGTTTCAGCAGCTAGCACGCTCTCCGTGTGCAGGAGAAGCGGGCGAGGCTTCCTTGCCGGAGAAGCGGCACCTTCGCCGGCAGAGAGCATCCTGCCGGCCGCGGTTCGCTCCGGAGCGGGGGCTTGTGCCGAAAGAGGCCGGGAACAGGCGCTTACCTTCGGACAGCTGCGGATGCCCGTCTAATGCGTCTCTTGTCGCCTACACGGCAGGGAAAAGCTTTTCCACTCTGTCTAGGAAGGAGAAAGTGTGCCAGCACAGCAAATGCCTCCCGGACTTTCCCTGCAATTCAGCAAGTGCTTTGCAGCTTGAAATTGGAAGGAAAGCCTCAGATTTAGCAGCCAGAGCTTCAGGAGGAGCAGCAGCGAGCACAGCATCGCTTTTGCAGCAGCTCCTTCCATGTGCATGTTTTTGGGAGTGGAAAGGCTTGCAGAGTGTTCAAGTAGCTTTTTCTCTCCGCTGGAAAGCTGCACGCTCAGTGCCAGTCTTCTGCAGCTTCTTTCTTCACGTTTCAGCAGCTAGCACGCTCTCCGTGTGCTGGAGAAGCGGGAGCGGCTTCCTTGCCGGAGAAGCGGCACCTTCGCCGGCAGAGAGCATTCTTCCGGCCGCGGTGCGCTCCGGAGCGGGGGCTTGTGCCGAAAGAGGCCGGGAACAGGCGCTGACCTTCGGACAGCTGCGGATGCCCGTCTAATGCGTCTCTTGTCGCCTACACGCCAGGGAAAAGCTTTTCCACTCTGTCTAGGAAGGAGAAAGTGTGCCAGCACAGCAAATGCCTCCCGGACTTTCCCTGCAATTCAGCAAGTGCTTTGCAGCTTGAAATTGGAAGGAAAGCCTCAGATTTAGCAGCCAGAGCTTCAGGAGGAGCAGCAGCGAGCACAGCATCGGTTTTGCAGCAGCTCCTTCCATGTGCATGTTTTTGGGAGTTGAAAGGCTTGCAGAGTGTTCAAGTAGCTTTTTCTCTCCGCTGGAAAGCTGCACGCTCAGTGCCAGTCTTCTGCAGCTTCTTTCTTCACGTTTCAGCAGCTAGCACGCTCTCCGTGTGCAGGAGAAGCGGCTGAGGCTTCCTTGCCGGAGAAGCGGCACCTTCGCCGGCAGAGAGCATCCTGCCGGCCGCGGTTCGCTCCGGAGCGGGGGCTTGTGCCGAAAGAGGCCGGGAACAGGCGCTTACCTTCGGACAGCTGCGGATGCCCGTCTAATGCGTCTCTTGTCGCCTACACGGCAGGGAAAAGCTTTTCCACTCTGTCTAGGAAGGAGAAAGTGTGCCAGCACAGCAAATGCCTCCCGGACTTTCCCTGCAATTCAGCAAGTGCTTTGCAGCTTGAAATTGGAAGGAAAGCCTCAGATTTAGCAGCCAGAGCTTCAGGAGGAGCAGCAGCGAGCACAGCATCGCTTTTGCAGCAGCTCCTTCCATGTGCATGTTTTTGGGAGTGGAAAGGCTTGCAGAGTGTTCAAGTAGCTTTTTCTCTCCGCTGGAAAGCTGCACGCTCAGTGCCAGTCTTCTGCAGCTTCTTTCTTCACGTTTCAGCAGCTAGCACGCTCTCCGTGTGCAGGAGAAGCGGCTGAGGCTTCCTTGCCGGAGAAGCGGCACCTTCGCCGGCAGAGAGCATCCTGCCGGCCGCGGTGCGCTCGGGAGCGGGGGCTTGTGCCGAAAGAGGCCGGCAACAGGCGCTTACCTTCGGACAGCTGCGGATGCCCGTCTAATGCGTCTCTTGTCGCCTACACGGCAGGGAAAAGCTTTTCCACTCTGTCTAGGAAGGAGAAAGTGTGCCAGCACAGCAAATGCCTCCCGGACTTTCCCTGCAATTCAGCAAGTGCTTTGCAGCTTGAAATTGGAAGGAAAGCCTCAGATTTAGCAGCCAGAGCTTCAGGAGGAGCAGCAGCGAGCACAGCATCGCTTTTGCAGCAGCTCCTTCCATGTGCATGTTTTTGGGAGTGGAAAGGCTTGCAGAGTGTTCAAGTAGCTTTTTCTCTCCGCTGGAAAGCTGCACGCTCAGTGCCAGTCTTCTGCAGCTTCTTTCTTCACGTTTCAGCAGCTAGCACGCTCTCCGTGTGCTGGAGAAGCGGGCGAGGCTTCCTTGCCGGAGAAGCGGCACCTTCGCCGGCAGAGAGCATCCTGCCGGCCGCGGTGCGCTCCGGAGCGGGGGCTTGTGCCGAAAGAGGCCGGCAACAGGCGCTTACCTTCGGACAGCTGCGGATGCCCGTCTAATGCGTCTCTTGTCGCCTACACGGCAGGGAAAAGCTTTTCCACTCTGTCTAGGAAGGAGAAAGTGTGCCAGCACAGCAAATGCCTCCCGGACTTTCCCTGCAATTCAGCAAGTGCTTTGCAGCTTGAAATTGGAAGGAAAGCCTCAGATTTAGCAGCCAGAGCTTCAGGAGGAGCAGCAGCGAGCACAGCATCGCTTTTGCAGCAGCTCCTTCCATGTGCATGTTTTTGGGAGTGGAAAGGCTTGCAGAGTGTTCAAGTAGCTTTTTCTCTCCGCTGGAAAGCTGCACGCTCAGTGCCAGTCTTCTGCAGCTTCTTTCTTCACGTTTCAGCAGCTAGCACGCTCTCCGTGTGCTGGAGAAGCGGGAGCGGCTTCCTTGCCGGAGAAGCGGCACCTTCGCCGGCAGAGAGCATTCTTCCGGCCGCGGTGCGCTCCGGAGCGGGGGCTTGTGCCGAAAGAGGCCGGGAACAGGCGCTGACCTTCGGACAGCTGCGGATGCCCGTCTAATGCGTCTCTTGTCGCCTACACGGCAGGGAAAAGCTTTTCCACTCTGTCTAGGAAGGAGAAAGTGTGCCAGCACAGCAAATGCCTCCCGGACTTTCCCTGCAATTCAGCAAGTGCTTTGCAGCTTGAAATTGGAAGGAAAGCCTCAGATTTAGCAGCCAGAGCTTCAGGAGGAGCAGCAGCGAGCACAGCATCGCTTTTGCAGCAGCTCCTTCCATGTGCATGTTTTTGGGAGTGGAAAGGCTTGCAGAGTGTTCAAGTAGCTTTTTCTCTCCGCTGGAAAGCTGCACGCTCAGTGCCAGTCTTCTGCAGCTTCTTTCTTCACGTTTCAGCAGCTAGCACGCTCTCCGTGTGCTGGAGAAGCGGGAGCGGCTTCCTTGCCGGAGAAGCGGCACCTTCGCCGGCAGAGAGCATTCTTCCGGCCGCGGTGCGCTCCGGAGCGGGGGCTTGTGCCGAAAGAGGCCGGGAACAGGCGCTGACCTTCGGACAGCTGCGGATGCCCGTCTAATGCGTCTCTTGTCGCCTACACGCCAGGGAAAAGCTTTTCCACTCTGTCTAGGAAGGAGAAAGTGTGCCAGCACAGCAAATGCCTCCCGGACTTTCCCTGCAATTCAGCAAGTGCTTTGCAGCTTGAAATTGGAAGGAAAGCCTCAGATTTAGCAGCCAGAGCTTCAGGAGGAGCAGCAGCGAGCACAGCATCGGTTTTGCAGCAGCTCCTTCCATGTGCATGTTTTTGGGAGTTGAAAGGCTTGCAGAGTGTTCAAGTAGCTTTTTCTCTCCGCTGGAAAGCTGCACGCTCAGTGCCAGTCTTCTGCAGCTTCTTTCTTCACGTTTCAGCAGCTAGCACGCTCTCCGTGTGCAGGAGAAGCGGCTGAGGCTTCCTTGCCGGAGAAGCGGCACCTTCGCCGGCAGAGAGCATCCTGCCGGCCGCGGTTCGCTCCGGAGCGGGGGCTTGTGCCGAAAGAGGCCGGCAACAGGCGCTTACCTTCGGACAGCTGCGGATGCCCGTCTAATGCGTCTCTTGTCGCCTACACGGCAGGGAAAAGCTTTTCCACTCTGTCTAGGAAGGAGAAAGTGTGCCAGCACAGCAAATGCCTCCCGGACTTTCCCTGCAATTCAGCAAGTGCTTTGCAGCTTGAAATTGGAAGGAAAGCCTCAGATTTAGCAGCCAGAGCTTCAGGAGGAGCAGCAGCGAGCACAGCATCGGTTTTGCAGCAGCTCCTTCCATGTGCATGTTTTTGGGAGTGGAAAGGCTTGCAGAGTGTTCAAGTAGCTTTTTCTCTCCGCTGGAAAGCTGCACGCTCAGTGCCAGTCTTCTGCAGCTTCTTTCTTCACGTTTCAGCAGCTAGCACGCTCTCCGTGTGCTGGAGAAGCGGGAGCGGCTTCCTTGCCGGAGAAGCGGCACCTTCGCCGGCAGAGAGCATTCTTCCGGCCGCGGTGCGCTCCGGAGCGGGGGCTTGTGCCGAAAGAGGCCGGGAACAGGCGCTGACCTTCGGACAGCTGCGGATGCCCGTCTAATGCGTCTCTTGTCGCCTACATGCCAGGGAAAAGCTTTTCCACTCTGTCTAGGAAGGAGAAAGTGTGCCAGCACAGCAAATGCCTCCCGGACTTTCCCTGCAATTCAGCAAGTGCTTTGCAGCTTGAAATTGGGAGGAAAGCCTCAGATTTAGCAGCCAGAGCTTCAGGAGGAGCAGCAGCGAGCACAGCATCGCTTTTGCAGCAGCTCCTTCCATGTGCATGTTTTTGGGAGTTGAAAGGCTTGCAGAGTGTTCAAGTAGCTTTTTCTCTCCGCTGGAAAGCTGCACGCTCAGTGCCAGTCTTCTGCAGCTTCTTTCTTCACGTTTCAGCAGCTAGCACGCTCTCCGTGTGCAGGAGAAGCGGCTGAGGCTTCCTTGCCGGAGAAGCGGCACCTTCGCCGGCAGAGAGCATCCTGCCGGCCGCGGTGCGCTCCGGAGCGGGGGCTTGTGCCGAAAGAGGCCGGCAACAGGCGCTTACCTTCGGACAGCTGCGGATGCCCGTCTAATGCGTCTCTTGTCGCCTACACGGCAGGGAAAAGCTTTTCCACTCTGTCTAGGAAGGAGAAAGTGTGCCAGCACAGCAAATGCCTCCCGGACTTTCCCTGCAATTCAGCAAGTGCTTTGCAGCTTGAAATTGGAAGGAAAGCCTCAGATTTAGCAGCCAGAGCTTCAGGAGGAGCAGCAGCGAGCACAGCATCGCTTTTGCAGCAGCTCCTTCCATGTGCATGTTTTTGGGAGTGGAAAGGCTTGCAGAGTGTTCAAGTAGCTTTTTCTCTCCGCTGGAAAGCTGCACGCTCAGTGCCAGTGTTCTGCAGCTTCTTTCTTCACGTTTCAGCAGCTAGCACGCTCTCCGTGTGCAGGAGAAGCGGGCGAGGCTTCCTTGCCGGAGAAGCGGCACCTTCGCCGGCAGAGAGCATCCTGCCGGCCGCGGTTCGCTCCGGAGCGGGGGCTTGTGCCGAAAGAGGCCGGGAACAGGCGCTTACCTTCGGACAGCTGCGGATGCCCGTCTAATGCGTCTCTTGTCGCCTACACGGCAGGGAAAAGCTTTTCCACTCTGTCTAGGAAGGAGAAAGTGTGCCAGCACAGCAAATGCCTCCCGGACTTTCCCTGCAATTCAGCAAGTGCTTTGCAGCTTGAAATTGGAAGGAAAGCCTCAGATTTAGCAGCCAGAGCTTCAGGAATAGCAGCAGCGAGCACAGCATCGGTTTTGCAGCAGCTCCTTCCATGTGCATGTTTTTGGGAGTGGAAAGGCTTGCAGAGTGTTCAAGTAGCTTTTTCTCTCCGCTGGAAAGCTGCACGCTCAGTGCCAGTCTTCTGCAGCTTCTTTCTTCACGTTTCAGCAGCTAGCACGCTCTCCGTGTGCAGGAGAAGCGGCTGAGGCTTCCTTGCCGGAGAAGCGGCACCTTCGCCGGCAGAGAGCATCCTGCCGGCCGCGGTGCGCTCCGGAGCGGGGGCTTGTGCCGAAAGAGGCCGGGAACAGGCGCTGACCTTCGGACAGCTGCGGATGCCCGTCTAATGCGTCTCTTGTCGCCTACACGCCAGGGAAAAGCTTTTCCACTCTGTCTAGGAAGGAGAAAGTGTGCCAGCACAGCAAATGCCTCCCGGACTTTCCCTGCAATTCAGCAAGTGCTTTGCAGCTTGAAATTGGAAGGAAAGCCTCAGATTTAGCAGCCAGAGCTTCAGGAGGAGCAGCAGCGAGCACAGCATCGCTTTTGCAGCAGCTCCTTCCATGTGCATGTTTTTGGGAGTTGAAAGGCTTGCAGAGTGTTCAAGTAGCTTTTTCTCTCCGCTGGAAAGCTGCACGCTCAGTGCCAGTCTTCTGCAGCTTCTTTCTTCACGTTTCAGCAGCTAGCACGCTCTCCGTGTGCAGGAGAAGCGGCTGAGGCTTCCTTGCCGGAGAAGCGGCACCTTCGCCGGCAGAGAGCATCCTGCCGGCCGCGGTTCGCTCCGGAGCGGGGGCTTGTGCCGAAAGAGGCCGGGAACAGGCGCTTACCTTCGGACAGCTGCGGATGCCCGTCTAATGCGTCTCTTGTCGCCTACACGGCAGGGAAAAGCTTTTCCACTCTGTCTAGGAAGGAGAAAGTGTGCCAGCACAGCAAATGCCTCCCGGACTTTCCCTGCAATTCAGCAAGTGCTTTGCAGCTTGAAATTGGAAGGAAAGCCTCAGATTTAGCAGCCAGAGCTTCAGGAGGAGCAGCAGCGAGCACAGCATCGGTTTTGCAGCAGCTCCTTCCATGTGCATGTTTTTGGGAGTGGAAAGGCTTGCAGAGTGTTCAAGTAGCTTTTTCTCTCCGCTGGAAAGCTGCACGCTCAGTGCCAGTCTTCTGCAGCTTCTTTCTTCACGTTTCAGCAGCTAGCACGCTCTCCGTGTGCAGGAGAAGCGGCTGAGGCTTCCTTGCCGGAGAAGCGGCACCTTCGCCGGCAGAGAGCATCCTGCCGGCCGCGGTGCGCTCGGGAGCGGGGGCTTGTGCCGAAAGAGGCCGGCAACAGGCGCTTACCTTCGGACAGCTGCGGATGCCCGTCTAATGCGTCTCTTGTCGCCTACACGGCAGGGAAAAGCTTTTCCACTCTGTCTAGGAAGGAGAAAGTGTGCCAGCACAGCAAATGCCTCCCGGACTTTCCCTGCAATTCAGCAAGTGCTTTGCAGCTTGAAATTGGAAGGAAAGCCTCAGATTTAGCAGCCAGAGCTTCAGGAGGAGCAGCAGCGAGCACAGCATCGCTTTTGCAGCAGCTCCTTCCATGTGCATGTTTTTGGGAGTGGAAAGGCTTGCAGAGTGTTCAAGTAGCTTTTTCTCTCCGCTGGAAAGCTGCACGCTCAGTGCCAGTCTTCTGCAGCTTCTTTCTTCACGTTTCAGCAGCTAGCACGCTCTCCGTGTGCTGGAGAAGCGGGCGAGGCTTCCTTGCCGGAGAAGCGGCACCTTCGCCGGCAGAGAGCATCCTGCCGGCCGCGGTGCGCTCCGGAGCGGGGGCTTGTGCCGAAAGAGGCCGGCAACAGGCGCTTACCTTCGGACAGCTGCGGATGCCCGTCTAATGCGTCTCTTGTCGCCTACACGGCAGGGAAAAGCTTTTCCACTCTGTCTAGGAAGGAGAAAGTGTGCCAGCACAGCAAATGCCTCCCGGACTTTCCCTGCAATTCAGCAAGTGCTTTGCAGCTTGAAATTGGAAGGAAAGCCTCAGATTTAGCAGCCAGAGCTTCAGGAGGAGCAGCAGCGAGCACAGCATCGCTTTTGCAGCAGCTCCTTCCATGTGCATGTTTTTGGGAGTGGAAAGGCTTGCAGAGTGTTCAAGTAGCTTTTTCTCTCCGCTGGAAAGCTGCACGCTCAGTGCCAGTCTTCTGCAGCTTCTTTCTTCACGTTTCAGCAGCTAGCACGCTCTCCGTGTGCTGGAGAAGCGGGAGCGGCTTCCTTGCCGGAGAAGCGGCACCTTCGCCGGCAGAGAGCATTCTTCCGGCCGCGGTGCGCTCCGGAGCGGGGGCTTGTGCCGAAAGAGGCCGGGAACAGGCGCTGACCTTCGGACAGCTGCGGATGCCCGTCTAATGCGTCTCTTGTCGCCTACACGGCAGGGAAAAGCTTTTCCACTCTGTCTAGGAAGGAGAAAGTGTGCCAGCACAGCAAATGCCTCCCGGACTTTCCCTGCAATTCAGCAAGTTCTTTGCAGCTTGAAATTGGGAGGAAAGCCTCAGATTTAGCAGCCAGAGCTTCAGGAGGAGCAGCAGCGAGCACAGCATCGCTTTTGCAGCAGCTCCTTCCATGTGCATGTTTTTGGGAGTGGAAAGGCTTGCAGAGTGTTCAAGTAGCTTTTTCTCTCCGCTGGAAAGCTGCACGCTCAGTGCCAGTCTTCTGCAGCTTCTTTCTTCACGTTTCAGCAGCTAGCACGCTCTCCGTGTGCTGGAGAAGCGGGAGCGGCTTCCTTGCCGGAGAAGCGGCACCTTCGCCGGCAGAGAGCATTCTTCCGGCCGCGGTGCGCTCCGGAGCGGGGGCTTGTGCCGAAAGAGGCCGGGAACAGGCGCTGACCTTCGGACAGCTGCGGATGCCCGTCTAATGCGTCTCTTGTCGCCTACACGCCAGGGAAAAGCTTTTCCACTCTGTCTAGGAAGGAGAAAGTGTGCCAGCACAGCAAATGCCTCCCGGACTTTCCCTGCAATTCAGCAAGTGCTTTGCAGCTTGAAATTGGAAGGAAAGCCTCAGATTTAGCAGCCAGAGCTTCAGGAGGAGCAGCAGCGAGCACAGCATCGCTTTTGCAGCAGCTCCTTCCATGTGCATGTTTTTGGGAGTTGAAAGGCTTGCAGAGTGTTCAAGTAGCTTTTTCTCTCCGCTGGAAAGCTGCACGCTCAGTGCCAGTCTTCTGCAGCTTCTTTCTTCACGTTTCAGCAGCTAGCACGCTCTCCGTGTGCAGGAGAAGCGGCTGAGGCTTCCTTGCCGGAGAAGCGGCACCTTCGCCGGCAGAGAGCATCCTGCCGGCCGCGGTTCGCTCCGGAGCGGGGGCTTGTGCCGAAAGAGGCCGGGAACAGGCGCTTACCTTCGGACAGCTGCGGATGCCCGTCTAATGCGTCTCTTGTCGCCTACACGGCAGGGAAAAGCTTTTCCACTCTGTCTAGGAAGGAGAAAGTGTGCCAGCACAGCAAATGCCTCCCGGACTTTCCCTGCAATTCAGCAAGTGCTTTGCAGCTTGAAATTGGAAGGAAAGCCTCAGATTTAGCAGCCAGAGCTTCAGGAGGAGCAGCAGCGAGCACAGCATCGGTTTTGCAGCAGCTCCTTCCATGTGCATGTTTTTGGGAGTGGAAAGGCTTGCAGAGTGTTCAAGTAGCTTTTTCTCTCCGCTGGAAAGCTGCACGCTCAGTGCCAGTCTTCTGCAGCTTCTTTCTTCACGTTTCAGCAGCTAGCACGCTCTCCGTGTGCTGGAGAAGCGGGAGCGGCTTCCTTGCCGGAGAAGCGGCACCTTCGCCGGCAGAGAGCATTCTTCCGGCCGCGGTGCGCTCCGGAGCGGGGGCTTGTGCCGAAAGAGGCCGGGAACAGGCGCTGACCTTCGGACAGCTGCGGATGCCCGTCTAATGCGTCTCTTGTCGCCTACATGCCAGGGAAAAGCTTTTCCACTCTGTCTAGGAAGGAGAAAGTGTGCCAGCACAGCAAATGCCTCCCGGACTTTCCCTGCAATTCAGCAAGTGCTTTGCAGCTTGAAATTGGGAGGAAAGCCTCAGATTTAGCAGCCAGAGCTTCAGGAGGAGCAGCAGCGAGCACAGCATCGCTTTTGCAGCAGCTCCTTCCATGTGCATGTTTTTGGGAGTTGAAAGGCTTGCAGAGTGTTCAAGTAGCTTTTTCTCTCCGCTGGAAAGCTGCACGCTCAGTGCCAGTCTTCTGCAGCTTCTTTCTTCACGTTTCAGCAGCTAGCACGCTCTCCGTGTGCAGGAGAAGCGGCTGAGGCTTCCTTGCCGGAGAAGCGGCACCTTCGCCGGCAGAGAGCATCCTGCCGGCCGCGGTGCGCTCCGGAGCGGGGGCTTGTGCCGAAAGAGGCCGGGAACAGGCGCTGACCTTCGGACAGCTGCGGATGCCCGTCTAATGCGTCTCTTGTCGCCTACACGGCAGGGAAAAGCTTTTCCACTCTGTCTAGGAAGGAGAAAGTGTGCCAGCACAGCAAATGCCTCCCGGACTTTCCCTGCAATTCAGCAAGTTCTTTGCAGCTTGAAATTGGGAGGAAAGCCTCAGATTTAGCAGCCAGAGCTTCAGGAGGAGCAGCAGCGAGCACAGCATCGCTTTTGCAGCAGCTCCTTCCATGTGCATGTTTTTGGGAGTGGAAAGGCTTGCAGACTGTTCAAGTAGCTTTTTCTCACCGCTGGAAAGCTGCACGCTCAGTGCCAGTCTTCTGCAGCTTCTTTCTTCACGTTTCAGCAGCTAGCACGCTCTCCGTGTGCTGGAGAAGCGGGCGAGGCTTCCTTGCCGGAGAAGCGGCACCTTCGCCGGCAGAGAGCATCCTGCCGGCCGCGGTGCGCTCCGGAGCGGGGGCTTGTGCCGAAAGAGGCCGGGAACAGGCGCTTACCTTCGGACAGCTGCGGATGCCTGTCTAATGCGTCTCTTGTCGCCTACATGCCAGGGAAAAGCTTTTCCACTCTGTCTAGGAAGGAGAAAGTGTGCCAGCACAGCAAATGCCTCCCGGACTTTCCCTGCAATTCAGCAAGTGCTTTGCAGCTTGAAATTGGGAGGAAAGCCTCAGATTTAGCAGCCAGAGCTTCAGGAGGAGCAGCAGCGAGCACAGCATCGCTTTTGCAGCAGCTCCTTCCATGTGCATGTTTTTGGGAGTTGAAAGGCTTGCAGAGTGTTCAAGTAGCTTTTTCTCTCCGCTGGAAAGCTGCACGCTCAGTGCCAGTCTTCTGCAGCTTCTTTCTTCACGTTTCAGCAGCTAGCACGCTCTCCGTGTGCTGGAGAAGCGGGCGAGGCTTCCTTGCCGGAGAAGAGGCACCTTCGCCTGCAGAGAGCATCCTGCTGGCCGCGGTGCGCTCCGGAGCAGGGGCTTGTGCCGAAAGAGGCCGGCAACAGGCGCTTACCTTCGGACAGCTCCGGATGCCCGTCTAATGCGTCTCTTGTCGCCTACACGGCAGGGAAAAGCTTTTCCACTCTGTCTAGGAAGGAGAAAGTGTGCCAGCACAGCAAATGCCTCCCGGACTTTCCCTGCAATTCAGCAAGTGCTTTGCAGCTTGAAATATCAAGGAAAGCCTCAGATTTAGCAGCCAGAGCTTCAGGAGGAGCAGCAGCGAGCACAGCATCGCTTTTGCAGCAGCTCCTTCCATGTGCATGTTTTTGGGAGTGGAAAGGCTTGCAGAGTGTTCAAGTAGCTTTTTCTCTCCGCTGGAAAGCTGCACGCTCAGTGCCAGTCTTCTGCAGCTTCTTTCTTCACGTTTCAGCAGCTAGCACGCTCTCCGTGCGCTGGAGAAGCGGGAGAGGCTTCCTTGCCAGAGAAGCGGCACCTTCGCCGGCAGAGAGCATTCTTCCGGCCGCGGTACGCTCCGGAGCGGGGGCTTGTGCCGAAAGAGGCCGGGAACAGGCGCTGACCTTCGGACAGCTGCGGATGCCCGTCTAATGCGTCTCTTGTCGCCTACACGGCAGGGAAAAGCTTTTCCACTCTGTCTAGGAAGGAGAAAGTGTGCCAGCACAGCAAATGCCTCCCGGACTTTCCCTGCAATTCAGCAAGTTCTTTGCAGCTTGAAATTGGGAGGAAAGCCTCAGATTTAGCAGCCAGAGCTTCAGGAGGAGCAGCAGCGAGCACAGCATCGCTTTTGCAGCAGCTCCTTCCATGTGCATGTTTTTGGGAGTGGAAAGGCTTGCAGACTGTTCAAGTAGCTTTTTCTCACCGCTGGAAAGCTGCACGCTCAGTGCCAGTCTTCTGCAGCTTCTTTCTTCACGTTTCAGCAGCTAGCACGCTCTCCGTGTGCTGGAGAAGCGGGCGAGGCTTCCTTGCCGGAGAAGAGGCACCTTCGCCGGCAGAGAGCATCCTGCCGGCCGCGGTGCGCTCCGGAGCGGGGGCTTGTGCCAAAAGAGGCCGGGAACAGGCGCTTACCTTCGGACAGCTGCGGATGCCCGTCTAATGCGTCTCTTGTCACCTACACGGCAGGGAAAAGCTTTTCCACTCTGTCTAGGAAGGAGAAAGTGTGCCAGCACAGCAAATGCCTCCCAGACTTTCCCTGGAATTCAGCAAGTGCTTTGCTGCTTGAAATATCAAGGAAAGCCTCAGATTTAGCAGCCAGATCTTCAGGAGGAGCAGCAGCGAGCACAGCATCGCTTTTGCAGCAGCTCCTTCCATGTGCATGTTTTTGGGAGTGGAAAGGCTTGCAGAGTGTTCAAGTAGCTTTTTCTCTCCGCTGGAAAGCTGCACGCTCAGTGCCAGTCTTCTGCAGCTTCTTTCTTCACGTTTCAGCAGCTAGCACGCTCTCCGTGTGCAGGAGAAGCGGCTGAGGCTTCCTTGCCGGAGAAGCGGCACCTTCGCCGGCAGAGAGCATTCTTCCGGCCGCGGTGCGCTCCGGAGCGGGGGCTTGTGCCGAAAGAGGCCGGGAACAGGCGCTTACCTTCGGACAGCTCCGGATGCCCGTCTAATGCGTCTCTTGTTGCCTACACGGCAGGGAAAAGCTTTTCCACTCTGTCTAGGAAGGAGAAAGTGTGCCAGCACAGCAAATGCCTCCCGGACTTTCCCTGCAATTCAGCAAGTGCTTTGCAGCTTGAAATTGGGAGGAAAGCCTCAGATTTAGCAGCCAGAGCTTCAGGAGGAGCAGCAGCGAGCACAGCATCGCTTTTGCAGCAGCTCCTTCCATGTGCATGTTTTTGGGAGTGGAAAGGCTTGCAGAGTGTTCAAGTAGCTTTTTCTCTCCGCTGGAAAGCTGCACGCTCAGTGCCAGTCTTCTGCAGCTTCTTTCTTCACGTTTCAGCAGCTAGCACGCTCTCCGCGTGCAGTAGAAGCTGCTGAGGCTTCCTTGCTGGAGAAGAGGCACCTTCGCCGGCAGAGAGCATCCTGCCGGCCGCGGTGCGCTCCGGAGCGCGGGCTTGTGCCGAAAGAGGCCGGGAACAGGCGCTTACCTTCAGACAGCTGCGGATGCCCGTCTAATGCGTCTCTTGTCGCCTACACGGCAGGGAAAAGCTTTTCCACTCTGTCTAGGAAGGAGAAAGTGTGCCAGCACAGCAAATGCCTCCCGGACTTTCCCTGCAATTCAGCAAGTGCTTTGCAGCTTGAAATTGGAAGGAAAGCCTCAGATTTAGCAGCCAGAGCTTCAGGAGGAGCAGCAGCGAGCACAGCATCGCTTTTGCAGCAGCTCCTTCCATGTGCATGTTTTTGGGAGTGGAAAGGCTTGCAGAGTGTTCAAGTAGCTTTTTCTCTCCGCTGGAAAGCTGCACGCTCAGTGCCAGTGTTCTGCAGCTTCTTTCTTCACGTTTCAGCAGCTAGCACGCTCTCCGTGTGCAGGAGAAGCGGGCGAGGCTTCCTTGCCGGAGAAGCGGCACCTTCGCCGGCAGAGAGCATCCTGCCGGCCGCGGTTCGCTCCGGAGCGGGGGCTTGTGCCGAAAGAGGCCGGGAACAGGCGCTTACCTTCGGACAGCTGCGGATGCCCGTCTAATGCGTCTCTTGTCGCCTACACGGCAGGGAAAAGCTTTTCCACTCTGTCTAGGAAGGAGAAAGTGTGCCAGCACAGCAAATGCCTCCCGGACTTTCCCTGCAATTCAGCAAGTGCTTTGCAGCTTGAAATTGGAAGGAAAGCCTCAGATTTAGCAGCCAGAGCTTCAGGAGGAGCAGCAGCGAGCACAGCATCGCTTTTGCAGCAGCTCCTTCCATGTGCATGTTTTTGGGAGTGGAAAGGCTTGCAGAGTGTTCAAGTAGCTTTTTCTCTCCGCTGGAAAGCTGCACGCTCAGTGCCAGTCTTCTGCAGCTTCTTTCTTCACGTTTCAGCAGCTAGCACGCTCTCCGTGTGCTGGAGAAGCGGGAGCGGCTTCCTTGCCGGAGAAGCGGCACCTTCGCCGGCAGAGAGCATTCTTCCGGCCGCGGTGCGCTCCGGAGCGGGGGCTTGTGCCGAAAGAGGCCGGGAACAGGCGCTGACCTTCGGACAGCTGCGGATGCCCGTCTAATGCGTCTCTTGTCGCCTACACGCCAGGGAAAAGCTTTTCCACTCTGTCTAGGAAGGAGAAAGTGTGCCAGCACAGCAAATGCCTCCCGGACTTTCCCTGCAATTCAGCAAGTGCTTTGCAGCTTGAAATTGGAAGGAAAGCCTCAGATTTAGCAGCCAGAGCTTCAGGAGGAGCAGCAGCGAGCACAGCATCGGTTTTGCAGCAGCTCCTTCCATGTGCATGTTTTTGGGAGTTGAAAGGCTTGCAGAGTGTTCAAGTAGCTTTTTCTCTCCGCTGGAAAGCTGCACGCTCAGTGCCAGTCTTCTGCAGCTTCTTTCTTCACGTTTCAGCAGCTAGCACGCTCTCCGTGTGCAGGAGAAGCGGCTGAGGCTTCCTTGCCGGAGAAGCGGCACCTTCGCCGGCAGAGAGCATCCTGCCGGCCGCGGTTCGCTCCGGAGCGGGGGCTTGTGCCGAAAGAGGCCGGGAACAGGCGCTTACCTTCGGACAGCTGCGGATGCCCGTCTAATGCGTCTCTTGTCGCCTACACGGCAGGGAAAAGCTTTTCCACTCTGTCTAGGAAGGAGAAAGTGTGCCAGCACAGCAAATGCCTCCCGGACTTTCCCTGCAATTCAGCAAGTGCTTTGCAGCTTGAAATTGGAAGGAAAGCCTCAGATTTAGCAGCCAGAGCTTCAGGAGGAGCAGCAGCGAGCACAGCATCGCTTTTGCAGCAGCTCCTTCCATGTGCATGTTTTTGGGAGTGGAAAGGCTTGCAGAGTGTTCAAGTAGCTTTTTCTCTCCGCTGGAAAGCTGCACGCTCAGTGCCAGTCTTCTGCAGCTTCTTTCTTCACGTTTCAGCAGCTAGCACGCTCTCCGTGTGCAGGAGAAGCGGCTGAGGCTTCCTTGCCGGAGAAGCGGCACCTTCGCCGGCAGAGAGCATCCTGCCGGCCGCGGTGCGCTCGGGAGCGGGGGCTTGTGCCGAAAGAGGCCGGCAACAGGCGCTTACCTTCGGACAGCTGCGGATGCCCGTCTAATGCGTCTCTTGTCGCCTACACGGCAGGGAAAAGCTTTTCCACTCTGTCTAGGAAGGAGAAAGTGTGCCAGCACAGCAAATGCCTCCCGGACTTTCCCTGCAATTCAGCAAGTGCTTTGCAGCTTGAAATTGGAAGGAAAGCCTCAGATTTAGCAGCCAGAGCTTCAGGAGGAGCAGCAGCGAGCACAGCATCGCTTTTGCAGCAGCTCCTTCCATGTGCATGTTTTTGGGAGTGGAAAGGCTTGCAGAGTGTTCAAGTAGCTTTTTCTCTCCGCTGGAAAGCTGCACGCTCAGTGCCAGTCTTCTGCAGCTTCTTTCTTCACGTTTCAGCAGCTAGCACGCTCTCCGTGTGCTGGAGAAGCGGGCGAGGCTTCCTTGCCGGAGAAGCGGCACCTTCGCCGGCAGAGAGCATCCTGCCGGCCGCGGTGCGCTCCGGAGCGGGGGCTTGTGCCGAAAGAGGCCGGCAACAGGCGCTTACCTTCGGACAGCTGCGGATGCCCGTCTAATGCGTCTCTTGTCGCCTACACGGCAGGGAAAAGCTTTTCCACTCTGTCTAGGAAGGAGAAAGTGTGCCAGCACAGCAAATGCCTCCCGGACTTTCCCTGCAATTCAGCAAGTGCTTTGCAGCTTGAAATTGGAAGGAAAGCCTCAGATTTAGCAGCCAGAGCTTCAGGAGGAGCAGCAGCGAGCACAGCATCGCTTTTGCAGCAGCTCCTTCCATGTGCATGTTTTTGGGAGTGGAAAGGCTTGCAGAGTGTTCAAGTAGCTTTTTCTCTCCGCTGGAAAGCTGCACGCTCAGTGCCAGTCTTCTGCAGCTTCTTTCTTCACGTTTCAGCAGCTAGCACGCTCTCCGTGTGCTGGAGAAGCGGGAGCGGCTTCCTTGCCGGAGAAGCGGCACCTTCGCCGGCAGAGAGCATTCTTCCGGCCGCGGTGCGCTCCGGAGCGGGGGCTTGTGCCGAAAGAGGCCGGGAACAGGCGCTGACCTTCGGACAGCTGCGGATGCCCGTCTAATGCGTCTCTTGTCGCCTACACGGCAGGGAAAAGCTTTTCCACTCTGTCTAGGAAGGAGAAAGTGTGCCAGCACAGCAAATGCCTCCCGGACTTTCCCTGCAATTCAGCAAGTGCTTTGCAGCTTGAAATTGGAAGGAAAGCCTCAGATTTAGCAGCCAGAGCTTCAGGAGGAGCAGCAGCGAGCACAGCATCGCTTTTGCAGCAGCTCCTTCCATGTGCATGTTTTTGGGAGTGGAAAGGCTTGCAGAGTGTTCAAGTAGCTTTTTCTCTCCGCTGGAAAGCTGCACGCTCAGTGCCAGTCTTCTGCAGCTTCTTTCTTCACGTTTCAGCAGCTAGCACGCTCTCCGTGTGCTGGAGAAGCGGGAGCGGCTTCCTTGCCGGAGAAGCGGCACCTTCGCCGGCAGAGAGCATTCTTCCGGCCGCGGTGCGCTCCGGAGCGGGGGCTTGTGCCGAAAGAGGCCGGGAACAGGCGCTGACCTTCGGACAGCTGCGGATGCCCGTCTAATGCGTCTCTTGTCGCCTACACGCCAGGGAAAAGCTTTTCCACTCTGTCTAGGAAGGAGAAAGTGTGCCAGCACAGCAAATGCCTCCCGGACTTTCCCTGCAATTCAGCAAGTGCTTTGCAGCTTGAAATTGGAAGGAAAGCCTCAGATTTAGCAGCCAGAGCTTCAGGAGGAGCAGCAGCGAGCACAGCATCGGTTTTGCAGCAGCTCCTTCCATGTGCATGTTTTTGGGAGTTGAAAGGCTTGCAGAGTGTTCAAGTAGCTTTTTCTCTCCGCTGGAAAGCTGCACGCTCAGTGCCAGTCTTCTGCAGCTTCTTTCTTCACGTTTCAGCAGCTAGCACGCTCTCCGTGTGCAGGAGAAGCGGCTGAGGCTTCCTTGCCGGAGAAGCGGCACCTTCGCCGGCAGAGAGCATCCTGCCGGCCGCGGTTCGCTCCGGAGCGGGGGCTTGTGCCGAAAGAGGCCGGCAACAGGCGCTTACCTTCGGACAGCTGCGGATGCCCGTCTAATGCGTCTCTTGTCGCCTACACGGCAGGGAAAAGCTTTTCCACTCTGTCTAGGAAGGAGAAAGTGTGCCAGCACAGCAAATGCCTCCCGGACTTTCCCTGCAATTCAGCAAGTGCTTTGCAGCTTGAAATTGGAAGGAAAGCCTCAGATTTAGCAGCCAGAGCTTCAGGAGGAGCAGCAGCGAGCACAGCATCGGTTTTGCAGCAGCTCCTTCCATGTGCATGTTTTTGGGAGTGGAAAGGCTTGCAGAGTGTTCAAGTAGCTTTTTCTCTCCGCTGGAAAGCTGCACGCTCAGTGCCAGTCTTCTGCAGCTTCTTTCTTCACGTTTCAGCAGCTAGCACGCTCTCCGTGTGCTGGAGAAGCGGGAGCGGCTTCCTTGCCGGAGAAGCGGCACCTTCGCCGGCAGAGAGCATTCTTCCGGCCGCGGTGCGCTCCGGAGCGGGGGCTTGTGCCGAAAGAGGCCGGGAACAGGCGCTGACCTTCGGACAGCTGCGGATGCCCGTCTAATGCGTCTCTTGTCGCCTACATGCCAGGGAAAAGCTTTTCCACTCTGTCTAGGAAGGAGAAAGTGTGCCAGCACAGCAAATGCCTCCCGGACTTTCCCTGCAATTCAGCAAGTGCTTTGCAGCTTGAAATTGGGAGGAAAGCCTCAGATTTAGCAGCCAGAGCTTCAGGAGGAGCAGCAGCGAGCACAGCATCGCTTTTGCAGCAGCTCCTTCCATGTGCATGTTTTTGGGAGTTGAAAGGCTTGCAGAGTGTTCAAGTAGCTTTTTCTCTCCGCTGGAAAGCTGCACGCTCAGTGCCAGTCTTCTGCAGCTTCTTTCTTCACGTTTCAGCAGCTAGCACGCTCTCCGTGTGCAGGAGAAGCGGCTGAGGCTTCCTTGCCGGAGAAGCGGCACCTTCGCCGGCAGAGAGCATCCTGCCGGCCGCGGTGCGCTCCGGAGCGGGGGCTTGTGCCGAAAGAGGCCGGCAACAGGCGCTTACCTTCGGACAGCTGCGGATGCCCGTCTAATGCGTCTCTTGTCGCCTACACGGCAGGGAAAAGCTTTTCCACTCTGTCTAGGAAGGAGAAAGTGTGCCAGCACAGCAAATGCCTCCCGGACTTTCCCTGCAATTCAGCAAGTGCTTTGCAGCTTGAAATTGGAAGGAAAGCCTCAGATTTAGCAGCCAGAGCTTCAGGAGGAGCAGCAGCGAGCACAGCATCGCTTTTGCAGCAGCTCCTTCCATGTGCATGTTTTTGGGAGTGGAAAGGCTTGCAGAGTGTTCAAGTAGCTTTTTCTCTCCGCTGGAAAGCTGCACGCTCAGTGCCAGTGTTCTGCAGCTTCTTTCTTCACGTTTCAGCAGCTAGCACGCTCTCCGTGTGCAGGAGAAGCGGGCGAGGCTTCCTTGCCGGAGAAGCGGCACCTTCGCCGGCAGAGAGCATCCTGCCGGCCGCGGTTCGCTCCGGAGCGGGGGCTTGTGCCGAAAGAGGCCGGGAACAGGCGCTTACCTTCGGACAGCTGCGGATGCCCGTCTAATGCGTCTCTTGTCGCCTACACGGCAGGGAAAAGCTTTTCCACTCTGTCTAGGAAGGAGAAAGTGTGCCAGCACAGCAAATGCCTCCCGGACTTTCCCTGCAATTCAGCAAGTGCTTTGCAGCTTGAAATTGGAAGGAAAGCCTCAGATTTAGCAGCCAGAGCTTCAGGAATAGCAGCAGCGAGCACAGCATCGGTTTTGCAGCAGCTCCTTCCATGTGCATGTTTTTGGGAGTGGAAAGGCTTGCAGAGTGTTCAAGTAGCTTTTTCTCTCCGCTGGAAAGCTGCACGCTCAGTGCCAGTCTTCTGCAGCTTCTTTCTTCACGTTTCAGCAGCTAGCACGCTCTCCGTGTGCAGGAGAAGCGGCTGAGGCTTCCTTGCCGGAGAAGCGGCACCTTCGCCGGCAGAGAGCATCCTGCCGGCCGCGGTGCGCTCCGGAGCGGGGGCTTGTGCCGAAAGAGGCCGGGAACAGGCGCTGACCTTCGGACAGCTGCGGATGCCCGTCTAATGCGTCTCTTGTCGCCTACACGCCAGGGAAAAGCTTTTCCACTCTGTCTAGGAAGGAGAAAGTGTGCCAGCACAGCAAATGCCTCCCGGACTTTCCCTGCAATTCAGCAAGTGCTTTGCAGCTTGAAATTGGAAGGAAAGCCTCAGATTTAGCAGCCAGAGCTTCAGGAGGAGCAGCAGCGAGCACAGCATCGCTTTTGCAGCAGCTCCTTCCATGTGCATGTTTTTGGGAGTTGAAAGCCTTGCAGAGTGTTCAAGTAGCTTTTTCTCTCCGCTGGAAAGCTGCACGCTCAGTGCCAGTCTTCTGCAGCTTCTTTCTTCACGTTTCAGCAGCTAGCACGCTCTCCGTGTGCTGGAGAAGCGGGAGAGGCTTCCTCGCCGGAGAAGAGGCACCTTCGCCGGCAGAGAGCATCCTGCTGGCCGCGGTGCGCTCCGGAGCAGGGGCTTGTGCCGAAAGAGGCCGGCAACAGGCGCTTACCTTCGGACAGCTCCGGATGCCCGTCTAATGCGTCTCTTGTCACCTACACGGCAGGGAAAAGCTTTTCCACTCTGTCTAGGAAGGAGAAAGTGTGCCAGCACAGCAAATGCCTCCCAGACTTTCCCTGGAATTCAGCAAGTGCTTTGCTGCTTGAAATATCAAGGAAAGCCTCAGATTTAGCAGCCAGAGCTTCAGGAGGAGCAGCAGCGAGCACAGCATCGCTTTTGCAGCAGCTCCTTCCATGTGCATGTTTTTGGGAGTTGAAAGGCTTGCAAAATGTTCAAGTAGCTTTTTCTCTCCGCTGGAAAGCTGCACGCTCAGTGCCAGTCTTCTGCAGCTTCTTTCTTCACGTTTCAGCAGCTAGCACGCTCTCCATGCGCTGGAGAAGCGGGAGCGGCTTCCTTGCCGGAGAAGCGGCACCTTCGCCGGCAGAGAGCATCCTGCCGGCCGCGGTGCGCTCCGGAGCGGGGGCTTGTGCCGAAAGAGGCCGGGAACAGGCGCTTACCTTCGGACAGCTGCGGATGCCCGTCTAATGCGTCTCTTGTCGCCTACACGGCAGGGAAAAGCTTTTCCACTCTGTCTAGGAAGGAGAAAGTGTGCCAGCACAGCAAATGCCTCCCGGACTTTCCCTGCAATTCAGCAAGTGCTTTGCAGCTTGAAATTGGAAGGAAAGCCTCAGATTTAGCAGCCAGAGCTTCAGGAGGAGCAGCAGTGAGCACAGCATCGCTTTTGCAGCAGCTCCTTCCATGTGCATGTTTTTGGGAGTTGAAAGGCTTGCAGAGTGTTCAAGTAGCTTTTTCTCTCCGCTGGAAAGCTGCACGCTCAGTGCCAGTCTTCTGCAGCTTCTTTCTTCACGTTTCAGCAGCTAGCACGCTCTCCGTGTGCAGGAGAAGCGGCTGAGGCTTCCTTGCCGGAGAAGCGGCACCTTCGCCGGCAGAGAGCATCCTGCCGGCCGCGGTGCGCTCCGGAGCGGGGGCTTGTGCCGAAAGAGGCCGGCAACAGGCGCTTACCTTCGGACAGCTGCGGATGCCCGTCTAATGCGTCTCTTGTCGCCTACACGGCAGGGAAAAGCTTTTCCACTCTGTCTAGGAAGGAGAAAGTGTGCCAGCACAGCAAATGCCTCCCGGACTTTCCCTGCAATTCAGCAAGTGCTTTGCAGCTTGAAATTGGAAGGAAAGCCTCAGATTTAGCAGCCAGAGCTTCAGGAGGAGCAGCAGCGAGCACAGCATCGCTTTTGCAGCAGCTCCTTCCATGTGCATGTTTTTGGGAGTTGAAAGCCTTGCAGAGTGTTCAAGTAGCTTTTTCTCTCCGCTGGAAAGCTGCACGCTCAGTGCCAGTCTTCTGCAGCTTCTTTCTTCACGTTTCAGCAGCTAGCACGCTCTCCGTGTGCTGGAGAAGCGGGAGAGGCTTCCTCGCCGGAGAAGAGGCACCTTCGCCGGCAGAGAGCATCCTGCTGGCCGCGGTGCGCTCCGGAGCAGGGGCTTGTGCCGAAAGAGGCCGGCAACAGGCGCTTACCTTCGGACAGCTCCGGATGCCCGTCTAATGCGTCTCTTGTCACCTACACGGCAGGGAAAAGCTTTTCCACTCTGTCTAGGAAGGAGAAAGTGTGCCAGCACAGCAAATGCCTCCCAGACTTTCCCTGGAATTCAGCAAGTGCTTTGCTGCTTGAAATATCAAGGAAAGCCTCAGATTTAGCAGCCAGAGCTTCAGGAGGAGCAGCAGCGAGCACAGCATCGCTTTTGCAGCAGCTCCTTCCATGTGCATGTTTTTGGGAGTTGAAAGGCTTGCAAAATGTTCAAGTAGCTTTTTCTCTCCGCTGGAAAGCTGCACGCTCAGTGCCAGTGTTCTGCAGCTTCTTTCTTCACGTTTCAGCAGCTAGCACGCTCTCCATGCGCTGGAGAAGCGGGAGCGGCTTCCTTGCCGGAGAAGCGGCACCTTCGCCGGCAGAGAGCATCCTGCCGGCCGCGGTGCGCTCCGGAGCGGGGGCTTGTGCCGAAAGAGGCCGGGAACAGGCGCTTACCTTCGGACAGCTGCGGATGCCCGTCTAATGCGTCTCTTGTCGCCTACACGGCAGGGAAAAGCTTTTCCACTCTGTCTAGGAAGGAGAAAGTGTGCCAGCACAGCAAATGCCTCCCGGACTTTCCCTGCAATTCAGCAAGTGCTTTGCAGCTTGAAATTGGAAGGAAAGCCTCAGATTTAGCAGCCAGAGCTTCAGGAGGAGCAGCAGCGAGCACAGCATCGCTTTTGCAGCAGCTCCTTCCATGTGCATGTTTTTGGGAGTGGAAAGGCTTGCAGAGTGTTCAAGTAGCTTTTTCTCTCCGCTGGAAAGCTGCACGCTCAGTGCCAGTCTTCTGCAGCTTCTTTCTTCACGTTTCAGCAGCTAGCACGCTCTCCGTGTGCTGGAGAAGCGGGAGCGGCTTCCTTGCCGGAGAAGCGGCACCTTCGCCGGCAGAGAGCATTCTTCCGGCCGCGGTGCGCTCCGGAGCGGGGGCTTGTGCCGAAAGAGGCCGGGAACAGGCGCTGACCTTCGGACAGCTGCGGATGCCCGTCTAATGCGTCTCTTGTCGCCTACACGGCAGGGAAAAGCTTTTCCACTCTGTCTAGGAAGGAGAAAGTGTGCCAGCACAGCAAATGCCTCCCGGACTTTCCCTGCAATTCAGCAAGTGCTTTGCAGCTTGAAATTGGAAGGAAAGCCTCAGATTTAGCAGCCAGAGCTTCAGGAGGAGCAGCAGCGAGCACAGCATCGCTTTTGCAGCAGCTCCTTCCATGTGCATGTTTTTGGGAGTTGAAAGGCTTGCAGAGTGTTCAAGTAGCTTTTTCTCTCCGCTGGAAAGCTGCACGCTCAGTGCCAGTCTTCTGCAGCTTCTTTCTTCACGTTTCAGCAGCTAGCACGCTCTCCGTGTGCAGGAGAAGCGGCTGAGGCTTCCTTGCCGGAGAAGCGGCACCTTCGCCGGCAGAGAGCATCCTGCCGGCCGCGGTTCGCTCCGGAGCGGGGGCTTGTGCCGAAAGAGGCCGGGAACAGGCGCTTACGTTCGGACAGCTGCGGATGCCCGTCTAATGCGTCTCTTGTCGCCTACACGGCAGGGAAAAGCTTTTCCACTCTGTCTAGGAAGGAGAAAGTGTGCCAGCACAGCAAATGCCTCCCGGACTTTCCCTGCAATTCAGCAAGTGCTTTGCAGCTTGAAATTGGAAGAAAAGCCTCAGATTTAGCAGCCAGAGCTTCAGGAGGAGCAGCAGCGAGCACAGCATCGGTTTTGCAGCAGCTCCTTCCATGTGCATGTTTTTGGGAGTGGAAAGGCTTGCAGAGTGTTCAAGTAGCTTTTTCTCTCCGCTGGAAAGCTGCACGCACAGTGCCAGTCTTCTGCAGCTTCTTTCTTCACGTTTCAGCAGCTAGCACGCTCTCCGTGTGCAGGAGAAGCGGCTGAGGCTTCCTTGCCGGAGAAGCGGCACCTTCGCCGGCAGAGAGCATCCTGCCGGCCGCGGTGCGCTCGGGAGCGGGGGCTTGTGCCGAAAGAGGCCGGCAACAGGCGCTTACCTTCGGACAGCTGCGGATGCCCGTCTAATGCGTCTCTTGTCGCCTACACGGCAGGGAAAAGCTTTTCCACTCTGTCTAGGAAGGAGAAAGTGTGCCAGCACAGCAAATGCCTCCCGGACTTTCCCTGCAATTCAGCAAGTGCTTTGCAGCTTGAAATTGGAAGGAAAGCCTCAGATTTAGCAGCCAGAGCTTCAGGAGGAGCAGCAGCGAGCACAGCATCGCTTTTGCAGCAGCTCCTTCCATGTGCATGTTTTTGGGAGTGGAAAGGCTTGCAGAGTGTTCAAGTAGCTTTTTCTCTCCGCTGGAAAGCTGCACGCTCAGTGCCAGTCTTCTGCAGCTTCTTTCTTCACGTTTCAGCAGCTAGCACGCTCTCCGTGTGCTGGAGAAGCGGGCGAGGCTTCCTTGCCGGAGAAGCGGCACCTTCGCCGGCAGAGAGCATCCTGCCGGCCGCGGTGCGCTCCGGAGCGGGGGCTTGTGCCGAAAGAGGCCGGCAACAGGCGCTTACCTTCGGACAGCTGCGGATGCCCGTCTAATGCGTCTCTTGTCGCCTACACGGCAGGGAAAAGCTTTTCCACTCTGTCTAGGAAGGAGAAAGTGTGCCAGCACAGCAAATGCCTCCCGGACTTTCCCTGCAATTCAGCAAGTGCTTTGCAGCTTGAAATTGGAAGGAAAGCCTCAGATTTAGCAGCCAGAGCTTCAGGAGGAGCAGCAGCGAGCACAGCATCGCTTTTGCAGCAGCTCCTTCCATGTGCATGTTTTTGGGAGTGGAAAGGCTTGCAGAGTGTTCAAGTAGCTTTTTCTCTCCGCTGGAAAGCTGCACGCTCAGTGCCAGTCTTCTGCAGCTTCTTTCTTCACGTTTCAGCAGCTAGCACGCTCTCCGTGTGCTGGAGAAGCGGGAGCGGCTTCCTTGCCGGAGAAGCGGCACCTTCGCCGGCAGAGAGCATTCTTCCGGCCGCGGTGCGCTCCGGAGCGGGGGCTTGTGCCGAAAGAGGCCGGGAACAGGCGCTGACCTTCGGACAGCTGCGGATGCCTGTCTAATGCGTCTCTTGTCGCCTACACGGCAGGGAAAAGCTTTTCCACTCTGTCTAGGAAGGAGAAAGTGTGCCAGCACAGCAAATGCCTCCCGGACTTTCCCTGCAATTCAGCAAGTGCTTTGCAGCTTGAAATTGGAAGGAAAGCCTCAGATTTAGCAGCCAGAGCTTCAGGAGGAGCAGCAGCGAGCACAGCATCGCTTTTGCAGCAGCTCCTTCCATGTGCATGTTTTTGGGAGTGGAAAGGCTTGCAGAGTGTTCAAGTAGCTTTTTCTCTCCGCTGGAAAGCTGCACGCTCAGTGCCAGTCTTCTGCAGCTTCTTTCTTCACGTTTCAGCAGCTAGCACGCTCTCCGTGTGCTGGAGAAGCGGGAGCGGCTTCCTTGCCGGAGAAGCGGCACCTTCGCCGGCAGAGAGCATTCTTCCGGCCGCGGTGCGCTCCGGAGCGGGGGCTTGTGCCGAAAGAGGCCGGGAACAGGCGCTGACCTTCGGACAGCTGCGGATGCCCGTCTAATGCGTCTCTTGTCGCCTACACGCCAGGGAAAAGCTTTTCCACTCTGTCTAGGAAGGAGAAAGTGTGCCAGCACAGCAAATGCCTCCCGGACTTTCCCTGCAATTCAGCAAGTGCTTTGCAGCTTGAAATTGGAAGGAAAGCCTCAGATTTAGCAGCCAGAGCTTCAGGAGGAGCAGCAGCGAGCACAGCATCGGTTTTGCAGCAGCTCCTTCCATGTGCATGTTTTTGGGAGTTGAAAGGCTTGCAGAGTGTTCAAGTAGCTTTTTCTCTCCGCTGGAAAGCTGCACGCTCAGTGCCAGTCTTCTGCAGCTTCTTTCTTCACGTTTCAGCAGCTAGCACGCTCTCCGTGTGCAGGAGAAGCGGCTGAGGCTTCCTTGCCGGAGAAGCGGCACCTTCGCCGGCAGAGAGCATCCTGCCGGCCGCGGTTCGCTCCGGAGCGGGGGCTTGTGCCGAAAGAGGCCGGGAACAGGCGCTTACCTTCGGACAGCTGCGGATGCCCGTCTAATGCGTCTCTTGTCGCCTACACGGCAGGGAAAAGCTTTTCCACTCTGTCTAGGAAGGAGAAAGTGTGCCAGCACAGCAAATGCCTCCCGGACTTTCCCTGCAATTCAGCAAGTGCTTTGCAGCTTGAAATTGGAAGGAAAGCCTCAGATTTAGCAGCCAGAGCTTCAGGAGGAGCAGCAGCGAGCACAGCATCGGTTTTGCAGCAGCTCCTTCCATGTGCATGTTTTTGGGAGTGGAAAGGCTTGCAGAGTGTTCAAGTAGCTTTTTCTCTCCGCTGGAAAGCTGCACGCTCAGTGCCAGTCTTCTGCAGCTTCTTTCTTCACGTTTCAGCAGCTAGCACGCTCTCCGTGTGCTGGAGAAGCGGGAGAGGCTTCCTCGCCGGAGAAGAGGCACCTTCGCCGGCAGAGAGCATCCTGCTGGCCGCGGTGCGCTCCGGAGCAGGGGCTTGTGCCGAAAGAGGCCGGCAACAGGCGCTTACCTTCGGACAGCTCCGGATGCCCGTCTAATGCGTCTCTTGTCGCCTACATGCCAGGGAAAAGCTTTTCCACTCTGTCTAGGAAGGAGAAAGTGTGCCAGCACAGCAAATGCCTCCCGGACTTTCCCTGCAATTCAGCAAGTGCTTTGCAGCTTGAAATTGGGAGGAAAGCCTCAGATTTAGCAGCCAGAGCTTCAGGAGGAGCAGCAGCGAGCACAGCATCGCTTTTGCAGCAGCTCCTTCCATGTGCATGTTTTTGGGAGTTGAAAGGCTTGCAGAGTGTTCAAGTAGCTTTTTCTCTCCGCTGGAAAGCTGCACGCTCAGTGCCAGTCTTCTGCAGCTTCTTTCTTCACGTTTCAGCAGCTAGCACGCTCTCCGTGTGCAGGAGAAGCGGCTGAGGCTTCCTTGCCGGAGAAGCGGCACCTTCGCCGGCAGAGAGCATCCTGCCGGCCGCGGTGCGCTCCGGAGCGGGGGCTTGTGCCGAAAGAGGCCGGCAACAGGCGCTTACCTTCGGACAGCTGCGGATGCCCGTCTAATGCGTCTCTTGTCGCCTACACGGCAGGGAAAAGCTTTTCCACTCTGTCTAGGAAGGAGAAAGTGTGCCAGCACAGCAAATGCCTCCCGGACTTTCCCTGCAATTCAGCAAGTGCTTTGCAGCTTGAAATTGGAAGGAAAGCCTCAGATTTAGCAGCCAGAGCTTCAGGAGGAGCAGCAGCGAGCACAGCATCGCTTTTGCAGCAGCTCCTTCCATGTGCATGTTTTTGGGAGTGGAAAGGCTTGCAGAGTGTTCAAGTAGCTTTTTCTCTCCGCTGGAAAGCTGCACGCTCAGTGCCAGTGTTCTGCAGCTTCTTTCTTCACGTTTCAGCAGCTAGCACGCTCTCCGTGTGCAGGAGAAGCGGGCGAGGCTTCCTTGCCGGAGAAGCGGCACCTTCGCCGGCAGAGAGCATCCTGCCGGCCGCGGTTCGCTCCGGAGCGGGGGCTTGTGCCGAAAGAGGCCGGGAACAGGCGCTTACCTTCGGACAGCTGCGGATGCCTGTCTAATGCGTCTCTTGTCGCCTACACGGCAGGGAAAAGCTTTTC
Organism: Fringilla coelebs; assembly: GCF_963513975.1. Classification (NCBI taxonomy): domain Eukaryota; kingdom Metazoa; phylum Chordata; class Aves; order Passeriformes; family Fringillidae; genus Fringilla; species Fringilla coelebs. Next base: position 43,965,484 of record NC_140031.1, read on the forward strand.
CACTCTGTCTAGGAAGGAGAAAGTGTGCCAGCACAGCAAATGCCTCCCGGACTTTCCCTGCAATTCAGCAAGTGCTTTGCAGCTTGAAATTGGAAGGAAAGCCTCAGATTTAGCAGCCAGAGCTTCAGGAATAGCAGCAGCGAGCACAGCATCGGTTTTGCAGCAGCTCCTTCCATGTGCATGTTTTTGGGAGTGGAAAGGCTTGCAGAGTGTTCAAGTAGCTTTTTCTCTCCGCTGGAAAGCTGCACGCTCAGTGCCAGTCTTCTGCAGCTTCTTTCTTCACGTTTCAGCAGCTAGCACGCTCTCCGTGTGCAGGAGAAGCGGCTGAGGCTTCCTTGCCGGAGAAGCGGCACCTTCGCCGGCAGAGAGCATCCTGCCGGCCGCGGTGCGCTCCGGAGCGGGGGCTTGTGCCGAAAGAGGCCGGGAACAGGCGCTGACCTTCGGACAGCTGCGGATGCCCGTCTAATGCGTCTCTTGTCGCCTACACGGCAGGGAAAAGCTTTTCCACTCTGTCTAGGAAGGAGAAAGTGTGCCAGCACAGCAAATGCCTCCCGGACTTTCCCTGCAATTCAGCAAGTGCTTTGCAGCTTGAAATATCAAGGAAAGCCTCAGATTTAGCAGCCAGAGCTTCAGGAGGAGCAGCAGTGAGCACAGCATCGCTTTTGCAGCAGCTCCTTCCATGTGCATGTTTTTGGGAGTTGAAAGGCTTGCAGAGTGTTCAAGTAGCTTTTTCTCTCCGCTGGAAAGCTGCACGCTCAGTGCCAGTCTTCTGCAGCTTCTTTCTTCACGTTTCAGCAGCTAGCACGCTCTCCGTGTGCAGGAGAAGCGGCTGAGGCTTCCTTGCCGGAGAAGCGGCACCTTCGCCGGCAGAGAGCATCCTGCCGGCCGCGGTGCGCTCCGGAGCGGGGGCTTGTGCCGAAAGAGGCCGGCAACAGGCGCTTACCTTCGGACAGCTGCGGATGCCCGTCTAATGCGTCTCTTGTCGCCTACACGGCAGGGAAAAGCTTTTCCACTCTGTCTAGGAAGGAGAAAGTGTGCCAGCACAGCAAATGCCTCCCGGACTTTCCCTGCAATTCAGCAAGTGCTTTGCAGCTTGAAATTGGAAGGAAAGCCTCAGATTTAGCAGCCAGAGCTTCAGGAGGAGCAGCAGCGAGCACAGCATCGCTTTTGCAGCAGCTCCTTCCATGTGCATGTTTTTGGGAGTTGAAAGCCTTGCAGAGTGTTCAAGTAGCTTTTTCTCTCCGCTGGAAAGCTGCACGCTCAGTGCCAGTCTTCTGCAGCTTCTTTCTTCACGTTTCAGCAGCTAGCACGCTCTCCGTGTGCTGGAGAAGCGGGAGAGGCTTCCTCGCCGGAGAAGAGGCACCTTCGCCGGCAGAGAGCATCCTGCTGGCCGCGGTGCGCTCCGGAGCAGGGGCTTGTGCCGAAAGAGGCCGGCAACAGGCGCTTACCTTCGGACAGCTCCGGATGCCCGTCTAATGCGTCTCTTGTCACCTACACGGCAGGGAAAAGCTTTTCCACTCTGTCTAGGAAGGAGAAAGTGTGCCAGCACAGCAAATGCCTCCCAGACTTTCCCTGGAATTCAGCAAGTGCTTTGCTGCTTGAAATATCAAGGAAAGCCTCAGATTTAGCAGCCAGAGCTTCAGGAGGAGCAGCAGCGAGCACAGCATCGCTTTTGCAGCAGCTCCTTCCATGTGCATGTTTTTGGGAGTTGAAAGGCTTGCAAAATGTTCAAGTAGCTTTTTCTCTCCGCTGGAAAGCTGCACGCTCAGTGCCAGTGTTCTGCAGCTTCTTTCTTCACGTTTCAGCAGCTAGCACGCTCTCCATGCGCTGGAGAAGCGGGAGCGGCTTCCTTGCCGGAGAAGCGGCACCTTCGCCGGCAGAGAGCATCCTGCCGGCCGCGGTGCGCTCCGGAGCGGGGGCTTGTGCCGAAAGAGGCCGGGAACAGGCGCTGACCTTCGGACAGCTGCGGATGCCCGTCTAATGCGTCTCTTGTCGCCTACACGGCAGGGAAAAGCTTTTCCACTCTGTCTAGGAAGGAGAAAGTGTGCCAGCACAGCAAATGCCTCCCGGACTTTCCCTGCAATTCAGCAAGTGCTTTGCAGCTTGAAATTGGAAGGAAAGCCTCAGATTTAGCAGCCAGAGCTTCAGGAGGAGCAGCAGCGAGCACAGCATCGCTTTTGCAGCAGCTCCTTCCATGTGCATGTTTTTGGGAGTGGAAAGGCTTGCAGAGTGTTCAAGTAGCTTTTTCTCTCCGCTGGAAAGCTGCACGCTCAGTGCCAGTCTTCTGCAGCTTCTTTCTTCACATTTCAGCAGCTAGCACGCTCTCCGTGTGCTGGAGAAGCGGGCGAGGCTTCCTTGCCAGAGAAGCGGCACCTTCGCCGGCAGAGAGCATCCTGCCGGCCGCGGTGCGCTCCGGAGCGGGGGCTTGTGCCGAAAGAGGCCGGGAACAGGCGCTTACCTTCGGACAGCTGCGGATGCCTGTCTAATGCGTCTCTTGTCGCCTACACGGCAGGGAAAAGCTTTTCCACTCTGTCTAGGAAGGAGAAAGTGTGCCAGCACAGCAAATGCCTCCCGGACTTTCCCTGCAATTCAGCAAGTGCTTTGCAGCTTGAAATTGGAAGGAAAGCCTCAGATTTAGCAGCCAGAGCTTCAGGAATAGCAGCAGCGAGCACAGCATCGGTTTTGCAGCAGCTCCTTCCATGTGCATGTTTTTGGGAGTGGAAAGGCTTGCAGAGTGTTCAAGTAGCTTTTTCTCTCCGCTGGAAAGCTGCACGCTCAGTGCCAGTCTTCTGCAGCTTCTTTCTTCACGTTTCAGCAGCTAGCACGCTCTCCGTGTGCAGGAGAAGCGGCTGAGGCTTCCTTGCCGGAGAAGCGGCACCTTCGCCGGCAGAGAGCATCCTGCCGGCCGCGGTGCGCTCCGGAGCGGGGGCTTGTGCCGAAAGAGGCCGGGAACAGGCGCTGACCTTCGGACAGCTGCGGATGCCCGTCTAATGCGTCTCTTGTCGCCTACACGGCAGGGAAAAGCTTTTCCACTCTGTCTAGGAAGGAGAAAGTGTGCCAGCACAGCAAATGCCTCCCGGACTTTCCCTGCAATTCAGCAAGTGCTTTGCAGCTTGAAATTGGAAGGAAAGCCTCAGATTTAGCAGCCAGAGCTTCAGGAGGAGCAGCAGCGAGCACAGCATCGCTTTTGCAGCAGCTCCTTCCATGTGCATGTTTTTGGGAGTTGAAAGGCTTGCAGAGTGTTCAAGTAGCTTTTTCTCTCCGCTGGAAAGCTGCACGCTCAGTGCCAGTCTTCTGCAGCTTCTTTCTTCACGTTTCAGCAGCTAGCACGCTCTCCGTGTGCAGGAGAAGCGGCTGAGGCTTCCTTGCCGGAGAAGCGGCACCTTCGCCGGCAGAGAGCATCCTGCCGGCCGCGGTTCGCTCCGGAGCGGGGGCTTGTGCCGAAAGAGGCCGGGAACAGGCGCTTACCTTCGGACAGCTGCGGATGCCCGTCTAATGCGTCTCTTGTCGCCTACACGGCAGGGAAAAGCTTTTCCACTCTGTCTAGGAAGGAGAAAGTGTGCCAGCACAGCAAATGCCTCCCGGACTTTCCCTGCAATTCAGCAAGTGCTTTGCAGCTTGAAATTGGAAGGAAAGCCTCAGATTTAGCAGCCAGAGCTTCAGGAGGAGCAGCAGCGAGCACAGCATCGGTTTTGCAGCAGCTCCTTCCATGTGCATGTTTTTGGGAGTGGAAAGGCTTGCAGAGTGTTCAAGTAGCTTTTTCTCTCCGCTGGAAAGCTGCACGCTCAGTGCCAGTCTTCTGCAGCTTCTTTCTTCACGTTTCAGCAGCTAGCACGCTCTCCGTGTGCTGGAGAAGCGGGAGCGGCTTCCTTGCTGGAGAAGCGGCACCTTCGCCGGCAGAGAGCATTCTTCCGGCCGCGGTGCGCTCCGGAGCGGGGGCTTGTGCCGAAAGAGGCCGGCAACAGGCGCTTACCTTCGGACAGCTGCGGATGCCCGTCTAATGCGTCTCTTGTCGCCTACACGGCAGGGAAAAGCTTTTCCACTCTGTCTAGGAAGGAGAAAGTGTGCCAGCACAGCAAATGCCTCCCGGACTTTCCCTGCAATTCAGCAAGTGCTTTGCAGCTTGAAATTGGAAGGAAAGCCTCAGATTTAGCAGCCAGAGCTTCAGGAGGAGCAGCAGTGAGCACAGCATCGCTTTTGCAGCAGCTCCTTCCATGTGCATGTTTTTGGGAGTTGAAAGGCTTGCAGAGTGTTCAAGTAGCTTTTTCTCTCCGCTGGAAAGCTGCACGCTCAGTGCCAGTCTTCTGCAGCTTCTTTCTTCACGTTTCAGCAGCTAGCACGCTCTCCGTGTGCAGGAGAAGCGGCTGAGGCTTCCTTGCCGGAGAAGCGGCACCTTCGCCGGCAGAGAGCATCCTGCCGGCCGCGGTGCGCTCCGGAGCGGGGGCTTGTGCCGAAAGAGGCCGGCAACAGGCGCTTACCTTCGGACAGCTGCGGATGCCCGTCTAATGCGTCTCTTGTCGCCTACACGGCAGGGAAAAGCTTTTCCACTCTGTCTAGGAAGGAGAAAGTGTGCCAGCACAGCAAATGCCTCCCGGACTTTCCCTGCAATTCAGCAAGTGCTTTGCAGCTTGAAATTGGAAGGAAAGCCTCAGATTTAGCAGCCAGAGCTTCAGGAGGAGCAGCAGCGAGCACAGCATCGCTTTTGCAGCAGCTCCTTCCATGTGCATGTTTTTGGGAGTTGAAAGCCTTGCAGAGTGTTCAAGTAGCTTTTTCTCTCCGCTGGAAAGCTGCACGCTCAGTGCCAGTCTTCTGCAGCTTCTTTCTTCACGTTTCAGCAGCTAGCACGCTCTCCGTGTGCAGGAGAAGCGGCTGAGGCTTCCTCGCCGGAGAAGAGGCACCTTCGCCGGCAGAGAGCATCCTGCTGGCCGCGGTGCGCTCCGGAGCAGGGGCTTGTGCCGAAAGAGGCCGGCAACAGGCGCTTACCTTCGGACAGCTCCGGATGCCCGTCTAATGCGTCTCTTGTCACCTACACGGCAGGGAAAAGCTTTTCCACTCTGTCTAGGAAGGAGAAAGTGTGCCAGCACAGCAAATGCCTCCCAGACTTTCCCTGGAATTCAGCAAGTGCTTTGCTGCTTGAAATATCAAGGAAAGCCTCAGATTTAGCAGCCAGAGCTTCAGGAGGAGCAGCAGCGAGCACAGCATCGCTTTTGCAGCAGCTCCTTCCATGTGCATGTTTTTGGGAGTTGAAAGGCTTGCAAAATGTTCAAGTAGCTTTTTCTCTCCGCTGGAAAGCTGCACGCTCAGTGCCAGTGTTCTGCAGCTTCTTTCTTCACGTTTCAGCAGCTAGCACGCTCTCCATGCGCTGGAGAAGCGGGAGCGGCTTCCTTGCCGGAGAAGCGGCACCTTCGCCGGCAGAGAGCATCCTGCCGGCCGCGGTGCGCTCCGGAGCGGGGGCTTGTGCCGAAAGAGGCCGGGAACAGGCGCTTACCTTCGGACAGCTCCGGATGCCCGTCTAATGCGTCTCTTGTCGCCTACACGGCAGGGAAAAGCTTTTCCACTCTGTCTAGGAAGGAGAAAGTGTGCCAGCACAGCAAATGCCTCCCGGACTTTCCCTGCAATTCAGCAAGTGCTTTGCAGCTTGAAATTGGAAGGAAAGCCTCAGATTTAGCAGCCAGAGCTTCAGGAGGAGCAGCAGCGAGCACAGCATCGCTTTTGCAGCAGCTCCTTCCATGTGCATGTTTTTGGGAGTGGAAAGGCTTGCAGAGTGTTCAAGTAGCTTTTTCTCTCCGCTGGAAAGCTGCACGCTCAGTGCCAGTCTTCTGCAGCTTCTTTCTTCACATTTCAGCAGCTAGCACGCTCTCCGTGTGCTGGAGAAGCGGGCGAGGCTTCCTTGCCAGAGAAGCGGCACCTTCGCCGGCAGAGAGCATCCTGCCGGCCGCGGTGCGCTCCGGAGCGGGGGCTTGTGCCGAAAGAGGCCGGCAACAGGCGCTTACCTTCGGACAGCTGCGGATGCCCGTCTAATGCGTCTCTTGTCGCCTACACGGCAGGGAAAAGCTTTTCCACTCTGTCTAGGAAGGAGAAAGTGTGCCAGCACAGCAAATGCCTCCCGGACTTTCCCTGCAATTCAGCAAGTGCTTTGCAGCTTGAAATTGGAAGGAAAGCCTCAGATTTAGCAGCCAGAGCTTCAGGAGGAGCAGCAGCGAGCACAGCATCGCTTTTGCAGCAGCTCCTTCCATGTGCATGTTTTTGGGAGTGGAAAGGCTTGCAGAGTGTTCAAGTAGCTTTTTCTCTCCGCTGGAAAGCTGCACGCTCAGTGCCAGTCTTCTGCAGCTTCTTTCTTCACGTTTCAGCAGCTAGCACGCTCTCCGTGTGCTGGAGAAGCGGGAGCGGCTTCCTTGCCGGAGAAGCGGCACCTTCGCCGGCAGAGAGCATTCTTCCGGCCGCGGTGCGCTCCGGAGCGGGGGCTTGTGCCGAAAGAGGCCGGGAACAGGCGCTGACCTTCGGACAGCTGCGGATGCCCGTCTAATGCGTCTCTTGTCGCCTACATGCCAGGGAAAAGCTTTTCCACTCTGTCTAGGAAGGAGAAAGTGTGCCAGCACAGCAAATGCCTCCCGGACTTTCCCTGCAATTCAGCAAGTGCTTTGCAGCTTGAAATTGGGAGGAAAGCCTCAGATTTAGCAGCCAGAGCTTCAGGAGGAGCAGCAGCGAGCACAGCATCGCTTTTGCAGCAGCTCCTTCCATGTGCATGTTTTTGGGAGTTGAAAGGCTTGCAGAGTGTTCAAGTAGCTTTTTCTCTCCGCTGGAAAGCTGCACGTTCAGTGCCAGTCTTCTGCAGCTTCTTTCTTCACGTTTCAGCAGCTAGCACGCTCTCCGTGTGCAGGAGAAGCGGCTGAGGCTTCCTTGCCGGAGAAGCGGCACCTTCGCCGGCAGAGAGCATCCTTCCGGCCGCGGTGCGCTCCGGAGCGGGGGCTTGTGCCGAAAGAGGCCGGCAACAGGCGCTTACCTTCGGACAGCTGCGGATGCCCGTCTAATGCGTCTCTTGTCGCCTACACGGCAGGGAAAAGCTTTTCCACTCTGTCTAGGAAGGAGAAAGTGTGCCAGCACAGCAAATGCCTCCCGGACTTTCCCTGCAATTCAGCAAGTGCTTTGCAGCTTGAAATTGGAAGGAAAGCCTCAGATTTAGCAGCCAGAGCTTCAGGAGGAGCAGCAGCGAGCACAGCATCGGTTTTGCAGCAGCTCCTTCCATGTGCATGTTTTTGGGAGTGGAAAGGCTTGCAGAGTGTTCAAGTAGCTTTTTCTCTCCGCTGGAAAGCTGCACGCTCAGTGCCAGTGTTCTGCAGCTTCTTTCTTCACGTTTCAGCAGCTAGCACGCTCTCCGTGTGCAGGAGAAGCGGGCGAGGCTTCCTTGCCGGAGAAGCGGCACCTTCGCCGGCAGAGAGCATCCTGCCGGCCGCGGTTCGCTCCGGAGCGGGGGCTTGTGCCGAAAGAGGCCGGGAACAGGCGCTTACCTTCGGACAGCTGCGGATGCCCGTCTAATGCGTCTCTTGTCGCCTACACGGCAAGGAAAAGCTTTTCCACTCTGTCTAGGAAGGAGAAAGTGTGCCAGCACAGCAAATGCCTCCCGGACTTTCCCTGCAATTCAGCAAGTGCTTTGCAGCTTGAAATTGGAAGGAAAGCCTCAGATTTAGCAGCCAGAGCTTCAGGAGGAGCAGCAGCGAGCACAGCATCGCTTTTGCAGCAGCTCCTTCCATGTGCATGTTTTTGGGAGTGGAAAGGCTTGCAGAGTGTTCAAGTAGCTTTTTCTCTCCGCTGGAAAGCTGCACGCTCAGTGCCAGTCTTCTGCAGCTTCTTTCTTCACGTTTCAGCAGCTAGCACGCTCTCCGTGTGCTGGAGAAGCGGGAGCGGCTTCCTTGCCGGAGAAGCGGCACCTTCGCCGGCAGAGAGCATTCTTCCGGCCGCGGTGCGCTCCGGAGCGGGGGCTTGTGCCGAAAGAGGCCGGGAACAGGCGCTGACCTTCGGACAGCTGCGGATGCCCGTCTAATGCGTCTCTTGTCGCCTACACGGCAGGGAAAAGCTTTTCCACTCTGTCTAGGAAGGAGAAAGTGTGCCAGCACAGCAAATGCCTCCTGGACTTTCCCTGCAATTCAGCAAGTGCTTTGCAGCTTGAAATTGGAAGGAAAGCCTCAGATTTAGCAGCCAGAGCTTCAGGAGGAGCAGCAGCGAGCACAGCATCGCTTTTGCAGCAGCTCCTTCCATGTGCATGTTTTTGGGAGTTGAAAGGCTTGCAGAGTGTTCAAGTAGCTTTTTCTCTCCGCTGGAAAGCTGCACGCTCAGTGCCAGTCTTCTGCAGCTTCTTTCTTCACGTTTCAGCAGCTAGCACGCTCTCCGTGTGCAGGAGAAGCGGCTGAGGCTTCCTTGCCGGAGAAGCGGCACCTTCGCCGGCAGAGAGCATCCTGCCGGCCGCGGTGCGCTCCGGAGCGGGGGCTTGTGCCGAAAGAGGCCGGGAACAGGCGCTTACCTTCGGACAGCTGCGGATGCCCGTCTAATGCGTCTCTTGTCGCCTACACGGCAGGGAAAAGCTTTTCCACTCTGTCTAGGAAGGAGAAAGTGTGCCAGCACAGCAAATGCCTCCCGGACTTTCCCTGCAATTCAGCAAGTGCTTTGCAGCTTGAAATTGGAAGGAAAGCCTCAGATTTAGCAGCCAGAGCTTCAGGAGGAGCAGCAGCGAGCACAGCATCGCTTTTGCAGCAGCTCCTTCCATGTGCATGTTTTTGGGAGTGGAAAGGCTTGCAGAGTGTTCAAGTAGCTTTTTCTCTCCGCTGGAAAGCTGCACGCTCAGTGCCAGTCTTCTGCAGCTTCTTTCTTCACATTTCAGCAGCTAGCACGCTCTCCGTGTGCTGGAGAAGCGGGAGAGGCTTCCTTGCCAGAGAAGCGGCACCTTCGCCGGCAGAGAGCATCCTGCCGGCCGCGGTGCGCTCCGGAGCGGGGGCTTGTGCCGAAAGAGGCCGGCAACAGGCGCTTACCTTCGGACAGCTCCGGATGCCCGTCTAATGCGTCTCTTGTCACCTACACGGCAGGGAAAAGCTTTTCCACTCTGTCTAGGAAGGAGAAAGTGTGCCAGCACAGCAAATGCCTCCCAGACTTTCCCTGGAATTCAGCAAGTGCTTTGCTGCTTGAAATATCAAGGAAAGCCTCAGATTTAGCAGCCAGAGCTTCAGGAGGAGCAGCAGCGAGCACAGCATCGCTTTTGCAGCAGCTCCTTCCATGTGCATGTTTTTGGGAGTGGAAAGGCTTGCAAAATGTTCAAGTAGCTTTTTCTCTCCGCTGGAAAGCTGCACGCTCAGTGCCAGTGTTCTGCAGCTTCTTTCTTCACGTTTCAGCAGCTAGCACGCTCTCCATGCGCTGGAGAAGCGGGAGCGGCTTCCTTGCCGGAGAAGCGGCACCTTCGCCGGCAGAGAGCATTCTTCCGGCCGCGGTGCGCTCCGGAGCGGGGGCTTGTGCCGAAAGAGGCCGGCAACAGGCGCTTACCTTCGGACAGCTCCGGATGCCCGTCTAATGCGTCTCTTGTCGCCTACACGGCAGGGAAAAGCTTTTCCACTCTGTCTAGGAAGGAGAAAGTGTGCCAGCACAGCAAATGCCTCCCGGACTTTCCCTGCAATTCAGCAAGTGCTTTGCAGCTTGAAATTGGAAGGAAAGCCTCAGATTTAGCAGCCAGAGCTTCAGGAGGAGCAGCAGCGAGCACAGCATCGCTTTTGCAGCAGCTCCTTCCATGTGCATGTTTTTGGGAGTGGAAAGGCTTGCAGAGTGTTCAAGTAGCTTTTTCTCTCCGCTGGAAAGCTGCACGCTCAGTGCCAGTGTTCTGCAGCTTCTTTCTTCACATTTCAGCAGCTAGCACGCTCTCCGTGTGCTGGAGAAGCGGGAGAGGCTTCCTTGCCAGAGAAGCGGCACCTTCGCCGGCAGAGAGCATCCTGCCGGCCGCGGTGCGCTCCGGAGCGGGGGCTTGTGCCGAAAGAGGCCGGGAACAGGCGCTTACCTTCGGACAGCTGCGGATGCCCGTCTAATGCGTCTCTTGTCGCCTACACGGCAGGGAAAAGCTTTTCCACTCTGTCTAGGAAGGAGAAAGTGTGCCAGCACAGCAAATGCCTCCCGGACTTTCCCTGCAATTCAGCAAGTGCTTTGCAGCTTGAAATTGCAAGGAAAGCCCCAGATTTAGCAGCCAGAGCTTCAGGAGGAGCAGCAGCGAGCACAGCATCGCTTTTGCAGCAGCTCCTTCCATGTGCATGTTTTTGGGAGTTGAAAGGCTTGCAGAGTGTTCAAGTAGCTTTTTCTCTCCGCTGGAAAGCTGCACGCTCAGTGCCAGTGTTCTGCAGCTTCTTTCTTCACGTTTCAGCAGCTAGCACGCTCTCTGTGTGCAGGAGAAGCGGCTGAGGCTTCCTTGCCGGAGAAGCGGCACCTTCGCCGGCAGAGAGCATCCTGCCGGCCGCGGTGCGCTCCGGAGCGGGGGCTTGTGCTGAAAGAGGCCGGGAACAGGCGCTTACCTTCGGACAGCTCCGGATGCCCGTCTAATGCGTCTCTTGTTGCCTACACGGCAGGGAAAAGCTTTTCCACTCTGTCTAGGAAGGAGAAAGTGTGCCAGCACAGCAAATGCCTCCCGGACTTTCCCTGCAATTCAGCAAGTGCTTTGCAGCTTGAAATTGCAAGGAAAGCCTCAGATTTAGCAGCCAGAGCTTCAGGAGGAGCAGCAGCGAGCACAGCATCGGTTTTGCAGCAGCTCCTTCCATGTGCATGTTTTTGGGAGTGGAAAGGCTTGCAGAGTGTTCAAGTAGCTTTTTCTCTCCGCTGGAAAGCTGCACGCTCAGTGCCAGTCTTCTGCAGCTTCTTTCATCACGTTTCAGCAGCTAGCACGCTCTCCGTGTGCTGGAGAAGCGGGAGAGGCTTCCTTGCCGGAGAAGAGGCACCTTCGCCTGCAGAGAGCATCCTGCTGGCCGCGGTGCGCTCCGGAGCAGGGGCTTGTGCCGAAAGAGGCCGGCAACAGGCGCTTACCTTCGGACAGCTGCGGATGCCCGTCTAATGCGTCTCTTGTCACCTACACGGCAGGGAAAAGCTTTTCCACTCTGTCTAGGAAGGAGAAAGTGTGCCAGCACAGCAGATGCCTCCCAGACTTTCCCTGGAATTCAGCAAGTGCTTTGCTGCTTGAAATATCAAGGAAAGCCTCAGATTTAGCAGCCAGAGCTTCAGGAGGAGCAGCAGCGAGCACAGCATCGCTTTTGCAGCAGCTCCTTCCATGTGCATGTTTTTGGGAGTGGAAAGGCTTGCAGAGTGTTCAAGTAGCTTTTTCTCTCCGCTGGAAAGCTGCACGCTCAGTGCCAGTCTTCTGCAGCTTCTTTCTTCACGTTTCAGCAGCTAGCACGCTCTCCGTGTGCAGGAGAAGCGGCTGAGGCTTCCTTGCCGGAGAAGCGGCACCTTCGCCGGCAGAGAGCATCCTTCCGGCCGCGGTGCGCTCCGGAGCGGGGGCTTGTGCCGAAAGAGGCCGGCAACAGGCGCTTACCTTCGGACAGCTCCGGATGCCCGTCTAATGCGTCTCTTGTCGCCTACACGGCAGGGAAAAGCTTTTCCACTCTGTCTAGGAAGGAGAAAGTGTGCCAGCACAGCAAATGCCTCCCGGACTTTCCCTGCAATTCAGCAAGTGCTTTGCAGCTTGAAATTGCAAGGAAAGCCCCAGATTTAGCAGCCAGAGCTTCAGGAGGAGCAGCAGCGAGCACAGCATCGCTTTTGCAGCAGCTCCTTCCATGTGCATGTTTTTGGGAGTGGAAAGCCTTGCAGAGTGTTCAAGTAGCTTTTTCTCTCCGCTGGAAAGCTGCACGCTCAGTGCCAGAGTTCTGCAGCTTCTTTCTTCACGTTTCAGCAGCTAGCACGCTCTCGTGTGCTGGAGATGCGGGCGAGGCTTCCTCGCCGGAGAAGAGGCACCTTCGCCGGCAGAGAGCATCCTGCCGGCCGCGGTGCGCTCCGGAGCGGGGGCTTGTGCCGAAAGAGGCCGGCAACAGGCGCTTACCTTCGGACAGCTGCGGATGCCCGTCTAATGCGTCTCTTGTCGCCTACACGGCAGGGAAAAGCTTTTCCACTCTGTCTAGGAAGGAGAAAGCGTGCCAGCACAGCAAATGCCTCCCAGACTTTCCCTGCAATTCAGCAAGTGCTTTGCTGCTTGAAATTGGAAGGAAAGCCTCAGATTTAGCAGCCAGAGCTTCAGGAGGAGCAGCAGCGAGCACAGCATCGCTTTTGCAGCAGCTCCTTCCATGTGCATGTTTTTGGGAGTGGAAAGGCTTGCAGAGTGTTCAAGTAGCTTTTTCTCTCCGCTGGAAAGCTGCACGCTCAGTGCCAGTCTTCTGCAGCTTCTTTCTTCACGTTTCAGCAGCTAGCACGCTCTCCGCGTGCAGGAGAAGCGGCTGAGGCTTCCTTGCCGGAGAAGAGGCACCTTCGCCGGCAGAGAGCATCCTGCCGGCCGCGGTGCGCTCCGGAGCGGAGGCTTGTGCCGAAAGAGGCCGGCAACAGGCGCTTACCTTCGGACAGCTGCGGATGCCCGTCTAATGCGTCTCTTGTCGCCTACACGGCAGGGAAAAGCTTTTCCACTCTGTCTAGGAAGGAGAAAGTGTGCCAGCACAGCAAATGCCTCCCGGACTTTCCCTGCAATTCAGCAAGTGCTTTGCAGCTTGAAATTGGAAGGAAAGCCTCAGATTTAGCAGCCAGAGCTTCAGGAGGAGCAGCAGCGAGCACAGCATCGCTTTTGCAGCAGCTCCTTCCATGTGCATGTTTTTGGGAGTTGAAAGGCTTGCAAAATGTTCAAGTAGCTTTTTCTCTCCGCTGGAAAGCTGCACGCTCAGTGCCAGTCTTCTGCAGCTTCTTTCTTCACGTTTCAGCAGCTAGCACGCTCTCCGTGTGCAGGAGAAGCGGCTGAGGCTTCCTTGCCGGAGAAGCGGCACCTTCGCCGGCAGAGAGCATCCTGCCGGCCGCGGTGCGCTCCGGAGCGGGGGCTTGTGCCGAAAGAGGCCGGGAACAGGCGCTTACCTTCGGACAGCTCCGGATGCCCGTCTAATGCGTCTCTTGTCGCCTACACGGCAGGGAAAAGCTTTTCCACTCTGTCTAGGAAGGAGAAAGTGTGCCAGCACAGCAAATGCCTCCCGGACTTTCCCTGCAATTCAGCAAGTGCTTTGCAGCTTGAAATTGGAAGGAAAGCCTCAGATTTAGCAGCCAGAGCTTCAGGACGAGCAGCAGCGAGCACAGCATCGCTTTTGCAGCAGCTCCTTCCATGTGCATGTTTTTGGGAGTTGAAAGGCTTGCAAAATGTTCAAGTAGCTTTTTCTCTCCGCTGGAAAGCTGCACGCTCAGTGCCAGTCTTCTGCAGCTTCTTTCTTCACGTTTCAGCAGCTAGCACGCTCTCCGTGTGCAGGAGAAGCGGCTGAGGCTTCCTTGCCGGAGAAGCGGCACCTTCGCCGGCAGAGAGCATCCTTCCGGCCGCGGTGCGCTCCGGAGCGGGGGCTTGTGCCGAAAGAGGCCGGCAACAGGCGCTTACCTTCGGACAGCTCCGGATGCCCGTCTAATGCGTCTCTTGTCGCCTACACGGCAGGGAAAAGCTTTTCCACTCTGTCTAGGAAGGAGAAAGTGTGCCAGCACAGCAAATGCCTCCCGGACTTTCCCTGCAATTCAGCAAGTGCTTTGCAGCTTGAAATTGCAAGGAAAGCCTCAGATTTAGCAGCCAGAGCTTCAGGAGGAGCAGCAGCGAGCACAGCATCGCTTTTGCAGCAGCTCCTTCCATGTGCATGTTTTTGGGAGTTGAAAGGCTTGCAGAGTGTTCAAGTAGCTTTTTCTCTCCGCTGGAAAGCTGCACGCTCAGTGCCAGTGTTCTGCAGCTTCTTTCTTCACGTTTCAGCAGCTAGCACGCTCTCCGTGTGCTGGAGAAGCGGGCGAGGCTTCCTTGCCGGAGAAGAGGCACCTTCGCCGGCAGAGAGCATCCTGCCGGCCGCGGTGCGCTCCGGAGCGGGGGCTTGTGCCGAAAGAGGCCGGCAACAGGCGCTTACCTTCGGACAGCTGCGGATGCCCGTCTAATGCGTCTCTTGTCGCCTACACGGCAGGGAAAAGCTTTTCCACTCTGTCTAGGAAGGAGAAAGCGTGCCAGCACAGCAAATGCCTCCCAGACTTTCCCTGCAATTCAGCAAGTGCTTTGCTGCTTGAAATTGGAAGGAAAGCCTCAGATTTAGCAGCCAGAGCTTCAGGAGGAGCAGCAGCGAGCACAGCATCGCTTTTGCAGCAGCTCCTTCCATGTGCATGTTTTTGGGAGTGGAAAGGCTTGCAGAGTGTTCAAGTAGCTTTTTCTCTCCGCTGGAAAGCTGCACGCTCAGTGCCAGTCTTCTGCAGCTTCTTTCTTCACGTTTCAGCAGCTAGCACGCTCTCCGCGTGCAGGAGAAGCGGCTGAGGCTTCCTTGCCGGAGAAGAGGCACCTTCGCCGGCAGAGAGCATCCTGCCGGCCGCGGTGCGCTCCGGAGCGGAGGCTTGTGCCGAAAGAGGCCGGGAACAGGCGCTTACCTTCGGACAGCTCCGGATGCCCGTCTAATGCGTCTCTTGTCGCCTACACGGCAGGGAAAAGCTTTTCCACTCTGTCTAGGAAGGAGAAAGTGTGCCAGCACAGCAAATGCCTCCCGGACTTTCCCTGCAATTCAGCAAGTGCTTTGCAGCTTGAAATATCAAGGAAAGCCTCAGATTTAGCAGCCAGAGCTTCAGGAGGAGCAGCAGCGAGCACAGCATCGCTTTTGCAGCAGCTCCTTCCATGTGCATGTTTTTGGGAGTTGAAAGGCTTGCAAAATGTTCAAGTAGCTTTTTCTCTCCGCTGGAAAGCTGCACGCTCAGTGCCAGTCTTCTGCAGCTTCTTTCTTCACGTTTCAGCAGCTAGCACGCTCTCCGTGTGCAGGAGAAGCGGCTGAGGCTTCCTTGCCGGAGAAGCAGCACCTTCGCCGGCAGAGAGCATCCTGCCGGCCGCGGTGCGCTCCGGAGCGGGGGCTTGTGCCGAAAGAGGCCGGCAACAGGCGCTTACCTTCGGACAGCTGCGGATGCCCGTCTAATGCGTCTCTTGTCGCCTACACGGCAGGGAAAAGCTTTTCCACTCTGTCTAGGAAGGAGAAAGCGTGCCAGCACAGCAAATGCCTCCCAGACTTTCCCTGCAATTCAGCAAGTGCTTTGCTGCTTGAAATTGGAAGGAAAGCCTCAGATTTAGCAGCCAGAGCTTCAGGAGGAGCAGCAGCGAGCACAGCATCGCTTTTGCAGCAGCTCCTTCCATGTGCATGTTTTTGGGAGTGGAAAGGCTTGCAGAGTGTTCAAGTAGCTTTTTCTCTCCGCTGGAAAGCTGCACGCTCAGTGCCAGTCTTCTGCAGCTTCTTTCTTCACGTTTCAGCAGCTAGCACGCTCTCCGTGTGCAGGAGAAGCGGCTGAGGCTTCCTTGCCGGAGAAGAGGCACCTTCGCCGGCAGAGAGCATCCTGCCGGCCGCGGTGCGCTCCGGAGCGGAGGCTTGTGCCGAAAGAGGCCGGGAACAGGCGCTTACCTTCGGACAGCTGCGGATGCCCGTCTAATGCGTCTCTTGTCGCCTACACGGCAGGGAAAAGCTTTTCCACTCTGTCTAGGAAGGAGAAAGTGTGCCAGCACAGCAAATGCCTCCCGGACTTTCCCTGCAATTCAGCAAGTGCTTTGCAGCTTGAAATTGGAAGGAAAGCCTCAGATTTAGCAGCCAGAGCTTCAGGAGGAGCAGCAGCGAGCACAGCATCGCTTTTGCAGCAGCTCCTTCCATGTGCATGTTTTTGGGAGTTGAAAGGCTTGCAAAATGTTCAATTAGCTTTTTCTCTCCGCTGGAAAGCTGCACGCTCAGTGCCAGTGTTCTGCAGCTTCTTTCTTCACGTTTCAGCAGCTAGCACGCTCTCCGTGTGCAGGAGAAGCGGGAGCGGCTTCCTTGCCGGAGAAGCGGCACCTTCGCCGGCAGAGAGCATCCTGCCGGCCGCGGTGCGCTCCGGAGCGGGGGCTTGTGCCGAAAGAGGCCGGGAACAGGCGCTTACCTTCGGACAGCTCCGGATGCCCGTCTAATGCGTCTCTTGTCGCCTACACGGCAGGGAAAAGCTTTTCCACTCTGTCTAGGAAGGAGAAAGTGTGCCAGCACAGCAAATGCCTCCCGGACTTTCCCTGCAATTCAGCAAGTGCTTTGCAGCTTGAAATTGGAAGGAAAGCCTCAGATTTAGCAGCCAGAGCTTCAGGAGGAGCAGCAGCGAGCACAGCATCGCTTTTGCAGCAGCTCCTTCCATGTGCAAGTTTTTGGGAGTTGAAAGGCTTACAGAGTGTTCAAGTAGCTTTTTCTCTCCACTGGAAAGCTGCACGCTCAGTGCCAGTCTTCTGCAGCTTCTTTCTTCACGTTTCAGCAGCTAGCACGCTCTCCATGTGCAGGAGAAGCGGGCGAGGCTTCCTTGCCGGAGAAGAGGCACCTTCGCCGGCAGAGAGCATCCTGCCGGCCGCGGTGCGCTCCGGAGCGGGGGCTTGTGCCGAAAGAGGCCGGGAACAGGCGCTTACCTTCGGACAGCTCCGGATGCCCGTCTAATGCGTCTCTTGTCGCCTACACGGCAGGGAAAAGCTTTTCCACTCTGTCTAGGAAGGAGAAAGTGTGCCAGCACAGCAGATGCCTCCCAGACTTTCCCTGGAATTCAGCAAGTGCTTTGCTGCTTGAAATATCAAGGAAAGCCTCAGATTTAGCAGCCAGAGCTTCAGGAGGAGCAGCAGCGAGCACAGCATCGCTTTTGCAGCAGCTCCTTCCATGTGCATGTTTTTGGGAGTGGAAAGGCTTGCAGAGTGTTCAAGTAGCTTTTTCTCTCCGCTGGAAAGCTGCACGCTCAGTGCCAGTCTTCTGCAGCTTCTTTCTTCACGTTTCAGCAGCTAGCACGCTCTCCGTGTGCAGGAGAAGCGGCTGAGGCTTCCTTGCCGGAGAAGCGGCACCTTCGCCGGCAGAGAGCATCCTTCCGGCCGCAGTGCGCTCCGGAGCGGGGGCTTGTGCCGAAAGAGGCCGGCAACAGGCGCTTACCTTCGGACAGCTCCGGATGCCCGTCTAATGCGTCTCTTGTCGCCTACACGGCAGGGAAAAGCTTTTCCACTCTGTCTAGGAAGGAGAAAGTGTGCCAGCACAGCAAATGCCTCCCGGACTTTCCCTGCAATTCAGCAAGTGCTTTGCAGCTTGAAATTGCAAGGAAAGCCCCAGATTTAGCAGCCAGAGCTTCAGGAGGAGCAGCAGCGAGCACAGCATCGCTTTTGCAGCAGCTCCTTCCATGTGCATGTTTTTGGGAGTGGAAAGCCTTGCAGAGTGTTCAAGTAGCTTTTTCTCTCCGCTGGAAAGCTGCACGCTCAGTGCCAGAGTTCTGCAGCTTCTTTCTTCACGTTTCAGCAGCTAGCACGCTCTCGTGTGCTGGAGATGCGGGCGAGGCTTCCTCGCCGGAGAAGAGGCACCTTCGCCGGCAGAGAGCATCCTGCCGGCCGCGGTGCGCTCCGGAGCGGGGGCTTGTGCCGAAAGAGGCCGGCAACAGGCGCTTACCTTCGGACAGCTGCGGATGCCCGTCTAATGCGTCTCTTGTCGCCTACACGGCAGGGAAAAGCTTTTCCACTCTGTCTAGGAAGGAGAAAGCGTGCCAGCACAGCAAATGCCTCCCAGACTTTCCCTGCAATTCAGCAAGTGCTTTGCTGCTTGAAATTGGAAGGAAAGCCTCAGATTTAGCAGCCAGAGCTTCAGGAGGAGCAGCAGCGAGCACAGCATCGCTTTTGCAGCAGCTCCTTCCATGTGCATGTTTTTGGGAGTGGAAAGGCTTGCAGAGTGTTCAAGTAGCTTTTTCTCTCCGCTGGAAAGCTGCACGCTCAGTGCCAGTCTTCTGCAGCTTCTTTCTTCACGTTTCAGCAGCTAGCACGCTCTCCGCGTGCAGGAGAAGCGGCTGAGGCTTCCTTGCCGGAGAAGAGGCACCTTCGCCGGCAGAGAGCATCCTGCCGGCCGCGGTGCGCTCCGGAGCGGAGGCTTGTGCCGAAAGAGGCCGGCAACAGGCGCTTACCTTCGGACAGCTGCGGATGCCCGTCTAATGCGTCTCTTGTCGCCTACACGGCAGGGAAAAGCTTTTCCACTCTGTCTAGGAAGGAGAAAGTGTGCCAGCACAGCAAATGCCTCCCGGACTTTCCCTGCAATTCAGCAAGTGCTTTGCAGCTTGAAATTGGAAGGAAAGCCTCAGATTTAGCAGCCAGAGCTTCAGGAGGAGCAGCAGCGAGCACAGCATCGCTTTTGCAGCAGCTCCTTCCATGTGCATGTTTTTGGGAGTTGAAAGGCTTGCAAAATGTTCAAGTAGCTTTTTCTCTCCGCTGGAAAGCTGCACGCTCAGTGCCAGTCTTCTGCAGCTTCTTTCTTCACGTTTCAGCAGCTAGCACGCTCTCCGTGTGCAGGAGAAGCGGCTGAGGCTTCCTTGCCGGAGAAGCGGCACCTTCGCCGGCAGAGAGCATCCTGCCGGCCGCGGTGCGCTCCGGAGCGGGGGCTTGTGCCGAAAGAGGCCGGGAACAGGCGCTTACCTTCGGACAGCTCCGGATGCCCGTCTAATGCGTCTCTTGTCGCCTACACGGCAGGGAAAAGCTTTTCCACTCTGTCTAGGAAGGAGAAAGTGTGCCAGCACAGCAAATGCCTCCCGGACTTTCCCTGCAATTCAGCAAGTGCTTTGCAGCTTGAAATTGGAAGGAAAGCCTCAGATTTAGCAGCCAGAGCTTCAGGACGAGCAGCAGCGAGCACAGCATCGCTTTTGCAGCAGCTCCTTCCATGTGCATGTTTTTGGGAGTTGAAAGGCTTGCAAAATGTTCAAGTAGCTTTTTCTCTCCGCTGGAAAGCTGCACGCTCAGTGCCAGTCTTCTGCAGCTTCTTTCTTCACGTTTCAGCAGCTAGCACGCTCTCCGTGTGCAGGAGAAGCGGCTGAGGCTTCCTTGCCGGAGAAGCGGCACCTTCGCCGGCAGAGAGCATCCTTCCGGCCGCGGTGCGCTCCGGAGCGGGGGCTTGTGCCGAAAGAGGCCGGCAACAGGCGCTTACCTTCGGACAGCTCCGGATGCCCGTCTAATGCGTCTCTTGTCGCCTACACGGCAGGGAAAAGCTTTTCCACTCTGTCTAGGAAGGAGAAAGTGTGCCAGCACAGCAAATGCCTCCCGGACTTTCCCTGCAATTCAGCAAGTGCTTTGCAGCTTGAAATTGCAAGGAAAGCCTCAGATTTAGCAGCCAGAGCTTCAGGAGGAGCAGCAGCGAGCACAGCATCGCTTTTGCAGCAGCTCCTTCCATGTGCATGTTTTTGGGAGTTGAAAGGCTTGCAGAGTGTTCAAGTAGCTTTTTCTCTCCGCTGGAAAGCTGCACGCTCAGTGCCAGTGTTCTGCAGCTTCTTTCTTCACGTTTCAGCAGCTAGCACGCTCTCCGTGTGCTGGAGAAGCGGGCGAGGCTTCCTTGCCGGAGAAGAGGCACCTTCGCCGGCAGAGAGCATCCTGCCGGCCGCGGTGCGCTCCGGAGCGGGGGCTTGTGCCGAAAGAGGCCGGGAACAGGCGCTTACCTTCGGACAGCTCCGGATGCCCGTCTAATGCGTCTCTTGTCGCCTACACGGCAGGGAAAAGCTTTTCCACTCTGTCTAGGAAGGAGAAAGCGTGCCAGCACAGCAAATGCCTCCCAGACTTTCCCTGCAATTCAGCAAGTGCTTTGCTGCTTGAAATTGGAAGGAAAGCCTCAGATTTAGCAGCCAGAGCTTCAGGAGGAGCAGCAGCGAGCACAGCATCGCTTTTGCAGCAGCTCCTTCCATGTGCATGTTTTTGGGAGTGGAAAGGCTTGCAGAGTGTTCAAGTAGCTTTTTCTCTCCGCTGGAAAGCTGCACGCTCAGTGCCAGTCTTCTGCAGCTTCTTTCTTCACGTTTCAGCAGCTAGCACGCTCTCCGCGTGCAGGAGAAGCGGCTGAGGCTTCCTTGCCGGAGAAGAGGCACCTTCGCCGGCAGAGAGCATCCTGCCGGCCGCGGTGCGCTCCGGAGCGGAGGCTTGTGCCGAAAGAGGCCGGGAACAGGCGCTTACCTTCGGACAGCTCCGGATGCCCGTCTAATGCGTCTCTTGTCGCCTACACGGCAGGGAAAAGCTTTTCCACTCTGTCTAGGAAGGAGAAAGTGTGCCAGCACAGCAAATGCCTCCCGGACTTTCCCTGCAATTCAGCAAGTGCTTTGCAGCTTGAAATTGGAAGGAAAGCCTCAGATTTAGCAGCCAGAGCTTCAGGAGGAGCAGCAGCGAGCACAGCATCGCTTTTGCAGCAGCTCCTTCCATGTGCATGTTTTTGGGAGTTGAAAGGCTTGCAAAATGTTCAAGTAGCTTTTTCTCTCCGCTGGAAAGCTGCACGCTCAGTGCCAGTCTTCTGCAGCTTCTTTCTTCACGTTTCAGCAGCTAGCACGCTCTCCGTGTGCAGGAGAAGCGGCTGAGGCTTCCTTGCCGGAGAAGCAGCACCTTCGCCGGCAGAGAGCATCCTGCCGGCCGCGGTGCGCTCCGGAGCGGGGGCTTGTGCCGAAAGAGGCCGGCAACAGGCGCTTACCTTCGGACAGCTGCGGATGCCCGTCTAATGCGTCTCTTGTCGCCTACACGGCAGGGAAAAGCTTTTCCACTCTGTCTAGGAAGGAGAAAGCGTGCCAGCACAGCAAATGCCTCCCAGACTTTCCCTGCAATTCAGCAAGTGCTTTGCTGCTTGAAATTGGAAGGAAAGCCTCAGATTTAGCAGCCAGAGCTTCAGGAGGAGCAGCAGCGAGCACAGCATCGCTTTTGCAGCAGCTCCTTCCATGTGCATGTTTTTGGGAGTGGAAAGGCTTGCAGAGTGTTCAAGTAGCTTTTTCTCTCCGCTGGAAAGCTGCACGCTCAGTGCCAGTCTTCTGCAGCTTCTTTCTTCACGTTTCAGCAGCTAGCACGCTCTCCGTGTGCAGGAGAAGCGGCTGAGGCTTCCTTGCCGGAGAAGAGGCACCTTCGCCGGCAGAGAGCATCCTGCCGGCCGCGGTGCGCTCCGGAGCGGAGGCTTGTGCCGAAAGAGGCCGGGAACAGGCGCTTACCTTCGGACAGCTGCGGATGCCCGTCTAATGCGTCTCTTGTCGCCTACACGGCAGGGAAAAGCTTTTCCACTCTGTCTAGGAAGGAGAAAGTGTGCCAGCACAGCAAATGCCTCCCGGACTTTCCCTGCAATTCAGCAAGTGCTTTGCAGCTTGAAATTGGAAGGAAAGCCTCAGATTTAGCAGCCAGAGCTTCAGGAGGAGCAGCAGCGAGCACAGCATCGCTTTTGCAGCAGCTCCTTCCATGTGCATGTTTTTGGGAGTTGAAAGGCTTGCAAAATGTTCAATTAGCTTTTTCTCTCCGCTGGAAAGCTGCACGCTCAGTGCCAGTGTTCTGCAGCTTCTTTCTTCACGTTTCAGCAGCTAGCACGCTCTCCGTGTGCAGGAGAAGCGGGAGCGGCTTCCTTGCCGGAGAAGCGGCACCTTCGCCGGCAGAGAGCATCCTGCCGGCCGCGGTGCGCTCCGGAGCGGGGGCTTGTGCCGAAAGAGGCCGGGAACAGGCGCTTACCTTCGGACAGCTCCGGATGCCCGTCTAATGCGTCTCTTGTCGCCTACACGGCAGGGAAAAGCTTTTCCACTCTGTCTAGGAAGGAGAAAGTGTGCCAGCACAGCAAATGCCTCCCGGACTTTCCCTGCAATTCAGCAAGTGCTTTGCAGCTTGAAATTGGAAGGAAAGCCTCAGATTTAGCAGCCAGAGCTTCAGGAGGAGCAGCAGCGAGCACAGCATCGCTTTTGCAGCAGCTCCTTCCATGTGCAAGTTTTTGGGAGTTGAAAGGCTTACAGAGTGTTCAAGTAGCTTTTTCTCTCCACTGGAAAGCTGCACGCTCAGTGCCAGTCTTCTGCAGCTTCTTTCTTCACGTTTCAGCAGCTAGCACGCTCTCCATGTGCAGGAGAAGCGGGCGAGGCTTCCTTGCCGGAGAAGCGGCACCTTCGCCGGCAGAGAGCATCCTGCCGGCCGCGGTGCGCTCCGGAGCGGGGGCTTGTGCCGAAAGAGGCCGGGAACAGGCGCTTACCTTCGGACAGCTCCGGATGCCCGTCTAATGCGTCTCTTGTCGCCTACACGGCAGGGAAAAGCTTTTCCACTCTGTCTAGGAAGGAGAAAGTGTGCCAGCACAGCAAATGCCTCCCGGACTTTCCCTGCAATTCAGCAAGTGCTTTGAAGCTTGAAATTGGAAGGAAAGCCTCAGATTTAGCAGCCAGAGCTTCAGGAGGAGCAGCAGCGAGCACAGCATCGGTTTTGCAGCAGCTCCTTCCATGTGCATGTTTTTGGGAGTTGAAAGGCTTGCAGAGTGTTCAAGTAGCTTTTTCTCTCCGCTGGAAAGCTGCACGCTCAGTGCCAGTCTTCTGCAGCTTCTTTCTTCACGTTTCAGCAGCTAGCACGCTCTCCGTGTGCAGGAGAAGCGGGCGAGGCTTCCTTGCCGGAGAAGAGGCACCTTCGCCTGCAAAGAGCAACCTGCCGGCCGCGGTGCGCTCCGGAGCAGGGGCTTGTGCCGAAAGAGGCCGGGAACAGGCGCTTACCTTCGGACAGCTGCGGATGCCCGTCTAATGCGTCTCTTGTCGCCTACACGGCAGGGAAAAGCTTTTCCACTCTGTCTAGGAAGGAGAAAGTGTGCCAGCACAGCAAATGCCTCCCAGACTTTCCCTGCAATTCAGCAAGTGCTTTGCAGCTTGAAATTGGGAGGAAAGCCTCAGATTTAGCAGCCAGAGCTTCAGGAGGAGCAGCAGCGAGCACAGCATCGCTTTTGCAGCAGCTCCTTCCATGTGCATGTTTTTGGGAGTGGAAAGGCTTGCAGAGTGTTCAAGTAGCTTTTTCTCTCCGCTGGAAAGCTGCACGCTCAGTGCCAGTCTTCTGCAGCTTCTTTCTTCACGTTTCAGCAGCTAGCACGCTCTCCGCGTGCAGGAGAAGCGGCTGAGGCTTCCTTGCCGGAGAAGAGGCACCTTCGCCGGCAGAGAGCATCCTGCCAGCCGCGGTGCGCTCCGGAGCGGGGGCTTGTGCCGAAAGAGGCCGGCAACAGGCGCTTACCTTCGGACAGCTGCGGATGCCCGTCTAATGCGTCTCTTGTCGCCTACACGGCAGGGAAAAGCTTTTCCACTCTGTCTAGGAAGGAGAAAGTGTGCCAGCACAGCAAATGCCTCCCAGACTTTCCCTGCAATTCAGCAAGTGCTTTGCAGCTTGAAATTGGAAGGAAAGCCTCAGATTTAGCAGCCAGAGCTTCAGAAGGAGCAGCAGCGAGCACAGCATCGCTTTTGCAGCAGCTCCTTCCATGTGCATGTTTTTGGGAGTGGAAAGGCTTGCAGAGTGTTCAAGTAGCTTTTTCTCTCCGCTGGAAAGCTGCACGCTCAGTGCCAGTCTTCTGCAGCTTCTTTCTTCACATTTCAGCAGCTAGCACGCTCTCCGTGTGCAGGAGAAGCGGCTGAGGCTTCCTTGCCGGAGAAGCGGCACCTTCGCCGGCAGAGAGCATCCTGCCGGCCGCGGTGCGCTCCGGAGCGGGGGCTTGTGCCGAAAGAGGCCGGCAACAGGCGCTTACCTTCGGACAGCTGCGGATGCCCGTCTAATGCGTCTCTTGTCGCCTACACGGCAGGGAAAAGCTTTTCCACTCTGTCTAGGAAGGAGAAAGTGTGCCAGCACAGCAAATGCCTCCCGGACATTCCCTGCAATTCAGCAAGTGCTTTGCAGCTTGAAATTGGAAGGAAAGCCTCAGATTTAGCAGCCAGAGCTTCAGGAGGAGCAGCAGCGAGCACAGCATCGCTTTTGCAGCAGCTCCTTCCATGTGCATGTTTTTGGGAGTGGAAAGGCTTGCAGAGTGTTCAAGTAGCTTTTTCTCTCCGCTGGAAAGCTGCACGCTCAGTGCCAGTCTTCTGCAGCTTCTTTCTTCACGTTTCAGCAGCTAGCACGCTCTCCGTGTGCTGGAGAAGCGGCTGAGGCTTCCTTGCCGGAGAAGCGGCACCTTCGCCGGCAGAGAGCATTCTTCCGGCCGCGGTGCGCTCCGGAGCGGGGGCTTGTGCCGAAAGAGGCCGGGAACAGGCGCTGACCTTCGGACAGCTGCGGATGCCCGTCTAATGCGTCTCTTGTCGCCTACACAGCAGGGAAAAGCTTTTCCACTCTGTCTAGAAAGGAGAAAGTGTGCCAGCACAGCAAATGCCTCCCGGACTTTCCCTGCAATTCAGCAACTGTGTTGCAGCTTGAAATATCAAGGAAAGCCTCAGATTTAGCAGCCAGAGCTTCAGGAGGAGCAGCAGCGAGCACAGCATCGCTTTTGCAGCAGCTCCTTCCATGTGCATGTTTTTGGGAGTTGAAAGGCTTGCAGAGTGTTCAAGTAGCTTTTTCTCTCCGCTGGAAAGCTGCACGCTCAGTGCCAGTCTTCTGCAGCTTCTTTCTTCACGTTTCAGCAGCTAGCACGCTCTCCGTGTGCAGGAGAAGCGGCTGAGGCTTCCTTGCCGGAGAAGCGGCACCTTCGCCGGCAGAGAGCATCCTGCCGGCCGCGGTGCGCTCCGGAGCGGGGGCTTGTGCCGAAAGAGGCCGGCAACAGGCGCTTACCTTCGGACAGCTCCGGATGCCCGTCTAATGCGTCTCTTGTCGCCTACACGGCAGGGAAAAGCTTTTCCACTCTGTCTAGGAAGGAGAAAGTGTGCCAGCACAGCAAATGCCTCCCGGACTTTCCCTGCAATTCAGCAAGTGCTTTGCAGCTTGAAATTGGAAGGAAAGCCTCAGATTTAGCAGCCAGAGCTTCAGGAGGAGCAGCAGCGAGCACAGCATCGCTTTTGCAGCAGCTCCTTCCATGTGCATGTTTTTGGGAGTGGAAAGGCTTGCAGAGTGTTCAAGTAGCTTTTTATCTCCGCTGGAAAGCTGCACGCTCAGTGCCAGTCTTCTGCAGCTTCTTTCTTCACGTTTCAGCAGCTAGCACGCTCTCCGTGTGCAGGAGAAGCGGCTGAGGCTTCCTTGCCGGAGAAGCGGCACCTTCGCCAGCAGAGAGCATACTGCCGGCCGCGGTGCGCTCCGGAGCAGGGGCTTGTGCCGAAAGAGGCCGGGAACAGGCGCTTACCTTCGGACAGCTGCGGATGCCCGTCTAATGCGTCTCTTGTCGCCTACACGGCAGGGAAAAGCTTTTCCACTCTGTCTAGGAAGGAGAAAGTGTGCCAGCACAGCAAATGCCTCCCGGACTTTCCCTGCAATTCAGCAAGTGCTTTGCAGCTTGAAATTGGAAGGAAAGCCTCAGATTTAGCAGCCAGAGCTTCAGGAGGAGCAGCAGCGAGCACAGCATCGCTTTTGCAGCAGCTCCTTCCATGTGCATGTTTTTGGGAGTGGAAAGGCTTGCAGAGTGTTCAAGTAGCTTTTTCTCTCCGCTGGAAAGCTGCACGCTCAGTGCCAGTCTTCTGCAGCTTCTTTCTTCACGTTTCAGCAGCTAGCACGCTCTCCGTGTGCAGGAGAAGCGGGCGAGGCTTCCTTGCCGGAGAAGAGGCACCTTCGCCTGCAAAGAGCATCCTGCCGGCCGCGGTGCGCTCCGGAGCAGGGGCTTGTGCCGAAAGAGGCCGGGAACAGGCGCTTACCTTCGGACAGCTGCGGATGCCCGTCTAATGCGTCTCTTGTCGCCTACACGGCAGGGAAAAGCTTTTCCACTCTGTCTAGGAAGGAGAAAGTGTGCCAGCACAGCAAATGCCTCCCGGACTTTCCCTGCAATTCAGCAAGTGCTTTGCAGCTTGAAATATCAAGGAAAGCCTCAGATTTAGCAGCCAGAGCTTCAGGAGGAGCAGCAGCGAGCACAGCATCGCTTTTGCAGCAGCTCCTTCCATGTGCATGTTTTTGGGAGTGGAAAGGCTTGCAGAGTGTTCAAGTAGCTTTTTCTCTCCGCTGGAAAGCTGCACGCTCAGTGCCAGTCTTCTGCAGCTTCTTTCTTCACGTTTCAGCAGCTAGCACGCTCTCCGTGTGCAGGAGAAGCGGCTGAGGCTTCCTTGCCGGAGAAGCGGCACCTTCGCCGGCAGAGAGCATCCTGCCGGCCGCGGTGCGCTCCGGAGCGGGGGCTTGTGCCGAAAGAGGCCGGGAACAGGCGCTTACCTTCGGACAGCTGCGGATGCCCGTCTAATGCGTCTCTTGTCGCATACACGGCAGGGAAAAGCTTTTCCACTCTGTCTAGGAAGGAGAAAGTGTGCCAGCACAGCAAATGCCTCCCGGACTTTCCCTGCAATTCAGCAAGTGCTTTGCAGCTTGAAATTGCAAGGAAAGCCTCAGATTTAGCAGCCAGAGCTTCAGGAGGAGCAGCAGCGAGCACAGCATCGCTTTTGCAGCAGCTCCTTCCATGTGCATGTTTTTGGGAGTTGAAAGGCTTGCAGAGTGTTCAAGTAGCTTTTTCTCTTTGCTGGAAAGCTGCACGCTCAGTGCCAGTCTTCTGCAGCTTCTTTCTTCACGTTTCAGCAGCTAGCACGCTCTCCGTGTGCTGGAGAAGCAGGAGAGGCTTCCTTGCCGCTGAAGTGGCTTCCTTGCCGGAGAAGCATTTTCTTCGCGCACCTAGCATCCTGCCGGCCGCGTTGTGCTCCGGAGCGGGGCTTGTGCCGAAATACGCCGGGAACAGACACTTACCTTCAGACAGCTCCCCATTCCCGTCTAATGCCTCTCTTGTCGCCTACATCGCAGGGAATATCTTTTCCACTTTGTCTAGGAAGCAGAAACTGTGCCAGCACAGCAAATACCGGCCGGAGAGAAAATAGCACTGGAAAGAAAAAGTGGACAAAGTAAAGCGGAACTGTGCTTGAATAGCACTTGTTCTTTCCGGCGCTAATGAACGAGACCTGAGTCAGGTAGGCTGGGCGCCTGGACAGAGAAGGGAGGAGAAGGCCCTGCAGGATTGAAGGGTGGAGGAACCCTGAGAGATATCGGGCAGCCCCCCGCCACCCCCTCCCACCCCCATCCTGATTAGAGAGAGAGAGAGCGAGAGAGAGCGAGAGAGAGCGAGAGAGAGGGAGAGAGACAGAGCGAGAGAGAGAGGGAGAGAGAGAGAGTGAGAGAGAGCGAGAGAGAGAGAGCTGGTGTCTTGCCTGTGCCACCTTGAGATTTGATAGCATGGCTAGTAGAGAAGAGAAGCGGGGGGCGGTGAGAAGGTGCCCAGCAGGGCAGCCGTGGGAATTCTTCACAGGCCGAGCCTGAGACTTTTAACCCTTTTTTTGGATAATGGGAACCTTACAAATGCTGATTCCTCCTGGAGTGGAATGAGAAGAGAGATATAGATGAAATAACAGGAAATGGGCAAGTGCGATGAAAGTCTGTGAAGTGAAAGATGGCAGAAGAGTTGAGAAGAATCCTAGGTGGGAGGAGCTGATGGAGCTGCCTTTGGCTGGACTTTTCTTGTATAGCCATGGATGGAACCACTTTTTTTTTCCTGTGACACAGAGACTGCATTTAGGGGGAGGCAATGGCTCAGAGCCAAGAGAGTGCAGTGATGTGATGTGAAGGAGTGCGTGAACAGAGACAACGGGTGTGGAGGGTGGTGGTGGTGCCCTCCGGGAAGAAGAAGAGGATCTCTGTTCTCGAGACCCCTCAGCCCCAGGGCATGAAATTTGGGGGGGACATGTCCCAAAAGTGAGGGACTGTACCTTTTTTGGAACTGGGCAAAGGATCCTTCAAAGGAAAACCCTAGTAGCAGCTCTGGTCCATGCACAGTGGTGAGAGCACTGGGCATGGAAGGAAGAGGTCACACTGGCAGATGATCTCCGGGCGGCGCCATGTGTGACAGGGTAACACAAGAAGTTTCAACTGTGTTTCCAGGGGAAGCCCATGGTGCAAGAGAGACTCTGTTCTCCTTGATGATTTGAGAATTGATTATCTAAAAGATGGTGATGGACTGAGAGTGGATGATCTGAAGGGTGGATGTTTGGGAAACCTGGCAAGGGGAGGAGGAGGAATGAGACATGTAAGATTTTCGCTCCAAATTGTGTATGTTTCTCTTTATGTAGAGTTGTAGTTTGATAAAGTTTTCCCTTTTAATTTTTAAACTGGAGCCTGCTTTGCTCTATTTCTGATCACATCTCACAGCAGATGCCAGTGAGGAAGCATTTTCATGGGGGCATTGGCATTGTGCCAGGGTCAAACCATGACATATATTTATTGGAATATAGTATTTCAGATCAATACAGGTTTTGACAGGTTATTTCTTTGATCTATCAATACACTGAAGCATTTCACTGAAGCAAATCAACTTCATTGGTTTAAAGTTTCATTGTGATTGCAAAATTACTGAATTAAATCTGCATATCCTTAGTACAAATAGCTAAAGAAAAGATATTATGTAAATATGTACATAAAGATATTATGTACAACTTGTAAAATAATAATCCACAATTTTTGACCAAGAGTTTGACCTTTAATTACATGAATCATGATAAGTACATGAAAATAATGTCAATTTTTTTAGGAAATAAACTACATATTTTACAATCACATTATTAATCTTTGTTTTTGCTCTCCTCCTCTCACCTTTGTACAATGATTTAGTAGTGCTGGCTTAAGTACTCCAACTTTTGATGGAGCTTCAAAAACTATAAGAAGAGATAAAATGAACCATCTATGACTGCTTTTTCTCATGATGGTGAGTTTCAGAACAGATCTGAAAGAACAAACAAAACCTAAAGCAAATAGTGAATTATATATATCAGTATTTATTGCCATGCAGTGTAAAAACTCACATTGTTCTTGATCACCCCAGGATATGTTTCATGAGTAAAAAGGTGGTCAAGCCGCTAATAAATATTGTGCAACAATAAAATAAGGTTTTTCAGAAGCAGGCAATGTTTCATCCTGTTGCAATATTTTCCTAGTACCACTCTTCAAGTACTGTCATTACTAGACAAACACTATGGAGGTATGAAGAGCAAAATACTCTCTTGGAGTATGCAGCATAATTTGGCCATAAGGCTAAATTTTTATATATATGTATTGAAATAGAAGTCTCTTCATTTCACACATGTCCAGCAGAATCAGTTCTGACTTATATCCAAGCGAAATACTAATTTGAGTCTGAAAATATTTCCTTCATTTTTGAGGCAAGCTTTCAGGATTCTTTTTATTTAGAAACTGGTTTTTTCCCCACAATAATTCACTCAGAGGTTGATACTTTTATTTCTACCCCTAATAAAGATTCACTGAAAGACGTTAAGGACCACAACATAAATCATGAAGATGAATTTCATACCATGACAAAGGCTTTTCCCACTCTAAGGGTGTTATTCTCAATAATAAATATTGCCTACCTGTCACTATAGGACACGAAACAACATGAGCACACACACTGCTGCTTTCAAGGTGAAGAAAAGGGAAGTTTATTTTCTGACTCTAACATTTATAATTTTCTAAAAGTGACAGTGGATTGGAGAGTAAAAGTCCCACCTCTCCAATTACACTAGACAAACTAACAGTCTATCAAATTTCTCCTCTTCTATAAGATAATGCAAAGCAATAAGGTATTTACAGAAAGCATGTGAGAAAGTTTGCTACAAGAATGTAAACATCAGAAGACTTAGAAAATCTTAAAAAATCAGGGCGACATCTACCTACCATGGTATCCAGTCATCTGCTATTCCATGCCTTCTTTCCATTTTATTACTGTACAGCTACTTCTGTGTCTTTTGCTTTCTTGATGAGCCACTTCCAGTGCATTCTATTTTCAGTGAGTATGATGGACTGTGCTGTGATTTAAGCAACAATCACTAACTCATATTTTAATGCAGAACAGCATAATCAGCTTTCATTGAACACCCCGGGATTTTTTTCACAGGCATTACTTCCATTTCTGCCACTTTCTGACCATTACTGAATGTGTTAAAGTCGTTAAATCTAATGCAGTTTGCCACTCTTAAGTGTTTATTTCTAAAGAAGTGGAGGAAGATATTTCTTTATTGCTGATTTAAATGTTCAAATTAATTTATTTTCTTTGAATAGATCACTTTAAAAATTGTTTTCACCGTATATTCAGCAGCTTTTAGGCATGAAAATCAAAATAATCTTGCTCAAGTTTCAGATCCTTGGAGTAATACTAATTCAGAATATCACTTCAGTAGGTAAGGAGAATGCAAACTAATGTCATCAGGAAGTATTTTTATGGAGGCCACAAAAGAACCTAATTTTGTTTGGTGGCTAGAAATTGCTGAAGAATTTAGATTACAGCAGTTTTCAAAAAAAAAATCTGTGTTAATTTTTTATTTTTCTTCTGGGAACACATCTTTTGCCTCCTGAATTTTAAGGCTATTAACCCTTTGTTATCAAAAGCCACCAGTATATTTGTGGCTGCCTACTGACAGCTGAAAAGAACCAAAATGTCATAGTTCATTTTTGGTTTTAGATAAAGTGCTTTGTGATTGGGTTTTTTGTTTCATTTTGTTTGTTTGCCATTTTTGTTCTGTATGTTTTGGTTTTGTAGTGACCTTGTCTATCCTCCAAAGTTTTTATACCTGAAATATCTGCTACCAGAATTATAGTTTTCTTGTTGAGGTTTAACATACCTAAATGTTCTCTGTAATTTTTTAAAATATATTCACTTATTTACAGACCTTTAAAAATGTTCTAAATACTCTCCAGTAGACAATAATAAAATACATTAAAAATAGTGTTTTGACACTCTGCATCGTTCTTTGTATAATAAAACACATTCAATACATGTTGGGAAGTTGAAAATTAAAATATTTGAACAACGTCATCTCTTATAAGGAGACAGTTAATTAATTCAATTTTCAAGGTAATGAGACTAGTACCTGCAGAGAATAAGCACTATTTGCATCAAATAAGCCATGCACCATTGCATTCATAGATGCTTTGAAGCAGTAATAAAGCTAAAATTCAGTTCTATATGGCACTAGTGGTTATGTAAATCATTGCACCTCCTTAAAAATAATTTTCTCCTTAGTTTACAGATAACCTTCCAAAGTATAGTGAAGCAGAACTATACAGACTGAATTCAGCTTTATTTAGCGAGCCTACACTCTCTGAATGCAACCAAGCAGTACCTTGAATAAAGAAAATCTTTGTCGGAAATTTGTTCATCGTTTAGAAAAACATTCACCAGGGGACCAAATAAAAACGGTAGAGATACTCCTTATTCTGGAAGCATCTTTTCCTTATCCATTGTGCAGGTTTTGTGCTTCATACTTATGCAAGATTGTGGGAAAATGCTTGTTGCTGTCAGGCTCTTTATTGGTTATTCTAGATTAGAAGATCATTGTGGTTCTGTATACCTAAGAATAAGAAATGCATATATATTCTTGCTTCTTTGGATGCTCAATTTTACACTATAGTAGACTTCTGTCTTTTTAAGTAGAAAGTATTCCAAAAGATGGCTAGAATTCACTATAATACAAAAAGCTTTGAATTTACCAATTCTGTGTAGCACTAAGTTCTGTAGATGCTCAGAGAAACCAAACTGGATCCTGGAACACTATGAGATGCTCAGCTATTGCAGCGTGTTTTTATTTTGCAGGTTATTATTTGATTTGTGCTTTGCTAGTCCTTTTGCGTTTTTCCCCCCGCCCTGTTTTAGAGGGACACAGACCTGCCTTTGTTATTCAGTTGAGCCAGGCGTTGGTTTATCTGTTTGTTACTTAGCTACTTTCCTGCCAAGTTTCAAACCCCTTCCTCCCACATCCAGTTGTTAACCTCTCCTGTCCTAAGTAGTTTTCCTCCCTTGTATTACCTGCCTTGTGTTCTACCCCCAGTTTCCTGATTAGTTGAACACTGTATCCTCCCTTGAGACCTGCCCTCCTTTATAAGCTGTTGTTTGACCCCAGTTCCTTGCCTGGGACCCCGGGACTTGGGGACTTTAACATCAAATAAAGTAACCCAGTGCCACCCCAGGCCCATGCTGCTGTGGCCTTTTTGTTCTGTGTTGCGCCTCCACTGGTAGCTGGGATTTTGCAGAGCCCCGAAAGAGGTGGACTGTTGCCTCCGCACTGTCACCATCTAGCCAGGATGTGCAACACTCAACATGTAGGAAGTGTCTTTACTATAATTATTCTATAGTGATGACGTAGCTGCAAATCAAAACAACCAAACAAAAAAGAAAAACGGGATTAAATCATTATCGTAAGTGGTGAGCCTTTTCTAACTCTCTGGTATGATTCCTGCTCCATGACAGGGAGTTCTGGCAGGTATTTATTCAGGGCTAATTTTTAAGGCCTTGAATATATTTATATGCTTAGGAAAGAAACATTTTGGGCTTTGGAAATAATGATGATTTTTGGTCTCTTAAAGTCTCTAAACTCTCTTAGCTTCTCGAAGCACCCAGTAATTATCTGAAAAGGAAATATATATTTTTACTTGCCTACCTGACTGAGAGCCATGACCCAGAGAAGAGTGTATCCATGTTTTTTAATTATGGGAGGGCAGAAGGCTCAGTAAAATGTCTGTGTTGTATTTTGATGTCACTAGACAGTGGATTGTGTGTTTGCTGTGGTGCAAAATGGCTTTCTGGTGCTATTCTCCCTTATATAGACAGAGAAAGACAATATTACTGATTATTTACTGATTACTTTGTCCCTTTAATGGTGAGCCTATGGAATGGCCTGACAAATGGGGCAATTGAAGAGAAATGAATTGCAATGAAGTTTATGAGCAAGCACCCATGCACTTGAGAGGAAACAAGGAATTTCTTACGATTTTGCCCTAATGAAAATATGCATGTACACCCCTCAGTGACACCAAAAACTCCTGTGATTTATGTAAAACATAGAAAATATTAAAAATTATTGAGACATTGAGCTAGAAATTTACCTGGGGTAGAAATCAATTTTGCATACACGAGGTGTATTGTTTAACTTGTTTAGTCTGTTAACTTGCTGGGCTTGCAAAAGCCCATAGACAGGAGAATGCAAAACTACCCCAAACAAGGTGAAAGGGATGTGCACTTCCAAGCTGGAGAGAAATCAGAGGGGCCCCTCAGAATTGAAAACACAAAGCAAACCAGAACTGAGGCTACCAAAATACCTGGGAGACAAAATGATGACCAGAGAGGTCTCTGGACAAAGACTGATGAAGACTAACTGTAATGCAAAGCAGGGCTAGTAAATGAATATGCATGGTCCTATTGCAAAACTTAATGCATATGCAACAGGATAAGGAAAGAAGGGGTGTCTAGACTCTTTGGGGGTGTGCATGTTCTTTGAGGGGTGATCCTCCCTGCGCCTGACACTGAATAAAGATACATACCTACTTCACAACTTTTACAAGTTGTAGGGGTTTTTTCACAAATCATTTTTCTGACTAGCCAAGCAGGAGATTGTCTTTGTCACCGGCAGAGGCAGAGCAGGGAGATGGACCTCCTTGGTGAACCCTGGGGGACTTTCCCTGGAGGGGTTCTGTGTCCCAGCTTGCCCTTCCAGTGGAGACAGACAACGTTCTACTGGAATGCAGAGATATATCAAGCTTAAAAGTGGCCTTAGCCAAAAGATCTGCTAGTAAGCTGCTTAGAGACATCTGATGCACAGCTCAGTCTCTGTGTGAGTAAAGGTTTGGGACTTGCAAGCAGCTGCTGGCTGATCATGGCCAGTGGGAGGGGGAAAGGTCCACTTGCTAATAGAACGGCTAGTAAAAGGATTCACTGATTGATTGTGCAACCCCTGGGCTGGGTCAAGTGAATCTGGACCTTAGTACTGCTATTGTGTTCCTATAGTGTCCAGACACTTTAGCTAATATTAGTAGGTTTTTTTGGTTTTGTGAGTCAGGAGCTTTGTGGGCTCAGTTACATGAAAGAGGGGGCGAGTGAGTGAGCATACCCATGGTGCAGGGAGCAGCTCTACCCGTGACTGAGACAGCCAAGTGAGGCCCAGGGTGGCAGCTGGGGCGCACCAACTTGGAAGCTGTGAGGGCAGACAGAGTCCCCCGGGAGGCACTGGGGAGAAATGGAGCAAACAGAGAAGGGTGGGTGAGGACACATATTCTGTTTAAATGTGTTTGTGAAGATTGTGCATGTGGCTAGAAAAACTGAGGATATTCCACTGCCTCAGTGGTTCAGGCTTGACCCCTAGGAGTTTGGAATCTAGCAAATCATTGGTTAGTGAGGACAAACAGGTTTTTTTTAGAAGGACTTTATCAGACTGCAGCTAATAATATAGTTTCTCTAGATTGGGAACAACCCACCATAAAGAATTTAGACATTCACAAAAGTGTAAATGGAATAACTTGCCTTGCAGAAAATTCTTAAGACCCTTGAGTACATCAAGAGGCTAGCACCCTGTGTGGGTACTATTGCAGTTTGGAGTTTGTGAGATGCATTGGTATTGCTGTTCCAGTAGGCAGTGGGGCATATGTCCAGAGTGTAAACTGAGGTTTCCTAATTGCGTCGATTTTGAACCTCAGATTTTAAAGCTTGTGTGTGGAAAATCACATCTGGTACCTGTAACCTGGTGTAGGAGGAAGACTAAGAAAAGACTGTGAAGCTTTGTGAAGAGAGGCTTGGGTAAAAGACAAGTAAAAGACGATAGGATAAGTAGAAGGAGGTATTGGGTACTAAGCAGAGCAAAGAAATTCCCCCAGCTAGCCCTTTATAGTGTATCTTAACCCACGAGAAAGAAGTTGCCAGGAAGGGTAGATAAGAGAACAAGAAAGATTTAATCCAAAGCACAGAGCACTATTCATTTTTAACCTTCTAAATATTTACTTAAAATAACCTTTTTGCAACTTAGAAAGCCAAACTACACAGCTCTATTGTTCTATCTCCCATGGCTTCACTACTGCTTAGATATTCTTTCTGCTGTTTTAGCACTTCACAATTCTGCTGTATCTGAGGCCTGTCTTTTTACCACCTTCCTAAAACACTCTGATTTTATGGATTCCCACAAGGGACCACCCAGACAAGGTCCATCTCGGTTAGGCAGAGACCAGTGTGGAATTTACAGGAAGACTGGTCACTAGAAAAACCAATGACCAGAGCAGAGTCAAGGTGACCATTGAGAGAAAGGGGTAGTAGCGGTCGCCCATGTACAAGATGACTGAGGATGACAGGGGGACTCCACCCCAGTAGATCCACTAGTTATAGTAATGAAGCTAGGAGATGAGAGGAAAAAAATGAAATTTTTGTTGACACAGGAGCACCATATTCAGTTTTAGATAAAGCTTTATTACCTGTGGGGAATGATTATGTTGGAGTGCAGGGAACAATTGGCCAATCTAAAAAGGCATTTTTTTTTACAAACCTCTAAAATATAGACGGGAGAAACAGTAGGGTATCCAAAAGTTTTTATATCTGTTTAATTCACCAAAGGCGCCTTTACAGAGAGACTTATTCGAACAATTACAAGTAACCATCGTTTTCAAGAATAAGGAGGTTACTCTAGAAGTAAATTATTAAAAGTACATAGAAGTGTTAAGTTTAATATTGACCACTATTGAACCTGAAGAAGAAATTAGTGGAGAGGTATTAAGCCAAGTGTCTCCTGGATACAGGCCTCTAATGTACCAAGGAGGACGAAAAATGCCCCTCCCATAGTGGTCAAGCTTAAAGAACACGAACCAACAGTTAAAATCAAACAGTACCCCTGAAAAAGGAAAACAGGGAAGGAATCAGCCTTTGAGAACTTTTTACAGTTAAGATTACTAAAGGAATGTCTATCTGATTTCAATACTCCTGTTTCACCTGTTAGAAAGCCTAAGTCTTGTAGAGTAGTACAGATTTTTAATGCTGTCAACAAGATAACAGAAGATTTATATCCTGTGGTGAAAAATCCATATACTTTGCTAACCTGCTTAACATGTGAGCTAACCTGGCTGTCCGTTTTAGATCTAAAAGATGCCTTCTTTTGCCTCCTCATCCATGAAGCCAGTTGGAAAATCTTTGCATTGGAAGAGGAAAACCCTAAAAGTGGGTGCAAAACTCAACTCACACAGACGATATTGCTTCAAAGTTTTGAACACTCTCCCACTCCTTTTAGAGAACAACTTACAAAAGACCTAGAGTCCTGAGACACTCCACTTGAAGAAACAAGGCTATTGCAGTACATCAATGGTCTTTCAATAGCCACTCAGAAAAAAACACAGATCGTGAAACAGAAGGTAATCTACCTGGGATATGAAATTAGTGTAAGACACAGACTTTAGAGGAAGCTCAGAGGGAAGCTAAATGCCAAACCCCAAAACCTCAGACAATAAAAGAACTCTGAGTCTTTCTAAAGAAGTCAAAGTGGTGCCAGATTTTTAACTATGAGCTACTTGTAAAACCCCTATATACTCTTAGTGCTTTTAAGAAATGGAGATCTCCAGTAGACGAGGGAGGCCACGTAGGTCTTTCATCAGCTAAAGAGTGCTCTCATGTCAATTCCGGCTTTACGACTTCCAGACATGAATTAACAATTCTTTCTATATTCCCATGAGAAACAGAAGACTACCTTGAGAATATTAGCCCAAGATTTAAATCCATATCGAGAGGCAGTTATCTACTTTTCCAAGCAACTAGATGCAATAAGCCTAAAGATAGCCATGTTGCCTCAGAGCTGTAATAATAGCTGTGCTAAATATCCAAACTGCAAGCAAATTTACCCTGGGACAGAAAATGACTGTGCCAGTGTCACATAGAGTGTCTACAGTACTAGAAGTAAAGTGCGGGCACTAGCTTTCATCACAAAGGTTTTTGAAATACCAGGCCATTATAGTAGAACAAAATGATGTTGAGATAGTAGTAAATAATGTTATCAATCCAGATTCTTTTCTCAGCAGAAACCAGAGTGAAGCAATACTATTAAAGTTGCTTACTCCAGCTGTCCAGACTTAAAGGAGACTCCTTTAGACAATGCAGAGACCTGGTCTACTAATGGGAGCAGCTACATCATCAGTAGAAAACAGCATGCTGAATATGTGGTCACTACCTGCAGAGAAGTAAGAAAATCTGGACCGTTGCTAACAGGGATCTCTACACAAAAAGCCAAGGATTCATGCCTTAGAAATGGCAGAAGAGAAGACAATCAATATATACACAGACTCGAGGTATGCATTTGTGATTGTGCATGCACATGGAGCCATTTAGAGAGAGAGAAGACTGCTGACTTCTGCCATGGCAGTGGAGTGGTGGTGTAAGGGTGCTGCAATATTCCCAAAGAGCATCCTAAGAAGATGGCTCAGGGGCACAGGCACATCCTTCTCCCAGCCCGGCGTGTGATGTTCAGCTCTGGCTTCTTCCTCCAGATAATGCAGACAAAAGAGACTGGAGCTCTGTATGGCATTCCACAGAGTAGTAGCCTTTATTAAGAGCAGGGTCCTCTGCAAAGGGGGCCAGGAACAGAAGCTCTTCTAAGTGGGGAAAAGAAGGGGTATATATCGGGAAGGCGAGAGGCAAGACAAAACTGGTAACTAATAGGATGCAGGCTTAGGGGTGGAGCATAAGGGGAGGGGCCAGTGGGCAACAAGGGTTTAACATAGAACTGCAACGGCCTCTGAGGGTGATATTTGCTCACCCTAACCAAAAAGTTGGTAACTCAGGGGCTAGCCCTCCAGGGGAATGTAACAAGCCTTTCTTGGCCGGCTCTTCGGCCCTCACAACTCCTCCTTCTTTATTTAATAAAAAAGCTTCCCCCAGAGACCTTGTGAGTAAATTCTTAAAACAACTGAACATGCATAGAAAAATGAAAACAATTAGAAGAACCCAAAAAACTATTTTTAAGAGGGAGGCAACCCACCCCTGGAGTCCTCAATGACCAAAGACGTCTTCGAACCATTGAGGCTCTTTCCCAGTCTTGAGTTCCTGAACTAGGTTTTGGATTTTCTGAATGCAGGTATGGATGCCTTTGCTGTGGCTGGATAAGGTGAAGCAGTATAGCCCCTCGAACTCTTTGCAGCCGTGTCCATGGTCAAGAAGGAGAAAGTCAGGAGGTCACTTAACACAGCAGATGTCAAGCTAGCCTGCTTACCAAGCCAGCACGCCAGATGAGAAAGCTCACCAAGGGCTTTAGCGGTGGCAGCCCAGGGTAGAAAAAGGGACATCACCACCCTCTTAGTGTATGGCCAATCAATAATTAGGCTATCACAATTTTCATCCCATTGAGTGAGCTCTTTTTTGGGAGTGGGCCAATTAATTCTTTTTCTGCCAATCATGAATGAGTGTTGAGTTTGGGGTGAGGATGGTAAGCTGGTCAAGTGTGCAAAGACCTCCTTGCAGACAGGAGGGGATTCCTGTCCACATCCTGTCCCCAGAGATCACAAACACACCATGGGGCACCATGGTATAATTGGTATAATTGCACCAATTATTTGAGTTGTAAGTCTTGTTGCTAGGTGACATGTCTTTAAGATAGATTGATTTTTGGTATACAGAGGCTGGCCGTGCTTTACATGATGGTCTGTAGTAGATTTTAACACAGTAGGTGGCCTTGGAGGACTTCAAAAGCTCCAATTCTTTGGGGTTCGTCTGGTGCATGGGGCAAAATCCTCATCCACTCGTCCCAAGTGTTCACTGGGTTGGGCTTCTTCCCTGTGAAGGGATATTCATTGGGCTTCAGAGGAATCCGTATCAGGCATGAGGCTAAGGGATTGCTGACACTGCCCATAGACAAGCACATGTTGCTCTGTTGAAGAGTTTTTGCAAGTGTGATCCAAATGTTCTCTTTGGGCTGTGCTACTAGCTAGACATCCACAGCTGATGACCTCAGGAGCATCCAGAAGACCAGGAACTCTAAGAGGGTTTTATTCACCATCATTATAAGTAGCTGGTACTTCTGTGAAGGGGGGTTTAAATGACAAAATATTCATTTTAGAAGGGGGGGTTAATTTTCCCCATCATCCCCTTTTCTAAAAAACTGTAAAAAGGGGATGGGTATTGGGTTCATAACAATAAAGAAATTAACCATTTTTGAGATAATCGTTTGCCAGTGGGATCATTTTGCGCAGTGGAGACACATGATCGGTCTCTGGCAGTGGCAGCATTAAGGTGCAGTAGCAGCATCGTAAGTAGAGGTTTGAGTGGGGAAGGTAATTATTGATTTGGTGGGGAAAGGGAAGGTGTTGGGGAACACAGGTAAGTGGTGTAGTTTTTGGAAAGGGGGAAAAGTAGAGGAAAGGGAGGAGGATAGGGATGGGGAGGGGAGTTTTAGGAGTTTTGCTTAGTGTTTGTTGTTGTAGAGTAACAGTTTCATGGTTTTTGGTGGTAGTTTTTGGCAGCGTCTTCATCTCCAGGCTGCAGTTAATTGTCCAGCTTGAGGATCTGTGTGGGTCTCAGAAGATTGTGAATGATCTGTCATGGGTACAGGGTTTGCAGGGCCCAAGAATGATTTTATGATTTTCCTTGGGAGCCACTTGGGGTGTGAATACACAGGCATACCCTCACCCCCCAGGTAATCAGTAGGAAAGGTCCTGATTTTTGTTGTGATTCGGAGTCCTTAATCATCACTGGCGGCTTCTTGGTGAGAAGTTCAGGTCAAATACAAGCCATAATACAACGGGGGAATCAGGCTCTGAGGATGAACAATTTAGGAACTTGATAAAGAGCTTTACAGAGCCTCTCAACCGGAGGAATGGTCTCTGTTCCTCCCCACTGCTGATCAAGGACCCTCTTAAGAGTTTGGTGGATCCTTTCCATGATTGACTGCTCTGTGGGAGAGTGTGGTAACCCCACAGTGTGCTTAAGCCCCCACTGATTGACGAAACCCCTTAAAGTGTGGAAAGCAGGCCCATTATCTCTTTTTATCTGTTCTGGGACTCCCAGGATGGCAAATGCAAAAAGAAAGTGCTGGATGGTGTGCTTGTCATTCTCTCCCACATGGGCTGAGGCAAACACTGTGCCAGAAAAGGTATCTACTGATACATGTACATATTTGATCCTTCCAAATGAAGGGATATGGATGACATCAGTCTGCCATATTTGGCAACTGTTGAGACCCTTGGGGTTAACCTTAGAACTCATAGATGGGACCTGATATGTTTGACAATTTGGGCAGGTGGCCACAATTGCCCTGGCCTGATCTCTGGGTAGCCTAAACATTCTCATTAAGGCTGGGAAGTTCTGGTGGAAAAAGGAGTGTGATAACTTCACCTGAGCGAAGACATCAGGGACATTGGCTGTTCCAGCAGGCATGGCTGGTGTGTCCGCCCTCCTGTTACCCTTCATGATGGCACCTGGGAGGTTGGTGTGGGACCTCACATGCATGATGTAATATGGTTGCTTTCTGTGGGAGATGAAGTGTACTAATTTAGAAAGCAATTTGAACAAATTTGGGTTGGAGACCTCTTTTAGAAAAGAATGTTCAGCTCTCATAGCTACTTCAGCGACATAAGCCAAATAAGTCACCAAATTGAAAGGCTCTTGGAACTTTTCAAAAGCTTTGATGATGGCTGCTAGTTCTGCAATCTGTGGCAATATTTTGACTCCCTGGGCATCAGACTCCCACTTCTGTGTCCTGGGATCCCTCCAAGTCATCACTGACTTGTCGGATTTTCCTGAGCCATCAGTGAAAACAGTCAGGATTTTAAGTCATGTTTTACCTAGTAATGATTTGGGGACCAAATTAAATGTT
Organism: Fringilla coelebs; assembly: GCF_963513975.1. Classification (NCBI taxonomy): domain Eukaryota; kingdom Metazoa; phylum Chordata; class Aves; order Passeriformes; family Fringillidae; genus Fringilla; species Fringilla coelebs. Next base: position 44,006,089 of record NC_140031.1, read on the forward strand.
AGTTTAAACAGTTGGTGGCCAGGTAGATGGATGGAAATTTGGCCTGTGTAGCTATCTAGGTGTCCTAGGGTGACGTTATGATACTTGTATCCCCAGTCATCTGTTCTGTTTATGCTGGATATTATGCTCTGTGCCTTCAAGACTGGCTCTGAAGAGTGAAGTTTTGTTTTGTTTTGTTATCAGCCTGCTCCCCCACAGCTGGTGGGACTCAGAGACGGAGCAGTACATAGTGCTGCTTTTGCTTTTTGCTTGGCTTTTCTCTTTGCTCTTGCTCTTGCTTCTGCTTTGCTCCTGCTTTGCTCTTGCTTTTGCTTCTGCTCGTTAGTTAGTTTAGCTAAGCAGTCTGAATTTTCCCTGGACTATTTTTCCTTTCCCTTTCTTGGAAACACTCAAGCCTGCTCCAGACTGGGACCTGGGAAACACCAAGAGTTTGCACCTTGTGGCCTGCAGCAGCCATTAGCAGTGCTGGGGGGACTGGTAACAGAGAGACCACTCCCAGGAGAGACTTTCTGAATTTATCAGAATTTCTGAATTTTTTTCAGAGCGGTGAAAGACTGTTGTCATCTGGTATTGCTCATTTTGTGTGCTGGGGGGGCTTTGCCTGTTAAATAAACAGGTTCTTTCCACTTCTCTCTGAGGAATCCTTCCCAAGCTGATTGGGGGGAGGTGCCATGTGGGTTTGCTTTCTGGAGGTTTTCTCCCTAATTTGCCCTAAGCCAGGACACTAGGGCAAACTGGAGGCACTTGTTGATTTGAAGTAAAGGCTCCAAATCTCCAGTCTTCAGTGGGAGAAAAATGCATGTGAACTCAACCCTGCAAGAGCACGGAGGAAGGTTCTGGGCCTTTTAATGAGTTCTGCCATGATTTCCGGCAGAGTAGTGATGGTTTTGGTGGGTTGATTATGTGTGAAGACCCACTTGATGATAAGGAGTGGGTCTCTCAATGTTCTGTCCCATTGGAAAATGACCGCCTAGAAGCTCAGGCCCTTACCCATGATGGCCAGCTGGAAGGGTAGTCTGTGCTCATATCTATGGGCTTGCAGTGAAGACAAGGCCTCTTGAACTTTGACAATGGACTCCTGGGCCTCCAGCGTGTCGGTGTGTGGTGAATACAGGTCCTCACTGCTGTGGATCAGGTTAAAGAGTGGCGCAAGGACCTCCATTGTTATTCCCAGCAGGGGATGTACCCAGTTGATGGACCCACAGAGTTGGTGTAGGTCCCGCAGGGTCTTCAGGTAATCCCAGATTGTCAGCTGCTGGGGTACAACGACATGCTCATGAATCTAGAGTCTCAGGTAGGTCCAGGGCCAGGGGTAGTGAATCTTGTCCTCGCGGATTTCAAATCCAGTGTCTTCAATGGTTTGAATTGTCTTTTGTATGGTCTCTTTTAGGGAGTTGCTGTCTGGTGCACAGACTAGAATGTCATGCATGTAATGTAATATGATTGTGTCCAGAAACAGAGTTCTCATCGGGGACAGGTTGTGGGCCACGTACCACTGGCATATGGTGGGGGAATTTTTCATTCCTTGTGGGAGGACAAGCCAGTGGTACCTTTTCAGAGGGGCCTGTCTGTTTGGGGAGGGAACAGAGAATGCGAGTCTTGGGGCATCCTGGGGATGGAGAGGAATGTTAAAAAAGCGGTCCCTAATGTCTAATATAGTGAACTTCCAGTCCTGAGGTAACATGGAAGGTGAGGGCATGCTGGGCTGTAGGGACCCATATCTTCAATCACATTGTTAATTTTTCTGAGATTGTGGAGAAGCCTCCACCTATCTTTGCTGGGTTTTTGCAAAACAAAGATAGGAGAGTTCCAAGGGCTGTTGGTCTCTGTAATGTAGCCCTTGGCAAGCTGCTCCTGTATGAGGCCTTCTAGTGTGCGCAGTTCCGTGTCAGATAGGGGCCACTGATCAACCTACGCTGGATGGTGTTGTTCCCATGTGAGCTGGCAGATGGCAGGTCTTGCACACTCTTCATCGGCCCCCACTAAAAGTCCCTACTGGGGATTTGTAGACAAACCCTCCCCCTCGCCCCCCCACTGTGACAGCACATCCCTCCCCCAGAGCGTTATTGGTGCCTGTACTACGAATGGCCTGATGGTTGCCATTTTTTCCTCGAGGCCTTCTACGATGATGTTCCTCTTGCTCCTCATGGACACTGCAACTCCTACAGTCCTTGAGATCATCCCCGCCATGGGCTGTAGTTCCCAGTTGGCTGGCCACTCAGAGCAGGCAATAATGGTGACATCCACCCCAGTGTCCATCATGCCTGGGCGGTGGACTGGACCTCCTCCCCAGAACAGGCCACACTCTACAACAGGTTTGCTGGAGCCCACAACCTGAGCCCACATCGTAGTGGGGTTGAAGGGAACCTGTTCTGGACAGTCAGGTGTTAAAAGGAATGCTTGGGAAATTGGAGCTCCTTTGGGAAAATAAAATGGTAAGTCTGTGCAGCAAAGTTGCACAAATATTTCTTCCCCTGGATTAATAGTTTGTACTTCAGGCAATACATAAATTTGTTCAGGACCACGAAAGGTGTCCCCAAAAATTAAAATATTTGAGGGACCACCTGGTGGCCCACATTTTCCTATGGGAACTTTATGGACACAGTCAACATTAAAGTCAATAGACAGTTTGCTTACCAGCTGGCGTTGGGTTCCCACCTGTATCACTCCATGTGTTGGATCTTCCTGATGTGCTCGCGGATCTCCCACAGCGATGGTGCTGCTTGCAGTCCACTTCCCTGCTTCTGATGGTCAGTGGTAGATCTTGCAAGGGGAATGGTGGACCTCGCTGGTGGGATGGAGTGATACGGCATTTGATTTGGTGTCAGAGCATGGGGCCATCCTGTGCTCTGCTGGAAGTTTCCCAAAGGCTGCTGGTGCCGGTTCTGTCTTGGGGGCCACTGGTGGTTGGTGGGATGGTGCTGTTGGTCCTGAAAAAAGCGTCTCTCAGGACAGTCTTTAAAGTAATGTCTGAGTTCATCCCAATTGAAACAGTGATTGGTCTCTTTGTTGTACCACATAAGTGCTAGCTAGACATCTCTTCTGCAACCCCCTTGGCAACTGCTAAGGCCACAGTGTTTTCAGTGCAGGCTTCAATCATTTGATCTGTAGTTGGTTCCGTGTCAAGGGGGAGAGCTCTTAGTATTGCTTTGCACTGGTCATTGGCATTTGCCATGGCCATCTTTGTTAATAGTTCCTTTTGAACTTCTGTGCTCTCTATTTGTCTTTCAAGTGATATTTTCCATCTGTCTATATACTGAATGAAAGATTCACTTGTCCCTTGTTCAATGTTTGTGAAGCCTTGTGTTGGCACCCTGTCATCTGCGGTGATGAGCAAGGATGTTTTTGTGGCAGTAGCAATGTCTTTGAGAACTGCCTCATCTAAGTCTTTAGCCTGGTCTTGAGGCTTTAGGAAGTCGCCTTCTGCCACCATTTGTTCAAGAGTTAGATTAGGTTTGTTAGAATCCTTGGAATATGTGTCTGCCAATTGTTTCAGGTGTTTTTTCTATTGCCTTTCCCACAGCTGTATTCAGCTGGGAGAGGAGGAAGTTCAAAATATTTTTGATATCATGTGGTACCAGGACATGAGCAGTGAAGGTGGCTTCAAATAGGTTTTTGAAAACCAGGGGACCTTGACCGTGCTCTTCAGCTGCTTTACACAACTCCTTTAACTCCCCTTAGGGTAGGGGTTCCCACATATTAGCAGTTTCCCCCCTCCAGCTACATTTATACACAACCAGAAAAGCCAAGATCTTTTTGGCCAGTTCTGAGTCTCCCTCCCAAGCGGTTTCCCTCTGAATTTTGGGCCAGCAATCCTCACACCCAGGGTCAGAATTGGAGCCTGAGGAATTGCTGTTCTCATCCTCTGAAGAGGATGAAAGGTCCCTGATAACAGCACGGGGCCTCTTTGGGAGATCATAACTTGCCTGTTGACATGGCAGTGGAAGCCAATATGGCCTCCTTCTGGTCTCTCTCATCCTGATTTCTGGTCCCTGTGTTGTGAGAACTGGAAGTGGAGGCACTATGAGGAGAGGGGCTTAGATCGGAGGGGGTGTGAATGGGGTCCCCCATGAATGGGGAGAGGTTTCCTCATGGAAGGGGAGGGTCCCGACACAGTTACACCCATTGACAATGTGGGAAGAGAGGAGGAGCAGGGCATGATGGGAGGCACTGAAAAAGGAGGGGTAGAGGCGGGAAAATGGCCATTTTGGGGCTTAAGGGCAGGAAAACTTGGACACAAAATGGTGGGGCTGGCAACATTGCCAGAGCCATTTTGTGGGAAACTTTCACTGGGGGAGACGCAATCAGGTAGGTGAGCATAGGGAGAAGGTTGGGAGAAAGGTCCAGAGCAGCATGGCCAGTGCTGTCCTGGCAAGGGGAGAGACGTGATTGGGGGGCATCAGAGAGACAGCAGCAACCCCGTGCCTGTTGGGAGCAACCACCCCTCAAACGGGGAAGTGGATTTGGGAGCACGGGGAGAGGTTGAAGGGGAAGGGGTTTTCAACTGGTGACCCAAGACTTCTCCTAAAACATTCCCCAAAACATTTCCCAGTTTATTGACAGACTGAACGATAATGTGGAACAGAGGAAAAAACTTAGCAACTGAAATATCCCTGTTGGCTTGAACACTACATAACTCTTTTCCAACTTCATCCCAAAATGAGCCCATATGAACAGAATTACAATTGTCTCAAGGAAAATGTTTAAAAACACAATGGATGAACCTTTTTAAATCTCCCTTTGAAAACTTAAAATTTCCTGCAACAAAGGCACCTACATGTTGGAGACAAAGGTCTCTCTCAGGAGGGCTGAACTCAGGCCTACTAAGCTTGTTTCCCATCCTGGCTGTCTTGCTCTCCATCCAGCAGCAAAAGGAAACTGAAAAGCAAAAGATCCGAATATATAAAACTCACAGTCTTTCTTTAGGTCGATGCCTGATGGGTCAATGGAAAGCTGGTGGATAGGTGGTCACCCCATGGCCGGTCCTCAAGGGATCTTCCTCCTCTTCTTCCCCAGATGTGCAGTGAGGGTCCTGGTCATTGCCCATTGGATGGCCCTTACCAGAACACAAGGGGTGGCAATCCAACAGCATCATGCTCTGCAGTGAAAAATGCAGTGGACACTTTTTCAGGGGCTCTTAGGAGCTGCCTCGCATTGGGCACCAATTGCTGCAGCAGCAGGGTGGTGTAAGGGTGCTGCAATATTCCTGAAGAGCGTCCTAAGAAAGATGGCTCAGGGGCACAGGCACATCCTTCTCCCAGCTCAGTGTGTGATGTTCTAGCTTCTTCCTCCAGATAATGCGGACAAAAGAGACTGGAGCTCTGTATGGCATTCCACAGAGGAGGCCAGGAACAGAAGCTCTTCTAAGTGGGGAAAAGCACTCACTTTATCGGGGTATATCTAGGGAAGGTGAGGGGGGGGACAAAACTGGTAACGAATAGGATGCAGGATCGGGGCGGAGCACAAGGGGAGGGACCAATGGGCAACAAGGGATTAACATAGAACCGCAAAGGCCTATGAGGGTGATACTTGCTCACCCTAATCAAAAAGTTGGTAGCTCAGGGGCTAGCTCTGCCGGGGAATGTAACAAGCCTTTCTTTGGCTGGCTCTTCGGCCCACACAAACCTCAGAAGGGAAAAACATTTCACACACACCAAAGATAGTCCTACTAGTAGAAGCAGTTCACCTGCTTGAAAAGGTAGCAATTATGCACATTAAGAAATTTTGCACATTCACACCAGAAAGTGAGCTCAGAATTAGAAGAAATAAGGTGGTGGACAGAGAAGGAAAAGAACAGCAAAAAGTGAGATTCCCACTAAAAGAACCCTAATTCCAGATAGACAAATTTCCTTTGAAAGTACGGCAGAGTATAATATGAAATACAGAAAGTTAATCCAAAATCAAGAAGAGAGATATGACATAGAAGGGTAAGATACTATTAACAAGAAACTAGTTATTCCTTCTCATTTGTTGAAGTCATTAGTGAGGGAAGAACAGCAGAACACGCACTGAGGAACTGATGCTTTGAACACCTATTTAAGTAAAGGAATCTTTACAAAGAATTTATATGCCACCATCACCCAGGTAACCCTGCAGTGTGACAATTACCTTAAGATTAACACTAAAAATATCCCCAAAACTAGGCCAAATTAGTAGGGGCCATAGACCCAGGCAGCACTGGCAAATTGACTTTACAGAGTCCCAAGAAAAGGGGGTTATCATTATTAGTATTGACAGATGTATTTCCAGGGTGAGTGGACACCATTCCCACTAAGACTACCAAAGCTCAAAACGTAGCCAGAGTATTATCACAAGAAATAATACCACACTTCAGATTTCCAACTGCAATATCTTCAGACAGTGGATCACATTTTATTTCAACAATAAGGCACCAGATTAACATTTGCACCTAGGCATAGATTAGGAACTTTGTACCCCATACCACCCTCAACTGAGTAGCCAGGTAGAGAAAATGAATCATTTGATTAAACAGCAAATTGTAAGGCTAGAGCAGGAAACAAATTTACCCTGGCCCCAAGCTCTTCCACTAGCATTTTTGCAGATTCAGACTAAACCTAGAGCCAAAGAAAAGTTCCCTTAAAATGCTTTTATAGAAGGCCATATAAAGTACAAAAGAGAATGTCAATGTCTACTGTTATAAATGATCGAATCTGCAGGCAATTTAAAAAAAAAAATTAACAAAAATTTATTAGATCAGTAACAAAATACAATTTTAAAAAATCCACCACAGCCAAGACAACGTCAGCTCCAGAATCTGGCGCTGGGTGAACCTGGATCCAACTGACAGAGTGCCAGCATTTCCCCGGTGGTTCACCCCGACTGTCTCATACAGCCAGCTTATATCCCATATATTCCACCTGGGGCCGGAATGACAGAATGTCCTTTGTGTCCTTTCACATGTAGAGCTGGATCATATAGATACAAAGCCAGTCCACCTGTCCCAATGACTGTCTGAGCTCCTCCAGAATAGCCTTCTTTCACATGTATCGCTGGGTCCATGCTGATGCAAAAGCCAGTCCCAGTGTCCGTATGGCTGAGAAGCTTAAGCATTTCTGGGAAGTCGACGTTCATGGTCCGGGAAGACTTCATTCTTAAGCTAACGGACTTGATATTATCTTTAGCGTTTTCTAATTAAATAGAAATAGGACTCTGTTCCCAGCCAGGGTGGTCAAGGACATGAGTTGGATTTTTACAATATTTTATACACACATATCTATACAAATAGCATGAATTAACTCTATGTAGATAACAATCCCTCCCTGTTTATTTCACCAATTTATTTCATGCTTGTAATTTGTTAAATTTTTAACTTCCTACATCTACCCATCACCATTGAGGGTTCCTCACAAACGGAGTAGCCTTTTACACTACCCAGTATTCCCCTTGTGGGATGCCCTGATATATTACATAATTCGTTCCCTTAGTTTGTTCTTCAAACTTGGCCAATGCTTCTCCCGCATTGCTGACCTACTTTCTCTCTCCCAACCACATGATTTTGGATGCATCGCTTCCGGAAGCTCCCTCCGAGTCTATGGGAACTATTACAATCTGCATTCCTCGGACCACAGAGTGGATCAGTCTGATAAAGCATGGTATCAGACAAGAGAGGAATAGGACTCTAGCTACTAAACAGAGCACAAGAAACATTACCTTGTTCCATCATGCTCTATCAAATAATTTTTCCCACCATGAGGACTGTAGAATAGAATTCCATTTTTGGACTGGGACATGGGCCACCTTTTTAATCTTGGCTGCCAGACCTCTTATGGTCTCCCTATAATCATCAATCTCAATACAACATTCTGATTAGTTGAATTTTCCACACACTCCTCCCTCCTCGGGCAGCAAGTAGTCTAAAGCAATCCGGTTTTGGTACACAAAGGCCCATACCTGGGTGTGCTGCCGACTCAGTAAATCCAGGGCTTCGGAGGTGTGATTTGAGACAATTTCCATCACTGCTTGTAGTCTAATCAGCCTGTTCAGTAGATAGATCGGAGTCCTATACCCGTAACTTCCATCCTGAGCCCATGTGGCCGGCCCATAATAATCAATTATTTGTGCCACTGGCCACTCTTTTCCCCCCCAGGTTTGTTTTCCACTTATCACTGGTATTATTTTTTTCAAGCCTCTCCTCTCCCTTCTCAGGGTCTTGTATAATGGAGCCCCCACCAGATTACTTTTTGCTCTCAGGAGAGTAAAGAAAATGGGTCAGATCATGCCTAGAGTGCAAGACCCTTTCCATCTTGAGGGTAACTCACTGTATGCCTTTTCCCCACATATCCAGTAAATTCCATCCAGGGCTTTCCATTTTTCATTTATTTTCCCTGGGTCTTCACAGTATTTTCTCACATCTTCCAGGGATTGGAAGGGGTTGGCTTCAGGACTTCTGACCCAGCACAATCTTATTCTCTCATCCCATGCACAATTGGTATCGTTTTTCAGGCTCCAATACCCCAGAGGAGGGGCTGGGTGCCTTGCCTTGTTCTTTGAATCTGAGTTCACCATCAGGGTAGATGCACGTGGAGTGTATCTCACGATCTCAGTGTATTCTTTTCCCTCCCGACTGACACAAATTGTGCTAATCACCGTCTGATATAAGATCCATCCCTCGGGTCTCTGCACCAATTTTGAGCCCTTGGGTTGTCCCACTTCAACAGTTGTTCTGGAGCCAAACCATCCCCTTTCCAAGGCTATTTTTCAGCAGATTTCAGCCCCCCACAAATCCAACAATTTGACAGACTCAGTTCTGTTGTGATCTCTTGCATTAAATCAATAAATAGGTTTCTGTCTGGGAAAGGTAATTCCCCATCAGCATATTGCCTTTCCAGTACTTCATACTGCTCACCCAATGTTTTCAATCTCTCCTGTTCGACTTTCTGTCTCCTCAATTCTGACTCCTTCTGTTTCATTTCTTCAGTTATCACTCTCATCTTTTCCTCAGGATCCTCATTGCTTTTATTTTTCGTAAAGCAGACTACTCTATCATATTGTAGGCACACCCTGTAATCATTTACTGGTGCCAGATCCAATATGAGTGGGTCTTTGTTCAAAGTAACCTTACTGTTAAATTTCATATTCTCTGTTACCCAGTACATTCTCCCATTCATCACGCATATTTCCAGCCTTGTGTTATCATAACACAATGGGTTCACCTGGTGATATGCAATGAAAATTGATTCGGTCTTACCCCCGACCCACATGGTTCGATTACACTGGTTACAAATGGGGGTTGACCTCTGTTCTATTTCTTGTTTCCACTTCACATGCCTGTGATCATTTGACTGTCCGTTCCTTAGCCCAGGCTTGGGATTGATACACCAAGCCCCAATTTCCAATTTACATCATTTCACCTGAGTGCCATTCCTCCAACAGTATCTGCCAGTTCCACTGAGGCATTCTTTTGGGGCTCGGTGTGCCGAGTGTCCCCCGTCCCCTGATACAGGGACCACCTGAGTGCACTTTCTGCACTCATCCACAGACCCCTCGCTTCCGCCTTTCTTTGGGACCTCAGCACCCAGACTCTGTGTCTGGCACATGACTAGGCTCAGGCCAATCAGGATTCCCACTAGGTGTGTTCCTCTGCCTTTGCCTCCGCCCCCTGGGGTGCCACCAGCAGCAAGGAAGACCATCTTTGCGGCAGCAGGAGTAGTCTTTGGGGAAGACGCCCTCGAACCTAGCAGCATACCTCCCCTTAAAGGTGCCCCACTGTGATACCCTGATTGCATTGGAACTCCATGGGACTCTGATGGATTTCCGGCACTCCACATCTAAGATTTCCACTTGAGATCTAAGCTTCCCATGCACCCTGTTTTGAAAGATGGGAAACCACTCCTGTGAGTCTACTTCAATGATACCCAAATTGGTGGCTAAGGTCAGGATATGGTCAGTCAATTCAAGCTCCTCCTCTAAACACTGGGTATACAGTCACTTTGTTCTCTGCCCCCTTCTGCAATGAAGCACAAAAATCCCTTGACAATATTCACACTTAAAGTGCACAAACGGATAACACACACAACCTGACAGTATGCAACTTATCCGCTTGTTGTTGGTCATTTATGAGGACGTTGGAGTCTAATTCCCAAGTCGCCGGGGGAACAAGTGACCTTCCACTTGGGTGCTTCTTCCTACTGTCTGATCTTTTTCACTCTAGACGCGTGCATCCAGCCTTTCTCCGCTGTCCAAATGGCCATGTCTGTTGTCAGGAGCACAAGAAAAGGACCTTCCCAGTGAGGAGAGAGTGGCATCTCTTTCCACACTTTCACAAACACTTTGTCCCCTGGCTGGATTTTGTAAATAGCAAACCCCAGAGGAGCACTCTGTGCTACTATTCCCTGTTTTCGGAGTTCCTGTAAGTTTCTGTTAATTGCAACCAGATATGGTTGAATCTGCCCATCCTCAAACCTGGGGAATGGGATGGGATGGGAATGCTGGTCCCACCAGCATTCCATGTTTATATGGCATTCCATACACATTTCAAACGGTGAGAGCCCCGTTTCTGAATGAGGCATGGTTCGGATATTAAGCAATGCCAAGGGCAGACACTTCAGCCAGGACATCTTTGTTTCTAAAATTAATTTAGATAATTGTGCCTTCAAAGTTTGATTCATTCTTTCCACCTGTCCTGAACTCTGGGGGTGCCACGGGGTGTGGTACTCCCATCGGATGCCCAGCGCATCGGCCATTTGCTTAATAACCTTTGATGTAAAGTGTGTTCCCTGATCTGAATCGACATAGTTCACTACCCCATATCGGGGAACAATTTCTTCTAACAATTATCTGGCCATGGTCTGGGCCATTGTCCATGAGCTGGGGAAGGCTTCCACCCAATGAATCAGTTTGTCTACAATTACCAGTACAAATTTGAACCTTCCCACTTTTGGCAATTCTGTGAAATCAACTTGAATTCTCTTCTTACAAATCCTCCCTGATTTTGGTTTGTAACTCAGCTATCTCCACACAGTTGTGAACTAACTTCTCTGCAGCTTCTCCAAAAAGAAACTGTGCAGGATTCTGGTGGTCCTCAATTCCAAGTCCTGCAAGTGAATCAAAATAGCTTCATATTTTAACAACCTCCCATCCGTGAGCCATTTGTCCACTTTTTGCTGTAGTATGCCCCTCACGCTGTGCAGTGCGAATACTACCAGAGGTGGCCCTAAGGTTACTTTTTTGCTTCTTCCACTAGGAAAGCCACAGCCACAATCGCCTGCAAACACGTGGGCCAACCCCTGCTGACTGGGTCTAAAAGCCGAGACAAGTTTCCTGATCCCCGCCCAGACTTGCGTCAATAACCCATGTGCTGTGTGATTGCTAGTGTCCACAAACAACTGAAAAGGTTTCCTCACATCAGGGAGGCTCAGCACTGGAGCTGCCAAGAGAGCCTCCTTGACTTTCCTGAATTCCTCTTCATCTTTTTGTGTCCATTTTGATCCAATCTGTGGTGGGTTTCTCATAGAGAAATTTCACCTTTTCACTCTAACTTTCAATCCACTGCTGGCAGTACCCCAACAACCCCAGAAGCTGCCGAACCTCCCTTTTTGTCTGTGGGGGTGGCAGGGCAATAACCCCTGCCACCCTTTCCAGATCTAGTTTCTTCTTGCCCGTAGTTAACCAATGTCCCAAGTACCTGACCTCCGGCTCTGGGAGCTGCAACTTTGACTTTGAAACGTTCAACCTGTTTTCTCCTAATAAATTCAAAAGCTCAGTTGTGCTCACCCTTACCTCCCCCTCCCCTTGTCTGGCAACCGACAAGTCATCTACATATTGTAAAAGCTTTGTCCCTCTGGTTGGCACAAAATGACTTAAAACCTGTTCAAGGGCTTAGTTCACTGGTTCACAGCCCGTAAATCCTGCACCAGTCTAAAGCTGCCGTCTGGCTTCCTGACTGCCAAAATTGGGGTGCTTTGTCTTGACGTGCACAGTTCCAGTGTGCCCTTCTTTATTAATTCATCGTTTACTGGTTTCAAACCCCTCCTCCCTTCCATGGAGGGAGCATATTGTTTGACCCTTATGGGGTCTTCTGGTCTCTCAATTTCCACCCAAATTGGTTCTATGTCCAGCCTCCCAGCCTCCCCCGGAACATACCACACACTTGGGTCTATCTTTTCCTCATCTGGAACAGTGAGGCTGTAAAGTCTGATTTTAAGTCGAGATTTTTCCACTGCTAACCCCACTCCCAGAGCAACCTCATATCGCGCCCTAGTAAGTTGAAGTCCGCGTCCTTTTTCAATAAAATACTACCACTGTGCATTGTTTCATGTATTTATTTCTATGTTTTTTATGATTGGAAGCTCAAAACAATCTCCTTTTGCCCCAGTTACCATCATGGAGTCATCGCTCAGAGAGCACCCCTTTGGTAGTTGCAGCACCGTAGTCCATTCCGCCCCCGAATCTACCATAAACCATAGTTCTTCTTTGTAGGGTCCAACTTTTAGTTTTGTCAAGGGCTCCCGAGATGTTCCGGACCCCAGACTGAAAAGCCCCTGACACCCCTAAACCTCTTGAAACATTGCCTGGTCTTTGGCTCTGTTGGGACAGTTCTGTTTAATGTGCCCCTTCTGTTTGCAGTAAAAGCACTCAAAAACCTGCTTTTGTTTGCCTGAGCCCTTCTCTTGAGATGGACCCAGTTTCTTCGACAGTGCCTTTTGTGCTGTGTCTTTCCCCCATTCCTGCTTCTGAGCCTCTCTTACTGCCACCACAAGGACCTTGGCTTGAATTTTCTGCTTTTCCTCATCCCGGCGCATGTATACTTTCTGGGCTTCCTGCCACAGTTCTTGCAATCCCTGCTCCTGCCATCCATCTATCTTTTCCAGCTTTCTCCGAATATCCTTCCAAGATTTTGCCATGAATTGTGTTTTTAACAACACCATCCCCACCGGGGAATCAGGGTCTGTTCCTGAGTACATTCTCAGACCTTTTCAGAGCCTTTCTAACTACTCTGTTGGGGTTTCGTCTTTTCCCTGACATTCCCTAAGCACTTTACTCATGTTTTGCCCTTTCAGTACCGCCTCCCTAATACCTTGAATAACCATATTTCTTAAATTTATCATCTTTTCCCTCCCCTCTTCTGTCTGGGCTTCCCAAGATGGCTTTTGGCTTCACCATCGCTCCTCCCCGGCTTCCCCATTCAGGTTCCGCCTCTCCCATTCCTTGATCGCGGCTAACCAGATTATATCCCTCTCCTCGTTGTTAAACAGTGATCTTAAAATGGCTTGGATATCCTTATAGGTGTATATGCTGGTTCCCAAAAATTCATCCAACCTCTCCGCCACCCCCAAATGATCATCCATTAATTTTCCCATTTCCTTTTTGAACGCCCTTACATTGCTGGTTTCAATCGGGGTGGGGACATATCCAATCACCCCCGGAGCTGCCGGTACCTCCCGTAAGAGATAGATAAAGGGATAGATACCGCGTTTTCCCCCCTCGTCCCCACTCTCTCCCTTGGTGGACCTTCTTTTTCTCCGCCTTGTTCGATGTGCCGGGGGAGATGCATCCCTGGGGACGTCTGTGTCTACTTTTACCTCCTCAGTTTTCGGAGTTACCTGCGGCTGTGGCTGCCCCACGGCTGCGTGACCCTATGGGAGAGCGGATGCCATCGCCTGCTCCGGTGGCGGTGCATTCGCCTGGGCTTGCAGAGCCCCCATCTCAGGAGGCATTCCTGACGCTGCTTGTGGCTGCACGGGGTCGGGTTGTTGCGGGGCCACAAGGTAAGGAGGTAGAAGATTTTCCAATGGTTCCCATTCCCTCCCCGCTTTTGCCACACACTGGCGAGTTCACACTGGGTATAGACCAGAACAAACATAATTCCACATGTCTGCATATTTGAGTTCCTCAGGATCCAGCGGACTGTGGCCAGCCACGTGGTTAAATAGAGACTCACAAGTCCAGTTTTCAAACGTGCCGAATATCAGCCAGACCACGTACCTTGCAATCTCCCTCCCTCCCCATTTTTCCATACAAAAATGAATCATTTTCTCCTTGGACTTTCCCACTCTCCACGGATTTTCATCCCAGTGCTCCAGCATCCACCCCAGGGGACTATCTCTGGGGATTTCTGGTAAGCTTCTTTCAGGGACTTGGGAGGGTTTTTCCTGAATTTTCTTCTGGTGTCTGCTTTTCCCCAATTCCATTTTTTTCAAGGAAAGCTGTGACTTTTCTTACCTTTTCTTGTTTCGCTGGGACGGTCATCTCGAGTCCTGTTTTTCTTTCCGATGTCAGGTTTCCCAGCTTGTGAAAAGCCGCCAGCCTGACCAAGTTGGACAGTGAACCGCTCTGCTGACTCCGGGGCTGTTTTCCTTACCTGTTTTCTCCGGTTTCAGAAGGTGGACAGGCTCCTGGAATTTTCTCTTCTCTTCTCTCCCCTCCTGATCCCAAACGTGACCAGTTTTCCCCCTAGACTCTTCCCCAAGCCCTGGGTCTCGTGTGTTTTGAACGGAAACCTTGCACTTCACCCTTGCCTGACCATGTCCCTCGCAGGATAGTGGAACTGCAGTCTCGGGGCCCGCATTCGCCTCGTGACAATGTCACGTCTGATCACGCTCCACCCACCCACACAATACTTACAGTTCCTTTTCTTGCATGGATCTCTTCGTGCATGTTGAGTTTTTATGGGTGAAAAACCTCGAGTCTTGGAAATTTCTCTAGATCGTTCCGAGCTGAGAATCAGGCCCTTTATGTCACTTGGCTGTGGCTCTGTTTGCAGCACGCGGCTCCAATTACAATCCGCAGCTCCTGTTGCGACTCTTTTTGTGAATCTGATTGGTTTCGGAATTCGATTCCCGCTCAGGCCACTGAATTCAGCAATATCATCGGGTTGTCACCAAATTGTTATAAATGATTGAATCTGCAGCCAAATTTTTTTTTTAAATTTAACAAAAATTTATTAGATCAATAACAAAATACAATTTTAAAAAATCCACCACAGCCAAGACAACGTCAGCTCCAGAATCTGGCGCTGGGTGAACCTGGATCCAACTAACAGAGTGCCAGCATTTCCCCGGTGGTTCACCCCGACTGTCTCATACAGCCAGCTTATATCCCGTATATTCTGCCTGGGGCCGGAATGACAGAATGTCCTGTGTGTCCTTTCACATGTAGAGCTGGATCATATAGATACAAAGCCAGTCCACCTGTCCCAATGACTGTCTGAGCTCCTCCAGAATAGCCTTCTTTCACATGTATCGCTGGGTCCATGCTGATGCAAAAGCCAGTCCCAGTGTCCGTATGGCTGTCTTTCACATATAATCGAGTGGTGCCAGTATTCGAGATGACAGATGCAATCTGTTCCCAATGCCGGTCCTCGGTCCTTGTGAGAGGCTTAAGCATTTCTGGGAAGTCGATGTTCATGGTCCAGGAAGACTTCATTGACTTCATTCTTAAGCTAACGGACTTGATATTATATTTAGTGTTGTCCAGGAACTAATTGAATAGAAACAGGACTCTACTCCCAGCCAGGGTGGTCAAGGACATGAGCTGGATTTTTACAATATTTTATACACACATATCTATACAAATAGCATGAATTAACTGTATATATATATAACATCTACCCACATTAGAAAGGTAACATTGGCCACATACATGGTAGCCTTATGTAAAGAGCTCAGAGAAAATTTTAAAACGTATAGATGGAACTCAGAGCAGCGACATAAATGGATGAGTACATAACATACAGCCTAGAGATTATGTATATATTAAGTCTCTTACAGAAAAAACTTTCGAACCACAGTAAAAAAGGTCATTTCAGCTGCTTCTTACTATTTTCATTGCAACTGAGATCAAAGAAAAGAATGCCTGGATTCACCACCCTTGAGTGAAAAAAAAAAAAAACCAGAAACAGTAACCCCTTAGAGAGTGACACAGGGAGACAATAAACAGAAGATAAAATTTACTCAAGCAAAATAAGTACATTACAGCCGAGAATAAGTAATACTTTTATTTACAAGAGTTTAAATAAGAGAAGTATTTTGTGTGTAATTACAATTAAAATCCTAGAATTGAAGAGTACCTTTATTCAAAACAATACTAAATGGCCTTAGTCCCAACCTTTTATTTGGTACAGTATATCCATGACAAAACATTCTGATATAAAATATTTAAACCTATTAACTGTGGTCATACACAGAAACCAAGTATATAAGAGGCAAGAGTGGCAAAAAGAGAGCCTATAGTAACTTCAAGAGATTATAAAAGTCAAGATCAGAGTAAGATGTTGGATGATCAGTGAAACCACTCATAAGAAACCAAATCAAATTTGTGTTTCAGCCTTTCCGACATACAAGCACCGAGAAGTTTGTGATAGCCCAAGTGAATGCTAGTACAATTTCACATTAGTACAGCCTGTAGAGGTGGCTTGTCTTTGAGCTCATAATGTTATCGAGCTCTCATTTGAATTTATAATAGATGCTACACCTATTACAACAGCAAAGCTTCATACAACTCATGCCAGCGCTCAAGCAGCCCAAACTCAAACTAAATTTAAGATTAAAGTCTATGAAGTAGGACCATAGGTAGTAAAGAATGTGGGACAACAACAGCAGTTATTTAATCCAAAGTGGTCTCCTAAATGTGTTGAATTGCTAATGCAAATCAACATATCAGAAATCCAGCCAGCCTGCTCCTCTTTCCTAAGGACATCCTTTGAGGGCTAGATAATGTAGTTACAAAGACAAGTACATTTCACGAGAAAATATTTTACTACAATATTAAGGACAGTATTTTAAATAAATTTAAATAGAATAAATTAAAAAATATTAATGGACAAGCTAGCCACTAAACCAGGTTATTTATCAAAACTAAAACAGCCCCTACAGACATCCTTATTGACATGAAGAACTAGTCAGTAAAAGGTTTCAAAAGTGGTACCAAAATGAAAAAAGTCTGAGGACCTAGACAAGTTAATAATAGCTGCACTTAGTGTAGTTTAAGATAATGTGTCTTTAGTTGTAAACAAGCACAGTTATAGATGCAGGCAACAACAGCTTTGATCATAGAAGAAAGAAGTGAAAGTGAATTTTCAGTTGAAATTCAAAAAGTTTGAGACAATGAGATTGAGTCTAAAAGAAAATTTCTATCTTAGTAGACTAGAGTAAATATTACCTATGATCCTGCTTCTAATGTAGCCACTACCTTTGTGCTTACTATACATAAACCCACTGCTTATTGTTATCCACCCTATCATTACACTTAGACTAAACCATGACAGAACAGTGCTCTATCCATCAGAACATAGAGCGTAGGCACAAATAGTACATAAGAAGTGACAAACAGTAAACTTAGAATCTTATATTACTGAGAAATGACTAGAGTGCATTTATGAAAGTAATACTGTTGATGCTCAAGATGTGTGTCTTGATCCTGAATAAAGTATTTGCCACTTTGAGATTCATCCAGTCAGTAATCAGAAAACTGTACTTGTGTATACCAGCTGAAGTGGTGTATACTTAAAAATTTTGTGCCTCTGTAGAAATAAACAATGAAGATGTAGCTTTGCCTAGTTAAAAATTATTCTGATTTTTTGTATTTGTAATTTCATTAAGATCATCAGGTGTGATTTTTCGTATCTAGCACCAGTAACATCTCACCAGCTATTCAAACTCAATTAGACAATGCATCACCTACTGTATCACATCATCATCACTGTAATTAGACAGGTTATCACCTACTCATATTAGAACAGACCTTACAATAGTAAGACAATTAAACACCAAGATCTAATTAAAATTTTGAAGAAAATCCAAGAAAATAGAGAGAAAACTCTAATTATTGTCCATCATGATACAAAAGAGAAAAGCAGACTTCTGCAAAGAACAGAACAAAATGCAGATCATCAGTAGGAAAGTGTAATCTTTGGATAGTCACCAACTGCAGCTAAGATTCTTAATATGTTATGTCAACCTATTATCATTTTACTGGTATTATTAAAAATAAGTTTAAAATTCTCTTTTATAATACTTGTTTAGAATTAGAGAATACTACAGTGAACAGCAGTTTTAACCTTTTTGTCAAATGTGCACAGTAAAACTTTGAGATAAATATTATCATAGAGATTTGTAGTAAGTAAAAAAAGTACTCATTTTCTAGAAAAGGAGGGGAATGAGACATAAAGTTAGAAATTAACTTAGAGTAGAAATCAATTTCTCATAGACTAAGTACATTGCTTTACCTTGTTTAGTCTTAACTAAGTTAACTTACTGTGCTTGCAAAAGCCCATTGACAAGAGAATGCAAAACTATTAGTTAAGAGAGCAAAACTATAAGTTCGGAGACAAAAAGGAGTCTAGACTCTTGAGAAGTGCACGTGTGCTTTAAAGAGCAATCCTGTATGCTCCTGGCGCTGAATAAAAATACATACCTACTTCACTACTTCTACCAGTTCTAGTTTTTTTCAACAAATCATTATATTGAGATTATATTAATAAAATAAATTCTCCTGAATGTTGGATTTTTTAGAATGCCTTTCTTTCTTGGCCAGAGTTTTAGGAAAGACTGTTTTTCAGATACACCAACTTTCCAAATCTCTAACAAGATATATGTGCAGAGGTATTAGAACTGTGCATTTGTAAAATTTTTCCTCAAAGGCACACTGAGAAATAAGAGACAATTGGAAAAAGGATACATGTAGTCAGCTGGAGCATGAATGAAAAAGCTTACATATTTGAATGGCTGAAAACAATACAGACTTTAAAATATCTGTAGGTCAGCTCATTACAAGATGCAAATCTTCCTACACTGTCTGGTTAAAGTTGTTTCTAATATTGCATTTCTAGTTCTGGTACTGAATGGTCTCATCTGCATAAAATTGGATGTTACAGACATAAAAAAAAGGATACGATATTAGACCTTAAACAGATTGGAAGAAGTTTCTCTACTGTTATAATCAAATTAGCTTTATTTTGTTCTATAATTGCTAAGCTGGTTTTCCATCTGTTACAATGTAAACTGACATTACTCAAGTGTGCTGTAATTTAAAAATTACTAACATTTACACCATTCTCTCAATATTTTTATAATATTTTTTAATTTTAAAAGTGCTTTATTAAATCACTTTCTGAACCTGTTATATTTTCAAAGCAGGAAAAATATAGTTATTTGGAAATACGTCATTCTAGTCCATGGCAATATTTTATAAATTTATATAAATACACTTTTACTTGAATCTCAGCTATAATCCCTAACATAATCATAGTATTCTTAATATGTATCCTAGGAAAGAAAAAGAATGGCATTCAATATGCTTCAATAACTCTGTCTTAAGGTTTTTTCCTGTGGGCTTGCTGACAAGAAAAAGAAATTAATTTTAGGAATTGAATCTACATAAGATCATAAATCTTGCATTGACTTAGCTATTTAAAATAATATAATGGTTTTATAGCTTCACTAACTGACTGTAAATATACTCCTAAAATTATTTTTTATCAGAGACCTCTGCTTTTACCAGGAGACACAGTTAAATTTTCTTGAAACTAGCAGTATATAAACCCCGAAGCTTCTGTTGAGGGAAGCAGAATTCTTTACAAATAAGGATTTTTCATCTCCAGTTGTGCCAGTAACCCCCATCAGGTTTAAATATAGAAACTAATTATGACAGCAGGGTTTTTCCCATTTTTACTCTGGTGACTGAAAATGTACTAGTCTGTGGAGGGAGGCGACAAACCAGGTACTCCACCATTAGTGGAGGGATGATATGTGCTAACCCTCCCAGACTCATGCTGGACACACTCTCTTGAGTCAGTTTTTCAGGAGAGATGGTGCTACACAAGTTTTGTGCTGTGATGGGTTGTTTCAGCCTTAGGGGCATAATGGATGCAGACACGTTTATGCCCATCAGATCTACTGTGAGACAGTTTTTTACCGCCTCTTGCGTTTCTATGACTCCAGACTTTCTTGCAATCTTTGAAAAGCACCACAATTTCTTAAGCTGGTTTCAGCTGATGTAGGTCTGGGTTATGTTTTAATTTGAGCTGGACACAGGGTCGAAAATATAGTAGTCTTTTTGTTAGTGCTTAGCAGGGCTTTGTAGAGAACCAAGACCTTTTCTGCTTTTTATACACTTGTCATGCTGGTAAGAAAATTAGGGGTTGCATGGGGAGGTTGTGTTATATTGCACTAAGTAGTTATTTAGTTGCTTGCACTGGGTGTTTTGGTAATTCGCACTGTTCACATGATTTGTATCCTATGACCTCAGACCCTGGTCAGTCCTTCCCCCCACCCCTCCCCACTGGTATCCCATTGACTGTGGACCTCTTCCTCCACCCGCTGCCCCCCCACCCCACCCCATCCTCCCTCCCGGCTATAAAAGTCCCCTGCTACTGGGTACACTCTCTTTTGCCATGTGTCTGTCTGTCTCTTGTGTCTCTTGGGATAAAGAGAGAATGTTACCATGTGGAGAAGAGTGGTTCTCGTCTTTTGCTTTCATCCGTGTAAAATCATGTGGGCTAGGGTCAACAGCTAGCTAGAGTGGACCCAAACAGCCTGCCGAGAAACGGTCTTACAGGGCTGAACAAAACCAAATCCTACATTTACATTTAAGATCACTGCTTTTATTGTTATCTTTCAAATCAACCAACTGAAATCCAAAACACATAACAGCAACAGAGTGTTTTCTATGCATTATGACAGATCCCCGTAATTAGAAATTATTATGAAAAAAATTATTGCTGAGAGTTTTTTTCTCATTGTTTTTAATTGTAGTGTGTTGGTGAGACAGTTTCAGTGGAGTAGTGGTAGAATATAGGAGCTCTGTAGATCAGAGTGTTTGTCAGAATTTCATATCCACAATCCAACCTGATTTATATTGCTCACTGTAACCAATGTCCTATTGCTTTGAATTTAAGAATAGACTGGTAAGTAATGGGACATATTATGGTTGTCACATAATATTCAGGGAGTTACTTATTTTCTAGCATAAGGAAAAAAGCAGTTAGTTAAGCCTAAAAAATAAGTTAAAATATAATTTCTAGTCAGCCTCAGTTACTATAATAGTGAAGCTGGTAAAAGCATATCATCTACACTTTGCACTGTGCCTAGCAGACCTAATTTTCATTTCAAAGAAACTGCTATTGTCAAGCTCTGAAAAAACCCTAGGGAAAATTTGTCAAATTCCTAGGGAAACCCTTCATCAAATATCCTATTATTCCATGATTCTCTAGCTGGACTGGAGAAAATTTCTGTTTTTCTTTGATAGTAAACTAGACTTTTTTACTGAAGGTGTAGGGAATATTATTTATAGGGAAATATATTAGGCAGGAATATCTTTGAATTTTGAAACTGAGGCAGAGCACAACTTTTTAGAGTGCTGAACATTAACTCTGGCACATAAATTACATCCTTCATTTTATGGTTCAGAAATATAAAGACTGATATAATATTGTATAATAAATGAAGCATACTAATGCAGAAAAAGTCATTATCATATTATAAGAATGCTCATGCTGACCCTGTAACAAAACCCCTGTAATCTAAGATTTGATCAGGTTTCTCAAATTTTGGCGCAAAATACAATTGTGATCTCACTTATGCAGTAATTGGTTTCAGAAGTATTTATAAGCAAAAGGCATATTGAAATGATGAAAAATATATAGTAAAACACCACAATAAAAACATATGCAGTTAGTTTCTCATCAGAGGAGGTGAAACTTTTTTATTTGTGATTGATAGTAGTGTAGGGGAGAGAGAAGGAAAAGTTTAGCTATGCTTCACAATGTAATGATTATGCAAATTGCAAAACTTTATCATAACTTTCCCTTTATGCCTTCAATGGTTTTCCCCCTACTTTTTCTCACTGCGTCATTATTTCTAGTCTTTGTTAGACTTCCTCAGTTCCTACACAGAGCAGGAGCAGGTTGCCAGTATTTCATTATTTTTACATTCTTTAATGCAAAGAAGTAGCTATAAAAAATTTTAGTTGTGTATTTCTGAATTAAAGTTCATTATTGAAGTGTATCTTATATTATAGGAACATAGGGCTGGGATCAAAGAATCTTTTTTTTTTTTTTTCATAAATTCTCCAAAAGTTTTGATTGTGCAATTTTTATGCCCTGTTGGGTGAAAAGTTAAATTCACTATATATAGAGCTTTAGCATTGGTTAGGCAGTTTTCAACTGCTCACTGCTATTTTGTGCTATTGAGTGATGCATTCTTTTTCTTTATGCCTTTATGTTAGGCAGTTGTTTTGCCCACTGTCTAAAAATTGATATTTAAGTGTCTGCTGGAGAGATATAAATATTCAGAGAAATACTCTGGTCAATAAAATATCTGTGTTTTCCATTTGCATAAATACTTTTCAGTAGTACACCCACAGATGATTGTTTCATTTAAAGGTGAAAAGATTTTTTTAGCCCTCATTATATCTTGCAGAATATAATTATCTTTTTCATAAATCTATCAGATTGCATCTTTGCAGGGCTATTTAATTGAAGGAAACATGCATGATCAAAATGAAGGTGGTAAGAAAAATGTAACATTATTATTACATATGAAATCACACTAAAAAAAGCTCATTTAAAAAGTTGATGGCTTCACATCATTTTCAGCCTGCTTTCAGAGTAAGCAGTGAAATTTATCTTTCAAAGAGTATGCTATACTGTGATATTTTCTGAGAATATTTATGGAGGTTTTTTCAGCCCATCTTTATTAGAAAGCTTAACATATTTCCTCAGTCTTTAGGACACATAGAAATTAAGCAAAAGTCAAGCATTCATTTTACATATAGTTCTGTGATAGTTTCCAATTATACTTCTTCTGAAACTGTCCAGCTTTGCTCCAGCCTGAAAACTCAGACCATCACCTGAAATCCCACGCTGCTGCCACTTTGGGAGGAGGATGCAGCAACACTGTATCCTGGCTCTGAGCATCGGGAAAAGCTGAGCAGGACTCTAAAATCCACCACCTTTCTGCGCAGCAAGAAGTCTTCAATATCTAACAATATTCATTCCTTTTCCCATGCCTGTGCACATTCTGCTTGTTAAAATGACAGGTTAAGAAACAGTTCCTACCAACATTCTCCTTTCGTTTTGTGGGGGAGCACCTGATAGAACTTCTTTAGAAGAGACGCCCCTTTCAGGATGATTACTCTTAGCTTGTCTCAAACCAAGACAGCTGCATACACATTATTTTTGATATACTAATAAATATCTGCTTCATCTCTCATTTACTTTTGGATATTTAAATTAAGCATTTCTGAATAATGAAGTGATATGTTCGACATTTTCTGCTGTGATAAATACTGTAAGCTGAGCAGGGTGAGAAAATGATACTATTAATTGTATTGGTATTGCAAATATAACTATTGATTTATTTAGTGATTATAACTAGAAGTTACTGCTACTAGGGACATGACTTTCAGGAGAAGAACTTCTGCTTTTTATGTCTGGCCATATAAGCAAGTGCTGCCTTCTAGTATCGGTGAAAATCAGGAATAGTTGTACTGTAATAAGTGGGATGCAGATAATTAAAAGTATATTAAAATAAAAGAAATTCTCTTGAACTACACTGCAAATCTAACTTAGATGATCATTATGCTACCTCTCCTCCTATGCAGTAAACCCCTTCATTTTTGTCGTTGTTCCACTTAAATATTTTAATGTTCCACATGATTTGGGATGTGTTTTGGAAAGCAGTGAATTTGACAGACATTGTCTTGGCCATTTTAGTAGATATGAGATGTCAAGGTAATAGGGTAGACTAAATCCTAGCCTAGCAGACCCGCTACATTAGGGCTGTGTCCAGAACAGCGAAATCAAAAGGAATTAAAATGAAATTCTAAAATTATGTTGCCAAACTGTCGATTCACTCCCAATATACTTGTAGAACAGATTGGTTGAGGTAAGAATGAAGCTCTGCAGGTCATCTTGTCCTGGTTCAATGCTCTGAACAGCTGCAGCAGCTTGATCATCTACAGGTGGGTTTTGAACACCTTCAGTGATGCAAAATGCACAGATTCTCTGGACAATATGGGCCAGAACTTGTCACCCTCAGAGTGGGAAAGTGTGTCAAGATGTTTAACAGAAGCTTCCCATACTTCAGTGTGTGCCAGCCACCATCAGGGTGAAGACAATTTTCCTGATACCTACTCTAAATCTCCCCTGATACAACTTCAGCTAAACTTTTTAGTTTATCTATCAAAATTTTAATAGCCACTGAATGCCTTATTTACATTTCTTTGCAATATTTAGTGTGTAAAATACAGATCTTCATTCCTAGCCCCTGATCATGATTCTGAGTCCTATCAAGGTAAATGGTGTCTTGCTTGATGTGGCAGTGTCAACAGTGGGTGTTTTACTGCTTTAAATAATGCCATCTAAAAAATTAATAAAGCAGATGTCTGCAGTCTAGGTGGCAGAAGAGGTGATGGTTGACATTGTGATCATAAGAGTGTAAATGTAAATGTAAATGTAAATGTAAATCAAGTTTTGGCATAGAGAACATTATTAAAAGTTTTGATTTGGGAGACATGCTTCCTAGTATCTTTGTGAGGAAGCTTTCCAGATAGCTTTTCTTAGCTATCAGGAGAGTATTATTTTTAATTATCATGTACATTGACAGTCAGGATATTGCTATCTTCTCTTTTCCTAAGAACTATTTTAAAAACCTTTACACCTGAACAATTTTTTTATATAGAAATATAATAACTGGGAAGTAAGTACTGGCCAAAGGGAAATGAGAAGTGAAGAAATTTGAAGCTGGAAGTGGACAGCAGGGAAAATTAAAATTAAAGTGTCTTAAAACTGCTTTGGGATGAGAGCATTCAGCATAGAGACCTTGTAAATAAGTTTATTCTCAGACAACTTTAGTGACACTTAGCAACAGAGAAGAAGCAAACTGAAGGGATCTAGATCTTTATAAAGACTAGCCAAAACTGGAGAAGACAGGGACACTGAAATGCAGTTATTTATAATAACTCTAGAAACAAACCTGTCTAGTAACATCTTAGATTTTGATTCATCTTTGAAGGAATCTAATTAATTCTGTCAGGAGTATTGGTTATTGGTTCTTGATACTGAACTTGGCGAATACAAAAAAAAACCTGCAGAGAAAACTGGTATTTTTTCTTAATGGTTTTAAGACACTAGTGCTTATGTGACGCATTTTTTTATTAAATTGTTCCAGATTGCAAAGCAAGATGTATTCTATTGCCATCTGTATGGCAGTTGTCTGGTGTCAAGTGGGCAATGCTCCTTATCTCTCTTCCGGAGTGATCATAATCAATAGGGAGACATCTGCTGATAAAGGGCTATTGAATGTCACCACATGACTGATAAGAACTATAGCATCCCATTGTGAGATGCTCTGCCCAGAGGGAGGAGCCAAGCAGTGCCATGCAGATATAACCTGCAAGATTTCTGACACCAACTTAGCTTTTGCTCCACTGGACTCCCCAGAGGAACAGCAGCTGCTACTTCCACAGATCTGTGGAGGAAGAATACACCCCTTTCCTACAGGACTCCCCTGCTCCAACAGAACCACGCCTGACACTCCAGGAGGACTGCAGCCCCTTTTCCAACTGGACTGCTACCAACACCCTGACCCACAGGGTGTCAGGTTGTGTTCTGACTCTGACAGTGTTGTTCTAGTGTATTGCATTGTTGTATTTCATCATTTTATATTTTTTCCTTTCCCTATTAAAGAACTGTTATTTCCTGCTCCCATGTTTTTTGCCTGAGAGCCCCTTATTCATGCCAATTCAGAGGCGTGAAGAAGGTTTGCATTCTCCCTTTCAGGGGAGGCTCCTGTCTCCTTTAGCAAGCAGCTGTCTTTCCAAACCAAGACATAAATACATGACAAAACATGTTTTTTAATGTTAAACCAATCCTAGATTCTGTCTTGTAATGTGTTTATTGCTAAGCCTACATAAATTTGCTGACATCTTACAATGAGGCAAAGATATTTCAGACATAGCTCGCATTCCTCTTAGTTTAAGACACTTTTCATTTTTGATCAATGAAGCCCAGGTTTTCAACTTTGAGGACCTTTTTATGAATCTAGAAATGTGTTGCATGATCCATAAATATTTCTTCCTTTCAGTTCTGTCATTTACCCATGTATGGTAGGATGCCTCCCCACCCTATAAAGTCCTATCTGTTGCTAATCAGTTGATATAATAATTCAGGGCATATTCCCTCTCCCATTAATTTACTAATTGTTGAAATAACTCTGTCAATACAGCTTCACTGTAAATCTCAAAACCTATCTCAAAACAATATTTCAGTTCAAAAATAATATCAACAGGATGAAAAGTACTTCTGAGTAAGGGAGGATTAAGAATGAACCTTACAGAAGAATTTCTGGAAATGTCCTGATCATTTGAATTTCCTTTTTCTGGATCTCTTCTAGTAGAATATGCTTTTCCATGGGGAAAGCACAGAATCTCTCTGAAGGTAGCAAACACAAGTACACAAAAATCAATTACGCTGCATGGAGCATATTCACACAGAAGAGATTTTATTGCTTTCTTTTTTCATTAAGTGAGCTAACTAAAGCAAGAAAAGATGGGCTGCAGCTCTTTTGATGTCTCAGGCATCTTCAGTAAAAAGTGTGAAAAAAAGAAACTTTCATCCATTCGTTTTCTTAGTTGCCTTACATGTAATCTGCCCTATAGATGACTCTACAAATAAGCTACAGGTATTTTTGATAAACTTGCCTTTGTAAGAAATTGATGGCATGGCTTACTGGTACAAGAATACAGGTTTCAGAGTTCTGAAGTCACACTGGTAAAGGTAGATAAGAAAGAAGAGAGAATTTAAGACTTTTTGCGATTAGCAAATGAACACAAATGAGTTAACATGCACCAGGTACAAAGGAAAACAGTTTTCATCACCAATCACTGTGGGACACCTGCCCACAGGTAAAATTAAATTATCTATATGTGTTCTTCAGAATAGAAAGCATTTTCTGCCTGGAATTCTGGCTATACTTTTGTGGTAAAAAATACAGGCAGGTCTTATTTTACAGACTACCTTCAATATTTGATTTGCTCTATACTTAAAAGAAACAGAGTTGGGTTGAAATAAAGAGTTCTTTAAGTGTGTCTCAACATGGATGCATCTGAATAAAAAGGCAAATATTTACAGCAATAGATATTTAATAAGGGGAAAGAGTTAAAAGATCTCTTCTAAGGTTTGCCCACGCAAGTCATCAAGATAGGAAATTAAATTATGTTGATTATGTGTGTTCTTACATATTTTTCATAGGGATGATACAGCATTATTAACACTAACATTTTGATGTAGAGAAAAATAATATCATTGTTATAATGTATCTCGGAAAAGCAGTTATATTTAATTACTTTCTGAAAAACCTAGATGGGAGTAGAGTTCATAATTGTTATCAAATGTATCCCTCCTTTGTGTATGTCTGTTTCTTTCTTTGGTTGGTTGGTTTGGTTTGGTTTAGTTATAGCACCTGGATATTAAAAAAATGAAAGTTGAAATTTTGAAGACCAGAACAGAGATTGGCAAATATGTATATTCATGGGCACACAGACTAGGTTTTATCTGACTAAATTTAAAGATGTTTTTCAGGACCTAACTTTCTACTCCCTGTATAATCAAAGAAAAGACACAGACTCTCTAGAGAATATTTAGATTCATACCAACAAACATTTCTAAGTTAACTGGAAATTGCTGAATTTAGTCTCCATCAGGGTACAAGATGAATCATTTATCAATAAGCTTTGCTAAAAGTACCCTAGATTGACTGTCTCACATATAAACAAGAAGAGCTGGAAGCCATGGTGCAAGAGAAAAACTATGATGTTGTCGCCATCACAGAAACATGGTGGAATGACTCAAATAGCTGGATGGCTACAAGTTTTTCAGAAGAGTCAGGAGAAGGAGAAAAGGTAGAGGGGTGGCCTTTTATATTAGGGAGTATTTAGATACCATTGGTATTGAAACTAACAAGGGTGAAGTTGAATGCCTATAGGTAAGAATTAAGGGGGAAGGCCAAAAAGATGACATCCTACTGGGAGTCTCTTATCATCCACTCAAAAAGAGAGGGTGGACAATGTATTGCACAAGCAGCTGGCAAATGCTTCAGGATCACCAGCCCTTGTTCTTGTGGGTGATTTTAACCCACCAGACATCTGCTGGGAACTTAATACAGCAGAAAAGAGGCAGTCCAGGAAGTTTTTAGTGTGCATGGAGGACAATATCTTGTCACAATTGGTGAGTGAGCCCACTAGGGGAGGGATTATGTTAGACTTGTTTGCAAACGGAGATGGACTGGTGGGAATGTGGTGGTTGGAGGTTGCTTGGGGCATAGTGATCATGAAATTATAGAGTTTTCCATATTTGGTGCAATCAGGAGGAACTTCAATAAGACTATTACATTAGACTTCTGGAGGGCAGATTTTGGCCTGTTTAGGAAACTCATTTAGAGAGTTCCTTGGGAAACAGCCCTTAAAATCAAAGGAGTCGAGAAAGTTGGGTCCTTGAGGGCACAGGACCTTGAGGGCACAGGACCTTGAGGGCACAGGAACAGACTGTTCCTGTGTGCTGAAAGATGAGCTAACAAGGCAAACATCCAGCCTGAATGGGCAACTAGGTTTTGAAAAGAGAACGCGTCATCTTTGGAAGGAGGGTCACATTTCTCAGGAAGTATTTAAGGGGGTTGCCAGAGCATGTAGGAAAAAGAATTGGGAGACCAAAGCTCAGTTCAAACTTAATTTGACAACTTCTGTAAGGCATAATAAAATATGTTTTTACAAATATATTAATGGTAATCGAAGGGCACCAACCTTTGTTCTCTATTGGATGTGAGAGGAAACTTAGTAACTGCAGATGAGGAGAAGGTGGAAGTGTTTTATGCCATCTTTGACTCAGTCTTTAGTGGGAAGTCTATTTGTCCTCAGGACAACTGTCCTCTTGAGTTGGTTGATGGTGTCAGGGAGCAGAATGTTCCCCGTTATCCAAGAGAAGGTAGTCAGAGAACTGCTGAGCCGCTTGGATCTATGGGCCCATATAGGATACATCCCAGGGTGATGAGGGAGCTGGCAGATGAGCTTGCAAAGACACTCTCCATCATTTACCAAGAGTCCTGGCTCACTGGTGAGGTTCCAGATGACTGGAATCTGGCCACTGTGACGCCCATCCACAAAAAGGGTGGGAAGGAGTGTGCCTGTCGCGATGGGACATGAAAGAACACAGGCGCACACCACTGCTCTCAAGGTGAAGAGCAAAAAAGGGGAAGTTCATTTTCTGACTCCAACATATATAGTTTTCCAAAAGTGACAATGGATTGGAGGGTGACAGTACCACCTCTCCAATGACACTGGACAAACCAACAGTCCATCAAAGTTCTCCTCCTCCATAAAGGAATGCAAAACAATGTGCTATTTACAGAAAGTGTGTGAGAAAGTTCTCTAAAAGAATGTCAACATCAGAAGGCTTAGAAATTCTTAAAAAATCAGGGCGACAGATGCTGGTAACTATAGACCAGTTGGCCTGACCTCAATACCTGGCAAGGTAATGGTGCTGTTTATATTGAATGACACGACACTGCATTTTCAGAATGGCTAGATAGCATGGGTTTAGGAGGGGTAGGTCATGTTTGACCAACCTGGTAACCTTTTATGACCAGGTGGCCCACCTGGTGTGTGCAGGAAAGGCTGTGGATGTTGTCTGTTTGAACTTCAGCAAGGCCTTTGGCATTGTTTCCCACAGCATACCCCTTGAAAAGCTGGCAGCCCATGGCTTGGACGTGATCACTCCTTGCTGGTTAGGAACTGGCTGGATGGTCAGGTCCAGAAAACAGTGGTGAACAGTGCTGCATCCAGCTGGCAGTCACCAGTGGTGTCCCTCAGGGGTCTGTGCTAGGGCCAGTTCTGTCCCATTTTTTAATTAAGGACATGAATGAGGGTGTTGAGTATTTAATTAGCAAATCTGCAGATGACACTGGGAGCATGTGTCAATCTGTTGGAAGGTAGGAGGGCTCTGCAGAGAGGTTGGATGGATGGATGGAATCCAATATGATGACATTTAATTAGTCCAAGTGCCAAGTCCTGCTTTTTCGTCAAAATAACCCCCTGCAATGTAATAGGCTGCGGATGGTGTGACTAGACAGTGCCCAGGTGGAAAGGGACCTGGGGGCTCTGGTCGACTGCTGACTGAATATGAGTCAGCAGTGTGCCCTGGTGACTAAGAAGGCCAACGGCATCCTAGCCTGTATCAGGAATAGTGGGGCAAGCAGGACCACAGTTTAATTACAATTTGTGCTATCATCTCTAAAATTGCAAAAATAATCTTTGGCAACCTGTAGGAAAGAAATTCCCATTCTATTATCAACAAAGCATCCCTCTCAGAGAGGTCCCATTGAAAAATGAGACCATAAAGTCACATTTTTTAAAGAAGGAAGTCCAGGCTGAAGAGGTCATGAAGCAACCTCCAGGAGCCCGATGTCTTCTTGTGGATGACAAATACTGGTGAATTCCAGGGACTATTAATGGGTGTGATGTGACATTGCTGTAATTGTTCCTTTACCAATTATTAAGGATATTTAATTTTTTCTCTGTTTAAGGCCATTGATCAATCCATAGAGAATGATCAGTTTTCCAGTTCAGCTTTAAAGTGGTAGGTTTTGGCATGATTTCCATCACAGGCCCCCTTCCAGTTTTGCTCCCCATTGGGACAGGACATCTCTCCCCAATATGGTGAGAGGCTTCTGAACAACAAAAGGACATACTGTTGCTATCCTTCCTTCAGGATCTGTAATGTTAATCATAGATGCAATTTGCAAACACACAGTAGCACCTCCAGTCCCTGTGAGGGAACCTGCAGGAGCTACCAAATTCCAATCTCGGGGCCAAAACATGTGAGAAATTACACTGACATCTGCGTCAGTGTCCGGCTTGCCTCTAATGTAAATCATTTCATCATGGTGAGTCAGGCTGCAAGTCAATACTGGTTGGTTGTGGTCCAACCATTGCACTCAGGACCTGAGGTTCCAAATGGCACAGACATCACTGAATTCTCTGGAAAGTTGTTTTGCTTCGGTAAAAGAAATGCAATAGCTATAGGTGTTTTTGGTGGAATTACCATAGGAGCATTAAATGCAAGAACTAATATCACTAGCTCTTCTTTACAATTTACTGAAATAACAGCTGGAAGGACTGAAAGTCTGAAAATTTTGTTGCTGGCCTTGCCTAGAATCAAAAAATCTTGTCTTTTGTTGAAAAAAACTAATAATTGTGGTAGGAATGCTTTCATAACAAAAATTATTTAAAAGGTGTATCAATTTTGAGGAGGCCAATTCACACCTTGTACCTGAGGGTATTGAGCTGGGTCCTTTTGAGGGATGGTTGACTGAGGATACCTACTGAGGTAACAGTACCATTTGACTGGGTAATTGACTGTAAGGAGGTACCACTACTTGTATCGAGGTGTGGTGGTAATCTGCACTCTTTTTTGAGATTAACAACAAAGATTTGCCATCAATTTCAAATTGAGAATGACAGTACTTTGCAAGATGCTTCCCTTTCCGACATTGATGGCAAATAGAAAGTTGTTTAGGTTGGATTGCTGTTGTAGGACAATCCCTTTTCATGTGCCCTGGTTTACCACAAGCAAAGCAACAAGCCTTTTTATCAGAGTCCAACTGTACAGCAGGAACAGATTTTTCAAAAATTTTTGTTTGTGCTTCTAGGGCTTTTTCAAGCTTTTCCATTTTTTGTCCCAAATTTTCTCCCAATTTTTTTCCCAAATTATCTCCCAATGTTTTTCCCAACTTTTCTTGAGATCAACAATCTGCTTTCCAAAAGCATTGACTTGCACATTAGCAATATGCCGTGGAGATGTGAGCTTACAGCAAGCTGTTAGCATCTGTGTTAAGTTAAAATAATTTTTTAATGTTCTTCCTCTGAGTTCTTTGTTATCATGGTGAGAAAGAGTTTCATAGTGTGTATTTACATCATTGTGACCATATCTTACAGGGAAGGCAAGGCATTGTTCATTTGAATCCAAATTTTTTTCTAAATTTTGGATCAATATTAGACCATTTAATTAGTGGAAAATGAGGATTTACCTCTGCTTTAGACTGGGGTTTTTTTCTCTCTCACCACTGTTGTACCTGACACAGAAGAACAGGGAGTGTTACCAGCTGTCCTGGGAACTCTGCCAAGAAGGGCAGGGGAGCAGAGCTCCACATTCCTCATAGCCTCTCCTCTGCTGGAGGGAGAGGCTGTGGAATGTATTGCCGCGGAAACAGGAAGAAAGCCACTGCGAGCTTCGATCTTGGCTTCCCCAACAGGTAATGGCACAGGCTTCAAGGCTTCTAAATGAACTGTCTGTGTCTCCACAGAAACTCTCTTGAGGTCTCCTGCCTCCACCGTATCCATCTCTCTGGGCAGAGCTATTCTGGCCCTTCTTGACCCCTGGCTGCCACCCACCACCTCTGTCTGCCCCCCTGGCTGCTCTCTGCAGGCGGAACCAAGTCCAAAGACCCCCACCACCTGTAACTGGAGGCTGGGGAGCTAAAAGTGGCAAAAACCCTGGAAGAGGCTTGGCAGAGGAATATATTATGAAGAAAGTCCTCAGAACTGCAAAGCAAGCTTCCAGTCTGAGTCCACTATGAAGGAGTGGCTTCCCGTGAAGGGGAAACAGTAGCAGGGGTGACCCCCCACAGCCCCTCAGTCAGGCAGAGCAGATCCAGAGCCCCCGTTGGCAGACCCTGCCAGCACAGTTTCAGAACAAGATCCAGACATGTCACCGACAGAAGAAAAGGAGCAGGACACAGGAACAACAACACCTGTTTTCCAAAGCTTCCACAAATTTTCATCTCCCAGACCTGTTTGACTCCCAGCCTCCCCAGAATGTGACTACTGACCCCCCAAATTCTCAGAACACAACAAAAATCCCAAATTCTGCTTTCCCAGAAACTGGGGGTGGATGATTCCGTAGAGGAATGGGAAGATGCCGTGTATCAGCACCAGTGACACAGGGTTTCGCAGAAGAAACAGAGGACATCACCAAAGATGGAAGCTGATTTAGTTCACTCTTTTTGGGAAGTGGGGCCTGGGGAAACTTCATATACGCCAGGAGAAGGTAAGGAACCCTGGCAAAACCCAAAATCCCGTCAGAGAAGGATGAAGGCTCAGTACCACTCAGAATTAAAGTCCCAGAACTAAGTACCTTTTTTCAGTGTTTTAGAAAGTCTCTGTTGCAATCATTCTTTTTAAAGCTATACACTAAAGCTCTGGAGACAGGCATTATTTTGACTGAGGTCTCTATTTAAGAGAGACTAGATTGTAAGTTTTCCAGTTTATCTGGTCCCAGAAATCAAAGGTAAAAGCAGACTTCAAGCCTATATTTTGAGAATTTGCTTTTACCCAGATTAATAAGACTTCTAGTTCAATTTTTGAGTTGTCTGAATGTCCTTTATCCTGTAAAACTGTCTAAAGCCAACAAAAGACATCCCATTCTGCTTTAGAGAAATTGTTTCTCATCTCGTTACCCAGGAGCACCCAAAGTTGCTATTTACTACTTAAAAGTATATCAGCTGCAGACGACAAGGGGGATAGTCCATTCCCCCTTTTAACAGCCTGGGCCTCCAGCACTGGAACTGTCCATGGTCTTCTTTTTGATTTTTTATATTCCTCTAATCTCTAATTCCTAACACATGAGGAGCACCATTTAATGCCAGCCACGGGTTTATATACAAAATCACAAATAGGACGGGACTGCTGTGGAATGGGTCTTGAGCTGTTTATTTTCCAGCATCAGTCTCATTACATTGTTAGGACAATGGGAAGATTCCAGCAGCTCATATCCTCAGCAGCAGCCAAAGAACTCAATGTTACAACTCACTTTAAAAGTTTTTTGACCAATCACACAAAGCAAAAGCATATTGACAGTAGTTTTATCCAGACACTATAAGCACTTCTGTTAAAATAATGCCTGCTTATTTCGAATACAATACCTGCTTGTAAGCCTTAAGCTACAATGCACAGAGCTCCATAGTTAAGCTTAGAACTTCCTAATATCTTGCTAGATATGCTTTTTGGCAGCTTAGGGAGTTATTTTAGTCAAGAGTTAATAAACAGACCATTGTTTTATTTGTCCTTACTTTCTACGTCTCATATAACTTTTCTGCTGACAAATCTTATGGCTGCTGCTTAGCTCTAATCACAGTTCTGCTGTTTCTGAAGCCTACCTCTGCAGCTTTCCCAAAACCCTCTGATTTTAATGATTCCCGCATAAATGACTAATGTGTGCCCTTCTCTTCATGTCTTAGGGGTAGCAGTGCATACTGTTATCAAGGGCCTCATTGAAGGTATCTTATTA
Source organism: Fringilla coelebs (assembly GCF_963513975.1). Classification (NCBI taxonomy): domain Eukaryota; kingdom Metazoa; phylum Chordata; class Aves; order Passeriformes; family Fringillidae; genus Fringilla; species Fringilla coelebs. The sequence continues at coordinate 44,040,383 of NC_140031.1, forward strand.
GCATGGATCTGTAATATTAAGTATAGTTTTGACTTTGATGAAGTAGTGCCATTAATATCGAGTCTCATTTTATCAGCTCCTATACAGGAGAGTAAGATGGCCTTTTTACTACCCAGCTAAACATTTTTGACTTGCTATTTTCCATGTTTTTTGTTACTCACTTGTGAGCCCAAGTAATGTACAGAGTCTTCAACTGTGAACAACAAATGACTTGTTAACAGATTCAGCAGGAGAGTATCAATTTTTATTCGACAGTTTGCTTCTTTCACTCTATAATATCTAAAATGCTTCAGCTTGGCAGGTTAAAATTTTCAGTCAATAACAAAAGAGTGGGGAGAAAAAAGCGCAGGCATGGCAGTAGGCAGTGTGTTTGGGGCAGTGGGAAACCTTGGATTTCTTTTATTTTACAGCTTTTTCATTCTTTACTGCAGGGCTCAAGGCAAGCAGGGAATATAAAAAATTGTATTTTGTTTTCTTATTGTAAATTTTAATGATAAGCTTCTGGAATATGCACAGAGCATTGTGTTGTTTCAGAAAGCCCTTTACTGGAAGTAGTAGCTGAGCAGAAGACTTGCCTGGCAGCTGGAGTTATGAGAAGGGGATTGGGGGGAATTGGTTTATTTCTAAGGTGAACCACAAAAAAACTGTCACCTTTTAACCTTTCTTTCCTCCTATTTTCCTGAAGAAGAAGGAAGAAAATAGGAGAAGGCAAAGAAATAATGAGGGTTGTTTTTTTTTTTAATTGCTCATGAAACCAGATGGAAGAAGGTGAGCACTGAAAGAACATACTTTCTAGACTTTGCTGTATTTGCAGAATGTATTGCCATAACTTTTGCAACAGAAATAAATGCAGCGGAGATAATTCATAGGAAGACCTGTGCTCTACTGAAGGACCTGATGATCCTTCTCAGGACCATCCTCAGGATTAGCTACTCCTCTTCTTGCACCAAAGCTTTCCTCTTCCCTAAATTGTGACTATGTGAAATATGCACCTTTCTTTTTTTCTCTGATTTCATAAACAAGAGCTTTTTTAGCAGAGTGATATTTGATACCTGGTTAGTGGAAACAGAAAACCAGAAAATTATTTAAAATTATGTTGTATTTATTACTTGTTTTAAACTTCCACATTCTTGTGGAGGTAATGTTTATGATGCCTGAATAACTGGGTTGGCAAAAGCAAGAAACCTCTGTGAGAAACTACTCTCATTTTCAAAATTTCAAAAGTTTATTAAACTTTAACAAAATACAACAAATGACTCAATAAGGAGAAAGAACAGCACTAGGAGCATGGAACTAAATTGCCAGGTGCTCAACCACAAAATATATACTTTTATACTCCTGGTGTTGCATCAGGTAACCCTAACCCTTCCCAAAGTCTGTCAGTCAACACTTTGTTATCCCAAGGTGGCTGCTTTCTTGCAACTTGACTGAAGGGCAGGAGTTGACATGCTCCACCTCCTAGGAACAAGCCTGCCCTCCCCCCAAATGCTCTGACTACTAGACTACTAATGCAACAATACAAGAGGTGGGGGGGGGGGGGGGGGAGGAAAGGGGACTACAGGGAGAACATATCACAATAACGTAACTATACATCAGTAAAACTTCTCTTAACATACACATAAGATTTGTCCCTTAATTGTGTCAACCAACCATCACATTACCCATTTACAAACCTCCCTTTTCTATAATAATTTGGCTCGAGCAATTAATTCTCATTTTCAATTTCTGTGATCCACTCCTACTTCTCTTGAGTCAAAATTTAATTTTGGATGAGTCATAATAGCATCTGTTGGATATGAGTGAGGGCAGTGGGAACAGGAAAAAAAACCCTCAGGTTTTTCTTAAGCACAATGATTGGTGGAATTGGTGACATGACCTGGTTGGGGAAGACAAAGGGAATCACAGAGGTCTGGTATGGCTTTTTACCCCCATCTACCGTGCCCATGAAGTTGTTACACATAGCAAGATGTGGCAAGTACAAAGGCCAATTCGGTCTTGCCCTCTAGTCTGTTGTATTCTACTTGTCAATTATATGCATATTGGATTCTGGAGGGAAAAGACAATTGAGGAATTACAAAAGTCCGGTACAGTTTCTGCCCCTACATTACCATGCCTACGGTGTTGCTGCCTGCAGCAGGGCTATATAATCTTCTTGGTGGCAAGCACAGGGGCCAACCTGGTCTTGCCCTCTAACTCCTGTCTTACTCCATGTCTTGGTTTCAAAAGACAGGTAGCTGCTAAGGAAGGCAGGACCCTCCCCTAAAACGAAAAATGTAAACCCCTCCCTCCAAATTGCTATAAATTTGAAATTGAGGGGCTCTCAGGCACAAAAAATATGGGAGCAGGAATAACAGTTCTTTACTATGGAAGAAAATAAAAAGATAAAATAAACAATGCAGTAAACTAAAACAACACTGACAGAGTCAGAGCACAACCTCACACCCTGTTGGTCAGGGTGTTGGCAGCAGTCCAATTGGAATTGTGGCTGCAGCCCTACTGGAGTGTCAGGTGTGGTTCTGTTGGAGCAGGGATCTGGTAGAAAGGGTGTAGTCTTCCTCTGAATATCCAGTGGAAGAGGCAGCTGTTCCTCTGGGAAAATCCAGTGGAGAAAGCCGTGCTGGTGTTCCAGAATCTCAAGCTATATCTTGGAAATGCTTGCTCTTCCCTCTGGGCAGAGCATCTCACAATGGAATGCTATAGTTCTTATCGGTCATGCAGTGACATTCAATAGCCTGTTATCAGCAGATGTCCCCTGGAGGGAGGAGTGGTTGTAGAAGAGATAAGGAAAACTGCCCACTGAACAGAAAACAACTGCTGTACAGAGGCAAATAGAATACAATTTGCTTGGCAATCCAGGACACTCCATTTGTCAATTTCTAAGTAAACCACCCCAGCACTTCTCACTGTTCTCCCTGTACTTCCCCATAACAGATACTTGCAATCCTCATCCATTAAAATAGGACAATTACATCGGTAATCAATATGATTCAAATTCCTCACCCAAAGTGTTACTTACAACAGTCCTCAAGCTGGCTGGTGGAGGCTTGACTCTACTTTTTGGACGTCCTGGTGCTTCTCTGGTTATCTCCTGGTGTCTGCTTAACAGTCAATCTTGTCTCATGGATGTTATGGTCCCTTCTTTGGGGTTTTTTTCACCAGGCTTCTTAATTCTGTCTTGGAGAGTATTTTGAAAAGGAGAAGCAGCAGGGGTCAGGCAATCTTCCTGCCAGCCTGGCCAGAACTACAATGCTGGCTTATGAACCATTGCAGGTAGGTATCTCTTGGCTCTCATATCTGGCAGAGACATTGCAGTTAGCTTAGTTGAGCTTACATGGAAAAATAAATCCATCAGCCTAAAAAACCCAAAATTGCAAGTAGTTTTTTCTCTAATAAACACATGTGTTTATGGGCTCTGATTTTTTGTAGAAGCTATGCTTACTAGCATACATACACCCCCACTCTTCCCTTTCCTACCCCCCCCATCCCCCCAGTCTTTGGTTCCCATCTCTAAGATGCTCCAGGCTTGTCTGTGCTGGCAAGACCTGGGTGTCTGCCACTCTAGGCTGTCGAGATGTGCCAGTGGCATGGGCCTCTCCTGGGACAAGAGAAAATGCCGTGGTTTTGTTCTGGCAAGTGAAAGGCACAAGCAGCAGCTGTCACTGATCTGGTTATTGCTGTCCCTAAAAAAATGGGGGCACTCTTTACATTTACACCGTGGGCTGCATACAGGATGGAAGACGGTGACTTTGTAAGCAAGGTGACAAAGAGGACTGGCAACTACTGAAAAAGGCAAAAGGGGTCTAGGGAAGAAAATATCCTCAGCAGTTGCCCACCCAACAGCACAGGGACAGTGACCAGAGGAACACAACACCACATCAGGATTTGCCATCAGCATCCCGTAAAATTTTCTGGGTCTAGCAAAAGCTTTTTGGCCACAGCTGCCTGCTTTTCCTGTACATGGCTGGGTCCTCAGCTGTGCTAGGCTGTAAAGCCCTTGGGATTATGGAAACGACAGTTCTCCTAGGGAAAATGAACGAAGGGACTGGCTGTGCCTAGGATGCCTCTTCTTTCTAGGGTAGGCAGCCTGTTATACATATATAACAGTTATAAAAGGGAAATGCAGAGGCAAATTCTTCTTTCTATGAGAACAGAGTGTACACAGCAAGCTAGGGGCCACTCTAGCCAGCAGAGCTCAGTAATGACACACACTCACAGACACATACACAAATAGAGACACATGTTTTTCTCAGGTGGGACAGCAGCTGGATGCACAGACCTGTCAATGCAGAGCTGTGTTTCTGAAGCCATGTCTCTGGGCGTGCCTAGCTCGCGTGTACACCCAGGGACATGTGCAGAGCTAGTGCACACACACACCTGCTCACCTGCACAGAGCCCTGGTACTTGCTAGTAGCACACATTTGCACACACCTACAGAGCTGTGCACTCCTAACCTGCGCACACCAGCACATGTACATACAGACCTGTGCACATCACTGTGTACACATCAACACATGCATATCTCACACAGGGCTATGCTCACATCTGCAGAGCCTGTGCACACTCACAAGCACAGAGCTTTGCACAAACCTACTCACACTTGAGAGTGTGCAATTCAACATACATGCACACAGCCACCTGCACTGACACATGTGAACCTCAGCACCACCTGTGTGTGCCCACAGAGCCACGCACACTGGCACAAACATGCACAGGACTCCCCCAGAGCTCTCCTAGCCCCAACTTGTCCGCGAGTCTCTCTCCATGGGATTACAACACAGTGGGGATGGGGGCAGGGGGAGTATGAGTGGGACATTGGGGCACAGTCTTACAAACAAGAAACACCAGGCCAGTCTTGACATGAGATGAATCACATCTACTGCCTGTTACCCTCTGGGCAATATTTAACTGTTTAGACTCACAGACCTATGTTCCAGCACTCCCAGTGGGGTTCTAGAAAGAGAAATAGTAGCACCCTCTGTGCCTTTGGGGTGGGAAACAGACAGTGCTGACTTAAAGGAAAGGTCAAAGAGAGACCATGCTGGATTCTTGCCTCCTGCCTCTTATCTCATAAGAGCAGGAGGGCACACAACCGAGCACTTTTTGCTGTGCCATCTTCTCCAGGGGCTTGAGCAGCACGAAGGAGAGGATTAAAGGGATTTATTGAGGACCACTGCCAGTGCATAGCACACCTGGCATTCTTTACTCTTCACATCATGGAATGCTGGGATAGGAAGTAACAACAGCTCTACCTTACTGCTCTGCAAGTCAAAATTTCTATGGAAGCATCTAGTCCTGGCCTCTTTAGAGAGTTACATTTGTACCCCAATCTGCTTCTTTGCAGCAGCCAATTTTTAGAGGAACTAGCAGAGTAGATGGGGGTTTATGCCTTCATTAGTTTCCATTCTAATCTTTGCTCTGGAGTTAGCACAGCAGCAGAAGGGCTCTGGTGAACCTCTCCTCCTCCCACATAGGTAGCACTGGCCATAGGAGGGGGGGATGTAAAGGAGGTAGTTCTTAGGCCTAGCTCTCACCATCCCGGTGGGGCTGTTCAGTGGTTTAGGAGAGGAATGGAAGGGGAAAGTGTAGGTGACAGTAGATAAAGTAGATAGACGAAAGTGTTGTGTTTTGTCAAGGGGTACCTCTTACCCCTTAACTGAGGTGGTGGGGGGGGAGGGTACCCGTGGTCCCAATTTCTGTGGAGGGCAGCTCACAGTCTCTTGGGGATGAGGCAGACATGGTAAGTAAAGCTCCAGGCCTCTCTGTAGGGGTGACAGTGACTTTGAAACAGAGTCCATCAAGATATTATCTTGGACTGAAAGAGGGCAAGGTAAATCACTGCACATGCATGGAAAAATATCTAAGCCTTTGACACCTAAGCAGTTCCCAGAGAGCTGTTGTTTGTGAGATTGGCTCACACTGGAAATGTTGGTGGAGAACCCCATGAAGCCATGGGTGATGAACTGACCATAAACCCCTATTCTCTGTCTCCTTGCACCGCTAGCATAGGAGGTAGGGTTGGAAGAAGGGAGGGGTGGGGGGAAGGTGTTTCTAAGGGTTTAATTTTACTTCTTATTATCCTGCTCTGATTTTGTTAAACAATTTCATAAGTTTGCCTGTGACAGTATTTGATGAATGATCTCTCCTGGTCCTTATCTCCACCCATGAACCCATTGTTGTATTTTCTCTCCTCTGTCCAGTTGTGGATGGGAGTGAGGGAGTGGCTTTTGTGGGTGCCTGACACTGGGTCAGTATCAACCCACAACAGCCAGGTTGAACCACATGGACTCTCCATGCATTAACCACTCACTCCATGCTTATGGCTGACGCTGAGGGAAGTGCTGGTCTTCATTTCCTGGTTATTGGCCTCCTGAGAGGCAGCCAATACTGACTCATAGGAATTCCAGTGCTCCATCAAACACTGAGTATTCTCCAGTGAATACTGCACCCTAAGCTCTGAACAATAAAACAGGCTGTTTGTCACAAGGACCTTTGGAGTGTGTGTCTTCTCTGTCTCCAACCCACACTCCCACACTAACACCACTCTGTTCTCACTGCATGTGTGTGTGAGCACACACATCTCATTGATGATGCACAAACTTCTGTCTACATGTTCCATAGCTGGGACATTGAATTTTTCCTTGGACAGGCAGTGTTTGCATGATCTACCCAGAAAAAGCCCACTTATGAAGACACTGAAAAACAGTCAAGTTGCAATTTCCTGAGAGAGTCTGAAGAAGTGTGTGAATTGGAAAGATAAGAATCTTCACAGACTCAAGAAGGTTTGATTTACAGCCTTAGAAGAAGTCTAGATTGATGTGAAAGCAAGGTACACAGACATTGAACAGAGAAATCATAAACTTATGTTTGTATAGTTATAAGTAAGAATATGCCTTAAGAAACTTTATTAGATAAGATGATGAAGGGTTTTATAGTATAATAATGTGGTAATGTGATTGTAATAGAATAAGCTGAGTTTAGATATTATAATAAAGACATATATGTGTACATGTAAGAAGACCTTATTGGACAAAAATATCCACATTGCAGTAGAAAGAAGTAAAGGTGATAGGATAGAAAAGGAAAACATACTCTGTGGTGACAGTCCATTAGATTAGAAAGTTATACACTGTCTTGCAACAAAGACTTGTGACCATCTTAGACTTTGGCCAACTGCTTGCTGTCTTTATAAATCTCATGGCCTTTGAGACTGATGTTATCAAAGCAATAAATCTTTCTTAGTCTGATCATGGTCCTGTTCCTTTGATTAATGCAAAGACAGCTACCCCTCTTTAGGGGTAATTGCACCTACTTTCAGGCTCTGAGATCCAGAGAACACAATGGTAGATGCAGTGGAGAAGGGAAGGGAAGGACAGAGTGCACCGCTAAATGTGTTGTGGCTTACATGTGGCACTGGCTTTTACTTCTAGAGCCTTTCTCTATCAGAATAGTTGTGGTATGTTTATCACATCATTATTCCCTTCAAAGGGGTGTTTTCCTCAAGCCTCCTTTTTGCTGATTTTTGGCTTGTTCATTTTTCAGATGGCAGCAGGTGTTTTGTAATAGCAAGTGCACAGTCCTCTAGATTGCTTTTCTTTTTATTTGGTCTGTCTAGAAAAGGGAATGACTGAACATCTCAGATAGGATTTTCTCTCCACAATGTTTCACTTGACAGGCATGGATTTGCATCTGTAAGATCATCTACCTAGACTCTTGGCACTGAAGAAACTAGCACTTTGTTCTTGCATATAGGTAAAACCTTAAAAAAGGAAGGCCTTTTTTAAGGTAAAACCATGGCTCAGGCCTGTTACTTTGGCGGAGTAGAAAAGGACTGTAGGAAAGTGACACTGAATTAGAGGTAGAAAAACAAGTTGTGTTAACCATCATGTGTTCACGTTGTAGTGTATGGTGGTTGTCTGAATTATGTTTGTTATGATTTAAAGCTATGTAACCAAGAAAGGCCTGACTGCTTAAAAAGCCTGGGTTTTGCAATAAAGCAGCTCTCCTTTGCATCTGCCTGGCAACTCTGTGTCACGACAGCCCCTCACTCACAGTTTGCCAAGGAGATGATCAGTAGGAATGTTGCAGAGCTGCTATGTCCATATTAACAGAATGGCAGACAGTGAAGCAGTGGACATTTCTGGAGTTTAGTACAATGCTGCTCCATTGATGCCAGTTAAGTCAGTTTTCTATCACTGGCACTTCTATCTGTAAGTGCACTGCCCAGAGTCTTTCTAGCATTTGATGCCATTTCCAGTCTGTCATTTTAATACCCTCCTTTGGTTTAAAGGATCATACAATCTTTATCGTTTGAAGCTCCTTCTTGGGAAATGCTATGCCAGAGTAGTCTTCGCTCCCTTTTCTTTTGCCTGGTTTGTAATTTTCATAGACTCATTGCAAATTTCTGTGAATGTCAGTAAGAATACTGACACTACTGAACAGGGCTGATGCTCTCAGCTGCTTTCCTCTTTCGTACTGCTTCATACTGTGTGTGACCTAATGGCCTCTTTTTGTCATCAGCATTTTGCTGTGGTTTGGTAAGAACTGGCATACACTGCCAACTCACAACTTGTGTGTTGGCATTTCAAGGGCTTTGATGGGTTCCTTTCTGAGACTGCCATGCACTGGACTTTCACATTCACCAAGACTTCACCTTCCATAGGTCATTTCAGTATTTAATACTCTTTCCTGGAATGTAGGCAATATACCAGCAATTACAAAATTGCTGGCCCTGACTTCCCAAAGGACCATTTAAAAAGATTGTTTTTCTCCTCTGACTAATCTGCCAGTATTTGCATGGAGAACTTGGTACCTTAAGCGAACCTCTTAGAGGGGATCTCATCACAGGCAATATCTCAGGCTTTCTGGAAATGCTCCTTTCGATCCTAATTCTATTCAGAGTATATTTAAGATTTTTTTTCACTGAAGGCACTCAACAATTCCTCTTCTCTTATAAGATGTGATGTGCGTGACAAAGATGGATCCCTATGCAAGGTTATAGAGGTTAGTCGTAAGAATGGTGGCTCCCTCCTGCAGTTACATTTCTAACTGAGTTGATATTCCAAATCTAAATATTCCAGGCCTTTGAACACCAAAGGAAGTCTTTATATTTTGCAAAACTTACCCCTAGTATGATTTGTGTTAATTTTGATTTCTATGGTGTTGAACACCAAAGGAAGTCTTTATATTTTGCAAAACTTACCCCTAGTATGATTTGTGTTAATTTTGATTTCTATGGTGTTAGGCCTGTTGCAGGTAAAAAGTATATTTTACTCTCTTCTGGTGTACTCTCTTGTTCTCTCACTCCTCCCTCTCTGTTTGCGTGCCCTAGTTATTCTCCCAGAGTGACTCCTTTGGTATCATCTCATAGTGCAAATTCTGCATAGTTTCACGTACTTACAAATGCTGGTTGCCAATGAGTGTAACCATTCAAAGGGGCAAAGAATTGTAGGGCTAGGCAACTTCAGCTGCTGAAACTGTAAGTGGTTGAAGTCATGTCATTCAAGTGACAGAGCAAATCAGTTGATATAGGACTTCAGGTGGGCACCTCTGAGAATAGCAGCTTGTCAGCAATGACACAGCAATCTTTCTAGCTGTAGTAGAGAAAGAGAAAAGGGACACCTTCAGTGATTAAGCTGTTTAGCATGAGAAAACAGCAAGAAATGTACCATAAAATAATTGAGCTGGATAAGTTGCGTTTTGCTAGTGAGAGTTTTGCACATGTTCTTTCTTGTCTGTGCCTTTACTTTTCACAGAAAATGGTGGGGGGTTTTATTATTATTTTTCTTTTTTAGTTTTGTCTGCCTCCCTCTTTCTACATGCAATTAAAATTTTGCCTTTCTTTTCTGGCTTCTCTTTCTTTGCTTATAGAAGGTTGCATGAGGTCATCCAATCCAGTCATAAACATTCTCATACTGTGGTAAAAAGTGTAAGGTACATCTAAAGGGATGAAACAAACCCACAAAAATAGAGGGTTTTTACAGACTTCTGTGAGAATATCAGCACACAAGAAATCTTTGACCTCTGTTGTGCTGTATTGATTTAACTTTAAGTCCAGTAATTACTTTTATAAGTGTTTGACCTTTAGTACATAGCCTTTGAAATCAAGCCCAGTATTTTGGCTAATTTTTTTTTTTTTTTTTAATTTCTGGAGAAAAGGCTTTGTTTCTCAAGGAATATTCAAGAGCAAGAGGGTCCACAGTAGAGTTATGCTGTCATAATAAAAAGCATCATAAATTCTGGTACAGTTTGTGCTGGTAATATATCTAGACATGAAAGATTTTAGATATTTTTTTACTTTTAAATGTACTCGTTCTTTGAAATATTAAGAGTTGGGGGTTTTTCCCCCACATAATCCCCCTCTCTGAAATGTTTCTCAGGATTTACACATAAAAGCCCACCCTGTAAAATATGTTGCTGTTACTCTGCAGTAACTGCAGCTGAGCAACTAGTGATGATAATGTGGGTTAAATGACATTCCTTCTGCAGTGATGGAAACTCTGAGACTGTCTACACAGACATACTCAACAAAGGTTACAATGGCTTAGCTCCATCATAATGTGCATGTTAAAACTACAGTTAATGTGCATTTTAAAACTTCCCAAGAAGGTGAATTGAACCTCCTTCATTGCTCTCTGCTGGAGTCCAAAGAAAATTCCAGTGTGCTTTTTGTAATTTACAGCTGTCATTGCTTAGCTCTTGAATGTGTGATTCCCTCATGACTGATGAAAGTTGTCTAGTTAAGAGTGGGTCGAAGACATGGTCCTGCTCTAGAAGTAGATGAGAAGAATTTTGCAGTCTTAGTCATCTCTACTGCTTGTGATGGCTATCTAAAAGCAGTGGAAAATTTTCTGAAGGCAGTCCAGAAGCTGGCAATATGGACAGCTTAGAATGGAACACTTGCTGCAGTGCTACCATGGTGATAATAGAAAGGACTTAAAAAATTAAAAAGGGCAAACAAGGCAGTTGAAAGAAAAAGAAAATTAACCATTATTCCATTCTTCAAATATATTGTTCTTTAAATCATCATTTTCATGCAGTTTCACAGCTTGAGTTGGTATCCCTGAAAAGAAATCTGAGACAGAGTAAGCTTTTTAATGGAGCAGACATGATAAACGCACGCCAAGTTGCCTTTTTTTACATAAAATACAAAAATACCCATTGCTTAAGATACTTATCTCACGCTTGCTCAGAATTTTACTGTCATGATCATCACTGAAACTTTTCAAGGCAAGCTCTGATTAGCAATGTTTGTGGAAAATAAGTAATTTATCTCCTGTATTTGTGTGAAGCTGATGAGCTTTTTGCCATCCACAGTGCTGCTTAACCTTTTAAGGTTGTATATCCCCCTTCCATATCCTGCTTAAGGGATATTAATCTACTTCAGAATTGGCATGTGGAGTATTACTTTTTCTTTTTGAAAGCTCATGTAATTTGACCTATTTACAGCAAATATTTCATCAATTTTAAGTCCCCAGCTAGTATATTTTATGCATATTCGAACCTTCTAAGCAAGTAAAAAAAGCACTCTAAAATACTTTACTTTTTGAAGTAAAATGCACTAAATGCATCCCTCCTTTGCAGATGGCAACTCTAAAATGAACTTCATATCTGCAGTATTTTAATGTGCACCATATTTAGCTAAGTAATTCAAAACAAATAAAATTTTCAATCTGAAAATATTTTAAAATTATTTTTGAATATACAAAATATACCTTTACCTTACACATTACCTGCAGATTTTAATTGTCATGAAAGCAAATCCAATTTTTATGTTTGGATAGCACACTTTTCCACAGTTTTCCACAATTGTTCTTGGCACAGTTTTCTGCTTACATGACTGTTAGGACACTCTAAGGTACTTCTAAGATACTGTAGTAAGCAGAAAAGGAGGAGAGGTTGCGCCTTATTTCTGGCTTCCTTTGGTTTTTTCTTGTTACTTCCTCTTGTTTTCCACATCACCTTTCTAAACACTGTGATTTAGATTTAGATTTGCAGCTTACTAAACTACGTTTTTTGTATGGAATTCTGAGAAATTTTAAAAGGAAAGGAACCCAACCTGTAAATACACATCTTTTTATGATTTGCTAGCTACATATAAAATCTTTCTGCTGCTCTAAAATGCTTTTATTTGATATGCATTTTTATCACCATTAAAATTAAAAGAGAACAGTTCCTACAGTCACTGCTTTTGTACTGGATTCAGTTAAACATGCACTAACAGTGCAAAAAAGTCCTGCTGGAAAAAAGATCAGCATACAAATCGACAAAGACACACCGTACAATGGTCTTGTAAAGGTCTGAAGTTTCTCTACTTGTCTGGCTGTCTGTCTTCACAGCAAGATTTGATGAGGTATTTGGCTAGTATTTATTTAACAGAAGATATGTACATTATCCTGTTATTTATCATTGCCTAAGCAAATTTTTTCTTGCTGTATTACATAAAGTGTAATATTACATTACATTATGACAGCACCGTAAAGATATTCTCACAAGTTTGTCCACTCAGATGATGGATGCACCCTAGGTCACTTCTACAGACCAATTTTCATAAATGTCTTTTTACAGGTTCTGTTAGCGTTTTAAAAGTGGGAATATTGCTGCAGTAGTTTAAAATACATCTCGCGCTCTTGATGCTAGTTTTCTGCCAGACACAAAGCATAAATGCCTGCCTGCACTGCCACCATCCCAATTCACAGTTTAGTAGTGTCACTAAAACCTAATGATGTTACCCTCCAATAGATACATGCTGACAAATGCTGGGAAGCACTGGGAGTCATCTTGATAGTCAGCTGCCCATAGTCAAGGGGTCTGTCGTTTCTATAGACAGAAATGTGTCACAAATATTCAGAGTTGTTATCTTTGCCCAGGTAATTATTTGGCCATTACAAAATATTTACTTGGCCATCAATAATATTTGCAATGCAGTTCCCTATTTCTTAAACAGTAGATGTTAATAGAATATACAGCTCATTTTCTGAATGAATGGAGAATATATATGTGTGGTCAGTGTCTAACAATATTCCAGAGAGATCTGGCATTATTACACTGTGCACAAGTACTATATTTTTTGTTACACTGTATTGGCAACATTTTTTTTTATTATTCTGAGCTATATTGCCTTTGTTTTTTCTCTTACTAAGTCTACTTTTAGCTTCCATAAGAAGGTCATAGTCCCTTAATTGTGGACAAAGTGTGATCCAACTGCATCACTAAAGCTTAGAAACAACAGAGAAAAAATGCTTTTCTTTTCTGTAATGTTTAACAGACAATTAGGCATTTTGAGCAAATGGCTTTATTAAAAATTTAAATATAATTACAAATAATTACAACAACACATGAGGCTTAAGTAGTTTTACAATTGACTGTAGTTTTTACTAGATGATTTACAACCTAGCTTCAATATGTTACACAGTGATTTCATCATCTTCTCTGAATACTAATTATTGTGAAAATCTCACCTGTCAGAATAGGCTTCTTTTGTTGCAAGTTTGTGATCAAACTCCAACTTGATTTTAGTTTTCAACTTTCTTCTTTTGTATACTACAATCAACAACTTTACACGCTGCTAAGCAGCAAGTGTAAATTAATACTTTTCTCAAAGTTTTCCATTTCCCATAAAATTAATTTTCTTGTATTGAACTCTTTTATAGACACATAGCAGGAAAACCTAGCCCTGCCATTCTTTTTCTGAAGAAAACATGGTAAAGTTTCCAAATCTGCTCTCACACCTTTACTTACATGGGCCAACTTGTTGAGAACTGTTCATCCTCTGAGAGTTTACCACAAGTTGCAACATTCTTATAAGCCCTTCTCAAGTTCCTAGTAGAATTAATTTTCTCCTTAAAAAAAAAAAAAAAAAAAATTGCAGTTAAACAGCAGCCATGGACTCTTTCTTACTGACACATTCTCTTGTGCACAAGCAGTTTCCCAAGACAAGGTAATCAGTTCTCTAAAAAACCCAGGCCTAAATTTTTTTCTCTCTCCCAGAGAAAATTCCTCCCTAGACATATTTATTTATGCACTCTTACTCTTGTTTGGGGCAGGTGAAAAAAAAACCTTTCCTGGAAGCAGTTCCATATGTTCTGCAAAAGCCTATAAGTAAGGTGCCACATTAGGATGATCTTGGCTAGTCTCCTTGATACACACGTTTTTATGGACTTTTATGCCATCCTTTACTTTCTTCTCCTTTCTCCTGTCTCTAAACATTCATGTGTTCAAATTCAAGGTAGTTTATTACACTCTAATGCATGTGTGCTACAAAGGAGTTCAAATTAAATGACAATTTACCTGGATAATGCACATAAATTCCCATAACCTCAACCATTAAAGAAAAAACAGAGCACCTACCAAGAAAGTGACCATGACCTTCCTACCATTCAAATAATCATTTGTTGGAATTGATAAATGCCTTTGGGACCATTAACAGTACATTAAGGAACTGGATTTACTTGACATGCAATTGAAGGAAATCTAAAAGAACATTCAGACCGGCAATGATTTAAGTCCTTCTTCTCAACCTCCTTCTGTTTACTTTAAACTCTATGTTTCTGAATTATGCAACAAAAAATATATTAGAGATGGCTCATCACTCTATTTGAAAGGAAAGCTTTCTTGTGAAAAATGAAGTTTGCCTACAGTTTTCATTTACTAAATTCTGAATAGGTTGGATGAAATAGATGGGATGAAAACCCAACAACTTGTTTTTTCTTGATCTTTGTAGAAACTTGGGAGTGAAGTTTTGCTTTTCCTGCCTTGTCTTGGAAAAAAGAAAATAAAGGAAACCAGAAATTTTTTTAAACCTTAACAAATTATGGAAAAGGACAGCCTTCTGCTCAAACAACATTAATGGTACCTTCTTGTGCCTCTGCCATTTGTTATAATCACTTTAAGCAGAGCTGTGTCATCTAGGACAAATAAATAGTTTAAATCACACCAACAGTGCTTGAGATCAATCAGACAAGCTCTTCTTCAGATGAGCATTGTCAACAATAGCCATTATTTTGTTCCTTTGACAGTGTTATTGTTTTCTTTTAGACATGTGTTATTTTGCTATATCCCTTCACTTTCTTCTGTCACTTGGCTTTTCTATCCTTCTCTTAAAAAAAAAAAAAAAAGAAGAAAAGAAAAATAAAGTTGGTCTGAGGCAGCTAGAAACAAAATAAAGACACTCAGAGTCCACTTCTCTGCAGAAGTGGATCTGATTTTCTTTTTTTAATTCTCCCTTCTTTTTCCCACTCCATCTAACTGTCCATCTCTTTTGATTATTTTTATTAATTTGGGTATTCACAAGTATTTTAATGTAAAAGGAATAGCTGTTAAGAATTCAAAACAAAATAAACACAAACAAAAAACCAAAACCAAACCCCTCACACCAACAGCTGCCAATCTTACAGCAGCTTTTCCTTCTATATACTTGTACAGCAATAAATTAAAAAAAACTCCTAAGGAAATTGCAGAATGAGAGTTCTTTTAGCTTAATAAAGATCATCCAGTTCTGACACTTTATGTCAGCCAAGTCCTGCATTGATTGCCTTGTGCAGCAGAATTGAGGCCCTGCAGTGCATTAGTCAAACATCCTTCAATTATTTTCTCATCTGCATCTGTACAGGTGAGCCAATCTGCCAAGGCATATTGATGCCTTTTTTCACTAGAGGGAGCTAAAATCCCTCTGTATGTAGGCGTATCATATTTCCCAGTTCTCAATCCAGTCCTTGTGTTAAAGTTACTGAGTAAAAGATAAATGTGCTACTCCTGGAATAGTATTTTTATTATCAATAATTTTAATATGTTATTGCAGCCAAAAAAGGAGCAAATTCAAAACATACAGGCTTGGTCCTACTAGTATGAGTTTACAGAATTTTGGCAGCTGAACTTAAAAGTCTTGGGTATAGCAACAAATTTTGACTTTGCATCCTAATACTAGTAAGGAAGTCACTTTACAGCTAATAATCTCACACTAATTCATGCTCAGAACAGGGCTGTCTCAGGGTCTCTGTTTTCACTGACAGACGACAGTCCAGAAGGTATGCTGACTTTAGAGTGCATTGTTTATAATTGCTATGGGACAGGTATATCTGAGGCTCAGTTCTGCCAAGGCAAAACAGGGGTAGTGATTATATGGAAGAACAAGAAGTATGAGGGACAGCACAACACCACTCAAATGCGGCAGTCCTTCTAACATGAAGATTTTGTACCAGACCTCAGAGCTAAGGAGGAGTTGTAGAACAGGATCAGCAATATTACTTCATCTTGGCTTCATGACATGTATGTTGTGCAGTAACTCAAAGGCAGCATTCACCAAGCAAGCACTTGGGGGAACTTCAAAACTAAACCTGGCTTAACCATAAAATCACAGCCGAAGAACACGGTGCTAATTTTGAGTGTAACAAGGAGAATGCTTAAATGGGTTTTTGGCTAAAAAAACGGATCTTCTCCATCGTTTTGATAATGTGAGAAAGGTCAATTTTTTTTCATGTATATCTTTGATGATTCCAGTGACATTGCAATACTGGATTTCTATTTGGACAAAAGGCTTCATACAAAGAATGAAATAATTGTATTTGGGGACTTCAAAGTTTTGAGTTTTCTTTCAGGTTCTCTTTATTTTCTCTTTCCTTTTTCCCCCCTTCCTTAATAACTTCTGAATACTATGGCCTTAAGTTACTGAAAATCAAATGTACATTTTCTTAGCTATCAATCCTCTTTAAGCCTCTAAACAAATTTACACAAGACAGTTTAATTTCCATTTGTTATCTAGATTACTATTCTATTTATATTTATATTTGGTTTTAGCTGTTTACAAAAATTTATTTATGACTAACTTCAGCTCACCTTAACCCTATTATATACACCATCACACATTGCTGTTTCTTTAGATTATTTACTGTATGAAATGGATATAAGGGGAAAAAAAGCTGATACTCTTGGAAAAAGACCCCTACCAACCCAAACCATTCTCTGAATCTATGACATTAGAAAAAAAATTTGTTAATAATAATAATAAAGATAGTATCTGATCACTGATTAATCTTGAAAGCAACATGTCTTAGTTTCTAATTAAGAAGGAAATCGTCATGGTGTTTTTCAGGGAAATTTTAATTGACCATTTCAAAATATCTTTTAGAGGATCCTTAATAGAGTTCCTTTCTTTTTTTTCCCAGTCCATTTCAAATATTTTTACCTAAACAAGTTTTATCTTTTATCCAATATCATTGTTTTTGAGGTGGAAAACATGCTAGAGAGTAGGGGAAATAATTACCCTTTACCAGGGAAAAGTAACTTTTATAGATTTGCAGAGGGACAGCAAAGTCGTATTTTGATTATCTTTATTGCACTGCATTTGTGCTTTGAACTTATAGACATATCCTTGCAAAGGTTTGATAAGATTTTCAGCTGGTTTCAAGAAATTACATAAATAATTTGGACATAAAAGTGGAAATTTCTACGCATGATAGGAATTTAGGGGAGGTAACATTTTTTATTTTAAAACATCATCTAGGTCTAATCAAAAAACAAACTGTACAAAACCAAAAGATAAGAACCTAACATTGGCTTCAGAATCTAAAATCCCTTCAATCTTCAGATCTGGACAGTGTCAGATTGTGAATGCACATCTAGTGTCTACATATTAACGACCAGTGCAGCTTCAGCTCTCTGCGCTAATGAACATTTCGTGGCACTCCTGACAGTCACTTCTGCCCTTCCACTGCATTAGTGAATTTAGGAGCACTTAAAGCTGTCTCTATTAATGACACAGTTTCCTTGTCCATGATATCTCTCCAAAGCCCAACAGCCACGTCTCCTTCACCATTCACCTCTGCACTGTCCAAGTCTGGGTGCAAACACAACGCACCTGGGGACACTTTTTAAGGAAGCTCTCTCAGTGAACCGTAAAGGGGTTCAAACCTTACTTTGCATAAC
This sequence comes from Fringilla coelebs, assembly GCF_963513975.1. Classification (NCBI taxonomy): domain Eukaryota; kingdom Metazoa; phylum Chordata; class Aves; order Passeriformes; family Fringillidae; genus Fringilla; species Fringilla coelebs. Next base: position 44,058,302 of record NC_140031.1, read on the forward strand.
AGAACTGTGCTTGAAAGGCCATTATAGATCTAATAAAGCTCTCCAAGTACAGAAGGAGGAAGTAGCAGCTAAGCAAATAAAGACTGCCTAATAATAATTTGCACCATAGTAATACAGATGCATTAGCATCTGTATAACTGTATTGTCCCTGCCTGGTATATAATTATGTTTCTTCATAGTAGCCTTTATGGTGCTGCACTCTGCATCTGTGACCAAAATGTTTTGGTTTTGAACCGGGCTTGCACAGTCCAGGCCCTCTCTGTCACTCTGTCCCTGCAGCAAGCAGGCCAGGGGTGAACAAGAGCCTGGGAAGAGAAGCAGTCAGGACAGATGACCCCAGCTGAACAAATGCAAACGCCATATGCCATACAGTGGCATGGTCAGCAGTCAGATGTGGCGGTGTAGTCTTTCAAGTAGCCAATCCTCAGACACAAGCTGGGCACTGATGTGCTGTTTGGAGACGGCAAGTCACTGCCATGACAATGCTTGCTCTTTTTTCCCCTCTCTTGTTCATTATCTAACTGTTCTTATCTCAACCTATAACTTTCTCTCAATACAAAAAGCAAGAAGTATCACTTTAATCATCGTGCTTATTCAGTCCATGGATCACCTTGCAGAATTTTCATACAAGAGGAAGAAGAATGTGGGGGTTGATGTAGAAAATGCATTTACTCTTTAGGTCAAATTAGTATGTAGCCTCTTCACATTTTCTTGGAAGGAATAAATTAATTACACAGAAAATAATTTCCCACATCTTTCATTCTATTAAAAAGAAAATAAAATTGTTGATTAACAAATTTAGTTTTGATAAGACCAGCAGCAATTTTGTGGGTCTTTCTACTTCAGTATAAGAATGTCAAGAATCTTAAGTTGAAGTTTTGACTTCTAATTTTAGAGATTTTAGGAAATAGAATCATAGAATCACATAATATGCTGACCTGGAAGTGACCTATCATTGAGTCCAACTCTGGGACCTGCACAGGACACCCCAAGAATCACACTCCTGAGAGAAGTGTCCGAACACTTCTTGAACTATTTCAGGCTCTGTGTTGTGATGATTTCCCTGGGGATCCTGCCCCAGTGCCCAACTACCCTGTGGGTTAAAAACTTTTTCCTGATATCCAACCAAAACCTTCCCTGACCCAACTTCATGCCATTTACTCAAGTCCGGTCACCAAAGAGATCAGTGTCTGTTTGTCCTCTTTGCCTCACAAGGAAGTTGTAGGCTCTGATGAGGTGTGTCCTCAGTTAGATCAAGTGACCTTAGCTGCTTCTCATATGGCTTCCCCTCCAGACCCTTCATCATCCTCATGACCCTCCTTTGGATGCTCTCTAATAGTTTAATGTCTTTCTTATATTGCAGTGCCCAAAACTACTCCCAGCGCTCAAGGTGAGGCTGCCCTACTGAAGAGCAGACTGGGACAATCCCCTCCCTTGCCCAGCTGGCAATGCTGGGGCAGGCCACTTGGGCTGCCAAGACATTGCTGACTCATGTTCAACTTGCCAGCAACCAAGACCCCCCCCATGTCCCTTTCCATGGCACTGCTGTCCAGCACCTCATTCCCTGCTGTATACACACAGCCATGGTTGCCCTGTCCCAGAAACAGAATCTAGCATCTGTCCTTGTTAAACTTCATAATAAAGGCTAATCCTAATTCTCTAATTCGTCAATAATACCTTTAAAAATAAGATTTTCCCACTGGGTTACCACTTCTGGAGCATATGTTTCTCCACAAGCAAAACCTTCCACTCTCACTGATATAAAATTTATGATGCAAAAAAACCCCAGTGACATACCCTACATTCTATTAGAATGATTGGTATCTGCTTCTAACAAAATCCTTTTTTCCGCACAGGTTTATGCAACAAATTATGTTTCAAAACATTATAATGAAATTCCCTCCTCTACTTCAGACATTGTAAAGAATATTAGGCATACTGTGATTCTCTATAGATAACTAATGATTGATTAATGTACAGTCCTAACGCATTTTAACATTCTTAACTATAATCAATTCACCCTGCTTAAGCAGTAATTTGCCAGAGCTGTTCATTCAATCAAGAAAGAGCATGACAACACTCTGAAGGATAGAGTTAGTAAAATACTTATTCCAAATTTGACTGACCGTTATGTCCTCAGTGACAGGGTATCTGCATTTTTTAAAAATCAAATAATTTTCTAGTTAGTGATCTGACTAGCCATTTCTTTGTCACTTTCTACTACCCATGTTGTCATATTAGGTATCAAAAAGATGAGCAATGAGAGATGAAAGATAAAGGTCTCAATTCTTAGTTTAGTCATTTTGCTTTAATATTTCTCAATTATCTATAGACTTCATCCTTCTAGAAAGGAATAAAAACTTCCAGTTTTTGAATTAATGTAAATTACCCTTAACAATCTAGTGGAAAAAAAACCAATCCCAAAACAACAAACTCAGTATAATCTAAAGGCAAGTCAACAGCAGTGGTTTAGAATTAGTGGACCCACATAGCAATTTAATAAATACCTTCTGTAGAACATCATCATGTGAGTTATTATTACTCAACTATGACTAGTTCAGGACTATCAGTTCTCATTTAAGTAATACAAAGATATGTAAAACTAACTAACACTTATAAACTATACTGAAGATTCAACTGAATAATTCTGTGTTCCAGATTGCAAGGCAAGATGTATTCTATTGCCATCTGTATGGCAGTTGTCTGCTGTCAAGTGGGCAATGCTCATTATCTCTCTTCCGGAGTGATCATAATCAATAGGGAGACATCTGCTGATAAGGGGCTATTGAATGTCACCACATGACTGATAAGAACTATAGCATCCCAGTGTGAGATGCTCTGCCCAGAGGGAGGAGCCAAGCAGTGCCATGCAGATATAACCTGCAAGATTTCTGACACCGAGACAGCCTTTGCTCCACTGGACTCCCCAGAGGAACAGCAGCTGCTTCTACTTCCACAGATCTGTGGAGGAAGAATACACCCCTTTCCTACAGGACTCCCCTGCTCCAACAGAACCACGCCTGACACTCCAGGAGGACTGCAGCCCCTTTTCCAACTGGACTGCTACCAACACCCTGACCCACAGGGTGTAAGGTCGTGTTCTGACTCTGACAGTGTTGTTCTAGTGTATTGCATTGTTGTATTTCATCATTTTATATTTTTTTCCCTTCCCTATTAAAGAACTGTTATTTCCTGCTCCCATGTTTTTTGCCTGAGAGCCCCTTATTCATACGAATTCGGAGGGGTGGGGAGGGTTTGCATTCTCCCTTTCAGGGGAGGCTCCTGTCTCCTTTAACAGGCACCTGTCTTTCCAAACCAAGACATTCTGTTGGGTCTAACTTCAATTCTCACTGGTTCTCCTTCTATTGCACGCTAGCAAATTGTACCAAATTTCACCAAGTTTCAGAATACAAACACAAGAACGTGTTACATCATGGTTTTTTTCCATTTAGTCTGAATTAAAGGTCAAGTGCCAGTAGCATCTCACACTGCAACTCTTCAATGTTAAATCACAGATGTGAAAATTATTAGAAATACTATTCCCATTATTATTAAGAATTATAAACTAAAATAGGGCAGATACTTTACTAGTATAAACAGTTCCAACTTTACAGAACTAGATCAATTTAATAATGAATAAAAATTAGACTGTCATTGGAGAACATCCGCAATTCTAGTTTTTACAAATGCTGACAGCTCCACTTTAGGTCTTCCAGAGCTTGTTTCATAACAAAATTGTTAATATGTGGGGGATTTCCCCCTGAATTTTAGTATTTGTTATGAAAAACTAGTATTTCAGACAAATTAAAATTACTAACACAACTAAAACTGCTACTACCAATTGTAAACTGACTGTGAAAGGCTGTAGTTACATATTTGGAAAAAAAAAGTTTAAAAACACAGACAAACTACTTACATTAAATTAGTTTCCAAGTAGAATTTCCAATGAAGAACAGGTTACTTCAAGAAGTAAAAGATACATCTATTAATAAAGGAAAATTTACTGTACTAAAGAATATTTCATTTCAAAAATCACTAATTTTTACTTATGCAAGGAATTAACACCAACTACATCTCAGATTTCAGGCACACACAGGTACTAGAAGGTACTGAATACAGACTTTTGCACAACAGCTACACAATAACCCAGAATCTCGAAGTGAAGAGCTACTATTTTTAATTTACTAACAGCTTCCGAAAGTGGAACATCTGCACAGCATAGTTCTTTTTTATTTTCTTAATGTTGGGTAATGTAGGCCACCATAATAACTCCATTTTCTTCTTAAGAATGACCAACAGAACAGTACAAACCTTAGAACTCAATCCACAGCTGTATCGTGTCTTTGTATTTTCTTTATAGTACAAAGAAAGACACAGTACAGCTATGAATCCACATGGATAGAGGCAACTTAACTCGGAAATGAAACTTCAAAAAGTCATGACCACATACTTACTTAGCACTTACACATGAGCATAAAATAGGCAATTCCCTAAGATTTTAAATTACAGCACTGCTTTTTCTCAATGTCACAGAATGTTGACAATTCTTTTCAATAAAATTCTTTAACATAATCCTCAATAACATGAAAGTGATCATCTGTTTCTTACACAAATATACACTCCAGCTGAAGGCTGAAGTCTTGTAAGTTTCAGTTTGCTCATTCTTTTATACCATATTACCTCAACACTTTAATCATAGGCTGCAGTACTCATTAGCTGTCATGTTTTCCTTCCATGTGCTTACTTTGACCCACTAAGTTTTCTTGGAAGAAAAAAATAACCTTTTGGGATTTCCTTCTTTATCCAAAATGAAATTAAAATCTGATTTCAGAATGAAAAAGGTTAAATCTTACAAGAAAAATCTACCAGAACTTCAATTCAACAGTTTATTTACTAGGTTCCCACACAAGAAAAATGCATGTGCAAAAACTACTACTGGGTCAGAGACAAAAAAATTAAACTAATGCTTTAAGTGACAGAGGAGGAACCAAACTATGGATTTACTACCTTTTCTGATTACTTTTAACTCTTCCTTTCTTAAGTATCTTTTGCTTCTCTGCTGGCTGATTCCCAAGGTTACATTCTTGTAAGGAAGAAACTACACAATCCTTTTTGGTAGGGATATGCTTTGTAAATACAAAGGACAAACATTATTAAAATCATCATTTGCAAGCAGCTTTCCCAATCTTCCATTTTAGAGAATACAATTACTTCAGAGTCCTAGATCCCTTAAATATATGAAATAATCAGTGTGTGTTGAAGGAAGCAACACCTATTCATATTATAATCCAGGCTTTTTTTTACCAAAGATAGAGGCATACATACTGTCGCTCTCATTTATGACTGTACATGGGCCCCTAAGGTTGTTTTTGAAGGGCTGATTTTCAAAACTATTTAAAATACAAACAAACAAATAAAACCCCCAAAACCACAGCACTGCAACAGCAAATACTTCTTAGCTAGTAGAGAATGACTTTAAGACACAGTTATTTAGGGACAAACTGATTCAATTCTTTGTTACAAAACTATATCCTAATTTTCCAACAGAAGAAATAATGTCTTGGAATTTTAAGAAACTTTTATCAGATTTGACTTACCTCATAATTGTGACAGTAAAGAAAAAGTTTTAAAATAGACATTATTTTAAAAATCAGTATGAGAAATTCTCAATCACATGATTTGGAAGGTATATCTCTATTGTCCACTTATCAAGTATATTCCATTCCTGTATATAGGAAAATTTTGCTTAATTGCCACAACTGTCTCACAAGGCTCTGTGATCTCAAGCAATTCACAATTTCTATTTATCTTCCCAATTTCATAAATGCAGCTCTGAATTTTTTTCATAGCAATAGTATGCACAAAAGCACTCTGCACCAAAGGCATTCTATAACTTGAAGTGCCTTTTCTCACTAGTCTTTACATTTCTCTTATTTTTGGAGCTCAGGAATAAAATTTAGCAATATACAGCCTAAATAAGTAGCTTTCTCCCTAGGGAATGCTTGGCTCCTCTTTCTGTACAGCGCTTCACACAATGGCATGATGTAATTTTATCAGTCATGCAGTGAGACTCAAAGGCTCATTAACAGAAGGTATCTCCCCTGAGGGAGGATTGGTTGTGGAAGAGATAAAGAAAACTGCCCAATTAACAAAAGATAACTGCTCCACAGATAGTAATAGAATACACACACCCATTTCCAACTTAAGACACACTCGACTGGACACTTTCTGAATTTTAAGTTGTCCGTTTTTTTAAATGACTAAGAGCTTCTTGAAGATAATCCTGTTGCAGTTTGAATTTATTTTTTTGATTCCTTTAAAGTGGTTTGCCCTATTGTACCCCCATGTTCTCCCCGATTTGGTTTACTCTTGGGTTTACCCTCCCTCAAAGCTGTCCCTCATGCCATTCCCTGTCTCTTGTTCCAGCTCTTTCCCTGCCTGTCAAGGCAACCCAGCCCTTGATTCCTGAACCTTCTCTGCCACTTAAACCTCGGGCCAATCCCTGTCTGAAACACCCCTTTGGAATTCCCCTACTCCTTGAAGCCCCATTGGCCCATGTGACCCATCCTCTCCACCCTCCTACCCCAAATGGCCCCAGGCACTTCATGTAATCCCCTCATTCCTCCCCTGAGGATTCCCTATTGGTTAGCTATTTGTATCCACCCCCTGACTTGTATCTGTAAAAAAAACCCTTGGACAATACAGCTAGGGACTTTTTGTCTTGCTCCCTTCACCTGGAATAAACCTTTCTCCTTGTGGAACCTCAAGATGGAGAGCCTTTTCCTTTCTCCTCTGCCTGGTCTCTGTTGTGGCTTGTGTCTTGTACCTTAGAGCAAGTGGCTCTAAAGGTTCTGCCTCTGGTAAATCCTCATACTGAGGCACTTCCCCATTCCTGGAGTGGTCCCAGCCTTCTGAGACCTAGCCCAGGCTCCAGCAGTCACTTCACAGTCCCACATTCAAATTATATGATACTGTTACTTCACCTAGTATGTTTGGTATCCATATCACTGAATGTTCTCAATTTAGAAACACAGAATGGCCAAATACAGTCCTGCCAAGTATTAATTTCCTGTGATGCTTTTCTTTAACAAACAATATTACTGGATCTTCCTGCTTCATAATAATTTACTAAGTTGGTGAAATGTCTCTGAGTTACAGCAGTGCTTTTACTTCCTATCTCTACCTAAAGTGCCATACTGCTTAAAGTTCAATGAGAGGTCCTGTTATTGTGTGTGCCTAATTTGAGAAGTCCAGGATCTAATATGCCAGTATCCCAACACATACGTTCTTATGTTACCTTGAATATCATGTTAAAAGCAAGCATATGTCCAGCCTTACAGTAGGAGAGGCACAGCTTGTATTTGCACTCAGCTCCATAACTCCTTTTTTCTCCTGCTACAAGACCTTTTGCATTTTACAGATATAAATGCAAGGATACAGCAACACAACTTCCTGCAATGCAATACAGTGTTTTTACTTCCAGTCATCATATCCCTCAGTCTTGTCACACAACTAGCAATTTTTAAGGACTTCCTCAGGAAACAGAGAAGCATCTCAGCAAATTGCTTTGTCAGAGTGATCAAAATGAAGAGAAAATTGCCAAATCTCTTCTGCATAACTCAGGTCTTTGTGAAAGCATAAGTCATGGCCCTCCATGGGACAAAGACCAGGCTTGAATTCCGTCTCCCCACTGTACTTGGAAGGACTATCCAGTTCCAGCACAAATACTGGATGCTTCTATGAGGCTCAGGAATGCCAGGAAGCATACCCAGATAATCTCAGCCACCAGAAAAAAACTTCTTACTCTCAGAATTATGGAGTACCAGCTTTCAAGGAAACTCAAGTGGAGGTAAAACATGAAACCATTTGGAGATTATGGAGATCTCGTTATGGTGAAAGTGACTTGGTATCTTGCTGCATTGGGTCTACAACGCAAGATTATGATCTTGCAATGGACTGCAAGGACATCGTCTCTGAGGAGCAGCCATGTGCCTGTCCCACGTAGTTCCAGCCAGCTCCAATGAACACATGGCAAAGCTGAGTCCTGCAAAGTGGCAGCACCTCTCAGAAGACTTAAGTAAGAAATGGTAAAAAATGCTGCACAGCAGCTGAGAGAGTGTCGCACGGCCCAGCTAAATGGTGACAGTGGGGGGGCAACAGTCCCCCTTCTCCAGGTCTCCGCAGAATCCCAGCTACCAATGGAGGCACAGTGTGGAACAAAAAAGAGCAGCAGCAGGGGCCTGGGGTGGCGCTGGGTTACTTTATTTGATGTTAAACTCCCCTAGTCTTGGGGTCCCAGGCAATGAGCTGGGGGCAAACAACAGTTTATAAAGGGGGGCAGGTCTCAAGGGAGGATACAATGTAAGAACTGTGGGTGGAACACAAGGGCAAGGAATACAAGGGAGGAAAACTGCTTGGGACAGGAGGGGTTAACAACTGGATGTGGGAGGAAGGGGTTGGAAACTTGGCAGAAAAGTAGCTAAGTAGCAAAGAGATAAACCAACACCTGGCTCAACTGGATAACAAAGGCAGGTCTGTGTCCCTCTAAAACACAGGGAGAAAAAACCCCAAAAGGACAAATCAAGCAATATCCTGCAAAATTAAAACACACTGCAACAAGAGAGGAGTGAGGAATATGTGAAACCAAGATCAGAGAACAAGGGGACGAGGCACTCCAGGTACTGGTCAAGTGATTTCCATACAGCCCATGCTGGAGTAAGTTTATCTTGATAGAACTGTGGCCCATGCACAACCCATGTTGAAGTAGTTTGGGAAGGACTGTATCCACAGAAAGGACCCACCTGGGAGTACTGGAAGAGTGTGATAAGAAAAAAGGGGCAGAGAGAGGCTGCTCCCAGCAGCCATTTTCTGTGTCCTGGCACCACTCAGGGAGAGGAGTCAGGATTGAAGGACTGAAGTTGAGCCTGAGAAAAAGAAGGAGAATGAAGGGAAGGCAGTATAGATATTTTGTATTTGTTTCTCACCATCCAGCTCTATTTTAATTGGCAATAAATTAAATTATTTCTCCCATGTATGGTCTGTTTCCCCTGTGATGTTACTTAGTAGGTTTTCTCTCTGTCTTTATCTTGACCCATGAATTTTATCTATATTTCTCCCCCATCCTGCTGATGTTCAGGAATGAGAAAGCAGTTCTCTGGATGTCTAGCAGGCAGCCAAAGTCAACCCCAAAGTTCCACCACGTGTAGTGGAATTTGTAACAAAGAAGAAACAGAAAAGTCAGATAAAAGAATTCAGTTTCATTGACAGACAAGCTATAAGGACAAAAATAACCAGCTCACTTAAAATGATGAACTGTAGCAGAAACAAAAAAGAAAATGTTAAAACTCACATTAGAATTTCTTGTTACTCATTATACCTTCTAAGAAAGTCTATGACTTAATTACTTAATTAAGACTTAATTAAGTCTCTGACTTAATAACTTTACAGTTCACAACTGCCAAGAACTCACAGAACTTTATCTTTTTTGCTCCTGCCCTCACATACAGCTTCATATTTTCTAGCACATGATGTAAACCCTTTTAGACTTCCTTGCCTTGTATGATTGGACAATGGAGTCTTACATGCTAGTCTGACAGCAAAGGTATTTCTCTTGCATTTCTTTAAGTTTTAGGGTTGACTTAGCTCTCTTCTGCAAGTAACAAATCCCTGTCTCTAAGGTGTTTCTGCCTACTAAACTGAGTTCTCAGCTCTAATTCTAAGTAGAATCATTAACTTCTACAATCTTTTGGAACAATTAAGGCTTGGTATCAATGATTTCAGAATTTTTATCCGATCTTGTTGGTAAGACCTGGAGACAGAGATCTATATTTTAATACATTAATGATCTGTCTTAGACAAGACCTCAGAAATCTGAGGTCCCATTGCCTTTCTTTTATTTACATTAGCAGTAAATGAATTACATAATTAGTTTAAAAATCAACCTGAGAACATAGATACAGAGACACTGTTATGTCATCAATGTCTTGCTGTAAAGTACATGCAGTTAACACTTTGTAGCCATTTTTTCTTCTGATGCTATTTTATCCTTTTAATTCTTACTTACTGTATCTTGCAGGAATATTTTGAGAATTAAATTCTGAATGACAGTGCAGTTAACACTTTGTAGACATTTTTTCTTCTGATGCTATTTTATCCTTTTAATTCTTATTTACTGTGTCTTGCAGGAATATTTTGAAGATTAAATTCTGAATGACAGTACAAACATTTTGAAGGAATAAATATATTCTGCATTTTTGCAACTCTTCTCAGCTTCAAAATCACTGCTTTCCATCACTCTCTATCAAAGAATTGATTTGTTTTGTTGTACACAGCAATATAGTGCAGGTCTTTTCCTAACACCCCTTCATATTTTATGTTATATGTTAAGTACAGAAGCACGATTCCTCTTTCAGACAGCGCTCCTGCTTATCCTCCATTTAGTAACTGGAATAAACTCTGTGTCCTCGCACCACTCAGAGAAAGGAGTTCACATACGATTCCTTCAAATTCTTTAGTCTATTTTTCCTAACTGCATTAGGATTAAGTAACAAATCTTAGCTTTGAGCTGAATTCTACACACTCTAATAGCTCTTCCCAGAGAGAGACTCAGACACTGAAAACTGTTACTCTTTATAAACTTAATTATACCTAGAAGTACTGAAGTACCAAAAGACTACTCATTAGTATAACTTATAGCATGACCTACCCATTATACTGCCCCAACTCAGAGAGAAAAAAACAGTCTTAATACAACTTGCACCAAGTCTAATGTAATAATTTTTTCAGTTGGTCCAGTTAGAGAATTGCATTACTTCAGTACAAAGGGCATAGTTTTCAAAGTTTTGGCGAAATGTAACGAAAATACTAGCCTAAAATATGTTGGTTTGCTGATGCCTAAGAGTGGCCCTCCTGTAGCAGAGAGGAAGCTCTGAACATCTGCATTTGTAAACACTTGTAGTGTAAGCTCTGTCAGATTGGAATATGAGCAGCGGAAGCTTGTGACTGAAATAGGCCTGCAAATAAAATTTCCAGGTGTAAATATAGTGTCATATATAGTAGTATCTAGTTATGCCACTTTATGCTTCTTAACTTCCAGTAAATTAGAAAAACTAAGGCTACAGTGACATGTTACAAAGAATTGGCATTTTATGCATAAGGCTACATAACAATTCTTGTCAAATGAAAAACAGGTTCCTGCTAACACATGGTCACAGAGGAGGGCCTCCATGCATATTCCATCAGACCTACCCAATGCCTTTTGCTGTGACATTCTACCTGCCAAGTGTACCTGATCAATGCTTTACAAATGCTTAACGTGAATTTGGGAAGATAAATCATGAATGAGCCCTCTAGAAGTTTATGATACACCACCAAGCAAACAAGGAAAGCAAGAAAGGTGCCAGACGAACAAGACAGGGATGATATAACTGCTGCAAACCCTGAAAAAGGCAGTCTGCCCTAGAAATGGTATAACAGATTTCTAAAGGAGAGTTATGGCATATTAAACCCTCCAATATGTAGAACCTGACATATTTTGATTGTTCAGGTTAATATATAAGAAGAGAAAGAAAAGTATAGTTTACACTCAATTTATACTTTTGTTAGCTAAACATTGAGAAGGCAACAGTAATAGTCATAACACTTATCTGACATCTAAGGTCTACACCCTGAAGCTGCTTTTAGAGAGAATTAATGCTTCCAATGAATCTGTGGTAACTTAAAACAAACAAAACAGTACTTTAAAGAAAAGTGTGAACTTTTCTCAGATGTCCTGATGCATGTTAACTTTAAAGGTCCATTATAACCGTATAAATGCCCCTGTTTATATTACTCATTTCAGCTTTTCAGCAAGATATTCAGCCAATGCAGAGATACAGTGTTTCTGCACAGGTCCAATTGTGTACAGATACTCTGTTCAGACAAGGTAGCAATCTGTTAAAACTTTACTTGATTGTAATGTGCAGTTTTAAGTGAAGACTTGGGCATGCTTATCCATTGACCAGTTTGTTGTTCAATTTAATTAAATTCATATAGTTAAGAAATTTTATGCATACATTTGTACCAGCCAAAGGTGTTATTTTTAACTTGAAAATAATTTAAATTGTGCACTGACATATTTTTTTAGGAATCACACAAATAATGTCAGAAATTTATAATTAAATAATGAAAAAAATCTCTATGCTTACTTTGTCAAACTTAACCAATGGATCTAAACTACTCACTCTTTCTTTTTTCTTCCATAATTCCAGTTTCTGTGCACTGCAGTTGACAAATGTACCTGCTCTTTAAGTACTGGCAGATAATTGACATTTAAATCTAACAAGACTTTGCATCTTACATAAAATCCTTTTGGAATAACCTTTTCTGATCAACTGTTTGTGAAGACCTAAGCAAGTCACAGATCTAAACTAAACTGATTTCTAACAAGAGTAATCAGAAAGATTACAGACTAAACTGATAAAAAATTCAGACTAGCTTTTCCCCCCTAGACCTGAATGCACTGAATCAATTAATTTTTCTTTCAATTAATTCTATAAAATAACAGGGTTTTTTGTCACTGTTGTTTTTCTTTAAATCTTATCTCTCTAGTCTTTAGCACTTTGCAGCTGGCCAGTTGGTTAGGCCCAAGTGAGGACAGGATTCTGGTTATGGTAAAAATAAAAGGAGTGTGAGAAGTGAAGAAGGCAAGAAAGAAGGCAAGAAAGACTCAAGTCACGGGATAATGACTGTGTTACTTACATAAATTGCTGTTGATGGCTTCTTAGTAGAAGAGAGAATGTAAAATTAAATGGAATAACAGTAGGGATACAAAATGTATGAAAAGAAGCAAACTAGACTATACCTACTGCATTTAACAGCTACTCAAAAGAAAGAAAATCTTTGCTACGAAATTATATCTCAAGTTGTGGTCTTTGAGCTCTTCAGGACACATTTTAGAACTACCTGAAGGGTAGAAGCAGTAGAATCAAAGTACTAAGCGTGGTGAAGAGGTTATTTAGAAAGAAGAGAACAAAAAAAGCAAAGAAACCAGAATATAACTTAGTGCATAGTTACATCTTAAGGCTGTTTCTTGGATCTATCTTAAGGCTACTTCTAGCATCTATCTTGCCTCCCTAAAAATTGCTAGATGCAGTATTGAAGGCTTCAGTACTTTAAAAAGGAAAATCTTCTTTATCCACAACTTCTAAATGCTAAGAATAAAGCAGTGGTAAGTCCATTCTTAAACATGAGTTACTGTGATAAACATGAACACCTACCAGTGTTAGAAAGATAAATAACCTGAAAACAAAGACATTGAAAGTGGTTCTGTTCACTGCATAACAGTGCAGCTGCCTTGTACAGTGCATTGATTATCTCTTGTCTATAAGCAAAAACCCAACTCACAAACTGCCGGGGTGGGGTAAATCAGTGACTCCTTAGGCACAATAAATATTCTCACCCACACCCTGGTGAGGTGCCAGAAACTTGCAATACAGCTTCACAAAAAACCCAATTTAATTCTTTATTTTATATTTAATTATAATTTTTTCCACAGGTGGTAGCTTTCTGTAATAAGAAAAAGCTTTGTCCATCTGTTCTTAAAATGTTGTGCATTATGTGTATTTCTTTCTTGATGCAGACTGAAAGCTGTGCATACCAGAAGTCAGTTTTACTTATGGTATAAAATGCTGCTAAGATAGCAATGTCATCTATACTTTATTGTGACATCTGGGAAAGAAGGAATTGGTTAAAGATGCAATATTAAGAAGTTCTGATGTGAAAGAAAAGTCCTTCTCTCACATGGAAGTGGAGAGAGATCTCCAGACAATGTTTTAGCAATTTTTAAGCACTGTAAGTAACAACTGCTGCTACTATCACACTCACAGGGATCACTGCATATGCAGCTGCATGGTGACCTCGTTCAGACAGTTAAGTGGCTAGCTTTTGGCTCTCATAGCTGATGAGGTTGGTATCACAGCAGTTCTGACTCCAGTTATTTAAATCATTGTGAAAACATACCTTCAAAAGGGATTTCCAAGGCTGAGAACTGAGAAACTCTACTAAACAAATCTAGGTTAAGAAAACTGAAAAAGCCAAGAAATTAGTAAGTAAAATACAACTAACATGTAGGTGTGCTAGTTTTGGCTGGGATAAAATTAGTTTCCTTCACAATAGCTGGAATGGGGCTATGTTTTGGATTTGTGCTGGAAACAGTGTTGAAAAAACAAGTATGTTTTAATTACTGCTGATCAGGGCTTATGCAGAGTCAGTGCTTTTCCTGCGCCTCATCCCATCCCACCAATGAGGAGGCTGGAGGTGTACAAGGAGTGGAAGCGAGGATAGTTGAGCCCAAATGACCACAGGGTCAGACCATATAGTGTCATGCTCAGTATATAAAGCTGAGGGGAAAAGACGGATTGTGGGATAGGTGATACGGCACTGCTCCCCTAGGGATGGCTGAAAAACCTGCCTGTGGGAAGGGGTTAGGTTTTTGTTTTTTTTAATTTACCTTAATTTAAAAGTTATTTTTATTTTGACATTCTTCAATTTAAACTTGAGTCCATTGCTCTTTGCAGCACTCTTATCTATCACAAAACGTTCTCTGTTAAGATGACTTGGGCAAACTTCAATGCTTCAGTAAGGAGCATAGTATAATTATCCCCTCCTGGTAAACTTTCAAGCTCTTTTCTTGTCCAAGCAATTCCTACATGCATATTTCTTAACTACAGAGGGAAAAATTTTTTCTCTGCCATCCATCACTGAGATTTTGTGGTAATCTCCTATACGGTGCTTGAGAATTGAGTCACTGTATATGCCTCATCTGGCCTCTGCATCTCCTCAGACAGGGAATTGTTGAGTGTCACAGCCAACACCACATCATGCTTGGTGCACTGAAGGTTCCTTGGCAGGCTCCAGGAAACCTAACCAACTCAGCTACAGGGTGGTGTGTACATCAGCTGTCCCACACATCACTGAGCACCAAGGCAGCCAGCATTGCTCACCCTGGAAGAGTAACCATGAGTTAAGGTCTCCAGCTGAGTGCTGTGGCTCACATCTGGGTCCTGGCCAACACAACTCTTCGAGCCTGAATTAATTTGACAGCTGCTGTGACAATCTTCCTCTCGTATGCCCACACGGTGAGTATCTTCCTTCAAGATCTCCTTCACTGATGACGGAACTGTTTTCCTGCTGTCTGACCTCTTTCACCCTTGCAGGGTGTTCAAAGGTCTGGTGCTCTATGTCAGTCAGTAATGTCCCCACAATCCTCTTGCAGAGTGACAGAGCCTTACAGCGCAGGTGTGCTTTCCCGAGGAAGAAGGCAGGTAAGCTGCTTCCACTTTCCAGCACCGTGTTTACAGCACATTCTCACTCAGCTGCTACTTTCTTTTGCCACTCACTCTGGGAACATTTGGACACACAAAATTATTTTTTCCTTGTGCGTTGTTTTTCTCGGGGCTGGGTCGTTCGGTTTTTTCCAAAAACGACCTGGTTAAACCATGCTTATCACTGGCAAGGAGCAGGCATAAGATCGGGTGTAGATATTTGGATTCAAGGAGGAAGGCCAGGCCCCTGCCAGGGAACAGTCCAAACCTCAAGCACGCTTCAGCACCGCTTGTGACCGCATGAAGTGAGAAACGCGGTTCGATTTGTCGTCGGCTCGTGATTTTACACCGAAAACGGCAAACAAAATCCCTGCGCCGCGCAGCGTAGAATCAGGCGGCCCGTTCCGGGCTGCGGCCGCGGCGCTCAGCTTATGGCACTCCTCAGGCAGCGCGCTGCGCCCGCACACCGGAATGGGAGTATTCCCAGCGCTAGGCAGAAAAGAGGTAAGGGCAGATGGCGGGCGGGAGCTGTAGCGAGCCCGCTGGTTCCCAGAGCGACCGCACGGCTTCCGCCGTGCTGTGCGAGGCCTGGCGGCGGGACTGCCGCTCATCTCCCCCGCCCGAGGCTCCTCCTCCCGCTGCCGGTCGGTCCCAGGGCGCAGGGCTGACATCACGCCCGGGGTTTCCATCCGACCGCGGGAGGGGGAGGCTGAACGGAGCGGCGGCGTGATGGCGGCGGTCGCCAGGACTTAGGAGTCGGCGGCGGACCGGAGCTGCGCCCACCCCGGTTCTCCCTGCGCCCCTCCCAGCGTGGTCCTGACCCCATTGTTCGAGCGAAAGAGCGAGCGAGCCCGCGGCGCGGGCAGCGCGGAGCCGGCAAGAGCAGCGGCTGCCGCCCAGGCCCGGCCGCGGCCGCGGGAGCCGCCCGTGACCCGGGGCTGCGGTACGAGCGGCAGTACGCCCCGCGGGGCGCATAGAGGCCTCGGGCCTTGGGGGTCCCTGGGAGGGTAGGGCCGGCCGGGCCCCACGCACCGCAGGTAGGCAAAGGCCGCCATGGCTCCCTTCGCCGGCCGGGAGCTGTGCAGCTGTCGGAGATGAAAGCCAGAGGGGGGGCGGGCAGTGCGGAGGAAATGCGGCCCCGCTGCCGGTCTCGAGGGGGGTCGATGCCCGGCGCCGGGCTGGGTCCTCGGGCCCTCTGCCTGTTCTCCGCCGAGACAGGGAGGGATTCTCCGGGACCGAGGTGGGCAGTGTGGTCGAGCTGCTCCCGTGCGCTCCTGCGGGGGGAGCCAGTGCGGAACCGCCCGGGCGGCCCGAGAGCGGCTCCGCTCCGGGCCGTGGGGGGCGCCGGGGGAAGCGATCGTGGAGGGCGGCGGCGGTGGCCTTGGAAGCGCTGCCAGAGAGCGGCGCCCGTGCAGGCCGCGCCGACTGCGGTGCGAGCGGCTGGCGCTGCCCGCGCTCCCTGTGGGCGGGCAGCGAGAGAGCGGCGCGGGCAATAGAGGGTGAGTCGAGATCGGATCGGCCCGGAGCAGAGAGCGGGCGGCGGGGAGAAAGTTTTGCCGCCGCCCGCGATGTTTCCGGGGTGCCCAAGGCGCGGCGGTTCGTGCCGTCGCGGGATTTCCCGGCGCCCCCCCTACTTACCCGCGGGGTCCCCAGTTGCTCTTCGTGTCCCCGCTGTGGCTCCGGGGCTCCTTCCGATCTCGCTCCCGTTAATCATCGCCATTGTTCGTCCTCCAGAGCGATCCGACGATTCAGTGCAGGCAGTGCCCGCCCCAGAGCGAGAGTTCCCTCACCACCGCCTCAATGGGCTCGGGGTTGGGCTGTAGCTTGTTCTTGGGGAGCACCCCGTGGCGGGCAAGACCCTAATCGCCTGCGCACCACTAAGTCCACGAGGGCGCGTGATCTGATTATCACTGAGCTTGTACTTGGCGGCCTATTTACCGTGAGCCTAAACTTTCTCTGGCTGCATCGAATACTAAATGCGTAGTAATCAGGCCTAGGAGACTGATATATCTGGAATAATGTTCATTCCATCTCTGGGATCTTGCTGGTTTGATTTTGTCGGAGCTCGTGTACAGTCTTTTATCTTCCTGCTCCTGCCCACAACTGTAAGTGGGTAGCATTACGTGTGTTCCTGGAAATGCTTGCACTATGTTTTGTGTATGAAATACATTTTACTGAGAAGATCTTAGAAGAACATTAATATTTACCTACCTCTTCTAGTAGCAATTTTTTCTTTAATATTTAGATCTGTTTTGTCCTGCATTCAATGCCCAAAGTTAAGACATGATATATAGTGCGGACAGGCAGTAAACTGTTCTCACCCTGCAGTACTAAAGAAAATTTCTGTAATTTTTCCTATTCTGGAGCTAATAGTTCAGCAGAAATTGCTGTCTTTATAGCACCATCCATAAAAAGTTGATCATAAGCATAAAGAAAAATAATGGCAAAAAGAAGTGTATGCTGGAACCCTGCTGCAGTCAAACAAAAAAGCACAACATTTTTTCCCTGCATTTTGTGTATTTTATTTAGATCTTCCAGTATTTTTTAAATAAATAACATGAAGACCTGTTGTTCTCTGGACATTATTCTTGTTTTCACAGACAGCAGGAATTTTTATCTTTTTCCCCTCAGAAAAGGAAATAGTGATAAAATGATCAGCCATGAAGGTAACACACAAAAAAGTTTTTTTGAGTTACAGACATGACGTCAAACCTGCCCCTTTTCACTGTTAGTGGAAAAAAAAGCTTTATTTTTGGTATATCTTTAATTGAAAACATACTTTAAAATTGTGTTAATGTTTTCCTTTCCTATTTTAGGTGTTTTGGGAGAAATCTTGAGTTCCCACTGAGAACACTAAAGCAAACACATACGGTGTCTGGAAAACATACAGAGTAGCAAGAAGTGGATTCCTGATATCCACCTTGTACCTTGAGTGGACTTCTATTTATTTTTTTTAACTTTTTAATATTTACAATGAATGGGCATAGTGATGAAGAAAGTGTAGGAAACAGTAGTGGAGAGTCAAGGTAAGCACTTGTTTATTTCAGTTATTCTTGGCTATGTATTTTCTTACATTTTATTTACTGAAGCTAATTTATATTTGAACTGAATGCTGAAATATGGTGGTTAGCAGGCAGATCGTAGTTAGGAAGACTGGCTTTGCTTTCTTGCAGGTGCTTAATCTGCTTGTTACTTTCACATCATTTCAGCTAAGAATGGGAATGATCATGTATATGTCTTACATAATAAAGCTGAAGTAGTATTAAAGCCATGTCAGCATCCAGCAGCATAGTATCTCTCTTGAGGAAAAAAACTGCCTGAAAAAACAAATTCAAAAACATTGAAGTAAAGTGTTAAAGCTATCCTCTATAAAGTGTGAGGCAAACGTGCATAATATATGTTGTATAAAACCCTAAAGGTTGTCTTCAAAGGAGCAGTGGTTCACTTCAGTTATTGATATCAAATACTTTATGATTCTGTCATTCTTCAGGGCTGTCAGACTTGTGTAGCTGAAAGTGCTAACTTTGTATTTGTTTTTGGAAGTAAAAAGGACTGTTGTCCAGCCATGTTCTTAACTAAAAAGAAACCTAAAATCAGTTCTCTAATGTCAAATTACAGTCTTCTATCAAATGCAGAATGTTCAGATGTTTGGAGGAGCCTGATTAGAATGTCCTTATGTCCATGCAGGGTGACAGCCAGTTTGTAGGGGGTGGAATTAAGTTCACTTACTAGGACAGTTCCAAGTTCAAAAAGCCCCTCCTGCACTACAAAGTTTATATTTCTAAAACTGGAAATACGATACACCTAGAGGTTTAAAAATCAACTTACCAATAAAAGGTGAGCATTAGACTTCTCCTCTAAGAGGTGGTTTGTGACTCTGCTGTTTTTCTGCCCCTCTTCCTGTCAGATTACAGCCTGTTCAACTGTTTAGCTAATTTTATCAGTCAGTGGGCCATAAAGAAAACGTTCTGCAGACTATGAAACTTCCAGCTGGGTAGAGAGAGATCTGAATTATTGCCTCAAGAGAAGAAATGCAAGAAGAACATATAACTGCTAGCTAATCAGTCAGCCTCTGCTGGCCATCAAACTTCTGCAGTGTATGATGGACTGGGAAGACAGGGAGAGAATTGTTTAGGTGACCCTGGGTACAAATCACGAGAAAATTTATGAACAGTGAAACTAAAGAGACTTTTATAATTCTTGTCTATTTTTATGTCAAGATTCCTGTTATATGCAGAAGTGTTCTAGAAAGACAGTAGATTTTCAATTTTGTGAATAATTCGTAAGCTCTTAACACATAGTAATTTTTGAAGATTTCTGCTTCCTATAAAGTTGATACTATTACAGTTAACAAACAAGTATGAAGTCTCTTATGGGGAAAAATATTGCTTGTTGCTTTAAAAAAAAGGCAAACCAAAACCTTCCAAGGAACATGAACCTACCTGGGTCAAGTTAGCATGTGAATTTTCTTACTGCTTGAAAGAAGCCACCTTGCTAAATGTCTGTGGAGAAACTATTTTGTATTGAACTGTGATTGCCCATAACTATCTGTATATCAAAGTTACTTAAAAGCTGTAGCTGTTCATAAGACTAAAGTAATTAAAATGTCATAAAATTCCCATGAATTTAATGAAGAATAAGTACCAGGAGGATGCACACAGTACTCAAAACTTCATATTTGCCTGGAAAGTGAGACTTTATTCTTCATCTTAAATGTTCTGCTGAGCACATCTTAAAACTTTAAAAAATTTTTAAATCCAAATAAATGTTTTTCCAAGACTTGACAACCCTATAGTCTAATTCAAAGGCAGGCCTTGGAAAGTTTATTTTCATGTTCATTATCAGGAAGCTAATGAAGCATAAGTGAAGCAAGAAAGCTTGGCATTTTAAATGATGGAACTCTCTTCTGTCTAACCCAGTTCGATTACTAAAATAATGCCGAATATTTTTATATTTTTATCCTTGGGTTATAGCTGAGTAGTTTTTTACTTTAATGTGTAGATTTCCAGTACTCTAGATGATTTTCACTCTGAGGTGAGGTACCTTAGCAAGCTGCAGCTGTAGACAGATACTTTACTGTAACTTGGGATATGTTGCTGTAATTATCCTTCAAATCTGGATGTGTGAATTTTAGAGAATGGAGGTAGAAATCAGCAACCTAAAGTTGCTAAGCTTATAGTGATCCCATTCTGTTCAGAATGCTACGGGTGGAAATAAAATAAGTGAAGAAAGAAATTGAGAACTGCTGCTGGGAGTCAATTGCAAAAAAGATCAAAATCAAGAATTAGGAATAAAGAAGAGGTGAAGAGGAGTACAGTGATCATCTAAGCGCCAGCATTGGTGTTAAGTAGGAGCAGTCTTTGAAGATTTGTGTCAGTTTGCAAATTTAATGCTTGAGAAGTGCAGTAAAGCAGTTCATTTGCCTTTGGTGTATAGTGTCAAGTTCCATTCCTGTGTTGTTTTATTTTCATTCATTTCATTAATTTTCATTTATTTTACATTCATGGTGTTTTATGGAAACACCATGACTTGAAAAAGTTGTTGAAAGCTTGTAGTATTCTCAGCAGTAGGAGGGCGGGAGAAGGGACTGATAATGGATCTTTGACTTGATGCACTTTGGTAGGGATTGTGGCTTGCCTTTATTCACTGTGTCCAGCTGTGAGGGTGATTGTTTTTTCTGAAGTGAGAAGAATGAAGAGTTTGCCACACTGTTTCATACCTTTCCAGCATTACATCTATTCATCTGTCTGCTAGATCACTAGAAAACTTTCCCTGGTTGCAGGTGTTCATCCTGAAGTTCTCTTTTGCTAATGGTGGAAAAGTGCATCGCCACACCATTTGGACTTCCTTTGCCTATTTCAGCCTCTGAAGCTCTAAATCAGCACTAGAACTGAGCGTGCTGGAAATTGTTGTAAATGTTGTTAACTAGTCTTGTTGCTTGGTGTTCCATTTTCTGTCCAGTAATCACAGTGGAGTCTACTTTCCAGTTTCTTGTTTACTAGAAATAACTATTCTATAATGTTTTTATGTACCTCAAGGTAAAATATCACAGATACTGTTCATCTGGATAGCAAGTGAGTGTAGACACAAAGACTTACTAGCAGTATGCTGAGAAGCTTACTGAAGCAGAGCATGTAGTGTCCTTGATGGCGTTCAGTACAATTTATCATAGAAACTTCAATATGAATACATACGTTTGAGTTACGTAGCAATAAGAAAGCTTAATCAGCAAGAAAGGGCAGTTGTGCCTGAACTGCAAGACAAGTGCCAGGTAGAACAAGGACTGCAGCAATGAAATGTTGGCACTATTTGAATAACAATCTGATTTCCCATCTCTTTGCTGGTATTTGTTTCTGCAGAACAAGGCACAGAGGACTTCAGAACACCTTTCTTTCCTTGGTAAAAAGGCATGTGCTCAATGTAGCTTGAGTGGAAGGTAGCTGGCCATTTTTGCAGTAAGCAGGAAGCAGCTGCTTGCACCAAAGACTTCTACAAGTCTTTACACACTTGGAAGTTGATGTTAAAAGAAGATAGGAATTTCAGTGGGTTTACTTTGTTTTGTGAACTGTGTAATCTGTGGACCACATAAATAAGTAGAGAGTAAAGACTTGGTCAACAGGCTTCAATTTACTATATAAATGCATACCTTCCATAGAAAGTAAAGAAGATTTGTTTAAAGCCATGACTTTAGGTTCTCGCTTTCCTGAAATCTAAGTTGAAGTTAAAATAGAAATTAACTAAGCATATTTGCAGAATTACTTGTATGTACTGGCTTCTTTTTAGTAGGAGTTTAGTAGGAGTTAGTAAAAATATACACATACAACAAGAGAGAGCATATAAATAAAACTGTATATATTTACATACATATTTACTGCTCAGGAATTCTCAGATCAACAAAAGTACCTGAATGGTAAAGAAGACTGTTGCATGTACTGTAAACGGCTAGTGGATAAAGCAAACTCTTTGCAGTGTTTTTTTCTTTAATTAACTAGTGGTTATTTTACCAGGAACAATCTCTTAAAGAATTAAGCATACTAAAGCATGATAAGGTGTCCAAATCCAAGTTAAAAGCATCTTTTCCTTTTTTGGAAGAGTTCAGAGAGAGCATCCAAGTATTTTTTTCCTAGAAACCTTTCCAACTAAAAGAAAAAATTAAAAATTCATGATCTGGCTCTTGATCTGCATGTGATCAGATGTTTGGTTTTGTGCTGAGTTTATCCCTGTGTTTGGTTTTGTGCTGAGTTTATCCCAGGTTTATACCTGTACCACATATTTTAAATTAAATTCCTTTCTTCTGAGAGTTTCAAGATTTTAGCTGATGCATGCTTTTCATGTTCCTTACAACAAAATGAAGTGTTATGATACATCAGACCTGACCAGATGTGGTCCCTCAGCTGTCTTCAACTGTTTTCTTTGGTTGGTTTTTTGTTTGTTTGTTCGGGGTTTTAAAGGTTTGGTTTTGTTTGTTTATTAAATTCCATGTAATACTATTTTGCTGGTAGTCTCTAAGGAGCTTCCAGTAAAGACATCATTTTGTTGCCCCTGGATCCAGCTATGTGTTGATGGTTTCTCAGATTACCCAGTGGTCTACTACTTTGTTGTGTAATCACTGATACCTCCTGCCTGTGAAGGGTTCCTGGAACAACTTTGTGCTGTTAAGACATGTGACTTGCATCTTTCAAATAAAGACTTGAAATGTAGTTCATAAGGTCATGAAAGTTCGTAGGTAATCAGTTTAATTTTGATAACATTGCTTTGCTTACTGTAGTAGCAGCAAATAATTAGTCTGCAGGACAGGAAACACAATATTGGTGAATGTTCATTAGTCTATACCAGGAAAATTCAATGCAGTTCATACTCTATAGTAGCTGAGGACAGGAAATATCATTTGGCAGATTGAACATTATACTCTTTGTGCCCTCTGTTCTTTACTGGCAGTGATGAATAAGATTAATCTGCCTTATGCATTGTAATTAAGTTAAATAGTTAAGATTTCTGGAAGAAATAAAAAAGCTTACTATTTACATAGCATTTGCGTATAGAAACTTAGTGTAATTTTATGAGTTTGGCATTCAGTATCTGTTACTTCTGCACATTTTAAATGGGCTCTTCATATTCCTATGCTTTTTTTCCTTCATCTTTTTTTTAAAAAACCCAACAATCAAGCGTCAAAGGAGACAGTCCATTGTCATCTCACATAAGTTTCAGAGACTCTGCAGATAGTAGTCTCTTTGGTTTTTAGTATGTTGAGCTTTAGTTTCCTTAAGTTGTTACGCTTTGTCTTACTAGTCTTGAAACAGAAGATAACTAAGGTAACATTGTCTAATGAATGCACTTGAAATCAGTGATGTTAAATTGGTTCTTCTTGGATCAGTTATTATCCTAGACAGGAGTCTAAATTTTCTTTCATTTCTTTCACAATGTGACTTGTTTAGCTTCCCGTTTTAGGATATGTATTCCTAGTGCCTAGTTTCTCATTGTACAATCCTCTCAGGGGCACCTTGTTCTAAAGAATAAGCTAGTGAAGCTGAACTTAAGACTGGGGCAGCTAAAGTTACGGCTGTGTGGCAGGATACTTGTTTAAAGCCTGTCATTTCCCCAAAGCGTTCCCCAGTTTCATTGTGTAGGTATTTATTTGGGGAAGTTGGGGAGAAAAAATTATATTTGTTTTAACCTGTTACCTGCTTTGGTACTTTCTGTAACCCATGTTGCTTTTCCTTCAAAGAGTTCACAAATAAATACTGCATTCAGGCATAGATTTGAACATGTAGGGAGTACCCAGAGACAGTGTTCATTAAAAAACCAGACAAATTATTTCAGGGTGTTGCTAAATTCCATACCAAATCAGGTTTGACATGTGCTGCTGTGCAGTTGGAACTATCAAGGGCTAGAGGTAAGAGATTTCTTAAGTGTGTATCCTGGAAAGTGCTGTTTCTAGACTTTACACCTCCATTTGTCAACATACATGAAACTAATTTTTCATGTCAAACTTCCATCCTGATACCTGCAATTTATTTTCAGTATATGCTATTGGCCTGCTACTGGAAGTTACTGCTGAATGCTGAATTTTTCATCATTACTGGGTTTGTTTGCACAGTAAAGAAATAGTCTCACTTCAGCAGTACCAAGGAGATCATTAGTGCTTTATCCATCATGATTGTTTCTATTTTCCATATCCTTATGAGGGTCCGCTGTTCTGCACAGTGTTTTATACTAGTGTTAGTTTCGTTTGGAGAGGGAAGGTTGGGTTTTTGAGTGTTTGCTTTTTCTATTTCAGTTGGGCAAAGTGAATGCAATTTAAGGTTTCTTATTCAAGAGCATCTTTAAACAAATAATGACATTTTCATATTACCTTTTAAAAAATAAGTAATACATGTAATTTGCTTGGAAGTGGAGGAGGGAAGAAGGCTTGTGTGATGCAGAAGATGGACTTAAATTTTGTTTTGATTAATGGAGTTAAGTGCCTAAAAGCATAAATGGTCTTCAATGGTTAATCTTAGCAAACATTGTATTACTGTATCTAGTATAATAACACTTCTGTTATGTAGCTTAACTTCCTTTGCCCTATTTGCATCTACACTTCATGTTGTGGTCTTGATAGTGTTTATAATTTCTGGAGCCATTTGGCTTTTTGGAATCCCAGTCATCTGGGAAAAAGGTAAGAAAAGAAGACAGATTGGACAATAAAGTACAGTTGGTTTGAAGAAGTCAACAGTACAAGACCAGAGGAAGGAAGGGATAAACATAATGTGACGTGGTAAAGTAGCACGAATTTGACAGGCACAGATTCATGACAAACATTCTTAGTTTCCTGAGAATGAAGTCTGTTTTGCTGATAGTTCCTCTGATTATGTTAGGTAAAGTGACTGTTCTGACAGAAGACTTGAATATAAAAAGTAGGTTCCATCTCTTCAGTGTCCTGTAGAGAGACCATCTTGACTAAGTTTGGAAAGGATTTGAGAAAGAGGTAGGTGCTAATTTGTGCTGCCTAAGAATGGAGTTTTCTTTTTGTTACTGGCTTTCTTTTTGTTTTAATCCGGCTTTTGTTGGAAGAAAGAAAAAAGTAGAAACAGATGCACAGGCAAAATAAAAGGCTGGTTAAGTTTTATCTAGGTCATCTGTCCTGTTCTTCCTTAGGCATCTACGGGAGTATAGGTAAGGTATCCACTTTTGTGCTTTGCTATACTGTTTACAATAAGGCAACTTAAGCAAAGACCCTGGCATGTATAGGAAGAAGAATTGTCAAGAAATAACACTTGTTGTCTCTTTTTCTGTAAGACGAACTCTTAAGAGAGGTAACCAGAAGCCCTGTTTCTGAGACCGTATTTGTGTGATAGCAGACAGCAGCAGACAGCAAGTTGTTATGGTATTCCAATCGGTGTTTTAGGAAATACCTAATGTTCCTTGCCATTCTTCCCCTAGCAATATGACACCAGAATGTCGGTAATTTGTAATGTCAATTCAGGTGATTAATTTTGTGAAAGTCAGTGGTGCTACTTTGCACTAATGGGTGTTACTTGTTGCAAGGAAAGTTGGTCAAATTAAGGACCCTAGTTAAACTGTATCAGCTGAGGCTTAAAGTTCTTTGGCTAGAAAATAAATTGCTAATGGACTGTACCTGGAAAAATGCAGGTGAAGTTAAAGAATCCCATAGGCCAACATGGAAAAGAAAGCAACCAGATATTATGACTACCTCATTGCTATTATCTCCCTGTGTTTTTAATACCTTCATTGTAGAACTTTTGTTCTGTTTCTTAAGTGCAGGTAAACTGCCTTTTTATCAGACAGGTTTTTTGTCTTTGTCATAGCAATGATTTTAAAAGTCAAATTTTAGCATAGTGTGAAATATTCTCACTTAGCATTTGGTTTGCATTAGTAGCTTCCCTTGAGTGTTTTCAGAAAATACATATCCTCTTCTTATTTCACATTTCTTTTCCTTTTCCACTTCAAGGAAGATGAAACCATTTCTGAAATTCTGCTAATACAAATTGTTGAAATCAGAGATTACTTGTTAAAAGATTATTTGTCTTCATGCTCTGAAAAGCTTTTAGACCTCTCTCCAGCTGATTATAATTATTTTTGCCTTGTTATAGCTGTGTTGGGATGTCCCATTTCAGCAGATGAAGAAAATGTCAGCTGAGCTACTAAAAATCTGTCTGAAACTTCTGTATGTATTTTCTTATGACCTTAAGAAACTCAAACAATTGCATTTCAAAAACTGGTAAATACGCTCTAAATTTGAAGTGGTACTGCTAGACACTGCAGTGTGGTGTGAGTTCTCTGTGGTGTTGCCTGTTTTACTAATCATGCAGTTCCATGTCCTAGGGGAAAGGAGAGAAGGTGTTACACCATGTAGTAGATGTGCTAAAATTGAATAATGCCAAAGACACCTTTTTCATTTGAAATTGGTTTAGGGTTTTTTCCTAGATTCTGTGTTGATTTTCACTGGTTTATGCCTTGGTTTCAGGACAGCAGTCTCAAGAAATACTGCCTGCTCAATCCTGCTTGTTTCTTCCATGTTTTCGTAGATGCTTAAGGATGTTTATGAGAACAGAGGCAGTTTTGAAAAGCTCTGTCTTCTCTCTGACATCACAGGGGACATTGGAGAGGGCAACAATATCAATGTCAGAAAAAGTTGTTTTCAAAGTGTGGCAGGGCGGTATGCTGTCCCAGTATGAAGTGTGTAAATATTTCTCTAACTCAGAGCAATGGTAGGAGCAGTTAAAGAGAAATTTTACAGTTCTGTTTCTTGTTTCTGCGTTCCTCTTTTGCTATGAAGAGATGACAGCTATAAATGCTCTCTTTGAATCCCTGTGTGTAAATGAATATACCTCTTCTTAAGTTATTCCATTTCTACTCTTTAAGTTTAGCATCTAGCATACTAGGATTTAATCTGAATTACTGCTCATGTGGACAGGGGTCATAGTTAATTTTGCAAAATGGATTACAGACTGATGTTTGTTTTTAATAACCAAGGCTTGCTTCTTGTCTGGGTGAAGGAGGACATCTCTCCTTTACCTTTTTTGTTTAATGCCTTAGTGCAGTGGTCTCTAAAATTGTTGTTTGCACACTCCTGTCAATATTTCAGCATGCATCTCAATGTATTTATATATGAAGTATATAAATGTACTAATATGTGTACTAAAATCTACCTTTAGAAAACATATACAAGAATTAGAAAATTTAAAAGTATGAGATAAAGATTTCATATTTGAAAATATTAGGGTTTTATTGGTAAAATAATCCTTTTAGCACTTACTAGAAAAATATTAAGAATATTCTTTTTTAGTAATGTCTTGGTTTAACATTTGTGACACAGTGGCTTGAAGGTATGGTTCTTTGTTAAGTTTATTTTGTTACCTTATTTTAATGACTAGCACAACTGAAGACGATACCCAGCAAAGAGACATGGCTTCAGATGGAAGAAGTGCATTGTCTACTGCACTTACTACTATTAGTTGTATTACTTTTTTTTTTTCAATCACAACAGCTAATTATATGGAGGTTTTTATTAAATTTTGTCTAGTAAATTTCCAAGTACCCTGTCAATAATTTCATCCATGTAAATCTGAAGGGATTGTAGTTTTCATGTTTGTAACAAATGGGTTCAAAACCCATTGAAACTTCTTGGAAGATTTTTTTAAAGGCTGGAAATTTGTATCTCCCAGCTTTTAATGTGTATAGATACAATAGCTTTTTTCAGGTAACGCGCATTGGTTTTAGTAATATGATCATATAATGATGGAAACTTTTCCAAACATCTGTTTTCAAAATGCTATCTCTATGGCATGAGTTTCTTTTGAAAAGCACCGGCTTTTTCACTTTTAAAATGTCACCTTCACTTGGAAGGGATACATAAAGTCTGTTTCTTTTTTTCAAAAATATCTGCTAGGTCTGCTAGGTAGCATACTACTGGTAACAAATTATTTCCACATAAATGGTCAGTGTATTTGAAGCACTCTTCTTTTTAAAACAAACACACACCCCCAGAGCTCACCCAGAGCTTATATTCCTGGTCAACAGTGGTTCTTAGCAGTTAAACCTCTTATGGCATAAATAGTTTTTTATGTTAATTTCCTATCTTTTTACAAAATATGGTAAATATTTTACTATTTAATGGACTTATTTTCATAAAATTAAGAACATCAGTGACTTCGTGCATTCTTCTGGCTCCAGATTCTTTGCTGCAATAGCTTGCCTGTTGTTGATAGAGTGGATGAATGTATTTTGTACTTTAATCTCTTACCACCCTTATTATACTCTGTTTTTTATTCCAGTCAAAGCAACCACACATTCCTAGTTACATTTGCATAGTTTTTTCATAAAACTTTTTAAAGGTTTTTTTTTTAATTAAAGAAGTAGTTTACTGTTGATAAAGTAGCTTCTCTAATACTTTTCCTTTAGTGGCTTCGGAAAAGTAATTTTTTATGTACCTCATTATTGAAATTCCTGAATTTGAGACGTGTTAGAAACATCTGTACTTTCAATCGTAGAGCAAACCTTCTGAAATGGATAATTTGTTCTAATACTTGTTTTTTCAAATCTTCAGCAATGTTTTCTATGTGTCTTTGAACAGCATTCGCTGACAAAGACATGTGCTTCAGTTAGTCACTGTAGTTTTCCATGCATTATTTTAGCTGTTTTTAAGCCCAAAAATTCAATTCTCAAATGGCATGATTTTTTTCCCCCTTAATCTTAGGTAAGAAAACCTCAGAGCAGGCTGCTAAACATTTATCATTAAAATAAGGGACATATTTTAAAGCACAAGATTGACTGTTATTGCATTACTTGAAACATTACTGGAAAAAAATGAAGGTTTATCTTTGTGTTCTGGATGGTTAGTTTTCAGATGTCTTGTTAATTGTGATGGTTTCATGCTACCATTGGCTAATATCTCAAGATATGACACACATTTAGGGTACGAGTATTTGTTAAGAATGGTAAGTAATATTTTGAATAGTCTTGATAACTAATATTTTCTTTAATCCAAATTTTTGTCATTAAATGTCATTAAATTGTCATTGTTTGTTGCCTTGGAGTGTGGCTTATGAAGAGCTTGTACTGCAGTAGAAGTGTTGGTGCTGCCATTTCCTTTTTACATGTACTCACAGTACTTTTATTCCATTGTTTCCTTACAGGACTCTTTTTAAACTACTCCATTCTGTAAGGGTTAATTTGGTTAAAACTAAGTAATGCTGTCCAGGAATCCACCTCATGGCAGGGACAAGCTACACACAGATCTCTCACTTGCACACAGAAGGAATGGAGTGATCGCACCACTGTCACTGTCTGGGTTATAGTGCACATACTTCCCCCAGGGCCCCTCAGCTGCCTTATGTGACACTGGCCCATCAGACATACAGGCTGAGTGAGCTTACAAGTGTCAAACTGTTGGCAATGGAGAGAGACTGGAAAGACTGATTCAGTGATCAGAATCTGATTTTATTGTTGGATACAAATGCTTATATACTATTTCAGGGAGACTGGTAATGTGTACTAAAATGATTAGGTTAAAATCACGTACACAGACTTATGCATATAACAACGTCTCTTAGTTGCAGAGTTTAATGGGATTTTTTTTTTTCCGGAAAACATGTCTGATTTAGTCCTCTTGCAATCTAGGTCTAATTTTCAAAGTTCCATTTGCTTTTGCCAGGGTGTCCTATTATCAAATCTCTTATATTAACCAGGTCCAAAGTCCATCATCTGTCTTGTGTCCCCCAACATTCCAACATCAAACCATTTATTAAATAGTTGAATGTTTGTAGAGTTGAATTTGTGGTTTGGGGTCTCCTTGCCTCCCCTTCCTTCCTTTCCGTCCCTTGCCATCCTTCCCATCCTTTCCTTCTTGCATTTCATGGGTTGTTACTTCGGTTTGGGTGGGGTTTTTTGCATGGTTTGTTTGTTTGAGGTAAAAAGAAATCTAAATATCTGTTTCAATATATTCTTTATATACCCCCCTGATTATCTTGTCTGCTTATGTGCATTCCTCTTTGAAAACCATTATCTTCATGTACCAGTTTTGTCTGTTCAGTTAAGTGTGGTGAGGCTGGGAGAGGAGGAAGCTGTTTCTCTTTCAAAGAACATCTTAGGACAGATACTGCAGCTCCAAGGCAGGCTCCTTAGAGCATGATAAAGCCTTTAGGTAAATCCTGGCATTCCTCACATCAGTTTGAAGGATGGGTTGTCTTTATCACTAGGAAAGCTGTCTTTAAGAGATAGCTTCTCAGTTAAGTCCTAAGGCAGGGTCAGTCTGGCTCATGCGATAATGCGAAGCAGCTTCACAGCAACTCATTGTTTTGTTTGGATCAGCACTACATGTGAAACAAAAAAAAAAGTACGGATAATGTCCCATTGATGTTACATCTGCAGAGGGAGAGTGCTAGTAATCATTGGTCTCTGTGTGTTAAATTGATATGATATAGTAACTGCTAGTATCTATGCTTAATAGAAGTTGAAATGGAAAACTGCTGCTACATTGTAGGGTTTTCAGTAAGACTTAATTTTTACTGCCCCATTTTTTCATTATGGACACTGCTTAAGAGATATGGCTAGAAAATGCCACAGATATATTTAACTTTTCCATTTGTGGTGAGGGGAAAAGTAATTCTTTATTCTCCTCTTTATGTAACTCTTCTCCCTTTGTCCCAAGAAAGTCTGTGCATATTTTGGTCAATTTCTTGATTTTTAGAAAAAGTTACATGGTCTATGCTTTTACTTCATTGCTGCTACTTTTTTACAGGTTTTTTGTAAAAAACAAAATAAGGTGCTCTGTTATATCAAAAATGGATTGTTAGTTGAGTCTGATACTGGTCTGTCAAAACTTCATGTGAGATATGTGAAGAAACAAAAAAAGCCCAGTTGATAACTCTATTCTTTCTGTCTTGTAGATACAGAACTTTATAGCTAATTAATTAATTCTTGGACTGAAAAATTCTATTCAATTTCTGTTTGAATAGATACCTAGTCCTGTTAGACAGTAGAAATTTTGTTGTTGTTGTGTTGATACAAAAATGTTTTCCTTAAACTGCTGTGTTGCACAAAATATTATCATTGGAAGTGCTAGACAAATTTTTTTTTAAGTATGGGAAAAGCAAAAGGACAGTATGCATCCAGAAGTGTATAAAATTTTGATCTTGGCATAAACATGCTCTTTTTTGGGTCTTTGACTTATAGCAAGAAAAATCCTATTTTTCTCTCTAATAGTGAAAACACTTTACACACTGAAAACTGAGCCCTAAACCTGTAGTTCTTACTGTAGGTGTGTTTTTTGCCTTATGTGCCCTATCTCTGTTACTTTTGGTTCAAATCCTTCATATTTCTGTGCAGGAAAGTCCTTTGATGTATGGACTGTTGCAGCTGCACCTCCAAATTGGGATTTGTGGGTGTTATATCTCATGCAGTCCTGTCTTAAAGATCTGCAATTTGTCTTTATGCAGAGCTTATTTATTATTCGACATTCTACCTCCTTTGCAAACAAGAGCTTTAGGTTTCTCACTTATAGTGCTATCTTGGTAGAGTTTGTACATTTAGGTGTCAGGCTGAAAGAGTGTATGAAAGTACATGATAAAAGAAACATTGCTTTGGTAGCGCTCAAGAGAGCTTCTCAGTTACTTGTTCTATGGCAAGTTGACCAGAAAGAAGTCAACAGGCAAGTTAACAGTAGAAATTAAAACCTATTTGTTATTCTTACCTATTTTTTTTAATGCACACTGTAGTTCATGAAGATATCTGGGACTTGGTGGTGCACAGGCAGAACTTGTAGTTCACACAGCTGCATTAATTTGGATGATTATAGTTGAAGTAGGCTCTTCCCAACATAGACTAGCCTTGTGTGTTTGAGCTCCTGTAGTGCTTTTTATGAGTTAATTTCAAATGTTTTATGCATGTATGTAAACTGACATAGATTACAAAGCTTTGATAAATATTTCAGCAAGTCGTTGCTGTTACCCTGGTTGTAAAGTGATTTCAGGCTACTCAGTTTGTCATTTCCCTTTTCCTTGTCCTGATTTGATGCTTTGGGATAAGAAAGCCTAGTAAGTTATTATTGGTCCTATAGTGTTTGAATTTCATATGACTATTTTTTTCTGTTCTTTGTACCCTATGTTAATCTCTGGTAGGGATCCTACATTGTCATTCATGTATGGTATTGTCAGAGCAGCTGTAAATCAGTTGTGGTGAACTTTATTATTTGTTTTATCTTCTTGTAATTTTCTTGTAATTTCTCTCCCAATTTCTTTAACTTCTGTGTGAAGGTTTGTTTTGCATTTATTAGTAATGTGGTTGAAGTAAGATTTGTCAGATGTTGCTGTGCGTTGTGATGTGAGTTTTATTAGGCTGCTCTTCTCCAAATCAGGCCAGTTTATTTTGAGAAACAAGGATTATGGAATAGCTCTTACTTTGCTGGTCCTTCTTATAAGCCTAATGGAAATTCATTACCAGACTCAGAGCTTCGATGAGAACTAGTTGTCAAGATAAGGAGCCCATGTTCTTTTCTTTGAATACTGTATGATCTACATCAATATCCACATGTTGACATATTGGTATTGTTTAACAGAGACCTTAGATAATAGTTAGCTGACCTCTTAGTAAATAATATGATCTGGCATTAGCTAGTTTTTTTGCATCAAACTCTACAGCAAATAGCATTATCCACTAGACTTTTATTTTCCCTATTTCAGTCCCTTTGGTTTTGAACTTACACTCAGTTCTTGTGAAGAACATAAACCAACTTAAAATTTCCCATCAGTTGTTTATCCCTGGAGATGTCCAAGAGGCATTTGGTCTGCTGCTGGGTGTTGTGCTTTAGGAGTTAAAGTGATAGTGCTGGTTCACTGGATGATCTTGAAAGTCTCTTCCAATCTTGATGATTCTGTGATTCTATCTAATCAGTGTAATTCTTGCTTACTTATCTAAGTAAACTAATTTTTTTTTTCATATTTTCTTTTATCTCTCCATATTCTCTTCTGTATCTGGTTTAGATGCTTCTTACAGTGTTAGCAAGTTGATCAAGTTGTATTATTTCAGGTTTAGTTTCCCCATGCTACCTTAGAAAACAGAAACTTTGTTTAGATTGCCTCTGTGTCTGTATGCAGTTAAACCTATGGTTAGCACTGTATTAATATGTGTGAACTATTTTACTGCTATATGGAAAACTAACTTAATTACCAATTACCAATTACCAATTTTACTGCTATATGGAAAACAACTTAATTACCAAAACTAACTTAATTACCATCCATATGGCTTAGTGTTTTCCATAAGTTTTTGATTTGGTAATCCATGTTATTAATGTCCTCTTTGAGCAAGCCTTGTCCTGTATGAAGGTACTTGATTCCTTTCCCCACTTTCAAGGTTCTGTAGGATTTACAAATTTTTGTAAATCCTACAGATTTTTATGACTGGAACTTTGTCTGGTATTTACTGATGTCTCTCCATGCTGAGTTTTCTTGTATATATCTTCATTTACAGTTAGTGCTGCCTTCTGTAGTCTCTCTGATATGTATTTATGGTGCTTTGCTTTGCTGAGAAGTATGGTTGTTTTATAAAGGTGTGATTCACCTAGGATTTAAGGCAAGGCAATATTTGTGTGCAAAATCTCTATTATAATAGTTTTTCTTCTCTTAAGAAGACAGTCATGGAGTGTCATTAAATTCTGGTGTCATTTAACCTCCAGTCATATATTGTAGCATCATATTCTGTAACCTGCTTTTTGGGCAAGTAGAGTTAGTGTTACAGCACCATGCTTGAAGACGATGAAAGAAATTGGAAATTTCGGAGCAGCCTTCTTGTTTCCCAGCTTTCCTCTTGGCAAGTGCAAGGAACCCAGTAGCAACATGTTTCTCCACATGGCCTTGAGAGCAAGGAAGCTTCACTGTGTTTGCTTTGCGCCTCTTTATTTTCCTGGTTGCTGGTTGCAGATGGCTGATGGGGGTGCACTCTCCAGGGATCTGTTAATGAATGGCTTCATTTTTTCTTTTCTGGCACTGTTTTGTTGGTGGCAGCAAAAGCAGAGGAGTGATTTTGCTTTGTTCTGCAGTTCTAAAATAGTTAAGTATATTTTGGGGCAAATGATCAATCTTACCTCTCTCCCACCTCACCTCCAGCTGACTGTCAGCCCGATGAATTGTACTGGCAGAGACCAGCTGGGCTTTGATACAGTTTTGGCTTTAACATTTTCAGTTCCAGCTTCATGATTACTCTGTTTTTTAAGCATTTATGTCAGTGTGTACATAATTTGAAATTATTTTGTTATGTGGTGTTGATTTCTCATGATATCTTTGAAATATAGTAGGGAAATCTAGTAAGGAATTTTACTAAAGTTTCAAGCTCATCTACTCTGTGAAAAACACATGATAAAATTATAAAAGAAGTATCTTTAATAATGCATGTTCTAATTATGTTTAATCTAGTGTAAGATGAATATACAGATGAAATAATTTAGACAGCTCAAGTGTATGCCAAGGAAAGTGCTTTGGCACAAGTCATACCACCTCTGACAAATTCAGAGTTGCATGTGTGGGGAAAGTTTGTGCTGCTGTTTTAACAGAAGACCACAGTCTGTGTAGCTTTTTGTTTTGTTTAAAGGACTACCATGGCTTTATGAAGATTGAAAACAATATTGGATAGTCTTTTGTGAAGTAGACTAAACCATTAGCTAATATGGCATTTGATGGCGCTAAGCAGGGATTTCGAAGGGGGTGAAGCTCAAGTTTCTGTGGCTACAAAGCATTTCTACCGCTTTTACTTCCCCTGTGTGACACTGCTGTATTAATTCGAATGGTTTTGCTTTATCTTACTTTATGTGAAGCCAAAATAATCTAATTACACTTTAAATTCTTATTCCCTATTTATTTTTAACTTTATTCAACTCAACTTATTTAGTTGACTGCCTCCATTTGTGTGCTACCCATTTCTCTGGTCTGACTTAACAGTTGAGTTATAGGTAAAGCTAAGGTGACTTTTTTTTTCTTTTAATCCTGTTACTTTGGAAGTTGTGTAATATCCTACTAACTTGTCATTTCAGCCGATCAGATGATGATTCTGGGTCAGCATCAGCTTCTGGATCTGGTTCAAGCTCTGGAAGCAGTAGTGAAGGAAGCAGCAGCCAGTCAGGCAGCAGTGACTCTGACTCTGGTTCAGAGTCAGGCACTCAGTCAGAATCAGAGTCTGACGCATCTAGAGAGAAGAAACAAATTCAGTCTAAACCACCAAAAGTTGATGGATCTGAGGTAAACAAGATACATAAATTAATCCTTTGTCAAGGAAATGGCACAGGAAATACTAAAAAAGTGGCAAGGAAATACTAAAAAAAATATTTTTAAAGTATTTTAAAGAGCAGTGCTCATTTGAAAAAAAAAGATGTAATGAAGTGTTCTTAATTAGATTTTAACTTGATCAGGTTAGGGAAAGCATGTACTTTGCTGCCTTAAATATTGGGCCAGTTTCTCATATAAGTATTTAAGTTTTTGTTTTTAAAATTCTCACATTTGTAAGTATTTTCAGTTAAAAGGCTACCTAAATTTCATCATACAGAACATATGCTAATTTACTGAAACTTATGTAAGAGAAAGATAACACATACTGTTGTTGTTCCTGAATTCTATTTTTTACATTGTTTCTCAAATGCTTGGTTTCATTGTATGTATAAATAATTGTATAAAAATTTCAAGCTTACATACGGTTTGCTTTCTTTATCAATAAGTCTGCTAAAAGCAGGACAAAACTGGTGTTGAGAAATCTCTTCAATCCAGGGAGGCAGAATTACTCTCCCATGCTCATGGGAGAGTACATGCCCTCTCCCATGTTTATGGAGTGGTATACCGTATTTATGAAGGTAGTTACAGATGACTCACACCAAGAACTGAAGGCTGTTAAAGATTCTCTGTTAAATTTTTTCCCATGTGTTTAACTATTACTGTATGAAACAAAATCATAGCAGTTGAGCAATCTGAAAGAATTTATCTGTGTGAATTTAAAAATGTACTTTATGAAGTTTTGCTTTAACAATTACCTGCACAGCTATGGTTTAACATGTTTCAGTAATTATCCTGGTGATTAGCATATAACATTTTGTTTTGTAGAAATCTTACAACTTTAAAAAGCTGTCTGATATTTAATATTAGTGTTTTGTAGTGAATTTTTTTTGTAGTGAAATGTTTTAATTGATAAAATTAAGATACTACTTAGGAAAAGTAAATATGTGGTAAACTGGAGATTTTCAGTATGTTTAACTGACTCTTTCATGTCCATTCCTGTTTAGTTTTGGAAGTCTAGTCCAAGTATACTTGCCGTGCAAAGATCAGGAGTACTCAAGAAGCAGCAACAACAAAAGGCAGCCTCATCAGACAGTGTTTCAGAAGAGGTAATTAATGTAATTTTTAAAATATACACATTCCTGTCTCATTGTCTTACACATTGCAATAAAATTACATAGAGTGAATTCATATTCTCTGAGTGAGCATAGACGCCTGGGGTTAGTCCATAAAATTAACATTCAAATAACTGACATTTTAATGCAGAAAAGTAAAGATATCTCTATTTACTTGTTTCCAAGTGAGTTGTCCCAAAATTATAGCAGTCTTGATTCTGTGCTTTTTTTAGGTAGCTATTCTGTGTTGTCTAGACAAAATTTTCAGGCCACATAGTACTGACTTACATTGTATTTCCAGCTTCTTGAGTTTATTGTAAAGACGAACAAAAATGCTAAGTTATTTTTTTCAGTGTGTTTTTGGAAAAGATATCTGTTGTAGTTTTCAGAAATTCGATATGAAGTAGAAAACTAATTTTTACAAATCTTGTAATAGTTACCACAAAGGAATTCTTGTATTTTATGAATGAGGCCTGTATTCCAGGTATTTCAAAACCTAAGTCATAGGCTAAAGAAATAGAGTTTTTGCAGTAAGAATATCTTTTGAGAACACTGATTGGAACTATGAAATGCAATTTGTTTGTAAAGTTGTCTTTTTGTCCTGTATTACAAAGACTTTGTACTGTAGTCACACTCATTTGGTTGAATTTCTGGTTTTGTCTGATTTAGGAGCTCATCTTTTAAACAGAAAGCTTAATCAAGTATCATCAAAACGTTAATTTACACCTGTTAAGCACTCTCTTCCAGAAAGATACTTTTCAAGATAAAAGTTATTCTAAATTAAGTTTAAGAAAATGAGATTGGCCTTAAGAAAACCTAGCGTTAAGAGGGTTTTTACTTTTATTGTAAAGAGAAAAGGGATATGCTATTCTCAAAATTTTCTTAAACTGGTGTTTTAATGTGAACGAATAGGAACAGTGAAAAAGCTCTTGAGGGTAGGAGATTTCATTAGGATTTTTACAGAGCCCTCATCTTGAGTAATGTGGAATAGCTTACACCATGACTGTTTTTATGTGGACACAATGTTGATTTTTTTAGATGGGAGTTTTATGTGATATTCTCCAGAGCGGTATTGGCAAGTGTATTCACAGTGTAGATGGATAAATACAAAAACAATACCAGTATTCAAACAGCTAAATTGAAGAGGGTAAAATATGAATAATATGCCTCAAATTTGAAAGTGGAAACTGATGTATCTTTTAAAAATCGACTTGTTAGAGGATTTTTTACATAATTGTTTTTGTAAAAATGACTTGGCTTTGGTTTATTTCTTTTGGCTTTGGTTTACTTCCTTCCCCTGCAGAACTCCTCAAGTAGTGAAGATTCAGCAGATGACTCATCCAGTGAAACCAAGAAAAAAACACATAAAGAGTAAGATATTTTCTTAAGTAATAGCACACATTTTTTATCATAGAGACAGACACTTGTAACCTACTTTTGAGTTCCTCACTCTTGAAATGCTTAAGTTCTCTTCTTAATTTGTCTTGATGTTTCATTTTCAATTTTGTAATTTTTAAATGAACTGTCAAATTAACATCCCTATCACACTAGTTTCTCAGCAAAAAAGTCTGCAATTTTATTTGTAAACATCATCGGTGCTTATATTTCTAAAATACTTTGTTGCCGTTAATTTTTGAGTTGGAGGCCCTCCATAAAAATTCTTGTAGAGGTAGGAAACTACTTAAATACATTGTCTCAAAGCAAATTCAAGTTAGATCCCTTAGTTAATGCCAGATGGCTTATCTTTTGGATTTTTGTGGGGTTGCTTTTGTTACCTTTTTTGCTTTCCTTGGACATGCTTGAAAGTTATTATAGTTTTGATATTAAATAACTCTATTAAGTTGTTATTAAAGCCATTAAGATTGAATTTTCCTATATAAAGTCAGATTTTGAATCGAGATACTGTACATCATCTTTTCTGTCGTGAAGTAAAAAAATCTCAGTTAAGCAGAAACCAGGGAATCCTGCTATTCAGTGTTCTGGTTTGAAAGCAAAACCAGTGAGAGACTCCAAGTCAGAAATACAATTTATTAGGAAAAGGGAATAAAACCAATTACATGCAATAATACAAAAGAAGAAAACCACTGACAGAGTCAGAATACAACCTGACACCCTGCTAGTTAGGGTGGCGGTGGCAGTCCAGATGAAATAGTCTTGTTGAAGTGGTGATCCTGTAGAAATGATCTGGTAGCTCTTGTCCTCTGCAAACCAGTGGGTAAGGGCTGCCTGTTCTGTCTCAAAGCCCAGATTATATGCAGGTGGGGATGCTTAGCTCCTCCCCCCTGGACTGAGCATCTCAAAATGGGCTGATATCATTCTATGAATCATGTGGTGGGTCCATTAAACAGAAATGGCTCCCAGAGGGAGTTAGCTCTGAGTCATGTGGCAAGGCATTGATGGCCCATTAACAGGAGATAAGGAAAAGCAATGCCCTTCCTGGTTTCAACAGCTCTTGAGGATGGGAATAGAATACATCTTTATATTGTAACCTCGGACACTCAGTCACAAGTGTCTTATTCATAGTACCTTGCCTGGCTGTGAAGCACTGATGTGAGAGTTTAGTGGAAGCTTTTGGGAGCCATTGCCACTCACTAGTTACTGCAGTTCAGGTTTTTTTGCAATTCTCAAATCTGCCTCTGTTATTTTTAAATTTTTGTGCTGAAGTTGCTGATTCTTCACATGGGCCGCAGAGACTATAGGCATTAGACAATATGAGACTCTTCACAATACGTTATGATAGACCTTTATGATTTGAACATGTCTAACTTCTGATGAATATGTATCTTACCAGGTAGACTTGTTTTCTTAATGTCACGTTAACTGATTTCTTCATGCTGAAATTTATATAGAAATCCAGATTTTTGTTGTTATTTTAGATTTTAAATCTACCTCTTAGTCCAAATCCCTTTGATGCCATTGAATATTTTTTAGCTTACCTAATATTCACTGAGGACAAACTTCTGTCTCATCAATTGCAATAACTGTTAAAAGATTTTTATTTCTGTGAAGAGTCATGAAATAACAGCAGATCCCTCATGGGTGAATAACTGTTCTAAAAAATGCAACAACATGAAATTACTGTTTTGTCTTTCATCATGTACAGTGAAGACTGGCAAATGTCAGGATCAGGGTCTATGTCGGGAACAGGTTCAGATTCTGAATCGGAGGAAGACAGGGAGAAAAGCAGCTGTGAAGAGAGTGAATCTGACTATGAGCCGAAAAACAAAGTGAAAAGCCGTAAACCTCCAACCAGGTAAGAAGTTGGACATTTGAATGCTGTATTCTAAACTATTTCTAAAAAGCAATTGAGTATTTACTACTACTATGCACGCAACTGAAAATGGTAGTATTTACTGAGGAAAAAAAAAAGGGTTTTTTTTAATATACATAATATGATAATATATTAATGCTTTCTAGTGAATACCTTTTCCTGTCTGCTTTAAATGAAAGCAGAGTAATTGAGCATTCATTAAATATATGTATTCAGAAAACAAGGCAGAAAATTTATTCTTGCCTCCGTTGAAACATCATTGTTGTGTCATACATTATTGTCTTGAAGAATTAAGACAAAAAGTGGGAAAAAGAATGCCGGACCAAAAAAGAGGCAACTTGATTCTTCAGAGGAGGATGAGGAGGAGGAGGATGATGATGATTATGATAAGAGGGGATCTCGTCGCCAGGCAACAGTCAACATTAGTTACAAAGAAGCTGAAGAAACGAAGACAGATTCTGATGATTTGCTAGAAGTTTGTGGAGAAGATGTTCCACAGCCTGAAGAAGATGAATTTGAAACTATAGAGAAATTTATGGATAGTCGAGTTGGCCGTAAAGGAGGTATTTTTTCTAAGTGTTTTTAAAATCCTTGTTAAGATCATGGTGCAACTTCAATGCATATTCTCATCTATAGGTTAAAAAACAATCGTTTTAAAGTTACAAAGAAGTCATACTGTTGCACCTTTTATATTCATAAGAATGCTTCTATTCCCTTCTAAGTATCGCAGAATACAGAAAAATTGCATACCTAAGTAGACGAAAAAAATTAGGTGGAAGATAACTCTGTATTGCATGACTGCACAACATGTTGTTATGACACTGTTTGTACCGTTCAGTGGTATTTGATCAGTACAAATTATGTATGTGGAGAAAGCTCACTAGTAGTCTGAACATTGAAAGACAGTGTTGGTAAGACTGAACCACTGAAATAATGATTTCAGTTACTGCAGTACTCATACAGAACAATGTGCAATGTGTGGAATGGCTACAAAAAATGCGTCTGAAATTGCAATGGTATCTAGAATTCTGCTTTGCATTTGAGTCTGCAAGTTAAAACCATAGACTCATAGAATGGTTTTGGTTGGAAAGGACCTTAAAGATCAGCTAATTCCAACTCCTCTGCCACTGGCAGGCATACCTTTCACTACAACAGTTTGGTCAAAGACGCATTCAGCCTGGCCTTGGACACTTACTTCCAGGCATGGTGAATCCACAGCTTTTCTGGGTGTAGCCAGGCAACTAGTTATGATGCCTCATCGCTCTCATAGCAAAGAATTCTTCCTAACACCTAATCTAAGTCTCCTTCAGTTTAAAGTCATTACCTCTTGTCCTACTACTATGTGCCCTTGTCTATAGTCCCTCTCCAGCCTTCTTATAGCCTCCTTTAGGTACCAGAAGGTGCTGCAAGGTCTCCCCAGAGCCTTCTCTTGTCCTGCCCCAACTGTCAGCCTGTTTTCATACCATAGATGTTCTAGCCCTCTTTACCATGTTGGTGGCCTGCTCTGGATGTACTCCAGAAAGCCCACATCCTTCTTACATCTTTTTCAAAAATGAGG
Organism: Fringilla coelebs; assembly: GCF_963513975.1. Lineage (NCBI taxonomy): Eukaryota > Metazoa > Chordata > Aves > Passeriformes > Fringillidae > Fringilla > Fringilla coelebs. The sequence continues at coordinate 44,099,803 of NC_140031.1, forward strand.
TTTATAGTTCTTCTTTTCCAGTTAGTGTGAACTTCCCTGGACCACCATGACCTCAAAGATTATGGTTGTGGCTTAGCTATTTCCTCTGCCAGTTCCCTCGGGACCTGCAGATGTATCTTACCTGGTCCCATGGACTTGTACACTTTCAGTTTTCTTAATTGGTCTCAAACCTGATCTTTTCCTGGAGTGGGTGATTCTTCCTTCTCCCATTGTCTCCCTGCCTTTGCTTCCTCTGATGTGGCTGAGTCATTTGCCTAGTGAAGACTGAGGCAAAGCAGTTGCTGAGCAGTTGTTGAGCTTGCTCCTTGTCCCAGGTAATCAGTTCTCCCATACTACTCTTAATTATCTAAACAAACACATGAAAAAACTACACCAAAATGCTGAGGCCCTTTCACTTCAGGGCTACCTTTCTCCATTAAGACACTAGTTATACTTAGTGTCTTGAATTACTGACCTTTGTCAGAGCTAGTACTCTTCTCTCAAATTCTCTCTCCCATGCTATCCCCTAGCCTGCTCCAGTGTATGGTGTTACTGCTGTGGTCAAAGCCTTAGGAACTAAGCTTCTTTCATGCTTCCTGCACAGATGATGTTGCTTCTTTTTTGGCATTGCCTCTCTGTCAGAGTTTATCTGCCCCAGCAGCTTGCTGGTCTTATTTCCTTATCAACACCGCTGAGATTAGTTCAGTTAGAGCTGGATGGTAGTAATGCCAGGGTTATGGGTTTGATCCCTATACAGGCTTAAGAGTTGGACTCCACGATCCTTGTGGGTACCTCCCAACTCAGAATATTCTGTGATTCTGTAACCTGTCCTCACCAAAATGACCCTGTTTCCTACTGCTAGTGTGCTGCAGCTACAGTACAATCTGTACTTAATCTGTACTTTATAATTTTTACCTCGTAAGATAACAGAGGCAGGACCGGCAACAAACTTGTTTAGGAAGAAGGCGATTTATAGTGTCCCTGTTAGTAGGTTTTTCATGTCTTGAGGCTGATGAGACATAACATCAGATGTCTTTTTTATGCTCAGAGATAAGACTAGTGTGTAACAGAAGATGACAAGCATTGTTAGTGTGAGCATTCCCTAGTTTAAAAACCAGGAATACAAATAAAATTTTCATGAGGAAAGATAAGATATTGCAGGGTAGATGTAGAAGTTTTTGCTTCTCTTTTATTCTCTTGACTACTTGTTGCATGTCTTAATATATCTACATCATAATCTTTCAAGTAATAGTAATGACATGACTGCAGTAGACTCTAGTCAAGTATATACTCATCTAAAATTACCACCAATTACTTTACTACATTTCTAACTGCTTAACTTACGACAATGCGCACTTACTCAAGGCATATGATGTGGTTTCTTTCTCAGCCACAGGTGCTGCAACCACAATATATGCAGTTGAGGCCGATGGTGACCCAAATGCTGGGTTTGAAAAATCAAAGGAACCCGCAGAAGTACAGTATCTTATTAAATGGAAAGGTTGGTCACACATCCATAACACTTGGGAAACTGAGGAAACACTGAAGCAACAAAATGTTAAAGGAATGAAGAAACTGGACAATTACAAGAAAAAGGATCAGGAAACAAAACGATGGTGAATCTAATTTTTTTATGATACTTTTTTGGAACACTGTAGGTATTCTGTTGTGTTTCTGAGACCTGTTACCTGCTTTTGAGAAGGTAACAGGTTTTTGTCTTTTTGGGAAGACAAAAACGTTAAAAGCCGAAGCCCCTTTAACATGTTCCAGTAACATAATTCTCTGAATCTGGTGTGGGTGTGTGTGTGTATGTGTGTATATGGTATAAATGGAGTTTTAACAAGGTGGGTAGTATTTAAAAATGAATAATATATTATAGCTTTTGGCAATTTTTCCAATATACTTTGATTGGAGTTCTTCAAGAAGTGCTGCAAGGATCAGTGTTTTCCTGGTGCATTAGCTATTTCAGGTGACTTTGAAGAATTCAGTTTTCTTCGCTGAAACCTGAGCTTGAAGTTTGAGAATAAAAACCATGAAGAAATACATGCATTTTAAAGTCACCTCTTTGGTGTCCAGTTTTATTAGTATGTTTAATATAATCAGTGCTGGTGGAATTTTTAGATGGATTCTTACAGAGTGACCCACCCTGACTACTATTCCATGAAAATAACCTGTAAAGTGTGCTGCTTATCTGGAGACATAACTACTACAGCTACCAGTTGTACTAGTCAAGCAACTAATGGAGAATACTAATTTTCAGTGACAAGTATTTTCACTCATTAATGGTGAGGCACTTAGGCCAGATGTAGCCATTTTGTAGTAGGGATTTTTAAGTTGTTCCTTCAAAAAAACTTTCCAGGCAAGATTCACGGGATGATTACATTCAGAGCTATAGAGTTGCAGAATTTTCTTAGTTTTGGAAGTATATGGTGTAATAAGTGTTGTGAATTAATTCCTGCTCCAGGCTGAAAAACGCTTCTCCTGAAGATGTGGAATATTACAACTGCCAGCAGGAGCTTACAGATGATCTACATAAACAATACCAGATAGTGGAAAGAATAATTGGTATGTAACAAACTTGTGGACAGAAGTCAATGTCAGGGATTCTGTATGTTCTCCAATGCTCTTGTATTTGTAGTTAAGAAATGTAAAATACTGATATCACAAAATTGTAATCCAGAACAAAACTTCAGGTAAAGAGGAGAGCTGTCAGGCTGTCTGTATGGGTCTAGCTTCTATTGTATTATTATGTAAAATGAATGTTTTCCTACAGTACAGAAGTAAAATGCTGATCAGAATTCTGGTGCATTTTTGCAGCTCATTCAAATCAGAAATCAGCTGCTGGTTATCCAGACTACTATTGTAAGTGGCAGGGTCTGCCTTATTCTGAATGTAGCTGGGAAGATGGAGCTCTAATTGCCAAAAAATTTCAGGCACGCATTGATGAGTACTTCAGCAGAAATCAATCCAAGACCACTCCCTTTAAAGATTGCAAGGTGAGTAGGTAATTTGCAATGGATTTATAATCTGTTGTACTGGATCTGACTAGGATAGGGTTTATTTTCTTCATAGCAGGGTCTGCAGTCTGTTTATATTTGTGACCTAAATGGTTTTGATAACACATACTGGCTGTTACTGAACAGTGCTTGCACAGTGCCTTCTCTGTGTGGTGTTGTGTCATCCCCACCATGAGTAGGCTGGGAGGGAGCACCAGTAACAGCTGAACCACCTGCTGACCAAAGAGGTGCTTGGTGCTTAATGTCTTACTCAATACTAAATTGAGTGGGCTGAGCAGGGGCTGCCTGTTGCCTGGAGATTTGTTGGTCATCAGTCTGCTGGTGAATTGATGTGTGACTCATTCTGTCACTTGTGGGATTTTTTTCTATATGTTTTTTTGTTTTGATTAGGTGGGCGTTTTTCCTTCACCCAGTAGACTCCTTATTTTGGCCCACAATTTTTTTCTCACTTTTACCTTTTCATTTCTCTCTCTTGTCTCTCTGGGTTGGGAAGTGAGCAAGCAGTTGGGTGGCAGCTTGGCTTCTGGCCCAGTTCAAGCTACCACATCAGTTGCAATAGTAAAAATGTGATTTTTTTTTTTTAATCCACATTTCAAATACACATTATGAGGTTTTTTTTAAAGTTTTCAGAATGCCAATAATGATGTATAGTTAGGATATCTGGACAATAGCACTGCTGAGATTAGGTTTTGTAGATGCCAGTCCCCTGCATTATTACTAGCATTCAGAAATGGATTTGTTTAGTATTGTAGTTTATTTTAAAAGAAAACTTTGAGTGAGTTAATGTCATTCTTGTTATGACATTTAGGCTGGCAATCAAGCTAGTTTCAATTTGCTAATTACTTTGTGTTTTTATATGGTCTGTCTTACATTGATAGATAAAAACTAGAGTTGATGAGCTAGTAAATACCTCCTGTTACTTTTTCTATAGGAAGATCTTTTGGTAATTTCAGTTACAGTTCAATCATTGACTGATGACCAATTTGCTTTTCACAGGTTCTGAAACAAAGGCCACGGTTTGTTGCACTAAAAAAACAACCATCTTACATTGGAGGACACGACAGTTTAGAGTTAAGAGATTATCAGTTAAATGGGTTGAATTGGCTTGCTCACTCATGGTGCAAGTAAGGAGTCTCAATTTTGTTTGTAAATTGCAAGCATTTGTAACATATTGAAATGTTTTTTTCTGTTGGGTGTTTTTTTTTTAAAGTTGGAAACTTTCATACTGTAAGCTCAAAATAGAGGTCTGAAGAGACTGGTTTTGCTCTAAGTACTACCAAAGTTATCATTTTATGGCCATTCTCAACAAAAAATCGCTAAGATGTTTCATTACTTTGCTTTTAGTTACAATGAAATAAGTAATATTTTTAAAACAACCAACAGACCTAACACAGTAAAATGAGAAAAGCCAAACAAACATTGATGGGATGTCAATATTACTGTTAAAATTTAAAAATTAGACTCAGGGGGACTACTTGCAACCTTTTTGTTAATTCAAAGGGGTAGGAGGGATTAGAAATCTTTGGATGGAAAAACAATGTAAATAAATGTCTTCAAAATGTGTAGTAGAAAAATCTTGAAAACTTTTATGATTGGGTTTTATATTCAAAAGATAATGATTTCTTTTTATCCAAACCTTCCCCATCTCCACACATTCCCTAAATAGTTTTGTTTCCTTTTTTTTTTCTTCTTTCTTTAGAGGGAATAGCTGTATTCTAGCAGATGAAATGGGTCTGGGTAAAACAATACAAACAATTTCTTTTCTGAACTATCTGTTTCACGAGCATCAATTGTATGGGCCTTTCTTGTTGGTTGTGCCACTTTCTACCTTGACGTCTTGGCAAAGAGAGATTCAAACCTGGGCTCCTCAGATGAATGCTGTAGTTTACTTAGGAGACATAACTAGTAGAAATATGGTGAGTATTTCTCCTTGTCATTGGAAAGTCTTGTACGTAAACAAGACATACTTCATATTTTTATCATTTGCATATCTCCAAGTTTTTGGTTGGGACTGAGCAAATATTTGCTGAAGCCCTATGTCTTTAAAATGTGAATTGAAGGCTTGGATTTGATCTCATGTAAATGTGTGTGAGAGATTTCCTTTCTGCTTAATAGTGGACAGAATTGAAAACTTTGTATTTTAAAAGCAGTTATCTTCTCCCATGTGATTATTAAGGTGGATATAGTGAAAATAAGTATATAAGAAAGCCAGTCATGATCTTACTTTATTTCCTTGAAAGGTTGTTGGTTTGTTAATGTTATTCTTACCCGTTAAAAGTAAAAAGTTTTTGTCTGTTATAAATGTGTGTGTGTGTATAGCATATGCAAGTGTACATGTTTATGTATAAAATGTACATATGTTAATATGTATATACGTGTATGTTATATACATATAAATGTTACATATATGTGTGTTGTCCTTCTGTTCCGTTATCATGTTGTTTTATGCTAGTAAATATTTACATTGTTGCAGGATTGCAATTGATTCCCATCAGCAAGACCTTTTTTCTGCAGCTTATAGTTTACTGGTTTCTTTTTGTAGATAAGAACTCACGAATGGATGCATCCACAGACCAAACGATTGAAATTTAACATACTCTTAACAACATACGAAATTTTGCTAAAGGATAAGGTAATTGCCCTTCTGTGGAGAGACAAAAATTATTTCCCCAGTATAGAATAATTCTCTTTAGACTTGCATATATTTGGTTTATGGCCCATTAAATTTATGGAGAGTCTGATAGTTTTTGCTACAACAGTGTGTAGTTTTGGGTTTTGGTTTTTGTTTCTGGGGGGTCTTTTCTTATTTTAAGCACTTCTGGATTTTATATACATGTGGTGAGGCTTTCAGCCTTTTCCCATTTTATGAGGTGGGTAACACTTAATTTTCTTCAGTTTGCTTGAGAGTCTTATTGCCGTAATGATCTCCTCTCAGCTTCATGCTCTGCTTCTTTTCAGACCACCATCAAGGAACTGAAACAGAACCTAACAGAACCTTAATCCCAAATTTGATACAAAACTAGGAAATCCCATATAGTTTTTCTGTGATATTCTGCATATGTATGTGCACACGTGTTAAAACTGTCTCTGAAGTGATAGCATGCAGAGTTATTGTTAATACTTCTAACAGTATGTGGAAATTGATACAGTTATTCAAGAAACACTTGACTTTGTTTACTTCATTGTTTCTATGGGAAGAAGTCAATAATGATTTTTTTTCCTGCCATGTAAAGAAAAGTGGGTCAGACTTCTGGGCATTTCTTTAAATAATAAATTGAATTTAGTTTTCTTGGGATGACTACACAGCTTTTCATTGAACCTGGAAATGTAAAAGCCGTAATTAGAACTAAAAACATATAGCTGTTATTTTATTAAAATAAACAAAAAAGTGGTTTATAGCTTGTTTATGTTATGTGGAAAGTCATGTAATGTGTTGATTTCAATAATGTTTTCCCCCTTCTCCATTTCCTTTTCAAGTCATTCCTTGGTGGTCTGAATTGGGCATTCATAGGAGTTGATGAAGCTCATCGTTTAAAAAATGATGACTCTCTTCTGTACAAAACTTTAATAGACTTTAAGTCTAACCATCGTCTTCTTATTACTGGAACACCTCTGCAAAACTCTCTCAAAGAGCTTTGGTCTTTACTCCACTTCATCATGCCAGAAAAGTAAGAGTTTTTTATTAAGTTTTTTATTGCAAAGTAGTGTAGTGTTGTGAGAATCGGTAGAATTAGGGAATTGTACTGAAAGATAGCTTAATTATCCTACATAAAATAAATGCATGTATCTTTTGATGCTGCTTTAGGTAAGTAATGCGGGTAGCCGATGTCACCTTTTCCCATTTTAGCAGTGCGCAAAAGTGATAGATTGATGTGTGGGTCAAAACCTGGGAAAAGGGCTTCGTCTTAGCCTAAGAGAAAAACCATACTGATTTGCTCTGGGGGAAGAAGAATGAAATTTTTCATATGTTAATACTATTGATGAAAACAAATTTGTGTCAAGATGCTAAATATCCTGTAATTCCATCAGATAGCTGGTTTTCCCGTGTGTTTTGAATACAGTAAACTTACTGCATTGACCTGATTTTGTACTGACTGGTTTAAACCGAAGGTAAACTAGAGGTCATGTGGGAAAGCACATGTTCCTGTCAGACATCTTGTAAATTCCAGACACCATAGCTCTGTTTAAACTGAGCTATGGATTATGCAGAACGTTAGAAGCAAAACCACTGAGCTTGGGTAGCCGTTATTCATTTGTTTGATCATAAACTCCATTCTCCAAGTCTATTAGTACAGACAATAGCTACACATTAGCTAGACCATACAAGCTGCAAGACACATTTTAAGTATATTCTTATTCTCTTGCGCACCCTCTGAACGTGGAGCTGGCTTTTTATGCTGTCTTGATAAAATATAATAATGGACTTTGCTGCAACCATCTAGACAAGTGTCCTTGCAGAGAAAGAAAAACAGTGCATTTCCATTGTGGAATTAGAAGTTTTCATTCTGTAGACATTTTTGGAAAATTCCATTCTTCTATTTACAGGCACAGTATCTGGGATTTCTTGGGAGATGAAAATTCAGAAATGGGATGAAACAGAAGGAGTGGGGAAGAAATCTGAATGTATCTGTGTTTTTGTGGTATATGTATACATGTTCTGTGTCTGTGTTACCTTTCTTCCTGAATTTTGCTTCATCAGGGTGTTCACAGTATGTCATTATTTTGCACTTATACTTTTTTATGTTGAAGGTTTTCTTCATGGGAAGATTTTGAAGAGGAGCATGGCAAAGGGAGAGAATGTGGTTATGCAAGTCTTCACAAAGAACTTGAACCATTTCTGCTGAGAAGAGTTAAAAAAGATGTAGAAAAGTCCTTACCTGCTAAAGTTGAGCAAATTCTGAGGATGGAAATGAGTGCATTGCAGAAGCAATACTACAAGTATGTACCAACTTTGTATATTCTGCTGTTTCAGTGATATGTCTATGTACAATTTACTGAATTACAGTGATTTGTATACTGTATGGAAGTTGAGGCTTTGATAGAGGTTCACAGAAATAAAATTCTTTGAAGCAAGGGCTCAGGAATTGCATTGGTCTAATACCTATTTATGTAGTTTCTTTTGTTTGGCATATTGATATAATCTTTTAGGAGATGCTTTTCATCTTTAACTTGTTCATATTTTGACAGCTACATCTGTCTTCCACATACAGTTAGAAGTTACTAATATTGTACATCTTATTCCATAGGTGGATTTTAACCAGGAATTATAAAGCCCTTAGCAAAGGTTCAAAAGGCAGTACCTCAGGCTTTTTGAACATCATGATGGAACTCAAGAAGTGTTGCAACCATTGCTACCTCATTAAACCACCAGATGATAATGAATTCTATAATAAACAGGAGGCCTTACAGGTAGTGTCACTTCTTAATTAAAAAAAAAAGAAAACAGAGGTTTTACATCTGTAGTTGTCACAGAATTTTATCGTTCCTTGGCAGTTCGTCAGTTCTCATTGAAGTATATTAAGGAAAAACAGGTTTTCCATAAAATTTTCATCCTGTGTTTTTACATTGAAGTATTTTTTGATTCTTAATTGGAACTAAATAATTGACAGAGAATTGAGTAAATAAACATGCCCAGTTTTAATTACATACTATTGTATGGATGTTTTAAATTGTAAAATTCTTCAGGAATGTCAGCATTTGCCTTTTCTTTTTCTGCCCACAGTAATAGAAAGAAAGGCAAACCTCAGATGGATGTCCAACATATCCCAGTGTGTATTAGTGTTGAGATGAATTTATTTTGCAATGTATGTTTCTTGGTTTTTGTAGCATTTAATACGTAGCAGTGGGAAACTAATCCTTCTTGACAAGCTACTGATTCGTCTGCGAGAACGCGGCAACAGAGTCCTGATTTTTTCACAGATGGTGAGGATGCTGGACATCCTGGCAGAATATCTGAAATACCGTCAATTTCCATTTCAGGTAAGAAACTTGCTGGTAATAGCAGCAAAGAAGGTTTGATCTTGCATATTAATTTTTTTTTCCTTTACTAGGAGGGTGTCAAAGTATTGGAACAGGTTTTCCAGAGGTTATGAAATTTCTGTTTCTTGTTGAGTTACAAAAGCTACTTCGACATGACCTTGGGCAGCATGCTTTATCTGTCCCTGCCTGAGTAGAGGATTTAGACAAGATGACTCTCAGCAGTGCCTTTGAGCTTTGTTTGTGATTATGTGGCCTTTATCCCTTTGATTTAAAAAAAAAGGATGAAAATATCTTCTTTTTCCAGAAGGGGAATGGCTGTATGTTGAATGTTATTTTGAAGTGAAATAGATGAATTAAAAATTATGTGAGCTGTTTATTTACTTTTTTTCCCCCTTCACATAACAGTTTGGCCGCTGGCAATTGAAATTGCTCTGATGTTGAATACAGTATAAAATTACTTTTTAACAGTAGTTCTCAATCTCTCTAGAGACTTGATGGATCAATAAAAGGGGAATTGAGGAAACAAGCACTGGATCATTTTAATGCAGAAGGATCAGAGGTAAAGTATTTTTTTTCCTGGGGAGTCTGTCTTATTTTTTCACAAGTACCAAAAGACATTGCACAAAAAAGGAGAGCTGAAAAGAATGAGGTTAATCCTTATCAATAAGGTTGGAAATTCATTGCTACTGCCTAGAGTATAAGGTTTATGTAAGATTTTTTTTAAGAAGATGTTAAGTAGATAACACAAGTTAGGAAAGTGGTAGCTGATTGCTCTATAAATGCTGCAGAATTTTAACCCCAACTTTGTTCCTCTGTAGAATTTAGTAATATTTACAAAAGTGCTGAACTTAAGCAGTTAGTATCCAAAAATCCTTTGGCAATGGGCAGAACTAACTTCATATATCCTTGCACAAAAATCATATTTTACTTGTTTCAAATACGATTCTTCATTTGTTGACACCTGTTACATGCCCTGGAAGAAATAGTAAAGTACTGATTTCTAACAGTTCTTTGTGAGCAGCCTGTGAATAGGTAGACATCTGTTATGATTCTTTAGATTCTGAACTGGAATATTTGTACCTTATTTAGCACTCCTGTTAGGCATGTCATTCCATACTGTTAGATCAGTTTAAGTCTTTTGTCCTACACTCTCAGATTTGAGGGAGGTTGGTTGGTCATTGATTTTGGTTTGGTTTAATTTTTATTTGAAGACGGCATTTGTTAGTTGCTGCTGAGCTTGTTTCTGCTTTGTGGAGGGAGAAGGACCAAACTCCATGTTAAATACAAAAGCTATCTCTTTAAATTTCTTTCATAGACCTTGTTGACATTTTCTAAAATCTTAGCAGTTACACTGTACATTTTTTGAGATTAGGAACTTATGCATTTCTAAAATTGAGGCAGACTCTGCATTTGTGCAGCAAGAAGAAGAATGCTCTCAGTTTTTATTTTTTTATTTCCTAAAATTTCATAATATTTTGGGGTGGATTTTGTAGAGTTTTTGTGTTACTGAGCTACAGGCTACCTGGAAATCTTTAACACAATTCTCAGGACTCTTTCCTTATTGTAATGATTGCTGTTTCCTGTAACTGTACTGAAAATTTGGTTTGGTTGGAGTTTTTTAACCTGCTTTACTTTAGCTTGGATTTCATATGTTTTTTGCATCTCTCAATATCCTTCTACAGTCTTTCATAGTTATAAAAGACTGATTCAATAAGTTTATATTGCCTACAGGGTTTTTTCTCCTTGCTGCTTACCCATTTTCATACTGTTCATGAATATGCTGAGCAGCATTGAACTTGGGAGAAGATTTTTTCTTCTGTCTTTAAATCGGTTATGTGTAGGCTCAAGTGCTTTCCTTACTCTGACATTACTGTTTAGTCTTGCAGGGCTTGGGGCAGGGAGGGTGGGAGAGGGTTTTTGTAGCATTAAAAGCTTTGACAGTAAGATTTGGTAATTTTTTTGGCCAGTCTGGTTTTGTTGGGATGTCTTGCTCAGTGATTGTCACCTAGGACTGTCATGATTTGACCCTGGCGTAATGCCAGTGCCCCCATTGAAATGCTTCCTCCCTGGTGTCCGCTGTGGGATGTGATCAGAAATAGAGCAAAGCAGGCTCCAGCTTAGGAATAAAAGGGGAAAAACTTTATTAACCTACAACTATATATAAAGAGAAACACACACAATTTGGAATGAAAACCTTACATGTCACGTTCTGAGTAGTGAATAATTGTAAAGAATTGTTTTGCAAAAATAATGATTAATAAAAGCACAAAAATGTGTGCTGAATGATCTGGTGTGATTATTCAAAACTTTGCTTATGTGACGTGGTTATTAGAGTGAAGAATATTCGGCAAGACAATACAGTTCAGCAATGATTGAATAGTTAAAAATATTAAAATAGATTTCATAACTCTTTTGGAAAGATAACATTTGTAAACAAAATCTTGTAGTATCTTTTTTAGTAAGCTTTTTACTGTGCTATAGTGTCGTGGTTTGAGAGGAAGTAGGGTTTTTTTTGGGATGCTGTGGTCAAACCAATAGGTGCTCAGATTTGAATACTGGCACCTGGTGTGGCCACTGAGGATATGGATACACCTCTGAGAACACAGCGGGTTAAAAGCTGAGAACTCCAAGGGGAAAACTCTCTTGGTTCCGGTCCCTGAAAGAGCTCGAATCTCCCCTGCCTGGCTCTGAGCCTCTGAGCTGGGCAGCGGAGGGGAAGCCATGAGGCCTTTCCGTGCCAGCGTGACATCTTCCTTCCATGCCCAGTGCATGGACCACATACTGCATAAAGTAAATTGTAAAGTATGTTGTTTCCTTTAGGAATATTACTAGTATTGTATATAAAACTATTTCCTACTCTATGATTTCAGGACTTCTGCTTTTTACTGTCTACCAGAGCTGGAGGATTAGGTATCAACTTGGCATCTGCTGATACAGTGGTTATATTTGATTCTGACTGGAATCCACAGAACGATCTGCAAGCACAGGCTAGAGCGCATAGAATTGGACAGAAGAAACAGGTAAACACACTCAGTTTAAGTTCCAGACCTGAAAGACAGTTCTGTACATTAGCTGTCCACCCTCTGTCTGCACCATTCAGTCCTCATATATTTTTGAGAATAACTAATACTTTCTGCATATCTCCAGAAATGTTAGTAATGCTAATTTCTTTTTTCCTAAGTCTCCATACAGGAAGAAATAATATAGCAGCTGTGGTATTTGGGTGGGAGAGGGAGAAGAGTTGTTAGCTTGTCTTGCATTCATTGCTATGATGTCATTCTACAAAATAACTGCTACATCAGGCGCATCCCCAATGCTTAAATATTCTAGTTCTGAAAAAGATTCTTCCCTTCTTACAGATGACATACAGTAGCAATTAGAAATATAACATTATGGCCTCTAGCAAAGCTTGTGCCAAGTCACTGAAGTTAATAAAGAAAGGTTTAAGATGATTTATTATAAAACATTTCTGTAAAGACTATGGTAGAGTGATTAAATTAGTACTTCATATTTGAAACCCGTGAAAAAAGTTCAGAAATCATGTAATGAAGACTGAGATTTCTGCTTTTAAAATTTTTTATTTTTTAAATACACATAGGTTAATATTTATCGACTCGTCACAAAAGGATCGGTAGAAGAAGATATTCTTGAACGAGCCAAGAAAAAGATGGTGTTAGATCATTTAGTAATTCAGAGAATGGACACTACAGGGAAAACTGTGTTACACACAGGCTCTACTCCTTCCAGGTACCTTTATGTTTGTTTTATACCAACTTACCCTTAAGAATATTTCAATTGCAAATGAAAGGCAAAAAAGAAAACGCAAAGTCTCTGTAGATTTTTATTTGCATAATAAATACATATCGGAAATATATGAAGAGTTTATATTTAACAGTAAGAAGAATGCTTAATTGACTCATGATTATAGAAAACTTTTCCAAGTTTATAAGTTAAAATGTTTTTCCTGAAACATCATCCATTTCAGCTCAACACCTTTTAATAAGGAGGAGTTGTCAGCAATTTTGAAGTTTGGTGCTGAGGAACTTTTTAAAGAACCTGAAGGGGAAGAACAGGAGCCTCAAGTAAGTAGCACTTCTGGACTAGGTGGATAAAACAGCTGAAAATACGTATGAATTATTTAATCGTAAAGAGAAACTTCTTTTTTTCTCCCTCAGGAAATGGATATAGATGAAATATTGAAGAGGGCTGAAACTCGGGAAAATGAGCCAGGTCCATTAACTGTAGGAGATGAGTTGCTTTCTCAGTTCAAGGTATGGCTCTGTTCCCTCCTTCCTGCCATAATTAAATTTGCCTTTTTAAACAGTACTATTTCTCTTCTATGTATCTATCTCTTAGTTCTTCAGAAATAAATGCCTCAGTAAGTCAACTCTGTATCACTTCCTAGTAAAATTGTTTTTTGTCTATACATGATACCTTACCATCAGTATAAACAATTAGAGATATATAATGTATTTTGATAATAAAATGAGATGTATTTATGAATGGGTTAATGATTAGAATTTTAATTTTGTGTTTTATTTATTGTCTTTGTTTTTAAACAGCTATAGTATCAATAAATGCAATGTGTTCTCTGTGTTTCTTAGTTGATCATTTCTTCAAGTTGCTTTTAGTCCCAAAGTAAACTTGGTATTTTGAAGTGTTATCAGTTAAACATGTGTGCAAAAAAAAAAAATGCAGAGCATGATATGTTTGTTTAGTTCAGGAGATTATTAAATAGCTTTCCTGCTAATCACTCATTCACAACATATTTTTATATCTACTTAGTATTAATGTTTGTTTAATTTTATATTATTATAGTTCACATTAAATCAAGCATTTAAATGTTGTTAGCCCTATTTTGAATGAAGTTAAACCACAATCATAGAGGTGTGAGGGGTGTGGTTCTCCTTGTATCTCTTCTTAGCCCATGCTGAAAGGAGTCTGTCTTTCCTAAATGATTAAAAGTACTTTCATTAGAGACTGTTTTATGAAACGTTTTGAATTTATAAATTTAATATATATTTTATAAAACAATACCATATATATAAATGGATAAAATATGTAAATGTTATATGTATAAATGCATAAAATATGGGATCAGTAACCTTGTTTTCCTTAAATAGTAGTTGATTCGTTTTTTTTAATTGTGTCATGTATTGACTTGATGAAAATGTATGTGTTTTGATGTACAAGGTGGCCAACTTCTCCAATATGGATGAAGATGATATTGAGTTGGAGCCAGAAAGAAATTCAAGAAATTGGGAAGAAATCATTCCGGAGGTCCAGAGGCGAAGAATAGAAGAGGAGGAAAGACAAAAAGAACTTGAAGAAATATACATGCTTCCAAGAATGAGAAACTGTGCAAAACAGGTGTCTCTTGGCTTTGACTGAATTGTAGTTCTGTGTTGCTTTTGGTGTAGTTGATTGCTTTTGGGGTTTGGGTGTTTTTTTTCTTTTCTGAACACTTTTTTTTTGACAGAGCAGGTAAAACTTGCTTATATTTGTTGCTTACATAGCTTGCTTGCTCTGGAATTCCAGATTAGCTTCAATGGCAGCGAAGGGAGACGCAGTAGGAGTAGAAGATACTCTGGATCTGATAGTGACTCCATCTCAGAAAGAAAAAGGCCAAAAAAACGTGGAAGACCACGAACTATTCCTCGGGAAAATATTAAAGGATTTAGTGATGCAGAGATAAGGCGGTAAGATATGGGAGGACATGCATATTTAAAGGAACAAGAAATTACGATTATTTTTATTAATAATACTATTATTATTAGTCTGGAAACTACAGCTGGTAATCTGTTTTCCTGAAGTTGTTTGAAATCCTTTTCTTCTAGACATTTATTGTTTTTACCTTGTGGTGCTGACATAGTGAACTGTTACAGCAAGAATCTGAGCCCATTCTAATGAGGTATAAAATTAGGTTTTTAAAATATGTATGATTGGTTTAAATTTTTTAGTTCCTGCAGCCTATGAAGACAGTAATTTCACTGAATAATTACTGACAGTAATTTTACAAGGGGTGCTTTCCTTTAAAAATAAACTAGCAAAATAATCTGGTTTCCACCAATTTATCTAAAACCTGCGGTGCTCAAAGACTATGTTACATCTATTTGGTGACAAATGAAACAATTTGATTGGATTTTGTTTTCATTTTAAACTTCTTGGCACTATCATTGAATTGTGACATCTTGCTTTTTTAAAACTAAGAAAATATAAAATCCTATTTGAAACTTGTATTGTGATTGGTCCTTTCTGTATATGTTAAATATTTGCTGAAGTATAGTTGTAGTAGGAGGAGGACGAATTCTTTTGGTTAGCATTTTTGGGTTTGTGAAATACTACTTTGCTTCTGAAATTGAAGTATGTATGTTTCCCTAAATTGCTGTAAAATCTTCAGACTATTTTTTAGAGGAATAACTTCAAAGATCCTTTTTGGCTTTCTGTCTCATCTAACAGCGAGGCAAATTAGTACTTTTTTAAAGGCTGTTCTTGTGCTTGAACAAGAAGTTTCGTTGTTGAGGGAGTTTTCTTTCTTCTTCCTTGTTTTTTTTTTTTCCAGTTTTTAAAAATTTATTTCTATATAATTTCCTTTCTTCTCCAAGTATCTCCAGTTTCTTTCCATTGCTTAGATATTTGAACAGAGAGTATCTTTCATGTCATTTTCCTAAATCTTCCAATTATCTGTTGGAGATTGCTCTTTTTAATAACCATATAAATATACATAACATGATGTCTGAAATCTTCATTTGCTGTAAATCCACATTCAGTTCTCATTTTTAGATACGTACAGCAGCAGAATCCTCAGTTTTGTGAAATTAATAAAGTGATTTCTGAAATAAATTATATCTTCTGTTGTTTTATTTATATTGATTCTTAAACCCATAAAACTGATTTTATTTGAGTTATCTGAATATATGAAACTGCTTTACTCTATCTTTTTTCCCCCATTTGTCCACATAGCATTATACTGAGATTAACAGTTGTATCAATGCAATTTTAAAACAAATGTTATTTGTTAAGTATATATTTAAATGGTAACATTATTTTCTGTTACTAGGTTTATCAAGAGTTACAAGAAATTTGGCGGCCCTCTCGAGAGGTAAAGTTGTTTGATTATTATTTGTGTGACAGCTTGGAATCTCTTTTTTAATAGACATTAGAGTGTACCATGAAACTTTAGGCAGTAGGGGAAATACATAATCTTGAATATAGTGTGACTTTAGTGTAGTATCTTCCTTTACTCCATGTATGGTATTTGTGCAGACAGCCACACAACAGACTTTGCCATTTGGAGGAACACTTCCTTTATATTTATCTGCTTACTTGTTTACTCTTCATTGGTGATAATCATTCACTTGTCATGTTTGATAAGGCTGTTGAAAGCCTATCAGTTTATCCACTCTGTCAAAGTTTGTTTTGCATTTTACATATTGTCAATTGTCATTTTTTAGCTTCTTTCATTACTCCTATTTTAAGAAAAACTTCCCATCCTTAAAAATATTAATCCTTAGGAATATTTATAGTGCATATGATCATATGGTACATATATGCATGTATGATTTAATGATTCATTTTCTTTTCTAAAGAAATGTGCAATAATTTAACACTAGGGTTAAGGTTCTTTACAGTTCTTGTTTTATTGTCCTCATACCTCAGTCATTTTGAGGGGTTTTTTTGGATCAAAATTGTATGCCAGATAGAAACCACAGCTGACTGCTAACTTACATGATCATTTATTTTGTTTAGAAATCTGAAGGAATCATTCACAATTGCCAAATTTTCAGAGTTACAAAAATGAGTCTTTTTTTTTTTAATTACAGGTTAGATGCTGTAGCTAGAGATGCTGAGCTAGTTGATAAATCAGAGACAGACCTCAGACGTTTGGGAGAGCTTGTACATAATGGATGCATTAAAGCCTTAAAGGACAATTCATCTGGACAAGAAAGAGCAGGTACAATATTCAGGACCTTGAGCGGACAGTGAAAAATGACAAGAAAAATTAGTTATTCTTGCACTCTGATTATAACAGAAAACAATTTTGTTGGGAAATATGAACAAAAATGTTATGGTGCATACTGGATAATTTTAAAAAACCCAAGGTTATAGTAAGATGACTTTCCCCCCTTTCTGTGGGACTTACCACTGAAAAATGAAATAGATTTTTGATTTGCTGTGAAATTTAGATGTACTCCTGTTATGTAGGGACTTTTCTGTTCTGAAGCATTTAATTCAAGCATTTGGTCAAGAAAAGGTGATATGATGTAATTGTTTTCTGTACATTTTTCTGATGTTATTTGTAAAGGTAAATATTTTAATAGCATTGTCATTTATTTTAAGGAGGTAGACTTGGGAAGGTTAAAGGCCCAACATTCCGAATCTCAGGAGTGCAAGTAAATGCAAAATTAGTCATCTCTCATGAAGAAGAGTTGGCACCATTGCACAAATCCATTCCTTCAGATCCAGAAGAAAGGAAAAGGTACTAATTTGTGCATCTTTTTAAGGGAGTAGTAATGTAGAAAATTTCTCAAGTCTTTTTTTTTCTTTTTTTTTTTTCAATTTTGATTCAAACACTATTAAAAGCATTGTCCCTCTATTCCCTTTAAGAACTGGCAGCAGTAACCTACTCCACAGCTGTTCTTTGTTTTTTCTTCCTTCGCCACAGAAGCTAGTAAGAGCTTTAACTTGTCAGTTCTACTCGCTATTGTATGAACTGTGTTCAGTTAGTTCACTATTAACTGTGTTAATTAGGACTAGAATTTGGGGTTGCTGAGGAGCTAAATGTGTCATCTCTGCTTGAGAGGAGTATCGAAGTGCAGCAGTAGTTGTTCCTACACTCTAAACTTGCCACCTTGTGTAATGCAGTTCCTATACTATCCACTTAGTTAGAACACTTGGATGATAATTTTTGCTTTTATTTGTGGCTAGCCAATTCTGTTAGGAAGCTCATGGCTACAGACAGATGTCTGTTCTTCATATTTTAGTCTTAATCAGCTTTAAAACACATTCCAGTGCTCATTTCAATAACATTTATAGAAATACTAAGAAAATATTATTATAAATATTTGGATTAATTTCTTAAATTTACCAGCATCTCAGCAGAGAAAATAAATCTGGTTACATTACCTTCAGTATGTTCTCTTCCCCTTGCTAAGTTTCAGATGTAAAAATCACGTATTTTTCTTTCTAATATTTCTTCTAGATATGTCATCCCATGCCACACTAAGGCTGCTCATTTTGATATAGATTGGGGTAAGGAAGATGACTCCAATTTGTTGATAGGCATCTATGAATATGGTTATGGCAGCTGGGAAATGATAAAAATGGATCCTGATCTCAGTTTGACACAGAAGGTATGTCATCTACAATAGTTTATCAAGGATTGTTTGTTTAGGTATTGATGCTAAGTAGTGTTACTGAAAGAGCTTATTTTATGATAAATAAAATTGCAAAAACATTATATGTCAGTTGTCCTTCCTACATAATTCATATCCTTCTCATAGTATAGTAGATTTTGGGGTCTTGAGTATTTATTTTGAAGCATGCATTCTTGCAGTCAACTGTGTTTTTATATTCTCACGTGGTTGGTTCTGTGTCATTTGATTTTTTTTTCAGTCTTTTCTTTACTTCAGATCTTCTGGTTTTGTTTCTCCATCCCTGCTTAATCCCCAGGTTCTTCATTTGAAGCTGTCTTCCACTCTCAATATTGAGTGTAGCTATACTAGAATTAGTGCAATAACTTCTTAGCAATAGTGAGCAGCAGATACTGAGGAAAAGCCTGGGGTGAAGTAAACTTTGTGACAGTGCTAACAACCTATAGCTTTGGGATTTGAGAAGACAGGTTTGTGTCCAAATTTGCTTATTAATGATTCCTATACCTGCCTTTCAATAATTTGTCTGGCTTTTGAAATCATGTATTTGTATTCTTGGCAGCTGCATTTAGAAGATGAATGAGTTAAAGCCAGGAGTTCTGTGACTGGCTGGTACAGGTGCCCGTAATTTCTTAGATGAAATATCAGAGTGGAGACAGAAATATGAGGCTGGTTTCTTGAGCTGGTTTTAAATTCTGAGGCAATTTCCAAGACTGCATTGTTTGCTTGCATTGGTTTCACTGGAGAGAAATGAAAACTTTTATTAAATTCTCCTTTGCTTTAAACATTCTGATATATTTACTAGGTATAGTTGGAGTGGATTGTTTACCATGTCCTTTTGCGCAGCTTTTTCTGTTCTGTGTGCTCCAGGCTAACATCTGAAGTTGATAATCTATACTCACAGGTGTGATGCTACCATTTTCTCCTCAGATTTTGCCCGATGATCCAGATAAGAAACCCCAAGCAAAGCAGTTACAGACCCGTGCAGACTACCTCATTAAATTACTGAATAAAGACCTTGCGAGGAAGGAAGCACAAAGGCTTGCTGGAGCAGTAAGTAAAATATGGCATTCATTAATAAGGTAAAACAATATGCTTGTTGGCATGTCACCTGATCCTTTTCATTTTTTAGTTCTGCACTTTTTTTTTGGTGTAGTATTACTCTATTCCTAATTGTAGAACATAAGACAAGCTCATTAATTAATATAAGGATATATTATATCCTAATTAATATAAGGATATTAATTGCAAGTTTCATATTGTATTATTCTCTTATTATTTGTGTGTATTCTCTACTGTTGCACTAAGCTCTGTCTCCAGTCCTGAGTAAAGTGGTAGTCATTAGTGGCAATAAATAAAATAAAAGAAACCGTCTCTTTGATGTAAAACTAAATCTGACTTTGCAAATATAGTGCAAGGATGCCTGTCAGTTGACATGATTAAAGAGATGAATTTGCATTCAGGGCAATTCAAAGAGGAGGAAAACAAGAACTAAGAAAAATAAGGTGCTAAAGGCTGCAAAATTAAAAGAAGAAATAAGAAGTGATTCTTCACCACAACCCTCAGAAAAATCTGATGAAGATGAGGATGAGAATAACAAGGTGAGTATCTTTCACACAGTCAAGATACCATACATTCAGTTCTTCCTGTATCAATTTGTATTTCATCTTCTGTTCGGTTTAATAAAATTAAGACACCTGAATGTTATCCTTTTGCCATGGCCGCTACAACTGATGTTGCATCAATACAAGCACATGGAAGACTATATCTATTTCAATTTAATGATAAACTAATAAATAAGGAATTAAGAGTTTTCCAAATAGTTATTGAAATATTATAGTCTAAATACTAGTGATATTGCTCAGTTTCAATATTTTTTTAAAGCTTTAGCCCTCTATTTGCAAGGATTGCAAATCACAGTTGTAAAACTACTGGATTTTGCTCATGTATTACTACTACTGGTAATAATTTTTAAGGTAAAGGCTTTTTTATTGAGGCTGAGAAAAATGTCATCAATTAGAATGTGCAGCATAAAAAATTGTATTTCAAGACTTTCATACGAAAGCTCATGTATACATCATGGCTCTCATTTTTCAGAAAGACTAACCTTGTTGGATTTTTTTACTTTTGATTATTAATCTTGGTATTATGCTTTTGTTGTGTCTTTTTATTTTTGTTGTTTATCACATAGCAAAACCACTAGACATAAAAATTTGGATAAAATTTAGGGTCATGTCACAGCTAATTTGAAAGCAGTTGAATTAAGTCACTGCAATTCTATAATCAATAAAATACTTGGTTTAAAGCAAACAGTTGCAAGCCATTGTAATTGCCAGTTTGTTCTAAAATAAAAACTACTTATGGAAATACATAGTTAAAATTAGCATTAGAAAAGCCATCATAAATCTGTGAAAAATAGTAATTTTTAATCATTCTTTCAGTCTATGTATTTAAATTATAAAGAATAAAATGTGAAGCCAGCAATAAAAAAAAATCAGTGTAGACTGCCTTGTGTTTATAGCTAGAATAATCTGCCTGGAATGTAAGACTAAGACCTGCAAATGTTGCCACAGATTAATGGACCCTAAAACTAAGCAAATTAACTGTTCAGACTACTTTAAAAATAAGTATTAGTCTTCATATCCATTCAAAAGAGAAGACACTGCCATCAGTTGATGGACTTAACTATGTTTTGGGAAACTGCCTAGAAATGCTGTCTTGTCTGTTAACAAAAGATACTCATCACTTCACTACTTTTGGGCACTGAATAACAATTCCATTTCTGAAAACTGGACTGTATAGTACAACCTTCCTAAACTACTGGCTTTAGCTACTTAGATTCCTTACTGTGTGTAGTATTTAAAACTTACCTATTTTACTGCTAGAATTAACAAGAAAGTTTTAAAATAATTGGTTTTTTGCTATAAAGTTTCCACTAACTTTATAGCAAACCTAGCCCTGGTTGAGCTCATACCTTCATACTTCTTCTAAGTAACTTGTTCAAGTACTAGACAGTCTTTCATCTGTTTTCATGCAACAGATAAGCAATTTCTGTATGTGCCTTTCTGGTATGTTCAAATAAATTCAAGCTTGATAATGATTCTTCCATCCATGTTAATAATACTATATTTGTAGTATTTTTCTGTGTCTTAAAGGATGTTAGTTTTGATCTCAGACCTTCTCAGTGAATATTATAAAGAGCAGTGAGTAATACTTTGTTCACCTCCTAACAGTTAAATGGGCACATAACAGAGAGTCTTTAATTAAAGATTTTTTTAAAGCCTAGTAAAATGAACAGTTCTGGAAAAGAGAAAGTTGGGATTCTGTTGCCTTCTCCTGTGAGTGTTTCATTTGGGATTGGGACAAAGCTAAGTAGATCAGAGGTCTTCTAACATCTCCCATCGCTTGACTGTCTTGCCCGATCAGGTCAGTTTTGCAAGACCATACTTCCTTTTAGATTTCAGTTCTTCAGCCTAACAGCCTTTAAAGGGATCAAATTTGAACTTTATTCCAAGTTAACTGGATGCAATTTCTCATGCCCACTGCCTCCACCAATCAGTACTTGTTTTGTCACATCAAGGAAGTGAGTGCATAGCTCTCATATTTCTTTACCAACTGCATTCAGTTCTATTTAAGAGGTGATTTGATAAATCTACGTCCAGAAATTAAAAATTCACAGATAAAAAGTGTTTTAATCTGGTAGCTGCAAAACATGTATAGATAGGAATCCAGTTTGATGTGACATATATGCTTGCATATTGCAGGATGAGATTATTTCAGTGAAACATCTGCATAAAAAATTTAAAGCAGAAAAAGAAAATGAAGAAAAGCCTGAGCCAGATACTGGTATAAAGAAGGAAGCTGAAGAAAAAAGAGAGACAAAAGAAAAGGAAAATAAGAGGGATTTGAAAAGGGAGAAAAAAGAAAAAGAGGATAAGAAAGAATTAAAAGAAAAGGATATTAAAGAAAAGAGAGAAAACAAAGTAAAGGAATCCACACAGAAAGAAAAAGAAGTAAAGGAAGAGAAGGTAACTAGGTTTACTTATCTTGCATAGAGCTAGAGAAGGCCACCAGGTTTATGTAAATGATTTTGAGATGAAAAAGTGTTGTGGATCTCATTAGTTGTCATTTCAATAAAGTATTTTATATTATTTGAAGCTTTACTTTTACTACCTGAAATCATTAGGACAGGCATTTGAAATGGGGAAGTACATCTTCAATGATATAGCTCTTAATTGGCCGAATGTGTTCAAAAAATTCTTGTTTTCCATTTTCCTTTTCCATTTCACAGAGAAAGTAAAATGTACTGTCATTGAATGTCAGCACAGATTTTATTCTTATATATTGAAGAGAATGCAGTAGTTATGGGGATGGTCATATGTTATAATTGCAGAACCAAAATGAAATGCACTTAAATATTTTTGTATCTTGTTCCTAGGTAAATGAAATCAAATCTGAAAATAAGGAAAAAACAAAAAAAATTCCATTGCTGGATACTCCAGTTCATATTACTGCTTCTAGTGAACCAGTTCCTATATCAGAAGAATCTGAAGAGCTAGATCAGAAAACTTTTAGTGTGGTAAGTCCCCTTTTAATAAATTAGTGTGTATACTTAATACAAATGTCCTCTAAATGAGGACAGTTGCTGATATTCTTGATACTGTTACTTGGCACAGTAACGCGGGTGATCTTTTGCTACGTCTTGGATCAATTAATGTTGTTGAGAGCGTACAAAAGTGATTTTTTTACTCTGTTCTAGCAATTTTCTTTTGGCTTTTTGCTGTATAATCTAGATATACAAGATAATAGAAAAACTTACTTAATAGATTGTAGGATTAATAGGTTGAGAATATAAACTAAAGATTTATCTGTGAGAATCACTTGTATATCCTGCTTCTTAAGAGCAGATGTGAATGAATGTAATTGGAATTGATGGAGTCTTTGGCTTCACCAAAGTCTTTTCTTCTTTGTAAGATAGCAAGAAAAACTAGGATTCAGCACTTCTCTTCTGAAGTATTGCAAACTTTAGTTAGTAAACAAGGGAAGAAACTATGCTAAAGCACTTAGAAATATCTTCCTGAGGTAATGTCTCTGGCACCAAAAGAATTCTGTAGAATCACTACTGCTTACAAGAATAAAATTAACATTTGAGAAAAATGGATATACTCAATTTATATGAAGTTTTATAGGTTGGCCGAGGCCCATGGAAAAGTATCAGTGAGTTACTTAGAACAGCTGTGGTTGTTCTGTCATTCAGATGTCAACAGCTGTGTTTTTGCCAGCCAGGTCTGTTTGGTGTATTGTGGGTGCTGGCTGTGAGAACACTAGTAGGATTCTTATGACTATGGCAGTTACTGCCCAGGGGTTCATTCTTAAATCACCTGTGATTTTCAGCATGGACCTTGAGTGATTCAAGTGGATATGTCGGTGTGGCTAATTACAGAAAATTATTTGATTTCCATGTGCAGTTCACTTCTCTATTTAAGAATTGCACTCTCTAAGCTGTCTTTTAAAAAGCTACTTTAATCTGTGCGAGTTTAATATGTAAACCAGATGCTTGATTACTTAGTGGCGTGAGATGGCAATGGAAGAGCTTCCCTAGTTTTTCTGAGTTGTCCCTAGATGCTTACCTAGTAATGGTGATATTCCATTTCAGGTACTGGTTTGGTTTTTCTAGGTTTGGTAGCATATAGTGGGGAACAATGGAGGAAAGAGGTGATTGCTATTTATCATTATGCCATGGTCAGGTGCAGTCTAATTAAACATACTAGTTAAGTGCACTTTCAAATGGAATGTTGTTCAGGCTTAACTGACAGTGACCTTGATGACAAGGAGGATATTCCGGTCATGGGTACCATGCTATTGGAGTTTGATGTATGATTAAGCAAGTGTCTGCAATTGAAACCATGCCAACTGGATTTATCTGGATTTATTAAATCATTGGATTCAAAATACGAAAATTCAGGAATGCACAACCTTTATCTGTGGCTAGTCTAAGCATTCCCTCTGGCCACATCTCAAGTGCGGTGTTCAGCTGTAGGCCCCTCAGCTCAAAAAGGACATTTTGGTGCTGAAGCAAGTCCAGAGAAGGGAATGGAGCCCACAAGTCTTATGAGGAATGGCTGAGGGAGCTGGGATTTTTGAGCCCAAAGGAGAATCAGGGGAGACTTTACCACACCCTACAGCTGCCTGATAGCAGCTTGTAGCCAGGTGGGAATCAGGTCTTTTCCCAGGGAACCGGTGACAGGACAAGGAGAAATGGCTCCAGGTTGTTTCAGGGAAGGTTTATATTGGATGTAAGGAAAGATTCCTTCAGTGAAAGAGTGGTTAAGCAGTGAACAGTCTGCTCAGAGAGGAGATAGAGTCACTAAAGCCTGGAAGTGTTCAAAAGACCAACTGATGTGGGACTTGATATAGTTCAGTTGGGATGGTAGTGTTCAGCCAAAGCTTGGGTTTAATGATCTTGGAGGTTGTTTGCAACCTTTATGGTGCTATACTCAAAGTAGCTTTCTTCTAGGTAGCATAACTTCTGCTAATATCTGAAAAGTGTGAAGGAGTGAAGTTTAAAAAATGCTCAGAGAAGCAGTTGTGATCCTTTGTTGAATGCCAAGTGTAATGGTTGCAGAAAGTATTTGTTTAAAATGTACTGAACACACTCATATTTAATTTTGACATTGAGTTTGTATAGATTTGTAGGTGGTAAGTCTTGTGCTACATGATTATGCTCAGAGCTGTAATTGCAAAATACAGTTGTAGTAAGTCCTTTTCCTCAGAAATCCTATATATTAAATTAGTGCTTTCTCATATCCTAGTGGTATCCTACCCTCAAGGGGAAAGCATCACCCTAGACTTGTGGAAGCTTGCAAGGGAAAGGAACTTCAAAAGTGAGCAGGTCTGCAAAAGCTTAGAAGGTTTTATTAATAAATTACACACTTGGAATGAAAATCTGTATGTTAGTCCCTGACCTGCCATATAAGCCCACAGCAGTGGGTTTTGAACAGAAAAAAAAGTAGCTTCACAGCTATCCAATGAAAGCTTTTGAGATACACACATTAACACCTTCTACAGCTTGATATATGTATTTTTTGCAATCTGATGCTTTCATAGCGAAGTGAATTTCCAGTTGGATTGATAATCTTCCAAAGGGAACATGTAAAACATTTTTTAGACCTCTGAGAAAGTCTTGTGTTTCATTTGACTTCTGACAATCCTGTCTTCACCTGTGGTTATATATCACAGTAAAAGGTGAGTCATGCTTTAGAATAATTTTTTTTTCTTTTGAATCGATACATTGCTTTTTTGCATTTTACAGTGCAAAGAAAGAATGAGACCTGTCAAGGCAGCATTGAAACAGCTTGATCGACCAGAGAAGGGCCTTTCTGAAAGAGAACAGCTGGAACATACTAGACAGTGTCTTATCAAAATTGGGGATCATATTACTGAATGTCTAAAGGAGTATACAAATCCTGAACAAATTAAACAGTGGAGAAAGTAAGTTATTTTCTTGGGTTTTACTTAAAAAAGGGAAATCTACAATTGGTTCCATTGAGAAGAGTAGGTTTTAGTTATTTCTCCTGTTTATTTTTCCCACTTTCTTGTATCCGTCTGCTGTTTTAAATAGGAGTCTACTGTAATGGATTGACTTTAAGCATAGATGCAGAGCCCTGTATTTTGTCCAGAGGGTGGAGACATCTGTCTCCTTAACACTGGACAGGGACTGGTGACTGTCATTGTGTTTAGTCAAACCAGTCTTACCTTTAATGATCTGGTTTTTCACCTTTAGGTCATTTTGGTTTTTTAATAATTTGTGTTGAAAATAAGCAGTTCTAAAATTGTGTTGAATGTATGATTGATTCTAAGTTGTAGAATTCTTTCTTTTTTCTAATGTACTCTAAAATGAAATTATGTATTATGTGTTAACTATTACTTGATAAGTATTTATCAATGTACTCAGATACACTTCAAAAGTGAGGGAAGAGTTTGCATCTATATCAGGTGACAATATAAAAGGAACTAAGAAAAAAATACGGGTCTTGAATTTCATTGATACATTCTTAATGCAATTTGACTTACTTTTGTCAGAATATTCAGTTAATGTCTTTATGCTTGAAAATACATCCTGTGATTAACATATATATCACATTCTTAAGTCTTGCATTTTCTTGAAGAATTCTGTTAGTGTAATATGCTTCTGCTGATTTTACTTCCTTTACTCCTTTGTACCTCAGATCACCTTCCTTGAAAAATAGTAAGGTGATTTGAGGTACAAAACCAAGATCCATGTCTTAGGTTTTGGTAATTTTTTTATTATTTTTAGTGGAAACTTGTAATAGAGCTGTTATTCATAATAATGCTATGATATGATGTGTAGATAAAATTATTTCAGCTATATTTGATAAGAAGTAGTGTGGTTTATATTAAGTTAGAATGGTCTCATTAGACACACCATTGACTGGCTGCATACTTAGTCAAACTTCTGGACAGAAATTATCATGTTTAAATAAGTGAAGGAGCATACTGTTGCTTTGTGAGCCTCCACACTTGAATATTTTTGAACACTGTTTTTCTGTAGACTTTTCTAAGCATTCCACCTGCAAATTTCACTTTAAAAAATCAGTATCTTTAAAAAATTTAACTTTTTTTTCCATGATCACAGGTATTCTTCAGAATTGTGGCATCTTTACAGCAAAAAACTTAATTTGCTCTTCTTTGGTTCCTTCAAGCACAGATTTGGCACAGATTTATTACCCTATGACTTCCATCCTTTTTCACAGCTCTTACTTGGTTTCAAAAGGCTTGACCAGACTTTCAAAGTCTGTGGAAAATTTCTCTTGCTGATGGTTTAATACAATAAGGTTTGTTGTGTCAAGTGTCTTATAATGTAAGAAATTTCATTCACGTTTGAAAGAATTTTTACTTCCTTTAGGTACTTAAATTTTTAATTTACAGACGGGTTAATACCCAGAATTCAAATACTCAGTTTATATATATCTATTTTTAGAATAGATATATATAAACTGATAGCTATGTTTTTAATAAGCATTTCGCAAAAATTTAACAATTTTATTAGTACTATTGTCCATGCACTTCACACTCTGAAGTACTTACAATAAATACT
The DNA here is from genome assembly GCF_963513975.1 of Fringilla coelebs. Taxonomy (NCBI): domain Eukaryota; kingdom Metazoa; phylum Chordata; class Aves; order Passeriformes; family Fringillidae; genus Fringilla; species Fringilla coelebs. Next base: position 44,127,267 of record NC_140031.1, read on the forward strand.
AAAAAATTATTGAAGGAATCAATATTTCAAATACTTCATTTACAACTGCATGACATTTCTTATTCAATTTCGTAATATTGTGTAGGTTATATAGCATTTCAGGTTTACTGAAGTAGTGTTCAAATAATTTTAGTCAAATCCACGTTCTGCTACATAATAAAGGGCAAAGAAATTTAAAGAAGAATTACAACTTCTCTTTTCTTCCTCCTCAGAAATTTGTGGATTTTTGTCTCTAAGTTTACAGAATTTGATGCCAGAAAGCTGCACAAACTGTATAAACATGCAATCAAAAAACGTCAAGAGTCTCAGGTAATATTTTCACATTGTTTTGAAATACACAAATACATATTTTAACTTTTATTAGATATAGATTATTATGAAGAACATGGAAATACACTTCAAGTTAGTATTTGTGTTTGCAGTGTACTAGTCTCTTTTGATAGAGTATTTTTCTAATGTATTGAAATGAACTTTGGGATTTACCAGTAAGTACATTTATCAGTGCACTTGTCTTTTTTAGCAACACAACGATCAGAATATTAGCAGTCATGTGAATACTCACGTAATTAGAAATCCAGGTAAGAAACTCTTAAGTATATTCTTGTCTTAAATACCTTAAGTATTCATGTTTATTTCATTTCACATGTCTTCTGGGTCTGCTTTCCATACAGTACCACAGTAATAGACTAATTGTATTAGTCAATAATAACTAATTAAGTACTTTCCACTAAGTACTAGAGTAATAGACTAATTCAAATAGCTTTACTAATTTGCTGGTGAAATCCAGCAGAGTGCAGAATGAAGCTGGTACTTACCAGGTTATTTGAGCATCCTTTAAAAAAAGCTATTTTTGCATTAAATTTTGGAGAGGGCAAGAGGTCTACTTAAAACCTGTAAAACTTCTTGGAAATTCTGAGGCTGTTTGTAGCTGTCACAGTATAACTATGATGAAAGAAAGCAGTTCATTAGTCAGTCACAGTCTGACTGTGGGCTGTCACAGTTGTTAGTTACAGGAGCTGTCTTTTATTGTTGTCAATAACACTGACTTTTTTTTCCCCCACATGTTCCCACACCTGCCTTTTTGTATGTAGTGCTTAATTTAATCTTGTGTTACTGAACTTCCAAGTACATTGTCATGGACTTAAAATCAACAATCATGAATTTTAGGAATACCACTTAAATTTTTTTTTGCTAACAAGGGCGTTTCTTTAAAACTGTTACTCATACCAGGTCTGTCCCTTCGTAGAGAGGAAGTTACTGCCATTCTATCTAAAATTGCTCTACTGAAGGTACCCTCTACTCACTGCCCATTTGGACACTCAGCTTCATAGACTGAATGGAGAGGTTGAGAAGTTCAGTTCCCAGGTCCTATGCATCTACATTCTAGCTTGATTTCCTCTTAAATCTGAGATTTTCTTCTGTTCGCTGGCATTAGTGCATTTGACTTTCAGCTATTTAGATCTTGTTTCTTTTAAATTATGTCCATTTCATACTGGTTTACAGCTCACAGATAGAAGTGCTGTTTGAATTAGGTGAAGTAAAAATGTTATGGTATTTCTTTTTAACCTCTGCTTTATTAAACAGATGTGGAAAGACTGAAGGAGAATACAAACCATGATGACAGTAGCAGAGACAGCTATTCCTCTGATAGGCATCTGTCACAATACCACGATCATCATAAGGACAGGCATCAGGGAGATGCTTACAAGAAGAATGACTCCAGGAAAAGGCCCTATTCAGCCTTCAGCAATGGAAAAGATCACAGAGACTGGGATCACTACAAACAAGACAGCAGGTGAGTTTCTTGAGCAATTTTGAAATCTGGTCAGAATTCCCTTTATGTTTTTGTAGTTATGCTTGTAGGAAGCACCAAACAGTCCTTTCTGAGTAACACAAAATTGCAACAATGATCTTTCTCTAATGCAGTTCTGTCAGTTATACATAATTGTGGCTCTTGATGTGTTATCAGTAACTAATACAAATAAGTTCGTATTTTTTAGATACTACAGTGATAGTAAACATAGGAAGTTAGATGACTACAGGAGCAGAGACCACAGGTCAAGCCTGGAAGGGAGTCTAAAAGACAGCCGGATTCATTTGGATCACCGTTCCCATTCAGACCACAGGATACATTCAGATCACCGTTCCTCTTCTGAGTACAGCCATCATAAATCTCCCAGAGATTATAGGTACCACTCAGACTGGCAAATGGACCACAGAGCTTCAGGTAGTGGCCCAAGGTCACCACTGGATCAGAGGTCTCCTTATGGTTCAAGATCTCCCCTCGGTCACAGATCTCCATTTGAACATTCATCAGATCACAAAAGTACACCTGAACATACATGGAGTAGCCGGAAAACATAACAAAGACTGATATTTTCTGGACCTTCTTTTAGCCATATACAGTAAATTAACACAGTAATTGCCTTACATGACTTGAAAGATACAGACGGGATATTCTATTAGTAGCAGTATTGTTACTTCTTTCCAGGATGCAAGGTCTATTATCCCAACAGAAGAAAAATATTTTTGTATTTAAAGTTTATGCTGCACTGTGCTGCAAATGCTGTGGCACTTTTTTTAAGAAATAGAAGATGTTTACTTTTACAGGGACCTCAACACTGCCCATTTCAGACTGGATCTTAGTATAACACTCTTCATGTCAAAATGGTTTGAGGCTGATAATGTTTTAAGTTATGTTTGTAAATGAACTTTTAAACACTGACCTGTGCTCATATTTCAGGAGGGAATGGGGAGAATATGTTTTTTTCTTAGTAAAGAATTCTCAAGGACTTTGTTCACTTTCCAAAGCTACTTGTTTACATTGTACACTGCGACCACCTTGCCGCTTTTCATCACAAGCTTGAATATTTAAATTCTGTACCTATAACTGTAAAATAGTCAGGATTTCTCCTGTTTGTGATCAGTTACAATGCCTTTTTAAAAAACAAACAAACAAAAAAAATAAATAAAAGCAAAACACAAACTGATGGCTGTAAATTGTTGTAAATTTATTAAGTGAGCTTTTTTCCCTCGCAGGCTTTTTTTTCACTGTTCCTTTCCCCACCAACTCAGGACTTCTTGTCGCAGTTATGAAACAAAATCAGTGTATGTACATGTTTCAATAAAAGATTTTGATGAAGTCACTGTTTGGAATGTAAAAATGGGGAAAGGAAACTTCATTGCATTTAGTGCTCCTTTTTTGATACTTCAGATACATGTTTTGTGGTTTTGGGGGGCTTTTTTGTTTGGTTGGTTTGGTTTGATTGGTTTTGGTTTTTTGTTGTTGGGGTGTGTTTGTTTTGGTGGGTTTTTTTTTTGTTTGGGGTCTTTTGGGGATTTTTTTGGGGGGGTGGTGTCTTTTTTCCGTACTAAGTTGTCGCTGTTGTAATTGTAATGAAATGGTAAGAAATATCTAGCTAAACTGTGCTCTGGAAAGCTTTTCAGGTGCATTGGTTTTAAAAGAGGTGTGTCAAATACCTGAACAGTTCAGTATCCAAATCAATCAAAATTAATTGTAAATTCCTATGTTCCCTCTTCAACATGGGCAATAATGTCAAATGTGCTATGCAGGTAGTTAATATTTTAGAAGATTTGAATTATGACTTTATTGACAGAATTGTTACAATGCACACTGATTGTACATAGATAACTTCTATCTGACAAATTAAATTTAAACTAAAAGGATATGTGGGTCTTGTAGTTTTCTACTGTGTTTTCTGTACTGTGTTACTTTTCCCCAGGTTTAGCATAAAAACATTAAAAGTACTGAATTTTATTCCTGGTGATAAATAGAAAAGGTACCTAGCCTGGCATCAGGTGGCAGGAGCTGCATCTGCTGCTGCAGTTTTTCTCTGTTCCTGCAATATGGAGTATTTTTTCCAATTAAGCAGGTTTATATGGAAGCATTTCCATAGAACCACAATCTGTCCACAGAGTATGTCTACGGATCTTAGCATAGGCACTGTTGCTGCATGTTAGGTAGGTGCTGCTCATTTAGTGTAGGCTGTGACTTGGTTAATTTATGCTGCTTCATTTCTTAACTTTTCATCTTCACAGGAAGATGAGGGGTTTGAGTGGTTCTGCTTTCAGGCTTGATTCTTGAACAGTGTTTAGGCAGCAGAGTCTGATAAGATTGTTTATGTGTACCATGCACTTCCAAGGGTGGAAACGTAGAAGTCAGAACATCTCCAGACACAGACACAATTCTTCCTGGCTGGGAATCACACAGTTGCATCCTAGAGCATAGACAGGGCATTCCCACAAGCCTGGTTCTCCATCAGTTTGGCTGTGATACAACATTGCTACCTCACATGACATGGTTAGTCTGTACATTTTCACCAAAGGTCTCCCCCAGGTCTCTGAAATACTTGATGGCTTTGATGATGTCAATCTTTGAGAATTAGTCTCCTTATGCTTTGTAATGATACCTTTTACTCAGTCATATTTACAGATACGCAGATCACATTTCCAATAGTTTAATTTTTTTCCCCTCTGCTTTCTGTTACATTGTAAGTATTTGAAGTTTGATAGTGGAAATTATCTTCATTGCTGGTAATGCCTGTTATGCTGTATCTTTTCAATTCCATATCCTCTGCAAATGCTCTATTTATCATTCAGTCTAAATGTAGGTTTGATCCTTCTTTGCTCATTTTTAATGAAAAATCTTCAAGGAGTGTCCAGTTCTGAAGCATCCATCTGACACTAACATTGCCTGTCTGTCAAAGATTTAGGGAAGAAAGAATTCTGAAGACTGCCAGAGAAGTCCTCATGTGGCTATTGATAAGGGCTTAGGTGTTTTGTCTACCACGCATGGAAGTCTAAGACTTCCATTTTAATCCTGCTATGTATTTCTAGTCTACCATTCCCAGTACTACCCAAAAAGAATAGATTGTTGTTAAGTATGAAAAAGCAGATTAAAAACCGTATTACTGCTCTTAAAGTTTTAGGGACAGAGAAATGCATATACTGGTTGCCATTAGTTAGAGAAATGCATATTCTGGTTGCTGTTAGTTGACAAGGGTGATGATGTGATCATTTACCTGATCACAGTTGCTCTATGTTTTCCCCTATTTTGATCCTCCATGCATATGTTGTGTTGTCTGCTCAGCATTCAGACAGTTGCTGGTTGCTGAGAGTCTTTCACCACAATCAACAGGACTTGCAAAAGACTCAGGCACCACTCACTGAAGGATTAGCAGTTCCTGTGGTGTTAACATGACACTCCTATGAAAGGAGTGTGCCCTGACCTCCCTTTGAGACACCGACTCCCTGGGATAAGTATCTTTAATGCCTTTTGAAGCTTGATTGGCTTGATTTATCCCTGTGAGATAGTTTGTCATCCACAGACATATCTTGTCCGTTTCACAGCCCTAACTGGTTAGCTGCAGGGCTCCACTTAAAATATAAAATCCCAGGGAAGTACTCTGGTAGCAAAGCAGTTTTAAGGAGCTGTTTCCATCTTCAGTGTTGCACCTAGTGTGTTCAGTGACAATAGCTCTTTTTGGTAGGAAATTACCTCACCATTACTTAGGAATTACACAGAAATCAATATAAACAATTTCTTGTTTCTGTTAGAGAGTAGTAAATAATGTTAAAATAGTAATACATATCCATTTGTACCAAACAAGGTTTGTTTTACTGAACTCTGTTGGGACAGGTGTGTGCTGGCACTTTATGTCTTCACTCTTCCAACGAACTAGTGTGGCTGCAGCTGAAATTTCAGTTTTGTTCTTAAAATTTTGTGCTGAATCTTTTATTTGTGAAACAGTCCAGAAGCAGTGGCTAAGAAATCCAATTTTGTGGGATGCTGATACAAGCAGAATGAAGAGAAAGTTCATGGAATTAGTTGTTTGTTTCTTAAGCTTTTTATTTTCCTCTCTATTTCATTTACTTATCTTAAAATATAAGTGGAGAACACCTGAGTAATGGTAAGTACCTTCTGGTCCACCTATCCTTAAACTTTCATGGTGTATTTGGATATGGCCAACACAAAACTAATATTTCTAGCACCTATTTTCCAGGCCCATAGCCCTACCAATTTATTGCTAATTAATTTTTGTATTTTTAAAGCTTTTAGCAAGTGGAAAATTTGGCATAAAAGATGAAATTTAGTGATGATTGCTAATTTGCATAAAATGTAAGAATTGCTGTTGTCCTGATTAAAAGAAAATAACCATTTCTGAACCTTGCATAACAAAATAACTTTGATTTCTAAATTATTTGTAGCATCTTCATAAACCTATTCAAAAACTACTCTTGAGATTGAGTCATTACCACAGTTGATGCCAGGTTTGCACTAACAAAAAGGCTTTGCTGGAAGGCTGGCAGTCTCAGCTGTGTTAGGATGCCTGTGAGGGAGTCAGGTGAGTGCATGTTTCTCGTATGCCAGATAGGTGACTCTGAAGGAAATGGTGCTGCAGGGTGCTGCAAGTTCCTCTGATGCCTGCTATTCAAATTTGAAGTGTCCAAACTCACCCTGATACTGAGTGAACCTATTTTTATTACCCAAATTCCCACCCCACAACTTCGCCCTCAGTGTTTCTTGAAGACACTGGAAATCGCTGCTGCAAGACATTTTGACATATAAAGTTTAGATCTATATTCTAGTTCAAGAACTAAGGCTGAAGCCTGAATAACACACTTGAACATTACTGGTTATTTATTTCACACAGGTTTTTCATCAGACAAATCTGTCTTTCAAAATAAACACACGGATATCATCGCAGAAAATCATGTGATACTGATCCCATGAGAGAAAATAATCAGAGAGCTTTTATTACTGCAGTGCTCTTAGACATCCACTGTGTTTATTTGCATCAGAACTAGTATTTGCTGCAGTAACTGAAGGATTTGGAAAGTAATCTCATTCATCACTTAAAATTACCTACCGGATTTGGGTTTCCCTAATTCTAGCATTGATAAGTGGCTACCTGTATTGTATAGACCAAATGACACTTTGACATTCTTTTTAATCACTAAAAAGACAGCAAACTTCAAAGCTCTGATTTGTGCAAGCATACAAGATCATCATTCTTTTCTGGTCTTGGAATTGTGAAAAGCGATGACTGAGGAATGTCTTACTTTGAAAGACAGGTGTCTGCTAGGGCAGGCAGGAGCCTTGAAATGGAGAATGTAAACCCTCTTCCTCCGATTTATTATAATTTTGAAATTAAGGAGCTCTTGGGCAAATATATGATAGGAATAACAGTTCTTTACTAGTATGTGTAACACGGCAAACAAACCACAAACAGAACCAGGAGCCCCCTGACAGCCTTCTCGGGAAGGGATGGAGGAGCAGCTTTGCTTCACTAAACCCTGCAGCAGTCAATTTTCAGTGCCCCTGTAGGAGCACCAACCTGGAAAACAGCAGGAATGAGCTAAAAAATCCCGGGGCGGTGGACTGGATGTATCAGAAGCTTGGAGGCGGTAGCCGGAACTGAGGGACTTCCTGTCAGGGCAGAAGAGTGTGGATTACAGTGTGGGGAAACTGAGAGCAGTACTGAAGAGAACAGCGGGGACAGAGGACCGGCAGGCTGGCTCAGAGCAGGGCCGGGAGAGGTGAAGCTCAGGGACACACACAAGCAGATGATAATTGGTCCCTCAGGGCTGAACTCTAGCAGTGCCAGTGAATCCTCCCCATGGTAAGTGAAGCCTGACCGTCCTCCTCTGATGCCAAAGAACGGGAGGGAGCAGCTGGCCCAGCCCCTTTTACCTGCCTCTATTCTCGAGGAGTCTCTCCAAGAGAAACTCCCCGAGAAAAAATTGTAGCCAGATGCCACACTCTTACCCCGACTTCAGCTACTTCTTTTGTCTTTAAGAACCCATAAGTATCCAGTAATTAGTTTCCTCACAACTTATTGGAAAAAATTCTATAAGTAAAAGAAAAAAAGAAAGAAACCAAACCCCCAGTACATAAAACTACTATGGCGCCAAGTATCCCTAATAAAGTTGTTACAGGTCCACAAATTTAAATGTCCTTTAGTCTTTTTTTCTGGAACTTACTGTTCCTTCTCTTTTTGGTACTGCTTGCAAAGAAGCTGTTAATATGAGAGACAGCTTTCTAGTTTAAATTTTAACTAAATTTCACATGGGATTATTATAGACAAGTGTGAAATACAAAGCTGTGTTTCGCGTCTGGCACAGAAAGGCAATGTGTGTATTTGTGATTGCGATATGTGTGGACACCGACCATGGGACGGCTGCAAATTCTAATAGTAACTGAGGAAAGTAAAGCATGTGAAGAAGGCCTCTGAACCTAGCTTTTGTTTGCAATTAACCTGGATTGATTTAGGAGCATTTGAATTACAGCATTAAAGAGGTTGCTCTTTGCTTGTAGTCAGGCCTTAAAGAGTGCTGCAATAATAACCTTTTGAAGTATAATTTTAAAATATTGCTTGTATCCTTGAAACTATAGCTTTGGAATATATAAAAAGGAAATATGCTTATCTCACTCCTTAACAAAACTGAGAAAAACAGCTTGAGAAAGGAAGATGGACATCATCTCAAGGATTTACAACTTCACCAAGGGAAGCTGGACATCACTGTTGTGAGATTTATAGTCATTGTAATAACAAAGGGGACCCACATCTAGGGAGCTGGACTTCACCTGATGGGATTCATCATTGTTCTTGCGGAAACTGGACCAACATCTCGAAGGCTGCCACCACCATCTAGGAGTCCTCCTTTTTTGGGACACGTCCTGAGAAAAACTAAATCACAGTAGTGTATAGAATTGTGATGTAAACAAGTAGAAATAGAAACTGCTGAGAGAGCTGCTGAGTACCCCTATAAATACCTGTAAGTCCAAATATGGGTGTGCAGTTGGAGGGAAAACTGCCTCCACCATACCCAGAGCTGTTTTGCTCATACTTTACCATAATTAATTCATAAATTCATTGTTGCTTGAATATTGGCCTAGTCAAGCTTCTTATTTATAACAACAAGTAATGAGATGGTTGGCTCTCACAATTAAGGGGTAAACATTGTTCATGTTCAGCGTATGATAAAAGAAGTTTTGTAGATGTATAGTTATGTTACCTGCAATATGCCCTCTCCTCCCTGCATTGTTATCACAGGGTGGCCTTGGTAGTCGGGGCCCTTGGGGAAGGTTGCCTTGTTACTGCAGTAACACCTGACCTCCAATCAAGATGTAAGAAAGTCATCTCCACCACTGGACGGCAAGGAAGGAGTTGACTGACAAGACTCTAGGAGGGGCTAGAGGCATAAAAGGGGGAGCATCCATTTTGAAGCAGCACATGTGGCTGGTAGTCACAGCAGATCCCTGCACTGTAATTTTTCCTTATTTAGTCCTTTTTGTTGTGGTTTTTGTAAAAGTTTAATAAAATTTTTTAAAAATGAGCAGTCATTTCTCATAGGAGGGTTGATGATATTTCTTGTGTAATGAAATCTGCAGGTGAATCCTCTATTCAGAATACAATAAGCAGGAGGTCAGTTTTGAAACACCTAGAATACAAAATTATAATTCGACCTCACAGAACTCTATCAAAGGTATAAAATCTAGAAGGGAAGGTCCAACTCATTTTTTTTTCTTGTCATGTAAGAAAACAGGGCTGGAGAACTACTTTCCAAGATTCTAAGTGTTCAATAAGTCATGTCAAATTCCAAATAAACACATCTGAAGAGTTAGGTTGGAGTTATGCATTAACCATAATGCTGGACGGAAAGAGGCACAGAAGCATGCACCATGAGCTTTAATGAAAATGAAAAAGAGCACACGAAGCACAACACTCTGAAAAAAGCCAATCACTTGTTTTTAAAAATTTAAAAGTTTAATGATAATAAAATGGCTATAAAAATAGCAATATAATTAGAGTAATAATTGTAATGAATGGGCAGGAGACCGTTCTCCTTTTGATGCCTTTATTAAAAGGAGATCCGCTCAGGATGGGGGCATTCGGCAGGTCTGCAGCTCCTGTCACTGTTCCCAGGGTGACTCAGAGGAGGAAGAAAGTGCAGCAGCTTTGTCCCCTGAGGGGCAGAGCTGGGGGTCCCATCCTCACGAGAGTGCTAGGGTAATACCCATCCTTCTGCCGGCCAGTCCCGGGGTCCTCACTCGCGCTGTGGTCTTCTTCAGCTAGGGTGAGGGGCGACCGAGGCTTCCAGCATTCCTGCAGGCTTGGGACTCTGTCCTTGATATCCCGACCCCGCTCTATTCTTAATTGAGTTGGCTCGTTGTTTTGGGGGGTTTATTAAGACGAGTTTGGGGGTTTTTCACCCCCGTTGCACCTTGGGTCTAGGATTCATTTACATTTTTGGATATCACCCTCCCATCCCCTCGAGAAACAGTAGTCTCAGGCAAGGTGATACTGGTACAATACAGCGTTAACGACTACATTAGCATATCAATCTGGCAGCCCTGACAGCACTTGGGAGACAGTGGGCTACACCCAGCAGCTGTCCCTGCAGGGAAGGGACTCGGGGCCAGTCTCTTCCCCTCCTTTGTCAGCCCCGGTGTGCCCCCTCCCTGTTGGTACCCGTGCCCCATGGGGGGCAGCCCGCCGCTCCCGGGATGCTCCCGGACAGGCTGCTCCCCGCTGACACCACCCGCAGGCCGGGACCCGCGCTGGGGAGGGGCCGCTCCCACATCATCCCCGGCCCCGGCGGGACTGCGCCGAAGGTGGGGGGTCAGCCCCCCCACTCCTGGGCGGCCCGCAGTCACTGAGAACAGGCAGCAAAAAGTACATTGTTACAGAACATTACAACAACTTGAAATTACAAACTTTCAATCGGACTCCCACTTGGCAGTTCTGGGTTTTTGTTGTAAATTTGCAATCTAAGAAACTGGATAACCTTTTTCTTGTTCATAACAATAATTATTTGGATCATTTTGTTATAAATTATTGAATCCGCAGCCAAATTAAAAAAAATGACAAAGATTTATTATATTAATTACAAATTATCAAAAATCCACCACAGCCAAGACAGCGTCAATTCCGGAATCTGGCGCTGGGTGAACCTGGATCCGACTGACAGAGTGCCAGTGTTTCCCCGGAGGTTCACCCCGACCATCTCATACAGTCCACTTATATCCCCAATATTTTCCCTGAGGCCTGAATAACAGGATGTCCCTTGTGTTTCTTCATATGTAGAGTTAGAACATAGGGATGCAAAAGTCAGTCCCGGTGCTTCTACAACCATCTGGGTTCTTCCTGGATGTTCTTTTTCACATGAATAACTGAGTCCATACGGATGCAAAAGGCAAGCCTCGATGTCTGTATAGCTTTCTTTCACATGTACTCGGGTGGTGCCAGTGCTTTGGGATGACTGATGTAATCTGTTCCTGGCACCGTTTCTCCTGAATGGCTTAATCATCTCAAGGAAGGCAACGTTCATGGCCCGGGAAGGCTTCATTCTTAAGCTAAGTCTTGATATTATCTTTAGCGTGTTCCGGGAACTGATTGAATAAAAATAGGACTATGCTCCCAGCTGGAGTGGTCAAGGGCATGTGGTGGATTCATGTAATATTTTATACATACACATATTTACTTATAGCATGAATTAACCATATATCTATAACAATTTGTATTAGGACAATATGAGACAATGGAAACAAAGAGTTATGGATGGGTACCTTTTCCTGGGCAAGATAAGCCCGAAAAAGGACGCACGTTAACAGAGGGTTAACCCTTAAAAACAATAACCTGTTGCATATTCATACATGTCATATTTGATGTATAAATTCCATTCAGACACAGGATTCTGTCTGGTCATCATCAACTTCTTCCTCTTAATCCTAATCGTATCTTCAGAGCTGAGTGAGGCAGGAAAAGTTAGTTTCTTCTGATAAGAGAGCAATAAATTCTTTATCTCTGAAAGATTTAGGTGTCCTGTGGTTGCTATCTCACTGCAAGTCCTTTCTTTAAAAAAAGTATCTTGCATAGTATAGTTTCTATTTTAACATTTTGTTTTAAACTAAAACTATTATTTAACACACTATTTAAGAAAATGAATAAGCATAACTTTCTAACAAAACGCATATAATATTTATTTTAATATTTGCAAAAAGCCAATAATAAAATACACATTTTCCTCAACCCTCTAGTTTGGTGTTTTAAAACTATTCTTTCTTTCAAATGCCTCTGGCTGAAGAGAACTACCACAACCTGTTATGAGTAAAAAAGGTTTACCCACTTTTTTTTAAAGGTTAAGGAATTACAAGTTGAGCTGGTTGCTGGCAGAGGAGAGTTCTTTGTTAGCTTCATGTTGTAATCACCTGTTAAGAATCGGTCGTTAACTCCCTATTGTTGAGAATTCCCCTTTTTGTCAGTACCACCCTGCTTGCTGCCAGGTGGATAGCCCTTCTTGGATAGTGAAAGGAGGGGACATCTGAGTCGGCATGCAAATGACCTCGGAGCCAGCATGCTATGGGAAAGCCACCCCACCAAACCTAGCAAAAAGACCCCTAAAACAATGAGCCAACACAGAATTAAGAGATCAAAAGTGATGTCTGGACGTGAGGAACAGAATCCAGAGCCTGTGGAAATGCTGAGACCCTTTTTGCCCCTCGTCCTAGTCCAGGAGGACGTTTGCTGGAGGCAGGACCCTGAAGGTCAAACTAATAATGGGATCAAGGGGTATCCCTGGTGCTCTTGTGAAGACAGAATCCCCAGTTCTGTCTACTAGTGGACAAAGCTGCACTTTCCTCCTCCTCTGGGCCACTCCTGGGAGCAGTGGCGGCATGACCATGGACCCGTTGGTTCTCCCCACCTGAGCTGATTACTTTGTATAAAGGCATTAAAAAGGAGAAAGATTTCCTGCCCTATTTATTTCACAACTGATCATCTTCCAGCATGTTCTGGACAAGTTTTTAAAATACAGTTTCTATCTGAAGTGTTACCTTTGACAGTGCAGCCTTCCTCATTTTGTTTTAATTCAATGAACACATTATAAAATGAATGGACTTTATCTTTGGGATAAATGTATATCTTTGGATGACAGCTGAACCCCCAATTGCCTTCCTTATGATTGTTCTAAATATTGAGGCAGATGGAATCAAATGCATAATAAGCTCACTAATAGTACCTGGGTAAAGTGATCCTACCACACTTATTGCGGGGATTTTGAAGGCTGTAAAGCACTAGGGAGGGACAAGTTTTCTGACCACCTATTTTATAAGTCAAACACATGTCCATGATAATTAGTGGAAGTGGTAACATCAGAACAGAACTTGAACCCTTTTTAGTGAATTCTGGTCCAAATCCAACCAAACAGCTTAGGATACAACTGTAAATGGAAACCCCCTTTAGGAGCTTGGAAATGGAAATATTGTGGCTCTTATGGTGGGGCAACTATTGTTGGAATACTGTTAGGCCCAGGAAAAAAGCTATATTTTGACCCACCAATTGTTGACGAAAAGTGGGAAGGCCCCTTTGGCAACAGAATGTGAAACTTGAAAGGACATTATTGGATTTGTGGCCAACATGATTATCCCAAGTTACTTCCAAACTGGTCAGAGATATATTACATATCCTATATTAGACTGCTGGAGTATTTTTGCTACCACAAGTTCAGGGTAATCAGGAATCAAAGCATATGATGATTCAACTGGATAAAAGCAGTCAATTGACACATCCCTGGCTGGAGGAAGCACCTCAAAGCTGGGAAAAGATGAATGGCCACCAGAACAGATTATACAGCACTGCAGACCAGCCTCTTGGAATCCTAACAAGTTAATTTCAGGTATCAGAGAACCCATTTATAATTGGAATTAGATAATTAGGTTACAAGTTGTCTTTTAAATAATAATCAACCAGACAGGTACAGCTCTTGATCTTCTTGCTGATCAATCCACTCATTTGAGGAATGCAATATTTAAACATGGGATGGCACTAGATTATTGGCAGAAAAATGAAGAGTTTGTGGAAAGATAAATGACTCAAACTACTGTTTCCAAATGTATGATAACAGAAAAGTGGTAAAACACATTGCAAAGGAAATAAGACAATTAACTCATGTACCAGCCCAAATATGGAAAGGATAGTAATGGGACATTTTTCATGGTTACCCAGTGAACTATGGGTTAAACAAATGCTATGTTTCCTTTTATGTGCTATAGCAACTCAAATCCTTTTTTACCCTGCATGATACCCTGCTTAGTGCAGCTCAGTCAGCATGTAATCAAGGGGATACAGGTGGTAGCCATGCCTACTGATCCAGAAATGGCTAAAGGACAGAAAATGATGTCACAGTGAATAATTGCAAAACCAAAGAAGACCCAGGAAGAAAATATTAAATAAATAATTTTCACAGTTCTGGAGACAGACAAACAACAAACAAACTCTGTGTTTATGCAGCAACAGCCAGTGTTTATTGAAGGGCAGCCCCTTTTATAGGGGCTTCAAACTTCCTACTCATACAGAGTTGATTGGACAAAGTTTTCAACTCCACCCAGCTTACTGGCCAATGAAGTGGGCTCATCCATGGCTCAAAGAAATTGGCTGGGGTCTCCTTGTTTGAGCTTGAATTCATACAATCACTTTCATACTTGGGGACTTCTGTACTTCAATAAGGTAAGGAGCTAGCTGGTCGACTATCGACACCGAATTATTTGTGCAGGTGTAGACCAGCTATAGCGGTAACAAATTATAATTAAGGTTTGCAAAGAGAATTACAAATTAAAAGAGGAGGGATTGAAATGAGTAAGATGAATGTGTCTTTATAAACAGACCATGTGAATTTGCTTGTAGATAGGGCCAGGAACTTACAGATAAGGAAATAACAGAAGAAAGAAACTATCAGTTCTAAAAAATTTTACTAATTGACATGGACTGATGATCAACCAAGGCTGTGTTAAATTCCTGAACTTAAGAGAAAAAGAACAGAGACATAATGGAATTATGAATAGGGGGTGCATATTAGAAGGGGACACAGAGTGGTTGATCCAGGGTGTCTCTACCTTCCAAGTACCTCGGCCAGTGGGGAAAGGAAGATGGTGATGCAGCTGAGAACTTTGGATAATAAGGAAGTTGCTTTCCCCAACAATTTTAGAGACTCCAGGGGAAATGCCCCATGGCCTCTCCCTTTATTTGAATAAAGTTACAGGACTCCTGTGTCTTCTCCTTGGACATAAAACTCTGTAATTTTGAATTTTTCCACACAGTTTGTTCTTTAAGATTATGTGAAAGCTGTGAAAGCTTGTGAAGCTCTTTTATGGTTAAGAGAAATGGACTTTAAAATGTCTGCATGAACAGGCTTATGTAAAAACATACTGATTTCTATAAACTTGCTAATAATTGTTAGTAATGTCAAAGAATACAGCACCCTGAAATATTTCAATATGGTTGCCTTCTTTTCCCAGAGCACTGTTAATGTTCAACGGTTTTTTAATGTTAAATATGTAATAATTAACCACAATTTGTATTAATTTTCAGCTTTGTGAATAGTAAAATTTTCATGCTTCCTACAGTCTGTGTATTTTTCTCAAGCCTATTTCAAATGCAAAATATGTATGTAGCAGAATGTAGCAACCTTCTTGCAGCTAATCCCAAAACTAAAACTTAGAGAACTAGATGGTTGATACAATTAGATTCAAGTGTTTCCAGACTCTGAAGTGAGTCCTGTTTCGTTTTCTCACCAAAAGAGCAGATTCTAAAATAATGACTACAGCACAAATATAAAGGTATAATCATGGCTATTTCTGACGTACTTTATTGATTGAAATGAATATTTCAGGTAAAGCATCAGAAACAGAGACAAGAGAGACAAGAAGAACAAAGCATCACACAGTCTAAGAAAAGACACTTAGAACTGAAGTTCCAGTTGGTAGATAAAAGAAAGTGAATCTTCCATTATTTGTTTGGGTAACACCATGACAGACTTGCCAAATTCTTAGGGGGCATGAACAAGGGCAAAGCAGCAAAGGACAAAGAGCAAAGGAGAGTATTTCCAGCAAAGAGCAAATGAGAGTATTTCCAGCAATAGAAATCTTAATTACAGCCCAGAGTGGTTTTGTGGGGCTTGTTAACCTGTGCCTGACCTTGTCTAATCATTTCTCCTGATAGCAAGAAGGATGTGTCAGCTGGTCTGTGTCAGCCTGAACCACTGCTGCACTTGAGGGCACAGGCAGAGTCTATGCATGCATACAGGTGTGGGAAATGAAGGGGGCAAGGAGGGGAGGGTGTTCCACCCCACTTGCAGGTCTGTACCTGCAAAAGGGATTTAGTACCCCAACAACATATGAGGGGCTGGGACATCCCCCCATCTGGCAGCCCGTTAGTCCCCCCAAGAGAAGCTGGGGGAGGTGGCAGGTGACAGTGGAACTCTCTGTGGAGGGGCAGAGGTTCCCGCCTACCACCCCACCTGGCCTGGATCAGGATTAAGGAGATGTGCTGCTTCACAGAGGTACTGTGGGGAGGCTGATAAGGCTTCTCTAGTTCCTGGTCAACTCGAGAACCAGTCATACCTTAAGGTGAGGTGAGTTTTGCTTTGATCCACAATTGAGCAAAGGAATTAGATTCTTGACATATCTGAAAGCAGTATTAAAACACAAACGAGGTTAGATGTTTGGATTCAAAGTGATAACTCACTTATTTTTTCATGAAGGAAGGATAGAAAGGAAATAGAAAAATAGGAAATTTCCAAGAATAATTATGAAAACCACAGGAAAGGGATTACCAGGGGTCCAGCACTGGCTTATAGAGTGCATGTGGAATATCTTCATCGGCATAATGGCTCTTTCCCTGGTGAAGCTCCCCTGAGAGTTGGCCAGCAATCCAGCAAGGAAGCTGAGCCAGGCAGCTAGACCAGCGCGGGCGGAAGGGGGGGGTTGGGGTGGGTGTGGAGGGAGCAGGAGGGGAGGGACAAACAGCTTTGTAGGAGCAGCCAGGACAGTGAAGGACAGCAGACAGCAAAGACTCCGTCACATTGATAAGTTTTTAGACATGGGGGCAGGTTGGCTACATCCAGTCATAACTTTATTTGCTCCCTTGAGGTTGGCTGGTTGATTGGTGTTCAGGAGAAGTTTGCCTGATGTTTCAAAGCTTATTACTCACTCTGCTGATGTACCAACTACAAGCTGTTCTAATGACTTGAAACAGAATGCCTCATTTTCTAAAATAAAGCAGTTTCTAAAGTTTTTGTTAGAGGCAGTTGAATGCTTCAACTTTCAAACCTTAATTTTCTAAGAGGCAACGGAGAAACATTCCTTACTTTTTACTCATTCCCTATACCAGGGGAGACCTGGAGCAGAGCAAGAATGAATGTGAGGTTCTGCAAGTGAAGACCAGGGGTGCCGGGGCCCATCGGTGCCCTGCCTTTTCACTTGCCAGTGAAAGGAGGAGCTTGAGGAGGAGTAGATAGATGGTACAGCTCAACAGCCACTGTTGCAACTGGTCTTGATTAAAGTTTCAGCTTTTATGACCACAGGGCCATTTTGAAAGATCAAGGATGGGTAGTTGGTCCAACATGACTGAGTATGGCAAAACAGCTTCTCATATCTGCCAAGTCTGGGCAAGCTAGTGAGAAGAGTTTTGAACTAGAAACAGCAAGTGATGATCCACCATGTAAGAGATAAAATAATGGTTTGCTTCAGCCATAAGAATGTATACTTATGTCTTTTAGGCAAAGATGTAGCTAGCATGAGCCTAGCTTGTGTGAGTGTGGGGTGGGGTAGGAAAAGGGGAGTTAACCAGTGCTTGGTACTTAGAGGTATGGGGGAGCGGGGGAAGGGAGGTGTCAGCTTGAACACTGCAGGCAGTCAGAAAGAATGTGACGAATGTGAGCTTCGGAGTACCCAGCCAATGGGAAAATGGGACAGGGACAGCGGTTGAGGAAGGGTGTAAAAGTTTGTGCATTTTAGAGAGATGTATGCCTCCTCAGTGAGATGGACCTGACTCAGATAACTTGTTATCCGTAAGTGATGCTTTGATGACTTTGTCCTCTTTCAACTTGTTATAGATGGATAATGAGATGATTGGCTCTCGCAATTAAAGGATGAATACTGTGTGACTATTGAGAGAAGCTTTATTGATGTATAGTTATGTCATTGTAGTTTAGATGTCCTCTGTTCTCCTCTCCCACCTCAGCCCCAACCCCTCCCCCCCCTTATTGTTGCCATCAGACAGCCTGGGGGGTGTAGACCCCGTAGAAAGAAGGTGGGCACATGTGCCCCTTCCATGGGGCAGTTTGGGGATGGAAAATCTTGTTACTAAGGGGCATGACAACACCTGACCCTCCAATCAAGTTTCAAGAAAGCAGTCTCCACGGTTAAATGGCAAAGAAGTCTTGACTGACAAACCCTGTGGAGGGGCCAGGGTTGGCTGATGCAACCCCCAGGGGTATAAAAGACTGAGCATCCATCTTGAAGATGAACCAGCCACCTGGTAGGCAGCCATGAAGGCAGTTCCCAGCGCTGCAGTTTTTCCTTATTTAGTCCTTTTGTTGTATTTTTGTTAAGGTTTAATAAACTTAAAAAAAAATTTAAAGTAAGCACTTGCCTCTCACAACCTTTATCAGCAAGAGAGTATTTCTCACAAGCATCAAGAGAGAAAGTTGTAACCTGGACTGACGTGCAAAGGGCTCAGGCTGATGCAGACAGGAGAAACCTTGTGCCAGTAAAACAGGGCAGAAGGGTGCCCAGCTCACATGAAGAAGGATGTGCAATGAGCACTTTGTGCATTATGGTGAAAGTTATGACACCTTTTACACAAGATCATCATAAGTGGGTGCATCTCTACATGCATGGAACTTATAGTCATTACAGACTTCACCTGACAACCATGGCTTTTTGAATACAAAGGATGAGGATGTTGAGATGCAGCTCACAAGGTCCCACGATTTTTGGATATTCAAAATTAAAGCTCATCTGCAAAAACTGGAGTTTGTTAATTTGCAGGGATAACAGCCTTTTGCAAGGCTATTCTTGACATAATCCCAGAAATGGGTTTACCTGTGTGTGGAAGGTTATGCTGTGGATTTTTTCTGTCTAGGAGAAAATCAACATGAGAAGAAAAGTGAGAACATAAGGCTCTGTTAATTTCACACCTGAAATTTTTCTTGTGGGATGCTTATTTGCTTGTTAAAATTACATTTGTGGGTGCAGACTGCTGGATACTAGAAATGAAACGGTAACTTCAACTTGGCTGCTTCTTGGTAGCATAAGACAATCAGTGTAAGGAAGTGACAAGCATTGTTTTGTCCCTTTGTAGAAAATGCCACTAACAGTGAGTGTTATGAGTTTGAAACAAAGCTTTGGAAGTCACATGCAGGGGAAAGAGTCTGTCTGAGATTCTTGGAATTCAGTGCTTCAGCCAAAGGTGATACACAATAATCCCTATATTCAAAGTTATGTGCACGGGTGAAATAAACTAAAAATGGAAGAATTGCATTCCCTCCTTAGGAGTGCGATACTGAATGCTGACTCTATGCAAAAGCAACAGAAGTGAAAAGGCAAGATGGAGAAATTCCTAATTGTCTTAGTCTCTAAACCACTGAATACTCTGGCACAAAAGAAAACTGTGTCTGGAATCTAAAAATCAAGGAGACTCTCTGTGTACATAGTGGTCCACACACATATATAACAAAGAACCTCACTAAGGCAAAATTAGTGGTAAAAAATCCTGCTTAAATTGTTATCTTGGGAAGCTTCATTAATGACTGTCAGTGTAATATAATGTAATCCTATCGTGCACAATTAGACTGCAATTAGCAGCTCTTAATTTAAGTCTTCACCAGAGGCCAATATATTGCCATTTAACTACTGGCATTTTGCTCAAAGGATATTTTTACTGGCTAGTTAAAGTTGAAACTGGGAGGGTTTTTTGGTCATTATACTAATGAACTGCTTTTAGATTGCAGGGTTCTGGTTGTTATTTTTTTATCCAGAGATATTACATTGAATATTGATTTTAAAGGTTTGTATTAAAATTACCAGACAACTGACCTTTTCTTAATATTGAAAGAGCTGGTGAGATTTTCCGTTTTGAAGAGAACCTCCATATTTCATCCTCCCTCTTACCCTGCTTTTGATTCACATCTCTGACTGGATGAAATAGAACCTTCCTGGTAGAACTAAATGGAAAGAAGTGTTTAGAAGATGATGTAATGCACTCCAGCTGTTTGCTTTGTTTGAGCTAGTATAGAAGAAACTCAGAGCAAAATTGCCTCAAATGTGCAGAACTAGAGATTTCCGTACACACTTTGCTCTCAGCAGACAATGTAGGAGCAACATTTATGAAAAGAGCTCCATTTGGCTTCATTTTTATAATTATGAAATTTGGATTTTTATCTGAGTCTAAACCCTGAAGTAGAAAGTGTTTCCACTTTTAAGGGTCTTCTGTTTCTGTCCACAAAAGAGCAACATCAGGATTGTCAGATTTTATGATCAGAGTAAAACAATACAAAAAATGCATCCAGAGGAAGTAAAAAAAGAAATCCACTGTCTTAAAAGAGTTATCTGATGGTCTGCTGAGGCAGAAGAAACTCTCAGTACTTCTGTCAGTGAACACACAAGTCTGATTGTGGAAAGCTCTCAAGGACTCAAACACAGAGGGTCATCTCTGCAGGATTTCATATTTTTTAGCCAAGAAGCCTAGACTAGTTGTGGAGAGAGGGCAGAAGACTGTGATTGCCATAGACACAGGCACATCTGAAATGATTTTTTACCAATTATTCTTATTATAGAGAAGTATCTGTCTGTGGTTTCCCAATGGGACCATTTATTGATCTCTTTTAACATACATAAAGCTCATCTCATTTTCAAGAAGGTGAGACTTTGACTTTTTTAAGTGCATATAAAAAAAAATTCTGAAATGGTAGCACTCCAAAGAATTACAAACACTATTGTGCAAGGCACGATTTAATGATTAGGGCTTTTTTACAGAAGTATAGTTTTCCATGAACTCCCTCCCCCCAGCCAATTCCCAAGGGCATTGTTCCATAGAGTTTATTCATGCTGTTTGGAAAGACAGCACTCCCTCACGGACCTCTGTCTCACTGATCCCTGTATTTTGCAACCTGCTCTGGCTCCTCCTTTCCCTGTTTCCACAGGAAACCACATTGGTTGAGTACCCCTGTGGGCTGCCCCGTCTCCCCTGAAGACCAATCCCCTTTGCCCTGCCCTTAGCTCCACCCCCAATCCCTTTTCCTTCTTAAGCCGTCCAGAGCACGTGCTCTGCCTCTTTTGCCCGGGCTTCCTTTAGCCTCCATATTATAAGCCTCCACGGGAACATACCCTCAAAAGAGCCTTCTGCCTCTCTTGCTGAGCCAGCTGTGATGAGTGTTGCGTGTGAATCTGACTGAGTTGCCTGAATGTTAACCCAACCTGCTTGTCTACAGAAGAGGTTTTTTGGGCAAGAAGGTGAGACTTTGACTTTTTTACATGCACATTAAAACCAAAAAATCACTCTGAAATGGTAGCATTCCAAAGAATCCTAGACAGTACTGTGCAAGGCACAATTTAATGATTAGAGCCATTTTACAGGATTTATAATTGCTAAAGCATTGTAATTTTTCCCTCCCCAGAAAGCCTGTTCTGGTAACACCTCTCTGTCATGGTTTAGGTAAGCTAGTGAGTGATGACTGGCAGCACCTGAAGGAAGAAGAACTAGATGAAGGCAGGTCATGCCAAATGGCACTACAAAGGTCAGAAGTAAGGGATTAGAGATTTCATGACAGATGGTGATGTAGGTGATTTTTTAACTTGACCTGCCCACAAGGGTTTGCCACCACTGAGATGTCTCTATAGACAGTGTTAGAGAAAGTTACTCTTCTGACATACCCCACCTATAGAAAGTGGGAGTAGTTTCAATCCAATATACTCTTTGAATGCAGGTGTCATACACTTCCAAGCATTTTTTCTGAGAAAGGACAGCAACTTTCTCTTTTAACACAGTCAGTAGGATAAGTATTGCAGTCACCCAAGCAGGCAAGAAAGCTTTGTTTACACATGTCCTTCACACAGTTTGGAGGGGGGATTCAAACAAACACATCTTAACTTTCTAGTCAAATAGATTAATAATATGGCTGCAGGGTATGTAAGGGTTTTGCCAGCCTCAGCTGTTGAAACTATTTTGCTTTCTGTAGAACACTTGTATGGTAGTGGCAGCAAGGACATATCCAAAAGAGCCTAAAAGATAAAATTCTCTAATTAGAAAATGCAGCCCTTGCTACTCTGCAGACTTGTTATATACTGTACATCATTCACTAGAAAATGTAAACAGTTTGGGATTTAAAGACCAAAATTAAGATTAGAAGAACTCACCACTAAGACCTTACCCACTTGGTCTACTCTCCTCTTTATCCTCTGACTTCAGCTTCTTAATTTCTTTTTCTCACCCTTCCTCCAACCCACAGAGTGCTTTGGGAGAACAGGCCAGTACAACAAGCATGGGGTGGCCTTGTTGCCTTCTTGCCTTCTTCAGTTCTACTTTCAAGATAATCAAACATTGAAGGTTTCAGACTATAGGCAAGACCTAGGTCTGGTGTGAGACTTTCCGAGGCTGAAGGTGTCTCCATTAGCCAGGTCTGGGAGACAAGGAGCTGTGCAGAAGTGCTGGATCAGGTGGCTTGTCTCTAGTGAACACAGGTTGTCCGTGGTTGTCTGTGGTTTTAAAACCACGGACTGGAATTTAAAATGTACCCATCAGGGCTGGACTAGTTTCACCTGACTTCAGCTATTTAAAATGGCTGTTTCCCCCTCTCCTGGACAATAGGAACAGACAATTCCAGAAGATAATCTGATCCAATCTAAAATGTTGCCATTCACTCCACCAACTACAGAAGTAGCTTACAGGTTTATTTGCTGAATTTAGGTGAAATACCTCTCAAGTGCTCAAGTATGCCTCTGTCTCTTTTGCAGCACCTAAGACCTCTGGACCTAAGTCTGGATAAAGCTATCCCCCTGTAATACTACAAAATTATGTTTATTCAGTAATAGCTCCCAGCTGTTACTCACAAGATGTGAAAGACCAAGGCAGAAGAGTAATTTCAACTTGCCTCTCCCAAACTCCAGCAGAATGCTTATCACCACTATATGCTAAACAACTCCACCATCACCTGCCAAACATAAGTGAGAAAGTCAAACCTGCCCAAAAGGTCCTGCAAGTAAACCAGGCAGATGACCAACATGTGACTGGCTGGGGTGCAGGTAAACTCTCAAGACTGCTTTCATTTTTTCTGCTCAGCAGCAAAACACAGATTCTTTAAGGGGGCTCACTGGACTAAAAAAGAATTAGAGATCCCAGAGAAACATCTGGGTTCAAGATGAAAAGGCTTCACTGTGTGCCTCAGTTTTGGATTTAGATACTTCACATGCTAACTAGACATACAAAACTTCTGTAGATCCAGCCCTCAGCACATGCTAAATCAATGACATGTACATATTTTGTGTACATAAATAAATTATCTTCTATTGTAACAGTGCAGATGGAAGTCGACATGAAGTTTTAAAATAATTGTAAAATAATGTAAATGTAATAATGTAATTGTAAAATAAGTGTAAAATAATTCCTATAAATAAGGTAGTGGCACACCCCGTATGACATACTTTTTTTATATCTAGTTAATGAGTTCTTATGTATATCCCTCCACAAAGAATGTAATAAATCTTACTGTTCACAGTTAATTTAGTAATAGCAGCTTTTAATGTCAACAAAGTTCAGTTACGAACACAAAGAATTCTGAATCAGATCAGATGCAGTTGTTTTACATCAGCATCATAAATATACCTGCATACTTGTACTCAATCTGTAGCTATGTTGCTCTCCATAACAAGGTAATTAATGAGAACTATAAAATGTAATGGACAACACTGATCCCCACAATCCCTGTTTGTTTTGAATACAATTGAAGAGAAGTAGCAGCATAATATATAGAATGCTTACCTTGTAAAAAACACAGAATACCTGCTAAAAAAAGGGCATTGTTACTAGTCCCATTTGGATATTGTATACCTGGAACAGGGAAAGACAGGAAAGAACTTAAATCAGTCAAGACACAGATGGGCATTAAGTAACCAAAAGATGAAAATTTCAGTGTAAAAGACAATAGCTGTACCTACATGAAGAAAATGAATACAAGATTTGAAACTGTGCTCTGTGTCTCTTCTCAGAAGAGAAGAAAGCCATGACGCTCCTAGGCTTTTTTTCAAAACATGTCCACTAATGAAACTCTCATTAGGCAGTACAAAGCTTGCAGAATTACTTGCTTCACTTTGGAGTGTATGTAAGTAAACAGACACTAGCAGAGTCTCAAAACTCATAAAACGAACGCATAGTAGTCATAATGCTAAAGCAGGAGAATGTAAATAATTGGTATTCTATTTTCTGCCAGTACAGTAGTAATCTTAACGGAAATGCAACACTGAAGGTCTGTAACTTCACCCACAAGAACAAAAGGTTGTACTCTCCGGTTGTATTCCACTTAACAGATGCTCTATGCACATTTTTCTTCCAGAGAGGTTTTCCAGGAAGAAAAAAAGAATTTTTGGTTTGACAGGCAATTGAGTCTACTATTTATTTTTATAGGCTCCTTGTTTAGGAGCCTTCTGTACACACAAAATAAAGGATTAGGCATACAGTCTCCTGCTTACTAAGGAAGTTGTCAGACTCCACTTCTACAGAGAACTATCATCACCTGTTGTTAGAAGCTCTGTTAGCATATGTTTAGGAGTGTTCTAGAAGATACTCAAAAACCTTTTCAAATAATAATATCCAAGGGTAGCTTAAGACAAAGGCCAGGAAACTGATAGCATCAGTAATGGCTGACTGGTTGTTGCATTAAAATACCGATGATTACATTACATTGCCTTCTACAGAGCTTGTAGTGTTAGACTGACACCTGTGAGTAAGCTTGTATAGGTGTGACAGCTGCCTTCAGTGGACAGTAAATGTATACATATTTAAAGCTCCTTTTGCCTTCTATGGCAATTTTCACAACTCGTTGCACTCATACATCTTCCAGATAAGATTACTTCTCACACACCTCAACTTCCAGCTGTAATACAAGCTTAGTGAACCAACATTCACAGTTGTGATTAGGTTTATTAGGTCTGTATTTCTTCGTATGTATCTGACATAACTTCTTTTAAGTTTTGGCACTTCAATTTACCTTCACACTGTGTGATCAGCCTTGCAGCTGAAATACTCCTTATATATATAGCAGATCATCTTACACTGAGTTCTATAATCTTATCGACTTTTCTGTATAATTTATTCAAATTTCCCCACCTCTTCTTTAGTTTTACAGAAAATAATTTTCTTTTCTGGGGTTCTTCTGGTCTGAGAGTTCTCCAGTAGCTTGAAAAGAGGATTTTTATAATGTCTCTCGGGAGGCATGCAGCAGTAACACAGATCCCTGTGTTAAAATTCTTTTAAGTATCTCTACAAACACTCCAAAGGAACTGTACAACTGGGAGTTGTTGATCTTGAGGGAATGGTTCCTCATCTTAGTTTCCTCATCTCTTTCAATAAACTCATCTTGTTCAATAAACTGGCCTGTTTTGCAGCTGCTGGTCATAAATTTACACATCTTATATAGCAGAGGGAAACAAGCATCTGCAAGAAGTATAACAACTGTATTCAGCACATAGCTATCCAATATCCTATCCATCCTATATGACTAGGAGACAAACTAAGAATTTGTTTATAAATTACCTGCCCAGTATATGGTCTATATCTCCAATTTCTGTGCACTGCACCAGGGGTCCCTTATACCACCTTACTGATGTTCCTCAGCAGGGGTGGAGACAGTACACGACAACTGTTCTTCTATTATAATAATTTAAAATATTTACACACTGCACAGCCACTCTTTTACACTAGCACAAATACTGGTATACTAATGAACCGCACCTACAACATTTTGCAAAGATTGATACATTGTGGGCTTTCCAAGCATGAAAAAACATAAATCTGTGGACTTCTTGAATACAGACAACTGGAGGGCCTATGGAGGGAAAAAAAAAAAAGAAAAAAAAAAGGTGTACCCTCTAAGTTTAAGCTCTCTCCAGAGACCATTCACTAGCTTCAAAATATACATGGTTGGCATTAACTAAAGGTCTTTTGGGAAAACCCACACGTTAATTCAGTTTAAAAAAATGTGTTAAACTAAGTAGTACTTAGAGAAGAGCGAGCACTGTGTAACACATAGTTACTGAGATACACACATCTATTTAATGTGTGAAAAATAAAGTGCTTTTTATCAGGTCTCAATGCAGGGACACTATAAAACTTTTAAACAACTGTAAAACAAATATATACATAGAATACTGAATCAAACATAGACGAAAACAGTGAACATCCTATCTGATTGATGCCCCAAGACAAGACATTCCTTCATATACATGGTATATACATATATATTCCTCTTTACTCAATATATTATAACAATATATATTTCAAAATTTTGTTAGAGTCTTAAAAAAAAAAAGTCGTACAAATATGCAACAAGGATCAAGCACAGAAGTCCAAGGCTGACAAAGAATTTGCTATCCCTGCCGACACCATCATCTCCACTCCTGGGAAAGATATGCCAGTGCTCTTTGCTGGGGTGCAGTGCCTCCACATCCTGCAAGGCACTGTGAGCAGCAGCTGCGAAGTTGTCATCACCAGTGGTGAGCAGATCAAATACACACGAGTAAAAATAGATGTCCTTCACAAGCATCTTCTCACGGCATTTGGTGGTGGCTGTTTCCAGTGTATACCCTGATTGGGGATGAGATGCAGCACCCCAAGAAAGCAGCTTTCCCCTCACAGGCAATGGCAAGTGGCCACTCTGATCAATACGTTCACTGGAAGGGCAGCCGTTCACACACAGCTGCAGATCCTGGCTCTCCTCAAAGGCCATGACCAACTCCTGGGGCATGCGAATGGCCAGGGTCAGGTACTGCCCAAACTGGCGGATATACACTGTGGTTCCAATGTACCTTGCATGCATCTCAATATATTTGCCACTGACTTTCTCCACAATGTGCAAGCTCCTGGTGTTCTCATCTCCTCCACTTGTACCATCAACAAAAGCTGCAGGCAAGTCATCAGTCATTGCCTGATATACTTTCTGATCTGTACAGTCTTGGTATGATTTGAAGATAATAGTTATCTGTGGGGGAGGGGAAAAAAAAGGACAAAGTTAGTGGAAAGATATCATCTCAGTCCCTTTTCCATTTGGTAACTGAGTATGTCTGGAGCTGCCCACTACCTTAAAGCCTGATGGTTGTCTGCAACTCATGCATAAGGAAAACAGCCTGTACACATGCTTAAAGCAGTATTTTACTGGATGGCAAATGTTAAATTTGTGTTTTGTTGGTCTAGAAGTAAGACTATTAGCATGTGGCAACAGCCTTAAGGTCAGGAAAGGAAAACACTTTACATTTAATTGAGCATAACAACTACCTCCTGCCTCACAGTTCCTTAACACTTTGGAATGCATCCTGCAATGACAGAGATTCATAAGGACCAAGTAATTACCACAATGCTGGCAACTATGACAAAACCAGAATGAGACCATGCAAAATCAGGGAAAGGTATAATCAGGACCAAGAACAACAACTAGTCAAATAACAGCTTCGGGATCCTGGATACATTACTCCTAGGAACTATGAGCTTTGACACTTTGAGTCCACTGTGCTAGAAAATGTGCCCACAAGAGACACAATGTAAGACTGAAAGACACCGAAAGATGTGCCTTTGTGATGTTGACTTTCAACATCAAAACCATTAGCATAAAGCAATTTTTTTTTTTTTTTTTAAGATTAGAACTAGCCTTTTAAACCTTTCTACTTATTGGAGTATTTCGCAAGAAAAGAAAAAGCAGGTCTTCCAGTCTTAGTTGAAGGGAATAACTAGGCTATATGGCAGACCAAGTTTGGAGCATCTAGAAGCTTTCCTAAAACAAAGATTAGAACGAGAATTCACATCCAGGTATTACAAACAGACATGCTACTTCCTTTAGATGAAGAATGACTAGAGGGGAATGACTTCTTGAAAAGGTCAAAAGACATTTTGCACCAAGACTAGAATATTTTAATAATTATTTTAATCATTGATTGATTGATTATATCAAATTATTTACAGTCTATGATTTAAGTAGTCTGCTATGAGACTCACATTACTTCAAAACATATCAGAAGGGATTTTTAAACTAAGGTTAAACTTAAAATCTGTTCCACAGCAATCTCACATTTTAGTTTCAGTTAACCATCACACTTCTGCACAACTTTTATTTCTGCCTCTCTGTTTTAAAGAGCGAAAGGTTAAATCAAGAGCCAGTTACAAACAATTTGAATAAAACCTCTGCCCTCATTAGCTTCACCTCTCTACACCACTTGTATAAGACACAAGTCCTCCCTCCTCTCTCCTTCCAATGCAACAATTTCTTTTTCGGAGTATGTAGACATATGCTAAACAGTATTACATTTATTTTCAATATTTGGTTCATCTGAGGTGGTTGATGTGTTTGTCTAACAACTTGGACACAACTTACTATTTTGACTTCATATGTTCTCACCACTGCTGACTGGATTTTTCCAATGGTTCTTCCTTGCATTAATCAGTTATACAGCATGAGATGTATCAACTCTATACCTTGAGACCTTGAGTCAAGTAATTTGGTCAAGTGATGATTGTGAACCACAGCTGAGCTGGAATGCATATGACCAAAATCCAGAAAATGCACAAGTGCCCCTACTGCTGTACAGATGACCTCACAGCTTTGTTCTTAGTAAAGTAAGCTCAGCAACCTACAGAAGAGAAACTTGAGGGCTCTCAAATGATAGTATTTCTGCATATAATCCAGGCCATAATGCAGTAAAAGGCCTTTTACTTTGCGTAACACAGTTTGGATGAAAGAGACTTCTATCCTAGCCTGCTCAGACAAAGCAGCATTGCTATTTCCTTGAGCACATTTGCATTGTACTGCCAGGAAAGAATAATTTACACACCTACAGAAGTAAAGCTGTAAGTTTTACTTAGTCCTTACCACTTGAACAAGACTGGAGCCAAAAAGGAGTCTCATAGTTTTAATGAGGTCCTGAACTGGCTGCTTGATTAAATATTTAACCAAGGCACCTGGCAAAATTTATCAGGAAGCAGTTGCCAAATTGTTCTCTCCAGAACTCCCTCGTTTACAAGAATGAAATGCACACAATTTCAGAACACAGAGAAGGAACAAGAAACCTTCAGCTAATTTAAGATTAGCAATAATAATGGATGCTGAATGAGAGCTGAAAGACTGTTAGATGAATAAAGGCCTCCATATACATTGCAAGGACACTCTAAACAGAGACTCAACAGAGACCATTAAGATTTTCCAAGGACATACTTGTATTTAAACATTGCAGCTCAAGACACTGATTTTTAATATGCTATTGTCTGTTGGGTGACATCCATCTAATCCATGCCAGATCAGTAAGACCAGAGTGCTGCATGGGCTTTGCCTTATCACGCATTCCTTTATCAGTATCATGCCCTGGTAATAACAGATACTTCAGAACCTGTTGCAAAGGGAGATGAAGCAAAATGTCATTGCAGAGCTTTCCCTCTTTAAATTCCCAAGGTATCAGAGAGTATTAAAAAGTGAAAATGGTTGTTAGATATGTTTATCTATATACCTACAGTACTTTTCACATTCTGTCTGGTTCTCAAGAACACCTTCACAAAGCTGCTTTTGCAGTACTGTTTACAGACTAGAGATTAGCTGCCCTTTCTAAACTTAGGATGGAAAAATCCAAATGCCAAAATCTTCACATAAATAAAGATCTTTGAAAACTATCAGTGTATCAGCCTTGTTCTTTGGACATGTTACAGAGGTCTTTTGCAGTGAGGCACCCTGAAAGGTGAAAAGAAAGGTTTCCAGAGGCGTATCTGGATACAAGAAACAAACATCAGCTATAGTAAGATTACTAAACCAAAGAAATTTCACACATAAAATTTACACATTTCATTTTGGACTTCATCCTCCCACTCTTACTGATGTCAGTACTGATGAGTACACTGTTCAAAAAGCTTTCTTAAATTCCACTGCACATACAAAACCTTTCAAAGATGGTGTTACTGAGCTGTAAAACTATTATTTCTAGAGAAGACCCTAATGTGTTTGTAGAAGGTTTAAGGCTTGCATGCCTTAAACAAAAACACTTTCAACTCTAGAGTTCTTGTACTTATCTTCCTGTGGGAATCAGACATGTAAGGGTTTGATCTGCAGCCTTAGAAGAAGACAGACACAGAAGGGTTTGATCTGCAGCCTTAGAAGCTTAGATTGATGAAAAAATACAACACACAGATACTAAGCAGAAAAATAATAAACTTGTATTTCTATAGTTGTAGGTGAGAATATGCCTTAAGTAAGTGAGAAACTGTACTGGTAAGATGGTGAAGGATTTATAATGTAGGGCTGTGGTTGTTTAAGAGTTTAAATGTTATAATAGAAGCATATGTATGCCTGTGAGTTAGAAGCCCATTGGATAAAAGTATCCACAGTGCAGTAGAAGTAAGTAAAGGTGATAGGTTAGAAAAGTAAAATAAATCTTGTGACAACTGTCTATTGGTTTAGAAAGTTATATATTGCCTTGTAACAAAGAAACTTGTGAATACTTTGTGCTACAGCCGTCTGCCTGCTCCTCTACAATCTCACAGCCTCTGAGACTGATGTTTATCTGAGCAATAAATTATTCTTAGGCTCATGGTAATCCCGTCCCTACATTTCTAGCAGTGACAATGATATCTACCCCAGTGCCCCAATGCAATTACAATGGTGAAGGCCCATCTGTGACCCCATGGGCCATTCTCTCTAACCCTTACAACTGGTCAGTTCCTGAGCTGTTGTACCCCGATAAAAGAGGCTGCTTTAGCCCATTCTGGCAGAAGAACTATCGCCGGAACCCTTCATGGACCTCTCAATAAAACCATCACCCTGGATTCCCCAAGGCCTTGTCTCTCTCTCTCCGCCTGCCTGAAGCCCCTGCTCAAGCCAAGGTGCCTTTAGCAAGCTAAAAACTGAAACTATTAAAAGAGCTGAGATCACTAAGAGCTGATAATCACTGAGCTTGCTAAGGTGACCACGGCTATAGAGCAGTTTGGGTCTCGGACACCCAGCCTCTGGAAGGCTGAGCTATCCGGCCCAAGACTGCTCGCCTCAGGCACCCTGATCCTGCAGGGATCCAGCTATCCGGCTAGAAGGAGGTCCCCGTGGATTTTCACCTAGGGATGCTGGTTGTTCAGCCCGCTGAACATGAGTCAGAGCGGGCCAAGGGGGCCAAGAAGACCAAGGACATCTTGCCTTGGGTCAGACAAAGTGCAGCCATATGGACCAGGGCAGGACTGTACCCGATACTCAGCACTGCTGAGGTGACACCTGAAATCCTCTGTTGACCCACCAGAAGGACACTGAGGTGCTGGAGCAATTCCAGAGGAGGGAAACAGAGCTGGGAATGATCTGAAGGACAAGCCTGATGAATAGAGGCTGAGGGAGCTAGGAGCGTCCAGCCTGGAGAAAAGGAAGCTCAAGGGAAACCTCACTGCTCTCTACAAGTCTCTGAAAGGAGGTTGTAGCCAGGTGGGAGTCAGTCTCTCCTCTCAGATAGCAAATGACAGGATGATAAGAAATGGCCTTAAGCTGTGCTGTAAAGATTTAGATGGAATATTAGAGAAAATTTCTTCACTGAAAGAGCTGTCAAGCACTGGAGCAGACTTCCCAGCCTCTTGAGTCATAATCCCCAAAAATGTTTTAAAGGCATGCAGACACAGCACTTACAGATCACCGTCAGTGGTGGAATTGACAGTTTGCAACTGGACTCAATAATCTTAAAGGTTTTTTCCAACCTAAATGATTCTATTGCAGCCTCCAATGAAACCATAGTATAAAGCTACTTCTATGTAATAAGACAAATTAATCTCTACATTAAGCAAAATGTCCTTAAAGATGAAAAGAATAATGACATGTGACAAGTTACCTGATCCTTCTACTTCTTAAAACATTTAGAACATTTATCTTCCAATTACCTTTTAATTATTTTTCTATTACACGGTGCTCACTCTGCAATAATTTCCTGCAAAAATGAAACCATGCTACAAAAGAGATATTTAAAGTGTTTTGACTCTGGGTAAAAGAACATTTATCCCCCAAATTCCTTTACCCTGCTGATAGCACCAGTTCCTAGGTTCCAAGGTTTATACCCAATAAATCACTACAGTAAAAAGCTCTGTAGTTTTTTTCCTTCTCTGTGTCATTAAATTCACTCTCTCACCCTCAGGCTATTATAAAACACCTGGACAAGAAAACTCCCATTTCCAATTAATGCAAACAAGAAGACACCTCCAAACAAGAAGGAAAGCTTTCCATTGCCAAGCCTAAGACTCTCTACCTCAAGTTCCTATTCAGGGGCAATTACTTTAATGATATCCAGAACACCTGTCACAGGCTCAAAAAGCTATAAAGACTTTGTATTCCAAATAAAGCACACAGTAAATAAAACCTTAAAAACCCCAATGTTCTATTTTATGCACTATACAATACCCTTCTGACCTGCTCCCTGTAATAGATATTTATTGTCAGGGAATTGCAAAACTCCCTCCAAGACAGGGAAGCTCTTTATCTACAGCTGCAGAAATCTAACATGAATAATGCCAGTGACCTCTCAAAAGACATGCAGGAAGTCTGTCAGAAAGAAAAAGGAGCTTAAACTTTAACTCAGTTTCTCAGTTACTAGCTGATGATCTCCCTTTTCCATCTGAAAGGCCCTAGGATCCTATGCCAAAGGCCATAAGCACATCAGGCAAGTTCAAAAAACGGGAGTCAGCTAGACCACAGAACATAAAATATCTTTGCTCATGGTGAAAAACATGTTATTATGAGTAACACAAATGTGCAAAACACCTACAAACAAACTGTCAAGAGCAGTTTTGTAAGTACACAACTCTTACAAGATGTGCTCTTCCAATTACGGGATTCAAGGGAAATTTTTCCTGCTTTTCATACTTTCATGCCAGACATAAAGTGAGGGGTAGGGGAGAAACAACATGCATTTATTTCTCACAGTCTTACTTGAAGTGTCCTCCTGGCATTCTCATGTCCTTTATGAATTTACTGGATAGTCCTCAGCTGCTGGGGTTCCCATAGTCTCTTAGGTTTTGGAGAGAGAAGAAAACCTCACACATAAGGTTCCCTTCATTATCAACTCCCTCAAAGACTGGTACAGCAGAAAGCTAGGATCAAAGTGAAAAGTACAAGGGCAAGGGAAGGTTTGCACGTTTCAAAAGAACAATGGGCTGAAGATTAACCATTCTGTTTCTATGGCTTCTTAAACCACTTCCCCGAAAAATGCATTCAGGAAAAACTAAATCTTCTACTGTTGCTGTCCTTCCTTTCCTTTCATTAGGCCTGCTTTAGACAGGACTAATTAGGTTAGTATTTGCTTGGGCTTCTGTACAATTTAAGTTCAGCATATACCTTTGTTTTTATTTTCCATTAAACATCTATTTCAAATACATGCAATGAAAAAACAGCCAGACTAACAAAAAGGAATAGTCTGAAAACTTTTCATATGATGAAGGTAGAAGACCTATTGGCATGCTCTCAGCTAGGGATTACTCTATGTAGATAAATGTCACTGAAGTGTAGCTATGTAGAAGTCCTTTAAGCTACCCAGTGGCCAAAATAATTTAAGTACATCCAACAGCAGATAGTCAACCACAGGTAAAACGGAATACTTGCAGAGGAAAATGTTACTGGAGTGAATAAAGCAGTGGTAGTGTAGCTTAACAGGCCTTTGCTATTTCATTATAGTAGTCTGCTCCTACTAGAAATAAGAGTCAAGAGCATGCATTAGAGATATTAAAGCTCATCTTTTAAGTCACTTGTATATTCAAACAACCTTCCTTGCCTACAACAGGTGTGCTAAATTCTGTTATCTGTCAAAAATAAAGAAAAAAAAAATTCAAGGACTGTGCAACTGTTGTGGTGTGGTTTTCGGCTTTATTGTTTTTAGTTCTGTGCCTCAACATGTTAGTAATGTCCTGTTCTATGTACCCCTACATTATTCTCTAGTTGGTTTCACCCTACATGGTACCAGCCCCCTCTTTCTATCAATCACCCTTGCTCCTGCCTCTTTTTCCAGACACTTTGATGTCAATCCCTGTAATCCTGCCCCTACAGCCTGTCAATCTTGGTAATCCTCGTCCCTTCGTCTAGATTCTTCCATGTCAGTTATGTCATTTTCCTCCTCTTATTAGTCAGCTACATCTGCTCTCCTCCCCTCTCCTATTCCATTGGTTATATGATAATTTAGTCCCTCCTTATGCCCCTCCCCAGTTGTTAACCACTGGTTATTAGGCTGACTCCTCCCCAGAGTCAGCTGCACTTTTGTAAATTAATGTGTCTGTGTACTCCTTGCTCTTCTGTGCCTGCTCCTTCCCAGCTTCCTTCTTTGTTATCACCTGCAGTCTCCCCTCCGGGAAGGAATAAAAGCAACTTGGAAACTGCAGCCAGAGAGTCCCTCTCTTTCTCCTTAACCACTCTCGCTCGACGAGGACCCCTCTGGTCGCCTGCTCAGCCAGGTTATGAGAAAGGGTTCCTACCAGCGGCTGAACTGTTACCCCTGCCCCTAGCCTGTGACTCAAGGCGGATAGCGGGACTCAGGGGCGCGCACCGAGGAAGGGGGTCGGAGCTAGCCGGCAACCAGCGTCACCCCCTCTCCTGAGATTGGAGGCGCAGCGTCATGCAACATGTAAGATATACCAGCATTAGAAATATTTCTAGTATCATAAACCATAGATTTTGTTTTATTTCATTGCTTCTGCACACTTAGCTGCATTTGGGCAATGTCAGGGATTACTAGAAGAGAAGAAAAAAAGCCCCCTACTTGAGAATAAATGAAGACAGAAGGCACACTTTTAAAAATAATACTTTCCCTCAGTATGTACATACATTTACTCCTGGTGTTCTCCTTGAAAAGACGTATAACAGCATCATGTGTTACCGTAGTCAATAATTTTCAGAATGTGGCTAAAGTTAAGATCACCTATCGACTACAGCCACACCCTAGCCATCCCCACAATTTGTACACAAGAATCTCAACTTTTTCCTCTACTACTACCAGGAACAAGGAAATAAAGAAAATTCAGCAAGAGTTTAGCAAAACTGAGCATAAAAGCTTACTGCAGATTATGAAATGCAGTTTTTTCTTCCACTTTAGAAAAAGCCACTGGAGGAGATTGCAGGAGATATGTGTGTTTGGCAAAGCATACTCACATTAGTCTCATTCCCTTTTTTTATACACCTTCAGAACTTCATTCAAAATGAAGACTGTTTTTGAAACTGGCAGAAGTTAAGAAACTGTAATTCTGAACTTTAGTCTAATCTCTGTTCATTCATCCAAGCATTGCCATTACTTCAATACTTCAGAACACAGCACAAACTTAATAGTAAAACTGATTTTGCTATATTAATACTACTGCCCAGCCAACTCCACAGAAGATCTGTAGGCTGTACTCTATTGTGACAGACAACTCCTGCTTCTGACTCCAGTAATTAAGAAAACATACTTCCAGGCTTAACAATACAGTGAAAATTCTCTGGTGTAAATGTCTTGAAGCTGTGTACACATAGCCTGACGTAGCTTGACAATACAAGAGCTACACTACCACAATTTTTAAAAAAGCCCTTTCACTCCAGAAGAGGTAATGTGACAATATCAGCTTCAAATGCATGATAAAGTAATTGATGGACACACTTGCTACCTGCATTCAGCAGGAAGAGACAAGGACTTATATTCCTACTCAAGACTCCTCAAAGTATCTGAGAGGCATGCAATCTTAAGTCTTGCCCTCAACAAGGGTTTAATATTCTTGGCACAATTTTAAGGCCACTGCTTGTTTGGTAAATCTGAGGTACTAAGTCCTTGTCACAAACATGTATCTTGCTCCCTTCTCTCACTTCTCTGCAGTTTGCCCTCTTGTTTTGGCTCTGAATCATCAGTGTTTTGGTAACCAGTTTTTCAAGCCACTCTCAGTATTATCCGTTTTCTACTGTTTTAGCTGTGAAGTTTAGAAAATTAATAAAAAGCAGACACATACATTCTTTCCATCTTTAAATTCCCTTCCAACCCAAAGCATTGTATGATTTTTTAAACTTCTGATGAGTGCAGAGACAGTCACAGAAATACAATAATCAATAACTATTTTAAAGTGTTACATCAGTATCATTACAGGCTTGCATGGTGATCTGCACAGGTTTTCTTGTCTTAAACAGGAGCAGAGGGAAGAAAAGAACCTGTTTTGTTTGCTCATTAAAGAAGATGCTAAGAGTTTTACTTGTTTAAACTAATGCATAGAAGATTTTCAAGCTAATACACTTCTTCACAGTTAAGGGCTAAATGACTTACTTAACTGTCTTGGCCTTTTACTTCTGCATGCATGCACAGTGCACAAAAATAATCTGTACCTTATTTGTAGCAGTAGCACTGAATCCTGGGACGACAGGCACATTGGTCACTTGCACTGATAAGTATTTATTGTCTATGAGGGGCCAAGCACCTTCCACTTTGCATGTCTGGAAGTGATCCTTAAAAGTCCTCAGATGAGGATCCCCGAACAAGCCACAAAACAAGTAAGTAGGAGGAGGTGTCTTCTCTCCCCCCTGATGTTCTGTCGCTTCTGTGTGGCCACTGTAATTGCAAGGATTGCGGGTCATTTCAGAGTTGGTGGAGGATGTGGGTCCAGTTTTGGTACAGTTTCTCTGGGTCATGAGATCACCGATCCCAAGCACTGCAGAATGGTAGACTAGGTTTCCACGGCATACTTTGGAATTGCGATAGGTACACACAGAGTATGCCCGCAGGGCCTTGCAGAATTCCAAATCAAAGTCCTCAAGAGCTGCGTTTAGATGTGAAGTAAAGGACACAAAATCAGTAGTGCACTTCTGGATTCCACAGGATGTGTGCAGCTCACAGTCACCTAAGCATGAAATAAACAGCAGAAAGACATAAAGCAAACCTCCTGGGTGGCAATACCCCTTTCTACTCCCACAAGTACCATAGAAAACAACTTAAAAGAAACGTAAAAGTGCTCACCCATTAGGGAAACATTGCATTTTAGAAAAGAAGAGGTTGAAAGATAGAAAGATAGCAACAGAGACTATCTCAGAGGCTGACAGGACTCATGATGTCTTAATCCATTACTTCATATTGTCTAGATTAAAATTAAGAGCACGAAGTCCTGTCAAGTACAAGCCAAACATTTCTTTCTAGATACCAAGGTGATCATGCAATTCTGTGTTTAAATTAATCACTTAGTCATTAAGGAGGTGTCCATTTAGTCTTTAAGTGCTTTACACAATTTACTGAATTTTAGTATAGAATTCTGCCCCTCTAAAGGCAACAATGCAATGTTGTTTAGACATTGTTTAGATGTTAGACATATCAAATGTCTAAAAATGTTTAGACAAAAACTAGACTGAATAAAGCAAAAACCAAGTTCTCTTCTAGAACCAGGGTAGGGGAGAA
Organism: Fringilla coelebs; assembly: GCF_963513975.1. NCBI lineage: Eukaryota > Metazoa > Chordata > Aves > Passeriformes > Fringillidae > Fringilla > Fringilla coelebs. The sequence goes on from NC_140031.1 coordinate 44,164,717, forward strand.
TGGGTGGATAAGCGGACAAGCAGTTTGCTGTATTTCCCCCTATTTTTTATAGCACTGCCATAGCTAAAGCTTCACTGCTCATTTTTGGCGACTAAAGCATGAAAAACCCAGTTGTCTGAAGTGCAAGTTTTCAGCTAACGCACCTGTACATTGCAGTAGCTGTACCTTTCAGAGCACAATTCCGTAATAACACAGGGGGAAGAGAAACTCTCTCCCACAAAAGCCTGAAGTAATTATCAGATGTATGCAACTGCTACACAGTTCAGTTTACATGAGCAAACCAGACAGATTTTATCTGATTACCCGATTTCCATAAAAAAAGCAGTTAACATCCTTGCAAGCAAACCGAAGTTTTAGTTTTCTCCTCCACAGTTCTCACACATATGATTTGAAATCCTTCCAGATTCTCATGGCAGTTAACAGTTTTCTGAAGGTAACTTTTACCAAAGAACTTACCAGGGGCAAAAATTAAATGAACAAGACACACTAAGGGCGACAGAACCCCACTTTTCACACAGTTTAGAACTAGGAGGACCCCAGTCTGGGGGGGATCACATTTCCTGCCATCCAAAGAGAAAATGGACTTTCATAAAGAATAGGTGCACAACTTCATGTAACAGCTGTCCAAGCCTGCAAAACTATCTACGAAAATTCATCTGAGGGAACATTTATCTGAAATTTCTCACTGTTGTAAAGCAGATTTTGAATGCCACAAAGATGCACAGAAGAGTTTTAAGAAAAGGGAAAAAATATATGAGAAACTCCTGAGCCATGAGAAGTGGAAAACAGGCTGAATAACAACATTTTTCATTTTTAAATAAATGTTTTCGGCAATGCACCCAGTGATATGAGGATATCGGCAATTTCTTTGTCTGCCCCTTAGCTGACCTTCTCGAGTCAGTATTCACGTGACTTACTGTGAATACCCAAACCATGAATTTATAAGCGCAATATGTTTTGCCAGTGATGTGTAGCTAACACAAATCTGTCAAAATCCCAAGACAACACAAAGCAGAATGAGGAATTCCCCACCTACAGCTAAGTATGACCACGACTCGTATAGGTAAACTGAAAATTTCTTTGTGCAAGCCATACACACCTTTGCAGAATACAGAAAAAAACCTCTAACAACAATCAACTTCTGTATTTTCAGATATACAAAAAAGACCCAAAAGGCCAAGCAAAATGACAGAGGGAATACTGGGTTTAGAGCCAGACTTTCAAAGCATCAAAACTTTTATTTCCCTTCAGTTGTATTCATAATATTATTTTAATCAAAAATAAATCAGGCTAGCTGAGCAAGTCTATCAAGTTATCAAACAGTCCAATACATCACACAATCACAGAATTTTTAGGGCTGGAAGGGACCTCTGGGAAACATCTAGTCCAAAACCCCTGCCAAGGCAGGATCACTTGGACCAGGCGACACAAGAACGTGTCCAGGTAGAGTTTGACTGTCTCGAGAGAGGGAAACTCCATGGCCTGTCTGCCAGCCTGTTCCAGTGCTCTGCTACTCTTAATGCAAAGAAGTTCTTCCTAATGTTGAGGTGAAGCTTTTTGTGTTTCAGTTTATAGCCATTATTCCTCTTCCTGTCACTCGGTACCAATGAAGAAATCTGGCACCATCCTCTCGGATGGAAATATTTATATGCATTAACGAGATCCCCTCTCAGTCTTCTCTTCTCTGGGCTACACAGGCCCAGCTCGCGAATCCCTCCTCATGAAAGGCTCTACCGGAAAGGAAAGACCCGCCAGCTCCTCGCGTTTGCGCGCACACGGCTGCGCTCCTGTCCCTCCCAGCCCCACACTCCCGGTACCTGCGCCCAGCAGCAGGAGCCCCAGTGCGGCGAGCAGCCGCCGAAGAGCGGCGAGCGGCGCCTCAGCCCTGGGAACGCGGGAGGGTACAGCGCTCCCCATGCCCGGCCATGCAGTTCGCCGGGCTGGCGACAGGACGGCGCCACGGCATGAGGCGGCGGCTGCGCGGGCGGGCGACGTTTTCCACGATGCTTCCCCAGTCCTCCTCCTGCTCCAGCGGTGCTACTGCAGCCACAGCAGCGGGGCGTGACGCGACGGGCACAAAGAACGGACTGCCAATGGGGGCGGGGGAAGCACCGGCGGCGACGCCTGCGTCCGCTCTGCGTCCTCCGCGCCCCTCCCACTACGCCGCCTCCTATTGGCTACCTGAGCTGTCCGTCACGGCTGGCCCCGGCGCCCTAAGCCCCCTGGCGGCATCGACCCGCCCGCCGCGGTCTCTGCCGCCGGCGCTGCGTCACTGGCGGCCGAGTGCTCCCGAACGACGAGCCGCACCCCTGAGGCGGGACGTGTCGCGAGAGGCCGTCAAGGGGGCATTGCCGGGACAGGGCAGGGGACAGCGCCGGGATAGGAAAGGAAACATCCCCGGACAGGGTGGGGAACACTGCCTGGAGAAGACAGGGGGCCCCGCCGGGATAGGTCAGCAGCACCGCTGGGATAGGAAAGGAAACACCCCGGGATAGGGTGAGAAACACCGCAAGGAGAAGAGAGGGAGCCCCGCCGGGATAGGTCAGGAACACCACTGGGATAAGAAAGGGGGCACCGCCAGGATAGGGCAGGGACACCTCAGGGATGGGATGTGGAAGACCTCTGGCGCAGACAGGGGACACGGCCGGAGAGGGCAAATGGCAGCGCTGGTGGACTACTGCGAACAGGGCAGATGGCAGCACAGGGACAGGGGTGGGTGACAGAACACGGAGACAGAGGAGGGGACATCACCGGGGTGAGAATTAGGAAAAGAATCTCCAGGAGAAGATAAATGCCATTGCTGCCCGAGCTGATATAGCGAAACACAAAACAACGGAGTTGTTTTATGCGGTGCTTTATTGAGGGCCTTGGGGACCTGAGGACTCGCATCCAAAGTCAGAGCCCCCGAGCAGACAGAACTATAGGGTTTATATCTTTCAACAGAAAGATTACTTCATCCTTTGATCTTTTGTTTCACTAGCTCTACATGACATCTCTAAGCTACTTTTGATTAACGGTTACTTTGAATCTTTAACAGAACATTCTTTAGATAAACATTTTCTACCTCCCCAGCATGTTTTACTGATTTCTTGCAACACAAGCTACTAATTCACATACAGAGTGCCAAAAGGCCTACTTAAGTTACGATCCTTAGCATAACTACTCCTAATACACAATATTCTCTCTAAAACTTAAAATCTACTGCAACAAGTCCCCCCTTTTGAGCATTCCTCAATCTTCAGACTTGCAGGGATGCTCAAGTTCTTGTTTCAGCTTCGTTCGGGTGTCTATTTTCTTTGTGCGGGGGTGGTGGTGGTGTTGGAGTTCGGGTCATGGCATTCACCAGCCGTCGGGTGCGCATCTGTTCCTGGCTGATCATCCTTATGACACACTTATACACTCCAAAAATGATCAGAATCAAAATCAGAAACATCAAAGCATATTGTATTATTGATGATAACCAACCAGAGACCTGGAGCCCTAAAGAATTGAATAATGCTCCAATCCAATTATGTTCTGCTTCTTTTTCTAATTCTTTGGTCTTTTCTTCTATATTCTCTAATTGTGAAATGTCTTTTTCTACATCAATGTGGATGCAACAATGATCTATTTTCTTATTCAGGTAACCACAAACTCCATATTCTTTCAATAGTAACATGTCAAGGGCCATCCCATTCTGTAGAGTCATCTTCGTGGTAGCTTGCAATTGTAAGTTTAAATCTTTAAACCCTTTTTTGGTACCTGCTGCAAGCCTTTCAGTTTGTCCCATCAGTCGGTAAATCATGTCCCTATTGCGGTAAGCTGCAATAGGTGCAAAGAAGGATTCTAGGGCCCATCCAAATTTAACCCCACTGTCTGGCTCATGCCACTCGTCCTTATCTTCTATGTTTCTTCTAGCCCTTTTGACTCTATTTTCTAACTTCGACTGTTTCCAAAACGGACATAATGTGGGTATCCCTAGTGTGATCTGAGTGACTGGCCCGTCTATTGGCATATGAGTTGTCCATTGTCCATGTCCCATTACCCAAACTAGATTTCCTGGACTTCTAATGGTAGTGGTTTTACAGCTAACAAATCGTTGTTCTTCTCCTTTAACCTTTTCTGTAATGGTGTGATTATATCCCCGACACTCGCATCCCCATTTTAACAAAACTCTTACTGGTACTAGCCCTATCTGCACTTCGGGGGTATCACAAGTAAGCGCCTTAGTACAATTCCATATCTCTTTCTGGTCTTTTTCCTGTCTTGAGGTGGTATGCAAGGCTATAGCCCCGGTATGTGTCTGATTCTTTGTTCCTGTCCATTGAATGCACCAATTAACTTTTCCTAAGTAGCTATATGTTTCTAGTAAACTAGGTCCCCATATTGTTTCCCACTCGTCTTCTAATGATTTGTCCCGAGTAACATCTTGGCACACTATTTCATGATACTGTATAGCTTTTAAACTGCTTTTCTTCTTTAGCACATCGAAGGAACACCAACCTATCTCTTTAAACCTTCCAATTTCTGTAAATTGATAGTTTAACAGTTTCACACAATCTTCTCTCTTTCCTGGTGTGGACCATGATTCTCGAACTCGGATAGTTTTGTTTTCCCTTTTAGCTTCACCTCAGTGTTCCTGAATACAGGTTTGCACTACATTCTTTGTTGCCGGGGGCAAGGCTCCAATTGGAATTATTCCCCAAGGAATTGGCTCTACTGCTGCCCGGGGTAAAGGTAAACATGCTGTGATTCTAGTTACATTTTGCACCATTCCAAAATCTCTAATTAATCCTACTATCAAATTCTCTTGTCCTTCCCCCCTTAGGAAACTGAAAGTTCTATTTTTATTCCTGATGTCCCTAATTCTCCGATTAAACACTCTTCCGTTAGTCAAAGAAACGGCTGTCCTAGCATGTGCTTGCCCTTCGACTTCCCTAATTCCATATGAAGAGTAGATTCCACAGACCATTACACAAATATACTTCCCTTCTGATTCTGACTTCCCCAATCGTGGTTGTGTGTTATTTAGCCATCCTATTCCTCTTTGATTGTTAAACCAGGTGTTGCTTTGTCCCCTCGGTTTATCCCACAACCCTGAATCATTCCATTTCCACCATGTGACTGAATAGATTGATCCACAGGGATCTTGAGCAACAAAAGAGCAATTAATTCGTAACGGAGGCCCATTCCACATGTCAACTGTAACAGAGAAAGGAATAACCATTACTTCCGTACTATTCTCTTCCCAATTCCTAACTCTCAACTGTAAATATTGATAATCAAAGCTCTCTAATATTTTGACTAAACACATGAACTTGCCAGAATCACTTATAGTCATATTTGAGGGTTACCGTAGTATTGCCAATTTGTGCATCCTTATCCCAGAACGTGATAGCACTGATGTTCTTGCTACTATTTCCCTTTTTCCAGTAGACTTTTACCTCCTCAGCTCCAGCTCTCTGGTCATCGGTAATGACACAGGTCAGATTCATGTTCATCCCTTCCATTGCTCCCACGACTGGCTCAGGGACTGTAACAACAACATATCTATTCACAGGCACACATCTTATTTTAATCAAAACCACAATTATTGTGAGTGTGATTTTGCCCGAATCACCATTCGGGTTGGGGATATTACATGAGTTTCCCATTTCACCGGAGCTTTCTTGACCCTTGTATAATGAATCCAGGTGTCGACTCCTGCAACCTTAACAGCTGTAAAGGTAGTCAGTATCACCTGATGCGGTTCATCCCAGGCTTCCCTCAGAGGGTCAGTTTGCCAATTCTTTATGTACACCTGGTCTCCTGGTTGGATATCATGTACAGGGTTTCCTAGGGGCAGCGGTCGATTCCACTGCAGTGCTCCCCGCAAAGCGCTAGGGACTCTGTGAAGGGATAAAACATAATTGAAAATCACCTGATCTCCAAACACATGTGGATCACCCTTCAATGTGGTGGCATGGCACGGTTTACCATATAGAATCTCAAAAGGACTAACTCCTACTCTTTCCCTGGGTTTTATTCTGACTCTTAACAAGGCTATCGGTAAAGCTTGAGGCCAATGTAACTTAGCTTCCTGACATATTTTCTTCACTTGATTTTCCTGACCACTTGACTGGGGTCTCCAAGGAGTGTGGAGATTCCAGGTAATGTCGAGCATCCTAGCTACCTCCTGTACAATGTTAGCAATAAAATGAGGTCCTCGATCTGACGACAGCCCCAATGGTACCCCAAATCTCGGAATAATCTCTTTCAACAAGGTCCTGACTACTTCCTTAGCTTGGTTGGTACGGCAAGGAAAGGCTTCTGGCCACCCTGAGAAGGTACACACATACACTAACAGATATTTGTACCCTTGAGCCCTCGGTAATTCTGAGAAGTCTAGTTGCCAATAGTCTCCCGGTTCGACCCCAACCTGAAGTTTGCCTAACTGAATCTGCTTCCTGACTACAGGATTATTTTTCAAACACACTGGACACATTGCATTCACCCGTTTTGCCATTGTTAACATCTGGTTAGAAACCATTTTGTTTTTCAAAAATTTTACCAATACTTCTGCTCCCCAATGACATTTATTGTGTTCAGTAGTAAGTATAGCATTCATTATCTGCTTTGGAACTACCACTTGCCCTGTTGCTGTGACATACCATCTAGTTGCGTTCTTCTGAGCTTTTAACAAATTAGCTAGCTTCTCATCTTCTGACGAGTAGTGAGGTGGATTGTTTAAATAAGAGGCAATAGGTGTTACCTTTGTGGGAACTAAAGCCATCTGAGTCCATACCAATCGCGCGGCCTCTCTAGCTGCCGAGTCTGCCATGCGATTCCCTTGGAAGACCTTCCCTTCCTCCTTCTGGTGTCCGCGTACGTGCATGACAGCTATCTCCTTTGGCTTATGGATGGTTTCTAGTAAAGCCAAAACTTCTGTGCGGTGTTTGATCATGGTCCCCTGGGCACTAAGTAATCTCCTCTCCTTCCAGAGGGCTCCATGTACGTGCACCACTCCAAAGGCATACTTTGAATCTGTCCAAATGTTCACTTTCTTTCCTGCACTGAGGACTAAGGCCCGGGTAAGGCATATAATTTCCACTTTCTGAGCCGAGGTTCCTGGAGGTAAGGCTCTGGCTTCTATAACCTGAGTTACAGAGACAACAGAATACCCAGCATACCTGGTTCCATTCTCTACAAAACTTCATCCAGTGAATAATTCCCAATCCGGATTTTCCAGTGGTGTGTCCTTCAGGTCCGCCCGGCTGGAGTATACCTGCTCAATTACTTCCACACAGTCATGTGTCAACTCTCCTTCAGTCACTTCGCTGCGGAGAAACTCAGCAGGATTGATATGATTAGTGGTTTTCAGTTCTACATCATCCTGTTCTCTCAGAATTGCCTGGTACTGCAACATCCGGCTAGATGACAACCAATGACCTCCTTTTTGTTCTAGCACTGTCAGTACCATATGAGGAACAAACACTTCTATTTTTCTCCCCAAGGTTAGCTTTCAAGCTTCCTGTATCAGTATGACAGTGGCTGCTACAGCCCGCAAGCAAGACGGCCACCCCTTACTGACAGTATCCAATTGCTTAGAAAAGTACCCCACTGGCCTTTTCCATGACCCCAATTGTTGGGTGAGCACCCCTAATGCCAGCTGCTGTCTTTCATTCACATAAAGTTGAAAGTCTTTATTTAAATCTGGTAAACCTAGAGCAGGAGCTTCTTTCAGAGCTTGCTTCAACCCTTTAAATGCCTGTTGCCTGGCTGCGGTCCATTCTAGATGAGGTTCCTTCAACGCTTCATACAGGGGTTTTGCAAGCAGTCCAAAATTTAGTATCCATAACCTACACCAGCCCACCATGCCTAAAAAGGATCTCAGTTCTTGATGATTCCTAGGGAGGGGTAGAGAGCAGATTGCCTCAATACGATTCGTCCCCAGCTTTCACTCTCCCTGATTTAACTCACATCCTAGATATAACACCTTTTCCTGAATGAGCTGTGCTTTTTCCTTTGATACCCGGTATCCTGATTGTCCCAACATATTCAACAATGCAATTGTTAATGTCACGCATACCCCTTTTTCTTCAGTGGCTAGTAGAATGTCATCCACATACTGCAAAAGTACATATATAAATGGGGATTCTCTTACCTGCGTCGTCTTCCACTCTTCCAGTTCTTTAGCCAACTGATTACCGAAAATCGTGGGACTATTTTTGAATCCCTGGGGTAAACGGGTCCACGTCAGCTACTTCTTTCGTCCTGTGTTGGGGTCCTCCCATTTGAAGGCAAAATACTTCATGCTTTCCACAGCCAGGGGGATGCAGAAGAAGGCATCTTTCAAATCACTCACAGTAAACCATTTAAAACGTTCTGAGACAGATGTTAACAAAGTATAAGGATTGGCAACCACTGGGTGAATGTCTTTAACTGTCTCATTGATTGCCCTGAGGTCTTGCACAAGCCTATATTTACCATCTGGTTTTCGTACTGGGAGTATGGGAGTATTATATTCTGATTCACATTCTTGTAATAACCCTAAGGCAATAAACCGAGCCATTGTGGGAGCCACCCCTCGTCTTGCCTCTGTTTTAATGGGGTATTGCTTTATCCTTACTTGTTGTGCCCCCTCTTTCAATTCTACCACAATAGGCTGTGCTGCTTTAGATTTCCCTGGGACCCCTGTCTCCCATACCCAAGGGACCACTGCCTGTTCAACTTCATGTGGGATTGGCACCGGATCAGCTTCTTTCAATATAAATATTTTCCCAATTTCTTCATGTGGAATTTCCAATTTAGCCCTTCCATCCTCAAAAATAATTTTTGCATTCAGTAGGGATAATAAATCTCTACCGAACAATGGTTTCGGACAATTAGGCATATATAGAAATTGATGATCCAGTTCCTTCCCACCAAATCTTAAAGTAAGAGGTTTCAAAAAGGGTCTTTCTTCTAATTGTCCGATAGCTCTGACCACCTGTATGACAGTATCACTAATTGGCCCTAATCGCTTGTTAAGCACTGAATAGGTAGCTCCCGTATCAACCATAAACTCCTGCTCTTCGCCCTCAATCTCTATCCGGACCTTAAGATCCCGGTCTAGTCAGCTCTGATTCTGATAGTTCCCAAACATCATAACTTGAGCTCGAGTGACATCTGCTGGCGCAATCGGGTAATTTCCCATAGGGCTCATTCCTCCATTCCCATTTCTCATAGGGCATTCATTTTTCCAATGCCCTATTTGCCGACAGAACGCACACTGATTCGAGCTCAACCCTCCTTGAGTAAAACCATTACCAAACCCTCCTGTATTCATTCCTGTATTCAGAAAGAATCCTCTACCCCTACCAAAACCGCCCCGTCCACGTCCTCTTCCTCCCCTTCCTCTGCCCCGTTGTCCTCCTACCGGTTGCTGCATCACTGCCAAGATACTGGCCTGTTGCCGCCTTGTGGTCTCCTTTTCCCTATTATTTTTGTATACCTTCCAGGCTACCTCCAACATCTTATCTAATCTCCTAGTATCATCTCTTTCCAACTTTTGCAGCTTCTTCCGGATATCATCCTGTGATTGACCCATAAACAGCAGAGCTAATTGTAATCGCCCCGCTTCATCCTCAACACCCAAATTAGTAAAACGCCACGCAGTCTCCTTCAGCCTCTCTAAAAACGTTGATGGAGATTCACTCTTTTCCTGCCTAACCGAATACAACTTAGACCAATTCAGAGCTTTGGGCATCCCAGTTTTGACCCCTTCCAATATCAAATCCTGATATTTTCTTAAAGCCCGATACCCTTCTGTGCTGTTCAGATCCCATTCAGGATCATCACTAGGCACCAATTCATCTACCATTCCAGTAGCCAGATGCAATCTTATTTCTTCCCTTGCTCTTTCCCTGGCTGTGCGCAAAACCATCTCCTTTTCTGTTGAATCCATTATCGTATCTAATAATACTTGCAAATCATTCCAGTCTGGATTCTGAGTCTTAATCACCATCTTCACCACCCGTGCCACCCGTTCCGGGTTCTCCCTATAACTTCCAGCCGACTGTTTCCAAATTGCCAAGTCTCCCGGAGAAAAAGGAACCTTTATGTACACCTTCTCCCCTTGGGGTCCCATAGCCTCCCTGAGAGAGGCTATCATAGGGGGTTCCTCCAGATTTTTCCTTCCCTTCCTAGTGTGAGCGGCTATTGGAGTTCTCTGTACATTGCAAGAGGTATTCGGGGAGGGAGTCTGAGGACGGAGAGTGACGGAAGTCCTGGAGATGTCGGGGTTCCCCATGGATCCCGTCATCTCTCCCTCATCGTCCCCATCCTCCTCGTCCGAATCCCTTTCATCCTTCTCCGATATAAGCGGAGGGGCAGAAGGCGGGGGACGGGCAATGAACAAAGACAAATCCTCCTCTTGACCAGAACTTTTCCCTGTGCATTTCATACACACATCTCTTTTCTTACACCCAGCACATTCATTCTCCTTTCCCTTATATTCAATACACTCATTCCCAGCCTCCAACACAAGAATACCACACTCTTTTAGCCATCCTGTTTTCTTTCCCAAGTAATAAAACAAGTCCAGATAGGGTACCTCATCCCATTTCTCATTATCTTTCAGATACTGCATCAGGGGAGTTATAATTTCTGTATCCATAGTACCGTTTAGGGGCCAGGCTGGCCCCCCTTTGGCTGCATATTGCGGCCACCAATGATTACAATAATCAATCATCCTGTTTTTACTCAGGTCCTGATAAAACCCTGCACTCCCCCACCTACTTATTGAGCAACCCAACAGGGTATTTCCCAGTATTTTCTCATTAGATCGAACCAATGCTTTAAAGGTTTTAAACTACATCATGTCACAAGCAAATCAAACCAGAAATTTAAAACAGAAGGTTGTACTGAGCAAAGATTGTCAGAAAAGAGAGGAGAGGATAGACCAACAGACCCAATCTTGCCACTACTCGTTGCCGTGAGGGGCAAGTGCCGGTCCAGCGAGGCTTTTGCCGCGTCTTACAGCCGGCGCCTAGGCTTCCCACCAAGACGTTTCTAGCCCAACCCTGCGAGGATTCATACCTCGTCTTATGAGCAGGCTCCCAATACCAAAGAATAAAGCACCTTCGGGCTTACCTCCTCACAGTCGTCTGACAGGCGCAGGGGTCAGGCACGAACCGATGACTCCCCGAGAATCACTTGGTGACGGCGTGGAGTGGATCAGGACGTGAACCGCCCCAGCCACCCTCGGAGTCCTGCCGCGGTCTCCAGAAAACTGCTGCCCGAGCCCATATAGCGAAACACAAAACAATGGAGTTGTTTTATGCGGTGCTTTATTGAGGGCCCTGGGGACCTGAGGACTCGCGTCCAAAGTCAGAGCCCCCGAGCAGACAGAACTATAGGGTTTATATCTTTCAACAGAAAGATTACTTCATCCTTTGATCTTTTGTTTCACTAGCTCTACATGACATCCCTAAGCTACTTTTGATTAACGGTTACCTTGAATCTTTAACAGAACATTCTTTAGATAAACATTTTCTACCTCCCCAGCATGTTTTACTGATTTCTTGCAACACAAGCTACTAATTCACATACAGAGTGCCAAAAGGCCTACTTAAGTTACGATCCTTAGCATAACTACTCCTAATACACAATATTCTCTCTAAAACTTAAAATCTACTGCAACACCATCATGTCAGGATATTTTTTGAGCATCCAAAGGTAAATTTCCCTTTGAATATGTCATTAAGAAACTAACAGAAGGAACTACAGCACATCTCAGATGTAAGTAAAAATACTGCTTTCAGGCTGTTTGTTTTTTCAATCTATTTCTCCTTTCTAGGAAACATATTGCATACTGCTAAGACTAGACTGGCTGAGGCCAATTGGTAGAGGTTCAGTGGGGCCAATGGGTCCTGCCATTGGGTCACAATGCCTGCAGTGCTGCTGGCTGGGGCAGTGGCTGGAAGGCTGCATGGGGAAAAGGGCCTAGGCATTCTGGCTGGCAGAGCTGAACATGAGCCAGGAGGCCAAGAAGGCCAATGGCATCCTGGCTTGGTACTGCAGTAGTGTGGCCAGCAGGACCATCCCCTGTACTCATGACTGGTGAGGTCACACTTCAAATCCTTTGTTTACTTTTGGACTGCTGACATCCAGAAAGACATTGAGGTGCTGGAGGGAATCCAGAGGAGAGAAACAAACCCCGGGGAAGGGACTGAAGCGCAAGCCCTGAGAAGCGGCTGAGGGAGCTGGGGGTGTTCAGCTTGGAGGAAAGGAGGATGACTTTCTTGCTCTTTACAACTCCCTGAGAGGAGGTTGTAGCTAGGTGGGGATGGGTCTCCTGCTATGTCTAAAATGAAAGGACATCTGAAAATGGTGCTAAGTTGCACCAAGGAACCAGCGTTGGTGATTCTGTGATATGGTTCTTCAGGAAAAGCATGGACAATGTACAAAATACTGTACAGAAATAAGAAAACCACAAATACAAAACAGACTGATTCCCTTGGTTTTCTCTTTATTAGAAAGTTTCTGGAAATAAATACCCAAGAAATAAACTGTTCATTTTATCAACCACGTCTGAAAAAACCCCAACCAACCAACCAACCAACCAACCAACCAACACCCCCAGACCCCAGCAAAAATCTGAGCTTCAACAGCCATTAAAAGTAATGTAAATTGCCACAACCTAGAAAGACCTTTTGTTTCTCCTGCAGGTCACATAGTATTCATTAATCTAGCTGGAGCTCTAAGAACTATCATCTATGGTTTCCTTTTTCTTCAGTGCTTTTAGAGAAATATTTCTGCTGTTCACCTCTACTAAGAGACACCATTTTTCCTTTTAATTTCATATTGTTTTAATTTAATTTTTATAATGTAGTAACAGCTACTTGCATTCCTTGAAGCTGTGTTTGACTGTGACATTGTCACAGCAAGGGTACATGTACATGCTTCTTTTTGAGGCTTATAGTGCCTCACCCTGTCTGTTCTCCCTCTGTTCCAGAAGTCAAGTAGCTGTGTTAGTGCAGCTGACTTCCTGTCTATCTTCTGTCTCAAAGGGGTTTATCCTCACAAGATCCATGCCACAGCAACACCCCTGGCCACAGGCTTTGTTTGGGTTCTGGCTGAACTGTGGCTAGATCTGAGCAGAGGCAGAATCTTCTCATGCTGAACTACATAGTATACAAAGTTCTATAGTCTTAGATGTTCATGATCTTGTTCTTACCACTTAGCTCTATAAATAGCTTACCTGAGAAGATACCTCATTACAGGTCATACTTTTCTCTTAGGATCTAATATTGTTACCCTACTATGGACTTTTTTTACTGGAGCAAAAAGTACAAAGAAAACAATATAATTGACAGGGTGATATATATAATTGTGTTCCCTTAACTAATGCTGTATCATTCTAGAAGCATAGCTATTGATTTATGTAACCAGATTATGTTATCCTATATCATGCTGGTTTATGTAACTCAGAACTAAAACTGAGTGCTTTTACCTGTATCAAGAAATTCTTCTCATGGTCTATAATATTCCTTAAGATTTTTAAAGCATTCAAACACCCAGGTAATGCAGTAAAAATTCCCTAGAGTAGGAGAGTAGATAGCTTGTAAATGGTTTTAGAAGCTGAGGTAAATCTCTGTTTTCCTTGTCTGAAACTGTCTGAAAAGTGCTAAGAGCCATATTTTAAAAATAATTTCTCAGAGAATACACAAATCTACAAATACATTGTGGACCGCACAAAGGATCTCTTGGACTCCAAAGTAGTAACAGGTGTAAATATACCTGAAGAGTTAATACATAGTATGTGGGGCTGACTTATGTTCATCTGCTTGTTGTGTGAGAAAGTAGAGGTGGCCTGAAAGAAATAGGATGTCCTCTTGGACTGGGGGTTTCTTTCTCTTTCTCAAAGTTACACTTGGAATTGTAGCTTTCCTTAGCAGGCCCTTGCAGTGAGTTTTCCCTGAATGTGTGGCTCTACTGCCTATCCAAACCCTACAGTTTCTTTCTCTGCCATTTTGGAACTGGGGGATCTGTGAGGCATGCCTGCCTATTTTCCCCCAGCCCCTATTGCCAAGATCCTTCTGGATCCTAAGGTGGACATATGTATAATTGTTTCAAATACCACAATTCAGTAACCCAATCAGTTTAAAAGTTTCATTGATTATACAATGCTTGCAACCATGGTGCAGCCACTTTCATTTAAGAGCTTACTACAGATTGGTACAAATGCACTGACCATATATAAAGATACCAATATCAGTTCACACAATCAAATGTATTGCAGGTTACAAATAATGCCTACATATGTATATAACAAAGAAACAAACATCAATTGAACTATCTAAACATCCACAAAGCAATAACTATTGGAATGAATCATGTGAGACTCTGTTGTGGTTAGAATTTATTTTATTCTTTGTTAAAGAGTTCTTCCTGTTGTACCCCCATGTTCTCCCTGAGTTGGTTTACCCTTGGGTTTTACCCTCCCTCAAAGCTGTCCCTCATGCCATTCCCTGTCTCTTGTTCCAGCTCTTTCCCTGCCTGTCAAGGCAACCCAGCCCTTGATTCCTGAACCTTCTCTGCCACTTAAACCTCGGGCCAATCCCTGTCTGAAACACCCCTTTGGAATTCCCCTACTCCTTGAAGCCCCATTGGCCCATGTGACCCATCCTCTCCATCCTCCTACCCCAATTGGCCCCAGACACTTCATGTAATCCCCTCATTCCTCCCCTGGGGATTCCCTATTGATTAGCTGTTTGTATCCACCCCCGACTTGTATCTGTAAAAAACCCCTTGGACAATACAGCTAGGGACTTTTTGTCTTGCTCCCTTCACCTGGAATAAGCCTTGTTCCTTGTGGAGCCTCAACATGGAGAGCCTCTTCCTTTCTCTTCTGCCTGGTCCCTGTTGTGGCTTGTGTCTGGCACTTTAGAGCAAGTGGTTCTAAAGGTTCTGCCTCTGGTAAATCCTCATGCTGAAGCAGTTCCCCATTCCTGGTGCCAGAGTTCTAAGAGCTAGCCCAGGTTCCAGCAGCCACCTCAAGACCACATTTTTTTTATTGCAGGAAAAAAGCCAATTCTTCATTCACACAACACATTTTTATACAGTTTTTACAGACCTCATGTGCAACTTTAATTGGTTAATAGCTTTCTTGATAATTACTCTTGTGAAATACAAAGCTGTGTTTCGTGTCAGGTACAGACAGGCCATCTGTGTGTTTGTGACTGCGATATGTGTGGACACCGACCATGGGACAGCTGCAAATTCTAATAATAACTGAGGAAAGTAAAGCATGGAAGAAGGCCTTTGAACCTGTCTTTTGTTTGCAATTAACCTTGGTTAATTTAGGAGCATTTGAATTAAAGTGTTAAGGATGTTGCTTTTTCCTTGTAGTCAGGCCTTAAAGAGTGCTGCAATAATAACCTTTTGAAGTATAATTTTAGAATATTGCTTGTATCCTTGAAACAGTAACTTTGGTATATATATAAAGGAAATATGCTTATCTCATGCCTTAACAAAACTGAGAAAAACAGCTTGAGAAAGGAAGGTGAACATTGTTGTAGATGTATGGTTAATTCATGCTATAAGTAAATATGTGTATGTATAAAATATTACAAGAATCCACCAAAAGCCCTTGACCACTCCAGCTGGGAGCATAGTCCTATTTTTATTCAATCAGTTCCCGGAACACGCTAAAAATAATATCAAGTCTTTAGCTTAAGAATGAAGCCTTCCTGGGCCATGAACGTTGTCTTCCTTGAGATGATTAAGCCATTCAGGAGAAACGGTGCCAGGAACAGATTACATCAGTCGTCCCGAAGCACTGGCACCACCCGAGTACATGTGAAAGAAAGCTGTACAGACATCGAGGCTCGCCTTTTGCATCCGTATGGACTCAGTTATTCATGTGAAAAGAACATCCAGGAAGAACCCAGATGGTTGTGGAAGCACCAGGACTGACTTTTGCATCCCTATGTTCTAACTCTGCATATGAAGAAACACAAGGGACATCCTGTTATTCAGGCCTCAAGGAAAATATTGGGGATATAAGTGGACTGTATGAGATGGTTGGGGTGAACCTCCGGGGAAACACTGGCACTCTGTCAGTCGGATCCAGGTTCACCCAGCACCAAATTCCGGAGTTGATGCTGTCTTGGCTGTGGCGGATTTTTTTGACAATTTGTAATTAATATAATAAATCTTTGTTAAATTTTTAAAATTTGGCTGCAGATTCAATCATTTATAACAATTTGGTGACAACCTGACGTGACCTGATATTGGGGTTTGGGAAACCCTTTTCCTGCCTGGGGGGTGCCCCACTGAATTCAGTGGCCTGAGCGGGAATCGAATCCCGAAACCAATCAGATCCACAAAAGAGCCGCAAAAAGCTGTAGATTGTAATTGGAGCTGCGTGCTGCAAACAGAGCCACAGCCAGGGCCCGATTCTTGGCTCGGAAGGACATTTCTGAGACTCGAGGTTTTCATCCGTAAAACTTCAATGTGCACAAAGAGATCCACGCAAGAAAAAGAACCGTAAGTATTGTGTGGTTGGGTGGAGCATGATCGGAAGCGTGTGTGAGACGTGACATTGTCACAAGGCAAGTGAGGACCCCGAGGCTGCAGTTCCACTATCCTGCGAGGGATGTGGTCAGGTGAGAGGGAAGTGAAAGGCTGGGTTTGAAACACACGAGACCCGGGGCTTGGGAAGGAGTCTAGGGGGAAAGCCCGTCACATTTGGGATCAGGAGGGGAGATACAGGCCTGCGGGAGTTCCAGGAACCTGTCCACCTTCTGAAACCAGGACAAAACAGGTAAAAGACAATAGGAAGACAGCCTATGGGTCAGCAGGGTGGTTTGCTGCTCGACCTGGTCAGGCTGGCGGCTGTTCGCAAGCTGGAGAATCCAACCTTGGAAGGAAAAACGGGACTCGAAACAACTGTCCTAGCAAAGCGAGAAAAGGTAAGAAAAGTCACCACTTTCCTTGAGAAAATGGGGTTGGGGAAGAGCAGACAGCAGAGGAAAATCAAGGAAAAACCCTCCCAGGTGCCTGAGAGAGTCTTACCAGAAATCTCGGGAGATAGTCCTTTGGGATGGATGCTGAGACACTGGGACGAAAATCCACAAAGGGTGGGAAAGTCCAAGGAGAAAATGATCCATTTCTTCATGCAAAAATGAGGAGGGAAGGAGATTGGAAGGTACGTGGTCTGGCCGATATTCGGCACGTTCGAGAACTGGACCTGTGAGTCTTTGTTTGACCACATGACCGGCAGTAGTCCGCTGGATCCAGAGGAACTCGAATACGCAGACATGTGGAGGCATGTTTACTCTGGTCTATATCCAGTGTGAGCTCACCAGCGTGCGGTGAAAGCAGGGAATGAATGGGAACCGCTAGAAAATCTTCCACCTCCTTACCTCATGGCCCCGCAACAACCTGACCCTGGGCAGGCACAAGCAGCAGCAGGAGTGCAACCTGGAGCAGGGGCTTCGCAAGCCCAAGTAAACGCTCCGCCACCACCACCGGGACACGCGGTGGCATCCGCCCCTCCAGAGAGCCAAGGGGCCGAGGGTCAGATGCAGCCGCAGGAAACACCAAAAAGTGAGGAAGAAAAAGTAGACGATAAGCATCCTCAGGGACACATCTCACCCGGCACATTGAACCAGGTGGTGAACAAGAAGATCGACCGAGGGGGAGAGCGGGGACGAAGGGGGAAAGCCTGGAATCTACCCTTTATGGGAGGTTCCGACAGCCCCCGGGGTGATTGGATATGTCCACACCCCAATTGATACCAGCGATGTAAGGATGTTCAAAAAAGAAATGGGGAAATTAATGGATGATCCTCTGGGGGTGGCAGAGAGGTTGGATTAATTTTTGGGAACCAGCATTTACACTTATGAGGATCTGCACGCGATCTTGAGATCGCTGTTCAACGACGAAGAAAGGGACATGATCCAGTCAGCCGCGATCAAGGACTGGGAGAGGCGGAACCCAAATGGGGGGGCCAGGGAGGAGCGGTGGCCAAACCAGAAACCCTCCTGGGAAGCCCAGATGGAGGGGGAGGCAAAACATGATAAATTTGAGAAATATGATTATCCAAGGTATCAGGGAGGTGGTACCGAAAGGGCAGAACATGAGCAAAGTGCTCAGGGAATGTCAGGGGAAAGATGAAACCCCGATGGAGTGGTTAGAAAGACTCCGGAAAGGTTTGAGAATGTACTCTGGCACAGACCCTGATTCTCCGGTGGAGATGGTGTTGTTAAAAACAATTTGTGGTGAAATCTTGGGAGGATATTCGGAGAAAGCTAGAAAAAATAGATGGATGGCAAGAGCAGGGATTGCAAGAACTAGGCTCAGAAAGTATATGTGCACCGGGATGAAGAAATGCAGAAAATCCAAGCCAAAGTCCTGGTGGCGGCGGTAAGAGAGGCTCAAAAGCAGGAATGGGGGAAAGACACGGCAAAAAAGACGCTGGCAAAGAAGCCGGGTCCGTCTGAAGAGAAGGGCTCTGGTGAACAGAAGCGGGATTTTGAGTGTTTTTACTGCAAACAGAAGGGGCATATTAAACGAAATTGTCCCAACAGAGCCAGAGACCAGGCATGTTTCAAGAGGATTAGAGGTGTCAGGGGCTTTTTAGTCTGGTGTCTGGAACATCTAGGGAGCCCTTGATAAAATTGAAGGTGGGACCCTACAAAAAAGAACTATGTTTTATGGTAGATTCAGGGGCGGAATGGACTACGGTGCTGTGACTACCAAAGGGGTGCTCTCTGAGCGATGACTCCATGGTGGTAACTGGGGCAAAGGGGGATCCTTTTGAAGTTCCAATCATAAAAAAATGTAGAAATAAATACTGGAAATAGAAAGCACACGGGCAATGTTCTATTGGCAAAGGACGCTGAGTTCAACTTACTGGGGCAGGATATGATGGTTACTCTGGGGGTGAGGTTGGCGGTTGAAAAATCTCGACACAAAGTTAGGCTTTACAGCCTCACAGGTCTAGATGAGGAAAAGAGAGACCCAAGGGTGTAGTATGTCCCTGGGGAAGCAGGGAGGTTAGACATAGAACCAATTTGGGTGGAAATTGAGAGACCAGAAGACCCTATAAGGGTCAAGCAATATCCCCTCTCCATGGAAGGGAGTAGGGGTTTGAAATCAGTAATTGATGAATTAGTGAAGAAGGGCACATTGGAACTGTGCATGTCGAGACATAACACCCCAATTTTGGCAGTCAGAAATCCTGATGGCAGTTTCAGGCTGCTGCAGGATTTGAGAGCTATCAACCAGAGAACTAAGACTTTCTTCCCCACTGTTTCTAACCCTGTTGAATAATCTCTCCCTGGAGGACACTTGGTATAGCGTAATTGACTTAAAGGATGCTTTTTGGACTTGTCCTCTGGCTGAGGACAGCCGTGATTATTTTGCGTTTCAGTGGGAAGATCCAGAGATATACAGGAAACAGCAATTCAGATGTACGTCTCTGCCGCAGGGCTTTGTCGATTCTCCAAATCTATTCAGACAAGCCCTGGAACAAGTTTTAAGCCATTTTACACCATCAAGGGGGACAAATTTTTTACATTATGTGGACGACTTACTTGTCGCTGGACATGGGGAGGAGGAGGTAAGGATGAGCACAATTGAGCTTCTAAATTTTTTAGGGAAAAAGGGGTTGAAAGTTTCAAAGTCAAAGTTGCAGTTCACGGAACAGGAGGTCAGGTATTTGGGGCATTGGCTAACTAAGGGCAAGAAAAAGTTAGACCCAGAAAGGAGGGCAGGAATTATTGCCCTGCCACCTCCACAGACAAATAAGGAGGTCCGGCAGATTCTGGGGTTGTTAGGATACTGCCGGCAATGGATCAAAAGTTACAGTGAAATAGGTGAAGTTTCTCTCACCACAGATCGGATCAAATGGACATAAAAGGACGAAGAGGAATTCAGAAAAGTCAAGGAGGTGCTCACAGCAGCTCCAGTGCTGAGGCTCCCGGATGTGAGAAAACCTTTTCAGTTGTTTGTGGACACTATCAATCACACAGCACACAGCACACAGAGTTTTGACACAGGACTGGGCGGGGGTCAGAAAACCGGTGGGGTACTTATCCTGGCTTTTAGACCCGGTCAGCAGGGGCTGGCCCACATGTTTGCAGGTGATTGTGGCTGTGACTTTGTTAGTGGAAGAAGCAAAGAAGGTGACCTTTGGAGCACCTCTGGTAGTGTTCGCACCTCACAATGTGAGGGGAATACTACAACAAAAGGTAGACAAATGGCTCACAGACGCAAGGTTGTTAAAATATGAGGCCATTTTGATTCACTCACAAGAATTGGAACTGAGAACCATGACTGTGCAGAATCCTGCACAGTTTCTGTTTGGAGAAGCAGCGGAAAAATTAGTTCACGACTGCATGGAAATTGTTGAATTACAAACCAAAATTAGGAAGGACTTGGAGGAAGAGGAATTAGAGGATGGAGAAAAATGGTTTGTTGATGGGTGAAGCCGAATCGTGGAGGGGAAAAGAAAGTCCAGATACGCAGTTGTGGACGGGAAAACAGGGAATGTAATTGAAGCGGGTCCTCTGAATGCAAGTTGGTCAGCACAAGCATGCGAATTGTACTTAGTTTTAAGGGCACTGAAGAGATTGAAAAGAAAAAAGGGGACAATTTTCATTGATTCGAGGTATGCCTTTGGGGTAGTTCATACGTTTGGGAAAATCTGGGAAGAGAGGAGGTTGATCAACACAAGGGGAAAAGAACTGATGCACGGGGAGTTAATTAGGCAGATCTTTGAAGCCTTGAGGGGACCAGATGAGATTGCAGTGGTCCATGTGAAGGAGCATCAGACAGGGACTCAATTCTGAACCAGGGGAAACAACTTGGCAGATCAGGAGGCCAAAACTGCGATGCTGATGGTGGTAAGTACCCCTGAGATCGGGAGGGAAGAAATCCCTGACGACATTCCCCAGCTCTCCCAAAAGGAAATTGAATGTTTTGAAAAGATCGGAGGTGAACTGCAGGAAGGTAGGTGGAGGCTACCTGACGGGAGGGAATTGGTGTCCAGGGGTTTCACCTGGAGAATTTTATGGAGATTGCACCAAAGAACGCACTGGGGGGCACAAGCGTTGGCAGAACAATTTTTGAAATTTTATGGGTGCAAAGGAATCTATGAATTGGCAAGGCAAGAGGTACAGAGATGCTTGATTTGTCAAAAGATTAATAAATCAAGGGCCAAAAAGGCTGCCCTGGGGAGTCGTCCCCTTGCGTACCGACCATTTGAGAGAATTCAAGCTGATTTCACGGAACTGCCAAAGGTGGGGAGGTTCAAATTTGTACTGGTAATTGTAGACAAATGGACTCATTGGGTGGAAGCCTTCCTCACCTCACAAGCCACGGCTCAGACTGTGGCCAGAAAATTGTTAGAAGAAATTGTTCCCCGATATGGGGTAGTGAACTATGTCGATTGGGATCAGGGAACACATTTTACATCAAAGGTTATTAAGCAAATGGCCGATGCGCTGGGCATTCGATGGGAGTACAACACCCCGTGGCACCCCCAGAGTTCAGGACAGGTGGAAAGGATGAATCAGACTTTGAAGACACAGTTATCTAAATTAATTTTAGAAACAAAGATGTCCTGGCTGAAGTGTTTGCCCCTGGCTTTGCTTAATATCTGTACCATGCCTCATTCAGACACGGGGCTCTCACCATTTGAGATGCTGTATAGAATGCCATATAAGCATGGAATGCCGGTGGGACACCCCAGGTTTGAGGACGGGCAGATTCAACCATACCTGGTTGCAATCAACAGAAACTTACAGGAACTCTGAAAGCAGGGAATAGTAGCCCAGAGTGCCCCTCTGGGGTTTGCTATTCACAAAATCCAACCAGGAGACAAGGTGTTTGTAAAAGTGTGGAAAGAAGTGCCTCTCTCTCCTCACTGGGAAGGTCCTTTTCTTGTGCTCCTGACAACAGACACGGCCATTTGGACAGTGGAGAAAGGCTGGATGCACGCGTCTAGAGTGAAAAAAGCTGAACTACAGGAGGAAGCACCCAAGTGGAGGGTCACTTCTTCCCCTGGCGACTTGAAAGTCAAACTCCAATGTCCTCGTCAATGAAAAGGAACAAGCGGATAAGTTGTATACTGTCAGATTGTGTATGCTATCCGTTTGTACATTTTAAGTGCGAATATTGTCAGGGGGTCTTCGTGGTTCATTGCAGGAGGGGACAAAGACCGAAGGGGTTGTGTACCCAGTGCTTGGAGGAGGAGCTTGAATTGACTGACCGTATCCTAACCTTAGCCACAAATTTAGGAATCATTGCACTTGATCGACAAGAGTGGTTTCGGATCTTTCAGAACGGGGTGCGTGGAAAGCTCAGGGCGCAAGCTGAGAGTCTGGATGTGGAGAGCTGGAAAACCATCAGAGTACTGTGCAGTTCCGATGCCCTCCAGATATCAAGGTGGGGCACCTTTAAAAGGAGGTATGCATCTGGGTTCGAAGGCGTCTTCCCTGGAGAGTACTCCTGCTGCCGCGAAGATGGTCTTCCTCGCCGCTGGTGGCACCCCAGGGGGCAGAGGCAAAGGCAGAGGAGTATGCCTGGTGGGAATCCTGAGTGGCCTGAGCCTAGTCATGTGCCGGACACAGAGTTGGGGCATTGAGATCCAAAAAGGAGATGGAAGTGAAGGCTCTGTGGAAGAGTGCAGAAAACGCACCTGTAACAGGGGACGAGGAACACTCAGCGTACCAAGCCCCCAAGGAATGTCTCAGATGAACTGGCAGGTACTGTTGGATGAAGGGCACAAGAGTGAAATTATGTGAATTGGAGACTGGGAAGTGGTATGTAGGTCCCGAGGCAGGGCAGAGGAACGGACAGTCAGTTGCTCCCAGGAATCCGAGGCAGAAATGGGAGGGCGGACAGGAATTGAACCCCATTTGTAATTGGTGCAATAGAACTATGTGGGTTGGGGTTAAGGCTGAATCAATGTTCATAGCTTACCACCAGGTAAATCCATTGTGTTATGACAACACAAGGGTGGGAATGTGTTTGATGAATGGGAGAATGTATTGGGAATCCTAAAATACAAAATTTAAAGGTAAGGCTTCTTGGGGAAAAGACCCGCTCATACTGGATCTGGCCTCAGTAAATGAGGAAAGGGTAATAAGCCCACAGTATGAGAAGGTGGTCTGTTTTATGAGGAACAAAACCAACGAGGATCCGGAGGAGAAAATGAAAGATATAACACAAGAAATGAAACAGAAGGAGTCAGAGTTAAGGAGGCAGAAAATCGAAGAAGAAAGGCTAAAAACTAAGCGAACAATATGAGGCACTGGAGAGACAGTATGCTGATGGGGAGTTACCCTCCCCTGACAGGAATTTGTTCATTGATTTGGTGCAAGAAATAGCAACAGAATTAGGTCTGTCAAATTGCTGGATTTGTGGGGAGCTGAAGTCGGCAGAGAAGTGGCCTTGGAAAGGGGAAGGGTTGGCTCCGGAGCAACTCCTGAAGTGGGATAACCTGAGGGTCTCAAGATTGGCGCAGAGACCCAAGGGATGGATTTTGGAACAATGGGTGATCAGCACAATTTGTGTCAGTCGGGAAGGGAAGGAATACACTGAGAAGGTGGGATATACTCCATGTATATCTACCCTGATGGTGAATTCAGACTCGAAAAGCGTGGCATCCAGCCCCTCCCCTGGGGTACTGGAGCCTCAAAAAAAATACCAATTGTGAATGGGATGAGAAAATGAAATTGTGCTGGTTCAAAAGTCCCGGAGCCAACCCCTTCCGATCCCTGGAAAATGGGAGAAAATACTGGGAGGACCCAGGGAAAATAAATGAGAGATGGAAAGCCCGCAATGGAATTTATTGGATATGCGGTAAAAAAGCTTATAGCGAACTACCTTCAAGGTGGAAAGGATTGTATGCCCTGGGCATGATCCGACCTGTTTTCTTTACTCTCCCCAGAACAAAAAGTAACCTGTTAGGGGCTCCATTGTACGAGACCCTGAGGAGGGAGAGGAGAGGTCTGAAGAAAATCATACCAGTGATAAGTGGGAAACAAACCTGGGGGGAGGAGGAGTGGCCAGCAGCATGAATAATTGATTATTATGGGCCGGCCACGTGGGCCCAGGATGGAAGCTATGGGTATAGGACTCCAATTTACTTACTGAACAGACTGATCAGATTGCAAGCAGTAATGGAAATTGTTTTGAACCACACCTCCGAAGCCCTGGATCTATTAAGTTGGCAGCACACCCAGGTATGGGCTTTTGTGTACCAAAACTGGATTGCGTTAGACTACCTGCTGGCCGAGGAAGGGGGGGTGTGTGGAAAATTCAATGAATCAGAATGTTGCATTGAGATTGATGATTATGGGAAGACCATAAGAGGTTTGGCAGCCAAGATCAAAAAGTGGCCCCATCAAAAAGGCGAATTCTATATTACAGTCCTCATGGTGGGACAAATTATTCTATGGAGCATGGTGGAACAAAATAATATTTTTTGCATGGTGGAACAAAATAATATTTTTTGTGCTCTGTTCAGTAGCTGGAGTCCTATTCCTCCCTTGCCTGATACCCTGTTTTATCAGGCTGATTCACTCAGTGGTCAGGGGAATGCAAATTGCACTAGTCCCCATCGACTCGGAGGGAGCTTCCAGAGGCGACACATCCAAAATTATGCGACTGGGAGGAAAACCATATGCCAGCAGTGCAGCAGAGGCACTGGCAAAATTTGAAGAACAAACAGAGAAGGGGTCAAATTATGTAATATACCAGGGTATCCCACAAGGGGAATACCGGATAGTGTAAATGGTGCTTCGTTTGTGGGAAACCCTTACTGGTGGTGGGTAGATGTAGGAATTAAAAATTTGACAAAAGAGTAACATGAATTGAATGGGTGAAATAAAAGGGTAGGGATTGTTATAGATGTATGGTTAATTCATGCTATAAGTAAATATGTGTATGTATAAAATATTACATGAATCCACCGCATGCCCTTAACCACTCCGGCCGGGATCATAGTCCTGTTTTTATTCAATCAGTTCCCGGAACACGCTAAAGATAATATCAAGTCTTTAGCTTAAGAATGAAGCCTTCCCGGGCCTGTCTTCCTTGAGATGATTAAGCCATTCAGGAGAAACGGTGCCAGGAACAGAACACATCAGTCATCTCGAAGCACTGGCACCACCCGAGTACATGTGAAAGAAAGCTATACAGACATCGAGGCTTGCCTTTTGCATCCGTATGGACTCAGTTATTCATGTGAAAAGAACATCCAGGAAGAACCCAGATGGTTGTAGAAGCACCGGGACTGACTTTTGCATCCCTATGTTCTAACTCTACATATGAAGAAACACAAGGGACATCCTGTTATTCAGGCCTCAGGGAAAATATTGGGGATATAAGTGGACTGTATGAGACGGTTGGGGTGAACCTTCGGGGAAACGCTGGCATTCTGTCAGTCGGATCCAGGTTCACCCAGCACCAAATTCTGGAATTGACGCTGTCTTGGCTGTGGCGGATTTTTTTGACAATTTGTAATTAATATAATAAATCTTTGTCAATTTTTTAAAATTTGGCTGCGAATTCAATAATTTATAGCAAACATCATCTCAAGGATTTATAATTTCGACCAAGGGAAGGTGGACATCACTGTTATGAGATTTATAGTCATTGTAATAAAAAAGGGGACCCACATCTGGGGAGCTGGACTTCACCAGATGGGATTCGTCTTTATTCTTGTGGAAACTGGACCAACATGTTGGGAACTACCACCACCATCTGGGTATCCTCCTTTTTGGGACGCATCCTGAGAAAAACTAAATCACAATAGTGTATAGAATTGTGATGTAAAAATTAGAAATGTGATTAGAAATTGTGATGTAAAAATTAGAAATGAGTAAAAAAATTGGAATAGAAACTGCTGAGAAAGCTTATGAGTACCCCTATAAATACCTGTAAGCCCCAAATATAGGCGTGCAGTTGGAGGGAAAACTTCCCCCACTGTACCCAGCGCTGTTTTGCTCATACTTTACCATATTAATTAATAAATAAATTAATAAATTAATTAATAAATTGCTCATACTTTACCATATTAATTAATTAATTGCTTGAATATTGGCCTAGTCAAGCTTCTCATTTATAACACTCTGTTGGTTAGTAAAAGGTATTTTACTTGTCCATCAAATCTCTCTATTTTTAAATTGTTTACATATTTTCTTCACTAACTCTCTGAAACAGATTTAATGTTTATGTAGGTGCTAGTTTTTTTGTCACCCAGGAATAGATTGTTATGTTAATGAACTATTCATACCAAGATTGTTTTCACATGGGAACTTGCAAAGTACTAGGTGCACTTAGAAGAAATCACAGGTTAGCTATTGGTCTAGCAGAGCAGAGCCTGATTTTATGAGGCTTTTCTTCCATAATTTTTCTACCTGACTTCAACACTAAACTGTACAACTCTACACAGCTTTACATGGAACTCGATACATATATAAGCATAACAATCTATGGTATATAAATATGGTATATAAATTGACATCTGTGTAAATATAACCATTTACATGGTGAGCTTGTACATAAATACACAGATAGTAAAGTACCTATCTAAATCTTTGTATACTGTAACTAAGTATAATGGTATGTAATTTGAAATACAACTCTTGACATATAGAAACATAGGTATATATAGACAGAAACATAGCTGAGTATAGATATAGAGAGAACACAATATAGATGGAACCCAGCTGGCACATTTCCTCATGACTCCCCTCAGTTGCTTCCTCCTGTGCAGAACAGTCCTTCTGGAAACAGAGCAGACAGAGATTTAGGAAGCAAAAGAAATACTGAGTCATCTCCACCACACGCTTAGCCTTGCCAAAGTCTCAGCACACATGCAGCTCCCCCAATCTCCTCACACCCTCCTAGCCCATCAGCCCCCACAGTGCTGCCATCCCCCTCTGTGTCCCCAGTGCCCTGAGACCCACCACCCTTCTCAGCCCATACCCTTTCTCTCTGTCCCCTCAGTCCCTGCCATCACCATAAGTTCCCCCAGACCCCTCAGTTTCACTGCTTCCTCTCAGCCCCCGCAGCCTTACTATACTCTCAGTGCCATCACCACCCACAGCAGCACCATGCCTTAAGGGGTGCTGTCCCCTGTGACAACCTTGTTACTCTCAGCTGTATTGGCCTTTCAGTGGCTCGTGGTGGCTTAAGCCCAGATACTCCCCAGGGGAATGGTGCCTGGTGCCTCTGGCAGTTCCTTCCACTCCTATGGGCAGCAGGGACCTGGGACTGAAACTGCTTCTCAGCCCGGCCTGCCAGCTCAGACCCCAGCATGACTAGAGGGGACAGAGGCAGCAGAGTGGGGAAAGAGATAAAAAAGCAGCATATAACTCTACAGATATCAATAAATCACCTAAATATCTGTAGACATAGAACTCTAGAAATACAGGCCTCTAGAATTATAACCTTACCTTTCAGAGTGTTGATGTGATGCGTACATCAGATGGGGTTGTGCTCTGCCACAGATTGCTGTATAGCACGTAGCTCACATGCTGTCAACTCTCTTGAAGGTGGTTTCTGTTGTGGGTGTTTGCTGGTGCAGGACAACCAGCAGCTCCTGCAGGAGGCACAGGATGCAGGGATTTTTCTGAGGAGCTGCATTCAAACAGGAATGACCCACAGGTGTCCCTGAGTCCTCTGAGAATTCCCTTCCACAATGTGCAGAAACATCCAGGTGCTCATGCCTCCAGTTGGAGGGGGGAGAAGTGCATGGTTTTAGTGGTAGTACAAAACTGGGGACTATCACTGCTAAACCATGAAAGTCAGAAGAGAAATGGATGAATGTATGCACTGAAAAGACTCTGATATTCTTTTACTGCAGAAAGAAAAGCTATTCATAGTCCAAGTGTACATCTTATGTACACAATTAGTAAGTAGAAGAATTTCATTGTTGTATTGTGTTACACAAATCTGTTGTGCTGTTTGGCAGCCCCATACTGTCTCAAGGACTCACCTGCCTTGAAAATTCCCCTGCTTCCAGGCACACAAACAGGACTAACTGTATCCAGGGTCTGAAATCATGTGATTTACCTGCTGCCTTCTCCTCTCACCTGTGACACTGGCATCAGTTTGTTCTTTTCAGTAGCACTTTATTTTGACATCTAGAATTTAATAGCAAATGAAAATTCCATATAAAACTGCACTTTCTACCAACAGTGCTTGCCTTTTTTGCTCCATGCAAATGTCCACTGTAAAAATGGAAGTTGTGACTCAGTGAGAATTATTTCAGAAATTTACTCACCTTCTGTGGGCTGGATTGTAGAGTCCAGCAAATAATTTTAAAATGTACTGCCGTCCAGCACATATCCATCATGGATGGGACAGAGATTTAAAAGCAATGTCTGCTGAGGGATCTGATGCTGCAGATTCCCACAAGCCAAAGGGAATTTTCTTTTTGCAAAGGCACCAGGAGTCCAATGCTGGACAGGTGTTGGGGAAGATGACACAGGAAAGCCTTATAAATATGATTGCCTGGCAAAAAATTTTGAGAATATGGACACTATACTGAGACTGAAATGAAAGCAAGCTTTGAGATACCAAGCCTTAGTTACTGAACAACTGAAAACAATGGTATGGCCAGCTGAAGGTAATCCCCTTTTGATTAAACAGTGCCCTTTGCTTGCAGGCAGGTCTAAGGGTCAGAGCAGAACCTACTAGCTTGGCAGAAGGGGTCCAAAGAGTAGTTTTTAGGGTTTAAAATGTAACACAGTATGGTAATATAATGATTCTTATAGGCTGTATGTAGATGCTATAGTATGTGAAATGCCACTGGGCCGCTTCTAGCCGGATAGCGAGGTCAGTGCAGGACCAGGGTTCCTCAGGCGAGCAGTCTCAGGCCGGGCAGCTCAGCCTTCCGCAGGCTGGGTGTCCGAGCCCTAAGTACCCTATAGCCTGGCACCTTGGCAAGCTCAGTAATTATCAGCTCTTAGTGATTTTCACCTCTTTTATAGTTTCAGCTCTTAGCTTGCTAAGGTGCTTGGCCAACAGTGGCTTCCACAAAAGCAGACAGAGAGAGAGAGAAGGCAGCCCCAGTGGTTCCACGATGATTTTATTTGGAGGGTCCGTGAAGGGTTCCGATGGTGGCTCTTCTACCAGACTGGGCTAAGGTGGCTTCTTATATCAGGTTAGGGGGGCTCCGGAACTGACCAATTGAAAGGGTTAGGGAGAATGGCCTATGGGATCACAGAGAGATAAGCTAGGCCAGGAGGACCTGAGTGAGGACATTGGGCATAGCTACTATGACTTAGCATTCCCTTATCTCTAGGCCTCCACATGCCATGGGGCTCTAGCCATCTCAGTGTCTACTACACTATAGGATTTGTATCTTGTACTAGATTGGTTAGTGAAAACTGGAATATTCAGTACAGAAGAAGATTTATTGTATTGTAATGGGAACTTTGCTCTTTTGCTCTCTTTTGTCCACTCTTATTCCTCTCTTTCATCCTCTCTTTTTCTCTTGCTCTCTCTCACACTCTCTCTCTCTTCTTTCAGGCTCCTCTTTGGGGCTACTCTTTTGGGCTTGCTCTGAGCTGCAGCTGGCAGCTTCCAGCAGAGTCCCTGCACCCACGCCCTTTGCAATAAACCGCAAGTTCCAAGACCTGGCTTCAGGCATCTCTTGTCTCCGTCCGTCCCGACCATCCTACCCACCCTTGCTCCTACAGACAGGGAACTTTTTTTTGAGAAGGTCTGAGTTTTGAAGCTGTAGGAAAGATGGTTAAAGTGGGGAGAATGGGCAGATACACTTATGGGTGAATCCACGTTCTGATGGCTGCTTCAAGGACACCCCCTGCCATGCCCAGAACATGGGTACTTAGGGAATGTGTCCCTGAGGTGTTGACAACATAATAGCTATTCAAATGTCAAGCTATGCAAGCACATATGAGATGAATGTCTCCGTAGCCTTTACAGTTGTCATGGGGACACTCAAGTTTTAGGCATCCAAAATTCATGATTCATGAAAAAAAATGGGAAAAGACAAGCAAGAAACCTGCTGTACACACCAAACAAGAAACCTGCTCTTGCTGTGGTATGATTTCTCCAATAAATATCTGCGGCCTGTGAAAATGTCTGAGAGTTTCCCTGGGCAAATCTTGAGCCACAGAGATCTACCTGTAATGGACAGAAGGAAGGAAGAAAGTGCAGAAGCGTCTTTCCCCCTCCCATCACTTTTAAGCAACTTTTTCTCTCCCTCATAAAAAGACAGTACTGAGGATTGATGCATCTGAGGAACTGAGAAGCTTTGCCTCTGGTGCTGTGCTACAGACAGATTCAGCAGCATCACTTCACAAAGTGACCAAAAATCACTGCATTTGTGCTCCTAAAATCTCAGAGGATCCAGACAGAAGAGACTTGTATTCTACCTGTTTGCTCTATTGACCCACTTCTGTCCAGTACAGTTTTTTATGACAAAGAATAATAACAAGGGGCAGCTCCCTGTCACCCATGCAACTGAGGGACCCCACTGGCCTCAAGACTCAGGGCACTATAAGCACCCACTTTGTAAGCAACTAGTTCTGCTCTCATGGCAGCCAACCACCAAAATCCTTGCTGACTTCAGTGAGAGTAGCAGCAGTTCCCATACCGTATGCATATGACTGAGTCTGGGCTGGACAGATGAGACAGACAGAAGCAAAAAGAGCTGTCTTTCAAAACGACAACCTGCCACTGTTGCCTCCTATTTGCAGTAGTGTCTCATCAGCTCAAGGCTCCTGGCCATTCTCAGTGCCAGCTTAGGTTTCAGGTGACAGGCCCTGGGCTCCTGGAGGTTATGCACCAAGCAGAGGTGGGGACTCCCTCTTCAGACTGAGCAGGGCCACCTGAGGCAGCAGTTGTGCTCATCCCCATCCTTACTTCTCTGAAAAAATGACCATTTTATGACTGCTGAACCCAAGACAGCATCCAACCCTCCTGTCACTCGCCAGTCCTGTGCTCACAAACAGCAGGCCCAGCGTCACCATCCTTCACTCACTCGGTTACCAGCTGTGTCAGAAGTTCTCTGTCACATGCTCCAGGAACTTCCTGGATTGTTTGCTCTTCTCTGCACTATATTGCCAGCAGACATCCCCACCTTGTTCTGTTCTGCTTGCAGAGCCTTGTACCTATTTATCCATAGGCACCTGGAAGGGGGGCAGTCACAGAGGAGTCTGCCCTGTCTGTGCTGGGCAGGAAGTGAAACACTCTATAGTCACATCTGAAGGCCTGTATCTGTACAGGATATTTTGGCTAACCCACTCTTCCTTGGGTTTTGCTGGAAATGAAGTTGCCCTTTCTTCCTCATCTAGAAGTATCATGGCTTGGCAAAGGCTGGGCGCTGGGCCCTATTCCAAAGACAGCACAGAGCAGATGAAAGAGACCCCCAATTCCAAACCATCCCTAACCCCCCAAAAACAAGACTTTCCATCTTTAAGAAACAATAGACAATTCAGAAGTGCATATCTAGCTTATACACAAGGTGACAAGGAATACAATCTGCCAACAGTGTTGATATTTTACAAAGTTTTACTCCAAGTCCCACTCAGGACAGTTGACACTTGCAAAAGCCATTCTGAAATAGTCTTTGCCATTGCGTTGCAATGGTCAGAGATACCAGGCTGGACAGAGGAACAGCTGATTTTAAAAACCGATGCTCCTCAAAAAAACAAGAATGAACATTCCTTTCCAAACTCATTGCCTCACAGGCTCAAGCAGGATTTCTCTGGTGCCCAGAAACACCCAGAAAATACGAGTGAGGGGACCATTTGCATTCCACCTTCATAACCTGGTTATGACAGGTGAATATGGTCTGTAACCCCACTAATCCATTCATCCTGGAGTCTTCAGTTTGCTGGAATTTTTACCCTGACTGCACTCTGGGAATGCTGCTTGCTGTCCCAGGGATTCATTCCTTCCAGGAAACTCCAAAACTCACTCAGGTTTCTCTTTTCTACAAACAGGACTGTTTTGAGTTGCCAAAAGAGAGTAAAAAAAGCCATTGCTAAGGAACCTCCAACATGCTAAGAAATGTTGACGCCAGCAGGATTTAGGCCTAGGTGCTGTTCTGAAGCCCACTAAAATACCACTGGAGGTTTTCAGCACCAGGGAAAGAGCAGAAAGGCAAGTAATGGAGCACCAATGGACTTGGCTGTGGTTTGCAGGGACAAGTCTAGTGCAAAGGAAATCTACTTTTGCAGTAGCTGCAAAGAGGCAATAAGCTTACTATTTTATTTAATGTAACAAGACACAGGCAAGAATTCAGCACACAAGTATATCTGCCATCTGTGAAAACAAGACCCCAAACTTATCTAGGCCACCCAGACACACAAGAGAGCAATACCCATATGGTTTAGAAGCCTGAAGCGGTCAAAGAGTGTCTGAGGTTACAATATAAAGATGTATTCTATTCCCATCATCAAGAGCTGTTGAAACCAGGAGGGGCATTGTTTTTCCTTATCTCCTGTTAATGGGCCATCAATGCCTTGCCACATGACTCAGAGCTAACTCCCTCTGGGAGCCATTTCTGTTTAATGGACCCACCACGTGATTCATAGAATGATATCAGCCCATTTTGAGATGCTCAGTCCAGGGGGGAGGAGCTAAGCATCCCCACCTGGATATAATCTGGGCTTTGGGACAAAACAGTCAGTCTTTCCACTGGTTTGCAGAGGACAAGAGCTACCAGATAATTTCTACAGGATCACCACTTCAACAAGACTATTTCATCTGGACTGCCGCTACCACCCAACTAGCAGGGTGTCAGGTTGTATTCTGACTCTGTCAGTGGTTTTTCTTTTGTATTATTGCATGTAATTGGTTTTATTCCCTTTTCCTAATAAATTGTATTTCTGACTTGGAGTCTCTCACTGGTTTTGCTTTCAAACCAGAACAAAGAGTCAATGAATTTGAAAAAATAGTACAGTTTTGAAGAAAATTGATGCCCCTTGGTTAATATAAAAAAGTCAGACAGAACTGCTTGGGGTTTGGTTTGATTTGCTTAGGTGTCTTGTCTTGGGATTTGTTTATTTGTTTTAAAATTGAAATGAGAAAGGTTCAGTGTACCCTGGCAGCCAGGACAGCCAACTATGTCCTGGGGTGAATCAGGCCCAGTATTGCCAGCCAGGCAAGAGAGGGGATTGTCCTGCTCGGCTCTGCTCTGCACTGGGGTGTCTTCTCCTCAAGTGCTGGGGGCAGTTTTGGACACCACAATATAAGACAGACATTAAGCTATTAGAGAGCAGCCAAAGGAAGGACACAAGGGTCTAGAGAGGAGGCCGTATGAGGAGTAGCTAAGGTCACTTGGTCTGTTCAGCCTGGAGAAGAGGAAACTGAGGGGAGACCTCATTGCAGCCTACAACTTACTTGTGAGGGAAGAGGAGGGGCGGACACTGTTCTCTTCTTTGTGGTGACCAGTGACAGGACTTGAGTAAACGGCATGAAGTTAAGTCAGGGGAAGTTTAGGCTGGGTATCAGGAAAAAGTTTTTGACCCACAGGGTAATTGGGCACTGGAACAGACTCCTCAGGGAAGTGGTCACATCACCAAGTCTGATGGATTCTAGAAGTGTTTGGACAATGCTCTCAGGTGCATGGTATGATTCTTGGGGTGTCCTGTGCAGGCTCAGGAACTGGATTTTATGATTGTGATGGGACTCTGCCAAGTCAGCATATTCTGTGAGTGTATGATTCTAGGATTCAACATGCATTTCAAAGGCTGTTTATCATACTGCTGAACTTGCTGCAGGAAAATTCTTGTCTTTCAGAGACAGAACTCAAAACAGAATGCATACATATGGTAAGTTTGACTGATGTTTAAGAAGTTTATTACATGCTGGCCTGATGTATCAACTACAATCAAGTTTTATGACCTTCAAATGGAGTACCTCATTTTCCAAAGTAGAGCAATTCTAAAGTGAAATATAATATAGTATATTATAATATAATGAATAGAATAGAATAGTATAGACATGCAATTGAAACATGGAGGGACACATACTATTTTAATACATGGAAAGTGTTAAAAAAATACACGAGTGAAATTTTGTAAGATCCAAGGTAAGAAACAAGTCTTATAGTTTTCTTTTTCTAATCTGAGCTCGTTAATTCATCTGAGGGTATCTGAAAGTAGAACCTTGTTAACCATCTCCTAGGGGCCAGGACTTTGCCCTACAGGCAGCAAGACAATAAATATATTTGCGTTCCTCTCTGTCAGAAACTGAAATGGTTCAAGCCTCAAACATTGTTATGAAGGAGTTTTGCCCATTATAGAAACAACTGTATAAAGAAGCTACAACCATGGAAGCTCACCCCTCCTTGAAGATGCCTGACCAGAACATTGGACTGTGAGGGAAGCCACCTAGATAAGATAAAGGGGGACACTATTGTTCAATCATCTCAGGTCTAGGGAGAAACAAACAAGGCAAAAGAATGCATCCACAAGAAAGCCAAACACAGCAGAAAACCCTCCCTTGCCTAGGTTTGAGGTGAGGGAGACCACAGCCAACAGAGGCCAGGTTTACACAGTCTCCCCCTGAAACGAGGTGGGGGAGGAGGTTTCAAGTGTGTGGTACAACCTCTGGTCAGAGGCACTGAACACCCATCCTCCCTTACAGAAAAAGAGGCCCATCTGTGAAGCCCAAACCCTGGGAAGGCCACATTGATGGGACATTCACATGGGAGCAGCTGATGGGGTGTAGTAATCCACGCCCCCCCCCCCCCCCCCCCTTCCAGTACTCCTCTGATGGGTTCCTGAGGCCTTGCACCACAGCACTGCTCATGAGGCAAAGTGATGTAACCCACCCAGAGTCTGCTGCAGGACAGTGTCAAACTGCACGCCCCACCCCCCTCCAGGGGAGGTACCGGGGCATTCCCATTGGCCTGAGCATATATTAATCCATTAGCTTCTATGCTTTTTGGGGGACCCTCACCACCAAGAAGACCACCTGGAGAGGATCATCGGGAAGCTACTGAGATCCATGGAGTGGTGATATTTCCTTTAATCTGTCTCTGTCTCTGTTGCTCTCTTTCTGTTCCCCCAGCCTCTCTTCTATTTTTCTCTCTCACTTCCTTTTACTTTCCTTTTCTTGTTCTCATATTTATTACTAAATAAAACTTATACTATTGATGTTGGGATGTGGTCACATTTGCACGTTAATTCAGGCAGAGGCATTTCTAATAACTTTAAAAACTGGACCATGACATTCTTGTGATGGATGTGAGTTCCAATGGCTTCAGTTTGACTAGGTTGAACAGTTTATAGGACTGCAATTTGGATGAGCTGTTACTATGAATGAAGGTTTCTCTAAAGGTTATCAGCATTTCTATATGAATTTGAACCTGGATAGTCAGAAAGGTAAGAGAGGTTAAGAACAGCATTCATTACCATAAAGAAATTGTGATTAAATCTGAAAAAGTGAGAAGGTGGTAAGTAACATTTCACCCTGTTATCATCTATACCATGGTTAAAGGATTTTTACTCAGATGAAAACTGGCTACATCCACTGTGACAGCAAATGGTGATCTTTGGTTTCAAGACTTTCAAAACTTGGTGCATTTGTCTATTACAACCTCTTTTGAGCATATAAAAGCACACTCTTGTATGCACCACTATAGATTTTCTGAGATCTAGAATAGGTGGGTGATTATTAAAGTGTGGTAGTTTCTTTGTCCTTTTAGAGATGCTGATGTCTGATGCTCTAGGGAATACATGGACCACAGTAGACAAAAATGAATTAATTTACT
Organism: Fringilla coelebs; assembly: GCF_963513975.1. Lineage (NCBI taxonomy): Eukaryota > Metazoa > Chordata > Aves > Passeriformes > Fringillidae > Fringilla > Fringilla coelebs. The sequence goes on from NC_140031.1 coordinate 44,200,436, forward strand.
AGGGAAGACTTTTTCCCATAATGTTCCTATACTTACAGTGCTCTCTATGAAGTCTTATTTTGCAGATTATGAAAGGTGCAGATTATGCCCCAGTCCAGACTGACCAGTCTGTGCTATTCAGACACAGTCAGCAACATATTTTTAGAATAAGATGCTGACACAGCCTGTTTCTGTTAAATGACTAATACAATTTTTATAATATTAGAGATTGTCTCTAATTTTAATATATAATTACCTCTTCACAGATTAGTATCAGGAAAATTGAAGGACTGAGCCATTTTTCATTGTAATTTTGTCGTTTAGCAGAAGAACATAAGCTTTTAATTCATCTCTATTTAAATAGTTTGTAAGATAAGAATAAGAAAACAAAATACTGTGTAATAGAATATTCACCATTATAAATGAAATATCAGTAATTTTTTTTTTTTTCTACCTGGAAAACTGTTTTAAAAAACTGGTGTGCAGATGGAGATTTTGTCAAAACTCTAAGACTTGGGAAGTGGCTGGGCACCAGTCAGTTAGTGGTGTGCAATTGGTTTTTGTGCATCACTTCTTCATCTTGGGTTTGGTGTTGTCTTGTGTTTTTTCCCCCAATTATTATTTACCTTAAGCCACAGGTTTTTGTACTTTTTGTCCTTCTGACTCTCTTGTCCATCCTTTTCGGTACAGTGAGAAAGCTGCTCTGATGTTTATCAACAACACACTTTATCAGTGGGAGCTGTGACTGCCCATAAATATTGTATTTAGAAGGTCAATGATCTTCCACACCAAGAAAACAGCAGGGTTGGGCATAGTGAAAAGACATTTTTGGTTGACTGTTGCTATGATTAAAGGTAAGAAATATTACAGATTGCTTTTAACATGGGCAATATAGGAATCACTACTCTCTGGAACTGTTGTTCCAGTTGAAGATACTGTTGTCTTGTTGCAAACTTAATAATCACTAAAATTTGCATACCTAATAGAATGCAGTATTTTTTAAAATATAATTTTTTGTTTCTGTGTATAATTGCATATGTACATTTAATGCAGTATCTTCTTCATATATTGGAAAATTTTATTTTCTTTCAGTGAATTTGTCAACTTATACCAAAAATACTGCAAAGGTGAAAATTTTGATGTTTATTTGTATAATGAGGTCCTATTTTCAAAACAAATATAACTCTAATATAAATTGAACTTTCTGGCCAGAAAACAACCCAAATAATTTTTTCATGTTTCATTTAATTTTACTGTAAACTAAATATCACACAACTGGTACCTTTATACAAAACCTCTTCATCAGTTAATTTCTTTCCTTGCTAAGAGATAAGAGCATGATTTTAAAAAGGAAAAAAAAAAAGGGAAAATGGGCCCTTTTTGTGAGCCAAAACATGGTGTCAAAGGAAGTTCAACTGTGAGGAGAGTTCCAATTACTGTACTATTGTACTACCTACCACACATTTTAATTTTGAAACAGAATTTTTAATACCTCATCCATACCTCTAGCAATTTGCAGACTTTTGATGTAGCAGAATAGGCGGGAAAGCTGAAAAATTGAAATATCATTACAGTTTCCACCACATTAGAGTGGCTGAGATAGCCAAGTAAGACCAGGAATGCCATAGAGACTTCATTCTCAACAATATTTGAAACTGAACTAAGCACTGAGCAGCCTCATTAACTTTGAGGCCTGTGCTGGTATTAGTGAGAACAAGGCTTGATTAACACTGAAAGTGTTCTCCCACTTCTTCTTGACTCTGACCAAAGCTGCTTGCAATTACATTGAACACAGAAGAGCAATCTGTAATGAGTTTGTTGGTAAAAATACAAAATTTGAAAGAACAAAAATGGAATTTAAAACCAAGTTGAAAATATTGATCAGAAACTAAAATAGTCACAAAGTTTTCCTTTTTATTCAGGAATGCTACAAGTCTAATTGTTTTATTCATTCAATTATTTAGACAAAATCATTAGTTCTCTTTAGCTGTGAAATCGGAATGACAATAATTTTCCCTGTCTTTGGTGAAACTGATCCATAAGGCAAATTCTAGGTAGAAAACATGGGATTTCTGTTTGTGCACTTAATATGTGATGTATCCAGTCAGTTGTGGATGGTTGCTTTTGGCTGACAGGTCTGATTCTGTGCTCTACCCTGACTACATCTCATTGTCTATAGAATGATCTGACCTTTGGTGCTATGGCTTTGTGAGAAGAAATGTGTGAAGATCTCTTACTACCAGCCAGCTTTAGTCCCAAGAGAGGAAAACATGTCTGAGGCAGCGCATCTGAGACAGTTGAGCAGCAAGAGCTAAATGAGCAACCAGGACAGTCACACGAAACTCTGCTTCTTACAAGTAATTATCTGCATGAGAAATCATTGCCTCACTTCAGTAGAAACAGCCTTTGTTTACTTAGCTCAGTAATTCTTTTTTAATTCATCTGGTGTACCATAGAGGACTGAATCCTCCAGTTAAACACTGCCTTTTGAGTTAATTTTGATTACAGGGGTTGAAAATGCTTTCTTAAATGTAAGGAGTCAAAAATGTTCCAGAGTTGAAGAAAAGCATTGCATATTGGAAATAACATTTCCCTGTGACAAATGGTATAAATTGAAGCAATGCTGGCCACATCACAAAACTTACTTGAAAGAAATGGGCATGTTCAAAGGAAGATATGCTCTGTGCCAGGAAATTTATCTCACCACTTTGCCTCAGGTAGAATTACATGGTGCCAAGTACTAGGAGAAAAAATAAAAAAAGAAAAAGAAAAAAAGAGTGCTGAATATTAAGAAATAAAGTTTGGAATATATTCTTATGCCTTGCTGTGTGTTACATTATTTTAACCGCAAATTATATAATTAAAAATTCATAGACATGTCTATTACATGTAGTCCTTTTTTATTTAGAAGGAATTAAGTAATTTGAACTTCTGTTTTTGAATCCTATTCTAACAAGCAAGTTGTTTTAGAAGTTAGACGACAGAGAAGCTTTTCTCTAAATGCAGAGGAGTCATTCTTAAAGAAGTATAATAAAACAACCCTGGGAAAGATCTCACTTGCCTGAAGGAGAGACCTGGTGTGTTCTGGTAAGAAGATGCTGGCTGCATCACTGTGTCATGCTCCACTTCTAACACCTTGTTAGACACTCTAACACTGTCCTCTCTTATTTTCCTCCCAGAACACCTGTCGAACCTGTCTTTTTTCTCTTATTGTTCATTTCACAGTTGTAAGATATCAACACTCATAATTAGGCTGAGGGTGCTAAATATTTTAACAGAATGAAAAAATAAGAGGAAGAACTCATTCTGATTAGATATAACCATTGTTTATAATGGACAATAACAATTATTTATAATATTAGACATAATCATTATTTATAATATGCAATTATTTATCTGGGATAATCTATGGTCAAGAACAGGACCTTGCTTTATTTTTAATCTTCTTCTGTATTGCACTTTCTTTTAAAGTTAGATCATTCTTTCTTAAGTATATAATGTGCAGTTTTCAGCATAGCTGCACGATTCTGTAGCCCTCACTTGCATTGTTCCACATAATATGATGGGGTGTTGCCCCTAGTCCCACTAATACTGACATATTGTAGTGGTCAAGAAAAATGCAAAGTTGAATAAAAAGTTTCACATATAAAACCAGGTTTATTTGTGAGCTTAATTGGACAATAGTTCTGCAGTTCAGAGCTGTACCTGATACATCACTAAAACTGTGTGCATGCCAAAAACCCTTCCTAATTCTTAGGAATGAAACAAATGTGCCAGTGCAGGGGGACTAGGGTGAAACCCAAAGAGCTTTTCCTGAATGATCATTTAATGTATTTGTTTGGCCTTCATGTTTTTATATATATCTCATGTTGGCTTGCATCTGAAAAGAACCTGAAATAATGTTGCATACTATGAATTGCAGAAATGGTACAGTGTTCTTTCTTTACAATCTTATTCTCATGGCTCTCCTCCTTCACTTACCTTCCCTGACAGGCTGCTCCAGGATAGACCAATGCCTGCAGTACCTCCCCATGCCGAGCACAGTTAGGATGTACTGCCAGGAGACTGTGAAGTTACTGCAAGCACAAAAATTTCAATTTTTTTAGTATCTTAAAATGATTCCTCCTGAAAAATGCTCCCTGCCATGAGAAAACCTTTTCCTGATGTTTGGAAATTCCTCATTTATAATCAAAGAATCATAGAATTGTTCAAGTTGGAAAAGACCATCAAGATCATAAAGTCCAGTCTTTGACCAAACAACACAATATCAGTTAAATCATAGCACTAAGTGCCACATCCAATCATTTAATAAACACCTCCAGGTATGGTGATTGATGCGTTCATAGAAAAAAACTGGATCTCTACCATAAGTAACTGAGAAAGAAGAGATTGCCTGTCCATATATTTTTCTTCTCCTTTTTTTTTTCTCTTTGTTCTCTTAAGTATCCAAAATTATATTCAGCTGCTAAAACTGGGGGGAAAGAATGTAAACTGGGTAAGCCACCAATTCCATCTTTAAATTTCCAGTTATTTCCTTATACTAGATGGTCACTGAGATGGTGGGCCCTGTCAAGCCCGGGCAGGCACTCGAGCGAAGCTGGAGCCAGCCGATTCTTTGTCGCACAGCGGCACCGGGTGGCTGTACATCCTCAGTGCGGCTGCAAACACCATCAATGAGCTTAGGATGCAGGATGGCTCCAGGTGAGGCTGTTGACATGACTTTCCCATACCCACCAGTTTGGAAAAACAGGGTATGAACACTCTTTGATTTATGAAATACATTAAATTGGTGTCCAATTTCTTTTGCACATCCTAGTGGGTGGAGGATTGTCTCTTGCGAGGCTTCTTGCAAATGGCCTCTTCAGTGGCATCAGGTCCCAGGTAAGTGCTGCTGGAAGCACTGGCTTCTGCATTCTCGAGGCTCAGGAAGGTGCTTGAGTCAACCAAGTACCACCTCCATAAGAAAGGTTCCATGTCAAGTGGTTGTCAACCAGAGCTTGTGGGACCACCTGGAGGGCACCGTGTTCGATGTCAGGGTCTCAATAGATTCAAACCATGCCCAGCCATGGAACCATGACAAGGTAAGGGCTGATACAGAAGGTGCCTGGGAGACTGGGACCCTGTTCTCTCCTGAGTTCCAAGTCAGAGTGGTGGAGGAAGGACAGCATGTCCTCCAGCAGCTGCTCCCTCATACAGGGACACAGCGCGTTTGTGAAGAGAAGGAATGATACTATGCAGGTAGGCTTTCCTTGAGTGTTCAGCTGCAGTTGGAAGGAGAGCCCACAGCAGGGATTCAGGGACACCAGCAGGTGGTAGACAGAGACAGCATAATCCTTACAAGACAATGTCTTTCCTGTTGTGAGGAGCCCTAAAGAAGCCAGGATTTGAGCTGCAGCCTCACCAAGTGCCCTGTACAGGGGGACAATCACTTCCCTGGTTTTGCTGTTCACACTATTTCTGATACAGGCCTGGATGCCATTGGCCTTTCTGGCCACCTGGGCACAGGCTGGCTCATTTTCTGTGGGCTGCCAACCAGTATCGCCAAGTCCTGTTTCATTGGGCAGCCTTCCTGACACGTTTCTCCACAACTGGAGCATTGCCTAGGGCTGCTATGAGTTGTGACAGAGTGCCTGATATGGCATGCAGGGGAACCATGCAGGTTCAGGTCTTTATGTTACTGGTGGTGGGAATGCTGACAGGATGTTAAATGGATTCTGGTCTTCAACATGCTTAGAACATCATGGGGGGCTCAGTAGCTGATAGGGTAGGCGGAGGAACCTCAGTTGTGAGGGTACTTGTGATGTTACATGTGGCACAGTTCCTCACAGTGCATACAAGGGAGCTCATGCTGGTGTTTATGTCACTGGTGGATGGTACTGAACAGAACTTCATCATGCTGGTACTGGATGATATCACACTTGGCAGAGGAACAGATAGAGAAAGAGGGAACAGCTGCACTTCACTTCTTGCCACACCTCCCTTTAGGCTCACTAAAGAGCAACAAACATCATGTCCTTACAGTGTACCTGCGAACTGGAAAACCACATCTCACATTCGAGAGAGTGAAGGTGCCTGAAAAATAATTTGAAAAGTGATTTTGAAACCCAAAAATGCAAGAGAACCAAAGTACAGGACAAGACAACAGTACTAAAATGAAATCTGTCTTGCCTGTATTAGTAATTAGTAGCCAACTACTTAATTCTAAAAATATCACCATCAGGACAAGCCCAGTCTGAGTTGTCCCCAAATGCACCTGGACTGTATGCCAGCTCCACTCTTCCCTTGAGCTGGAATGCCTCTTGAGTTTAGGAACACTTTACCAGAGACAAAGAGGTTGTTCCTTATCCAAGGCAGAAAGACTCTTTACCTGTGACAAATCCTCAGTATGTGACTGATAGCATGTTGGATAACTACAATGAAAAATTACTATACTCAAAACTATAATAAACTTTGATGGATTATTTCATCAGGCATAAATCATTGTCCAAATCTGAGATTGATTGCACCTAACTGCACCAAGGTTCCTTAAGGAGTTTAAAAAGCAAGAGGATCCATTATGAGCAAGAAGATCCCTTGCGACTCAATAGGAATTTACTCCTTACGTTTTCTGTCTGCGGTCCCTATGTGAATCATTCTAACTCAATTCTAGTGACTGATTTTGAAGTTCCATACATTCTCATTTATTTAGCTAAACAACTTCAAAATCAGGTGCTTTGTCAACCCTTACTGAATTCCCCCACTTTACTCCAATTCATTATTTTTCATTCTGCTCACTCCAAGATTTTTAAAACTTCATCTCTACTTTCTCTCAAGGTGTTCCTCTCTGCTTCTGTACTGTGATCCCAGCCATCTTTAGCTATGCTCCTGGATAGCAGAGTCCATCTGCAGACAACCTTTGATTATGCTTCTGGATTCATATACACATCCAGAGCAAGCACTGATTTTAGCAATTGTTGGAAATCTGCCCAGGTTGGATCATACAGTCTGAGAATGTCTAGCCCATAAAGAACCTTTTTACAGTCATCTCTGAGCCAAGGATTTGTTGTTGCCATTAAAATAAGTCATTATGGCTAAAAGGCACATAAACAGTTCTGAAAGTCAGACGTGGGAGCAAACACGGCCTTTACACTGTGTGCTCATTGTTCAGCTATTGCTCAGTGTTGTGCTAGTGACACTGGTTTGGTCACAAATCCAAAACTTGGGTTGTAACCCAAAGGGAGGTCCTACACTTCATCTTAATTGAACCTCATATGATTGACCTTGGCCCGTCAATCCAGATCCCTCTGGAGACTCTTCATGCCCTCCAGCAGATCAACACTCCCACCCTTGATGGCATCTGCTAATTTACTGAGGGTGCATGCAATCCTCTCATCCAGGCTGCTGATAAAGATATTAAAAACAGTACTGGCTCACATACTGAGTACTGGGGAACACCACTAGTGACTGGCCACCAGCTGGATGCTGCCTCCATTCACCTAGTCTCTGTGATCAGCCATCCAGAGGCAGTGTTTTAATCAGGGAAGAGTGCAGCTACCTGCCATGAGCAGCCAGTCTCTCTGGGAGAATGCTATGGGAAACTGTCAAAATCTTGATTAAACTCCAGGTAGAAACATCCATGAAATAAATAGGACACGAGATCTTTCTGCTTTTTAATGCCTTTATTAAGAGTGATCAGCTCAGGTGGGGGAGAGCCAACAGGTCGCGCTCACGCTGCCACCGCTGCTCCCAGGAGTGGTGCAGAGGAGAAAGATAAGTGCAGCTTTGTCCACTAGTCCATGGGCAGAGCTGGGGGTTCTGTCCTCACGAGACCAACCAGGAATTCCCAATTTCCTGGTTTAACATCTGAGGTCCTCTGTCCAGCCAACATCTTTTAGGTTATGTCGAGGGGCAAAAAAGGGTCTCAGTGTCTCTGCAGACTCTAGACTTTGTTCCTCACATCCAGAATTCTGGGTTGGCTCATAGTTTTTGGGGGTTTATTTCCTGAGTTTGTTGGGGGGTTTACCCCCTTGCATCCTGGCTTCGAGTTTATTTGCATGTCCTCTGAGGTCCCCTCCCTTCCGACTGTCCCGGGGAGATGCCATCCTCCTGGCAGCAGGCAAGGTTGGTACTGACAAAAAGGGCAATTCTCAACAGTAGGGAGTTAATGGCCAACTCTTAACAGGCGATTGCAACATGAAGCTAACAAAGAACTCTCCTCTGCCGGAACTGGTCAAACTGGTAATATTACAACCCTTTTTTTAAAAAAATGGGCAGCTCTTTTTATTCATAACAGTCCCCCCTCTTTTTCTTTGATTGAGCTTAAGCTTAAACTTGCATCAACTTGCAATTTCTGATTCATGAGAATGAAGCAGGGAAGTAAGCATGGTAAAAAGAGCAAACCGGCAAGTGTACACACAGTGGAGAAAGCTACAAACCATTCTTTCTACTGGCATACTGTACCTTTTGACACTAAATTCTGAGTTATTCTGTATCAGATGTAAAATCTCCCGTGGCCCTAGGCTAATCCTTTTTTATGGCCAAATTTCGGTCATCTGGTACAAACTAGACAATTAGTTTGATTCAGTTTGTGGCTGATTTTTCTATGGATTCTTACCTTGGGGTTCCTCTAACTGGTCTTGTTTTCTTATTGCTTTTACAATCTCTTTCCCTTTGACCAGGTCTACCAAGCTTGCTTCAGTAACATCATGTTCAAAGCCCAAACAGGCTTCTCCTACAGGGCACTCTCCCAGGAGTCTCTGCCTAAAAGTGGTATTCCAGGCCATCCAATACATTTTCTCATCCTTTTGACACAAGACCAATTAGGAGAGGTTAACACAATTAGGGTTAAAATTGGTGTGGACTCCTGACAAGGAACTTACTTCTTCCTCATAGAGGGTTTGGTAGCACTTACTGCACGGCTCTCCTGGGCTCCCCAGAGCAACATGAGCAATGAAAGCCATCATTACTACCCTTCCCAAGAGTCCAGTATGGGTAATCTTACACAGCCTGCCCACCTGGCCTTGCCTCTTGGGGATTTTTCTTAGAAGAAGTCTTCAAGCCCTTCAGAGTCCCTTTTACCCATTTCTCTGGTTAAACCTCTCTTGGTCTGTCCTTACTAATTTGGTCTATCCTGGGGAGGGTACTCTGTAGAAGATTAACCTGGAGTCTTTGGTCCTAAGTTGTGGAGCTTAACCAGAATTACTTATTAACAGTCTTTAGCTTTTTACAAACTTATTTCAAACACAGAACTGTCTTAAAACACTTTAAGATATGTTATGGTTCTGATACCAAACTCTTTCTTCATACAGTTGATCAGTCTTTTTGACTCTTCCTTTTAAGAGTCAACTTTAAGTCTTTTGGTCCCTTTATAATGGTATACTCAGGTGAATTAACTCATGATGTGGTTGACTCCTGTCCTGAGTTAGGGGGTGAATCTTGTGGAATCTGGTCCAATGCCAGAGGGTGAAACTGATGTTGAATGCTGGTCCAGCGCTAGAGGGTGAAACTGATGTTGAATCTTGGTCCAGTGCCAGAGTGTGAGAGTGGTGTGGGATCTGGTGATGTGGGTCCAACTCTCTCCTCTTGTCTGCACAGTAGAATTTGCAATTAGGAGTACCTGAAAGGGGCTTGTAAGTATAGGCATTAATGGTCTACTATTCCATGATTTTATCAAAACCCAATCTCTGGGGGTAAGGTTATGTATAATTGGTTAATTTCCCTTTTTTCCCTAGCTTGCATGTTTCTCTCATCAACTTCTGCATACCCTGTATTCTGCAAGGAGTTGTATTTCTGTTAGCTAACTTAACTCCCAAAGAGCTATCTTGGGGGTATCTCTTCTAGTATGCTTTTATTCCCCCATTTTTCTCTGTATCCAACTTACTAGTTTTCTGTTCCATTTTCAAGACCTTATGTATTCCTCCCCTACCTCTGTTTCTCACTTTCACTAACAGCTTAAATACTACTTTCGTTTCAACCATTTACACCCAAAACAACCCTTTTTCCCACACTACCTTTCAACACAATACACCTCCTTGTGGTAAAGCCTAAAATGCACAATCCATATTACCCATACTTTGATTTGTCTACATTCGCTCACTTTTATTTTTCATTCACCTTCACACATTCCTTCACACCTTCAAGACACAAAGCGGATCCTTACCGCCAGAAAATCACGGGTCCTTATGGCCTCCACTCGCCTTGGGGTTGGCCTCCAGGTCTCAATATGTCCGGGTGTCTTGGAAGGGCCCTGACTCTGATTGCCTCTGGTGCCCGTTCACCTGAGAGGCTGTCTGTGTGTCACTCACACTCTTCAGCTTCGGCTCTCCCACACGCTTGGGGAACGCCAGCCTGGTTTGCAGGTCACATACAGCCTTCAGCCAAAACCCCCACCTACCCGGGGAACAATAGCCTGGTTTGCAGGTCACACACTCTTTCCATTGCCTCCCTGTCCTAGGCTGACATTAGGATGCTTGTATCCCCATTTGTGTGTGCTGTTTATGCTGGATATTATGTTCTGTGCCTTCAAGACTGGCTCTAAAGAGTGAATGTTTTGTTTTGACTTCTTATCAGCCGCTCCCCCATGGCTGGCGGGACATACAGATGGGACAGTACATAGTGCTGCTTCTGCTTTTTTGCCTGGCTTTTGGCTTTGCTCCTGCTTCTTGCTTCTGCTTCACTTCTGCTTGATCTTGCTTCTTCTCATTAGTTAGTTTAGCTAAACAGTCCAAATTTCTTCCTGGACTGTTTCTCCTTTCCTGTTTTGGACCTACTCAAACCTGCTCTGGACCGGGACCTGGGAACACTGAGAGTTTGCATCTTGTGGCTGCAGCAGTGCCCCAGAACCAGAGGAACTGATAACAGAGCAATCACCCCCAGGAGAGACCTTCTGAATTTGTCATCTTTTCCAGAGTGGTGGAAGAGTGGTGTCATCCAGTATTGTTCATTTTGTGTGCTGGGGGGTGCTGTGCCTGTTAAATAAACAGGTTCTTTCCACTTCTGAGAAATTCTTCTGGAACCGGTTGGGGGGAGGGGCTGTGTGGGTTTGCTTTCTGGAGGGACCCCCCCCTTTTGGGGATTCTCTACCAAATCTGCCCTAAACCAGGACACTTCCTCACTTCCCACCTGCCCAGGAAGTTGAGGCTGACTTTGTGTGACTCACTCTCACATACACAACAAGACAACAATAAGGTACCTTTTACTGGCCAGTCCCAGTGCTATTGGATATCTCTCCACCCAGCTGTGTTGTCCAACCCCAGACACTCTTGGGCATTTTACCATACCTTCTGCTACTTTGTTGAGACAGGCCTTATCTGCTCTTGTATCCACCAAAAATTCAAATTCTTCATTTAGGGGTCCCACCTCAAAGTTTACCAGGGGCTTCTCTAGATGTTGCATCGGGTCCCCTAAAGTGTAAGACCCTTGACTCACCTCTAAGAATCCTTGCCTCCTCCTGGTGGTGGACCCACCCACTCTTTTGTTACCTCGGATCGTGGGATAGAGTTGCTTGCCCCTACACTTTCTCTAGCTACAGCAACCATGATCCTAGCCTTGGCCTTTGCCCTTTCTTCTTCTCTCCTTAAATACACCTTTATTGCTTCTCTCAATAACTCAATAATGTCCTTTTCTTGCCAATCTTCAATATTTTCCTGTTTTCTCTGTATATCAGGCCAAGACTTGGTAACAAATTGGACTTTTAGTAACACTTGACCTTCTGGGGTGTCTGGGTCTATTTTGGAATGCAGTTGAAAGTTCCGCTTTAGGCGATTAAGCCAAGTAGCAGGAGTTTCATCCTCTTGTGCACCCTCAAATGCCAATTTGGTATTAGTTCCCTTAGGAACTGACTCTTTGATCCCCCAAATTATCAAAGACCTGTATTCCATCAGGGCTTTCCTCCCTTCCTCCTGATTAGGGTTCCAGTTGGGATCTGTTAGTGGCAATTTTTGTTCACCTGATGGCACTTGGGGTCCCGGACGGTTATCTTTCTCCCAAATTCTTGTACCAGCAGCCCTAATCATCCGGACCTCTTCTGGAGAAAATAATATATTTAGGATGGAATTCATCTCCCCCCAAGTGTAGCTATTTGGACCTAAGAACTGATCTACTTGGTTGGCTATGCCCACTAGGTCCTCAACTAAATTCCCTAACTCTTTCTTGAATCCTCTCACCTCAGAAGCAGTTACAGGATCACAAAGCCAACACCTCCTGCTACTCCTCCCATAGGAACTTCTCTGAGGGGAAAAAGTCTCTCTGCCTTGGAGGTCCTGGATCGGGTACTGCAGTATGGCCCATCTTCAGACACCAAACTACTAATTTGAGAGATACCAAGATTACCCTGAACTTTCTGCAGGTCAGCAGGTGTATATGGTGATAACAGTTTACCAGGCAAGGAGGCATTTGTGTCCCAATTAGGAGGAGGTAAAGAGACAGTAATAGAAGGGGGAGAAGAGCCTGAGTGCATACTGAGTGGAGCTGGAGAAGGGGTGGAGAATGCAGCAGATGGAGTAGACACTTGTGGTGGTGCAGAAGGAACTGGAGGAGCCGAAGAGGGTGGTGAGGGAGTGGTTATCAGGGGAGATACCGGATCTACCCCAGAGGAAGCCAAAGAGGTAGAGGAAGGAATTAGAGGGGGCAGTAACGAGATGGCAGCTGGGGGAAAGGCCGGATCTGCCATTTGAGGTGCCCAAGGAAGAGGATTATAAGGTGGAGGGGCATCAGGAGGCAAATAATGCAGGGGGTCCCATCTTTTACCAATTCCAGCATCCCCTCTTTCATTCCCCTCTTTCTTCCTCTGCACCTTGCAAATTCGCACACCTTCATCTCCAATAGCACTCTTTAACCAGTAAGCTACATATAATAATTGCTCGGGATCGATATCCTCCCGAGCTGTCAGATAGTGACTCAGTTGTTGACACATCCACTTGTCTTTTGTCCCACACCAAGGCCATCCTCCTTGCACCTCTAATTCTGGTCAGACTTCTACACAGTAGTGAATCATTTTAACCTTATCTAATCCCTCCTGGTCTTTATAGAATCCCATCTCTCTAATAGTTCCCCTAAGGGACTATGGGGAGGTATATTCCTCATTCTCTTGCCTGTCTTCTTACTATTACATCCTCCCATTTTTTGGGTCTCAACAGAAAAAATCCCAAAGGTGCCTCTACTCAAAAAAAAAAAAAATGTACTGACAGGTAATCTCAAGAAAAATCAGGTTTGAGGAGCTTCAGCCTCCTCCACCAAACTTCAGATTTGCCTGACCGCTCAGGACTTTACACTAAAACAACTGCCTGATCTCTTGTTTGCCTAACTTTCCCAAAGTCAGGTCTTATATATCAGGACTTAAAAACACAAAACCCCAGCGTAAAGCCCAATTCATGCCTGACTCCCTCTGTCAGGAAAAAGCAGCTGCCTGATTTCTAGTTTGCCTAACTTTCCCCATGTCAGGTCTTAGATATCAGGACTTGAAAACCCTGGCCTCCTTCGCCGGGATTTGTGCCTGACTCCCTTTGTCAGGACTTAATTTGCCTGCAGGACTTGTGAGGTTGCTCGAATTCTTATCGAGACTTGCGATTTGCCTAACTTCCCTTGTCAGGACTTTTATGTTGCATGCCACTCAAACACAGTATTTCCTCTGCACACCTGGAAGAGGGGCCCCTCTCTCTCCCTTAGGAGGCAACTCACTTATGCTGATTCCACTCGCTCCCCTTCGTTCCCAGCCAGCCCCCTCACAGAGTCCGGTACTGTGGTACTGGGAGGTCCCACTCACTTCGAGGGTCGTAGCCCCCGTCTCACTCACACACTCTCACTCGCCCCCACTTGTGCCGCTGGATATTTCTCACCAGTCCGGCGCTCCTCTGTGTCACTGGTCCTAAGCGGATCTTCTCTGGTCCTGATAGCCAGCTTTCCCAGAGGTCCTAGGGTGGGCAGCCATCCCAGTCCAAGTGTCCTCTTCAGGTGTGGCTATCCCGGAGAGCCCCCAGCTGAAATGAACAGGGCAAGAGATCTTTCTCCTTTTTAATGCCTTTATTAAGAGTGATCAGCTCAGGTGGGGGAGAGCCAACAGGTCGCGCTCACGCTGCCACCGCTGCTCCCAGGAGTGGTGCAGAGGAGAAAGATAAGTGCAGCTTTGTCCACTAGTCCATGGGCAGAGCTGGGGGTTCTGTCCTCACGAGACCAACCAGGAATTCCCAATTTCCTGGTTTAACATCTGAGGTCCTCTGTCCAGCCAACATCTTTTAGGTTATGTCGAGGGGCAAAAAAGGGTCTCAGTGTCTCTGCAGACTCTAGACTTTGTTCCTCACATCCAGAATTCTGGGTTGGCTCATAGTTTTTGGGGGTTTATTTCCTGAGTTTGTTGGGGGGTTTACCCCCTTGCATCCTGGCTTTGCATGTCCTCTGAGGTCCCCTCCCTTCCCACTGTCCCGGGGAGATGCCATCCTCCTGGCAGCAGGCAAGGTTGGTACTGACAAAAAGGGCAATTCTCAACAGTAGGGAGTTAATGGCCAACTCTTAACAGGCGATTGCAACATGAAGCTAACAAAGAACTCTCCTCTGCCGGAACTGGTTAAACTGGTAATTCTACAACCTTTTTCTAAAAAAAAATGGCAGCTCTTTTTATTCATAACAATCCACATTTACATTTCCCTTATCCAATAGGCAGGTCACCTTGTCATAGAAAATTACAACCTGCGTTTTCTAAACCCCTTCTGGATGGAACTGGTAGTCCTGTAGGTGCCTCGTGATCACATTCAGTATGATCAGCTCCATAACCTTACCCAGCACTGAGGTCAGGCTGACAGGCCTATAGTTCCCCAGATTCTCCTTCCAGCCCTCTTGTAGCTAGCTGGGCATCACATTTACCAACCTTCAGTCAACTGGGACTTTCCTGGGTAGCTCTAGACAGTAAATGATGAAAAGATCCTCACAGAGCACTTCTGCCATCTCCTTAACTACCTGATTCCATCAGGTCCTGTAAACTTGTGTTTCTGGTAGCACATCACTGACCATTTCCCCTTGGTTTCTAGGGGCTTCATTCTGCTACCCACCTCTGTCTTCCAGCTCAGGGGGCTGGGTATCCCCAAAACAGCTGTCTTATTGAGCATACATCTTAGTGAGCATATATCTGTGCGACTCTCAGTTGCCAGCTGGGGTTAAACCTCAACAGTCCTCTTTTCCTCTTTGT
The DNA here is from genome assembly GCF_963513975.1 of Fringilla coelebs. Taxonomy (NCBI): domain Eukaryota; kingdom Metazoa; phylum Chordata; class Aves; order Passeriformes; family Fringillidae; genus Fringilla; species Fringilla coelebs. The sequence continues at coordinate 44,215,572 of NC_140031.1, forward strand.
AGTCATCACAGGATTTATAAGTTTGAGATACTGACAGATCTGTCTAGAGTATGTTAAAACCAATTTGTTATAAGCATTCACTGCATTCATTTAATAATCTCTTTTCATTATGGTGATTGATTTTCTTCCAGGGTTGTTGCCCTTTTTCTCAGTTGTGTTATGCAAGACCTTAGTTGTAATGTGTGTTCCCTCTTGTTGGGTTTTTTTCTGTTCTTTCCTTATTACTTGTGGAATTTCTTCCCATTGAATTGCTAAGAAGAACTGATGGCTGGGCGCTTGAGAGAGGTGGGAAGGGGGAACTCCTTTGGTTTTTGGGATTTTCTTTCGGGGATGGGGCAACAGGTGGGAGTGGGGCAAAGATACCGCGACAATGGGGGCAGGTAAAAAGATACAGGGCTGGGGGCAGCCGCTCTCTTGCTGCTGGGCTGCATAGGAAGATGGTTGGACCTGTGGCTTGTGGAAAGTAAAACAGAGGTTTTGGGGGTTTGCTTAAGTTAGCAATATGAATTAAGCATTTAAATTTTAGCTTGCAGAATTAAGTGTTGAATTTTAACCTTTTACTTTAGAAAACTCTGCCATGGTACAAAGGGCATAGGAAATTGCAAATTTCTGAAGCTTGATAAAAAATGGTATCGGGAGAACACCAAGGAATGCAAGAAACCTAGATAAAGGGGCTCCTCTGTCTCCAAGCTGATCAAAATGGACAGACTTACTCAGATAAGCACCAAGGGACCATAGCGCACGCGCAAAGAACAAAAGTTCAAAAGTTCAACCACGAGGAACATGGCGGGGGGTTGGGGGGTGAATATGCATGCAAAGGTTGTGCCATCCAATGCAATCCTTTGTGAATAAAGATGTGGTTCGACCATGGCTTGGGGCACAAGTTTTCACGAGAGGTATCTCGCTTACGCCAGGTGCTGACAATACATACCCACTTCATAACTACATCAGGTTGTGGAGTCTATTTATTCCGTACATCATTCAAAAGGAGTTTGGTGCCACTACCATAATCCAGCGAGGAACTTTTCATCTGCTGCTGGGCCCCACATCCCCCTGCCCTACCATCCTGCAGATTCCAGCTATTCCTGTGGAGTTTTGCGACATTCTCCTCCACCACCCCAGGATTCCTGCCCATCCCTGCTGTTCCAGCCTCCTGCTTCCGAGAGAACTGCTAGGGGCACCGGGATTAGCAGCCCCAGGAGTTTCTGAAGCAAAGCCTTTCTTCCATCCCTCCCTTTCTTGGCCGAGCTGCCATTACCGCTTCTTCCCTAAGCCCACGTCAGAGCGCCCCCTGCAGCCCCGGGGGAATCACCGCACCTACCCTGCCCACCAGGAGCCACCAGCGCCTCTGCCGGCTGTGACCGGAACTGCACCAAAGGGGAAAGTGCCGCAGCCGAAAAGGCTGGGACTGGGTTCCTGGTTCTGTTTGTTGTTAATGCTGTGAGGAACGGCTCACTTTGCCCATTTAAAAAGGTTTATTAAACCTTGACAAAAATACAACAAAAGGAATATATAAGGAAAAAGTTGCAGTGCTATGGACTGCTCTCATGGACACCACATGACTGGTTCGTCTTCAAGATGGATGTTCTGTCTTTTATACCCCTGGGGGTCGCATCAGCTAACCCTGGCCTGTCCCAAAGTCTGTCAGTCAGCTCTTCTTTGCCACTTATTGGCGGAGACTGCTTTCTTGTAACTCGACTGGAGGTCAGGTGTTGCCATGCCATACGCCCTAAGCAACAAGTTTTTCTATTACCAACTGCCCCAGCTAAGGGACATATGTGCACGCCTTCTTTTTTACCTGTCTTGGACAACCCAGGCTGTCTGATGGCAACAATACAGAGGGAGAAAAGAAAACTGTGGGGACAACAGAGGACATCTGAACTATAATAACATAACTATACACCACTAAAGCTTTTCTTAATATTCACAAAATAGTCATCCCTTAATTGCGAGAGCCAATCATATCATTATCCATCTATAAAAATGCCATAGTTGTTGTTGTTTGTTTGCTTTATTATACACACTAGTAAAGAACTGCTTTTCCTGTTACCATATCTTTACCTGAGAGCCCCTTCTAATAATTCTAATTATAATTCTAATAATTCAGAGGAAGGGGGTTTATATTCTCCATTCCAAGGGAGGCTTTTCTGCCTTCCCTAGCAGAGACCTGTCTTGTAAACCAACACATCTTTATCTTCCCTGGGGCCTGGACTAAGTTTATAGTTTGTTGTTCCTTACATTATTGGTTCATTTCTCCTTGAAGGGACAGACTATGACAGAAATCCCTTCCCTTCCCTTCCCTTCCCTTCCCTTCCCTTCCCTTCCCTTCCCTTCCCTTCCCTTCCCTTCCCTTCCCTTCCCTTCCCTTCCCTTCCCTTCCCTTCCCTTCCCTTCCCTTCCCTTCCCTTCCCTTCCCTTCCCTTCCCTTCCCTTCCCTTCCCTTCCCTTCCCTTCCCTTCCCTTCCCTTCCCTCCCGGAACCTTCCTTTCCCTTCCCGGAACCTTCCCTTCCCTTCCCAGAACCTTCCCTTCCCTTCCCGGAACCTTCCCTTCCCTTCCCGGAACCTTCCCTTCCCTTCCTGGAACCTTCCTTCCCAGAACTTCCCATCCCCTTCACTTGCCCACTCTCCTTCTCCTTCCCTATAGCAATCTGAATTGCTGCTAGCATAGTCCAGGGTAAAGAAGCAAAAAGGACCTTTGCATAATATCCACAGATGTTTCATTCAGCTGTGCAGTGAGATGATCAGGTCCTGGCACCCACACCCAGAGGGTATAGCTTTCCCTCTACAGGGGCCTGGGGGCTGACCCTGGTCTTGGGGCAGTACAAAGATGAGGGCCAGTCAGGGCATAGGGAAGGTGTGGCTCAGGAACACAGGAACAGACACAGGAACAGGGGAAGAACCAGTGGGGTCTAACAGCTTTTTGAAGGAAGCTTCTTGTGTCTCCCTAGATCAGAGAATGCCTCCACACACCCCGCCCCCCCCCCCCCTCGGCCCCGGTCTCCACACTACCCCTTCCTGCTCCCCTTCCCTTCCTCTTGTAAACAAGAGGTAGACATCTCTATATTAAAAGTTGTTGAAGGCTTTAATTTTTGAAAATGTGGGGGTTTTGTCTTCCTAACTGAATGTCTTAGTCCCCTTGCTTAAATTTTAAGTCTATTTTCTTTTTCTTCTTTCCCATTACCCAGGAAAAAAAAAATCTTAGTGTTGCAGTGTATGTTTTTGATTGTAGTGCAGTTCTAGTAGTCAGTTTTATAGTCCTTCCTATTGTATTGTTATAGCATATTTTATTACTAATGGATTGTTCTTTTCCCCCCGTGTTGTTGTTTTTGCCCTAGTTGTCCATCTCCCCAAAGTCCTGCCCTTTTGTTCCCTGTTCTTTTTCCCACTGAATGTCAATCCCTTCCTAAGCCTGCCCCTTTCTCTAGAAACTTCCCTATCAATTTTGTATTCTTTGAAACCCCATTGGTTTGTTTAAGTTGTTCTCCTCCTCTGTAATCCCCTATTGGTTTAAACATTGTATTCCCCGCCTTGTGTTCCACCAGTTTCTCCCAATTGGTTATTAAAGACTGTATTCTCCTGGGACTTCCCCCATTATAAGTTAATGTACGCTTTTTATTTGGGGTGTTTCTGTCCCTGACCCTGTGGAGAATAAACTCCTTTGGAAAACATACAGAAGACCCCTGTTCCTTGTCCCTTCCCTCAGCGCAGTCCTATCCCCAACGCAGTCCACCTGTGCCGTAGAGCAGCTGTACCCTACAGTCGCACCCCGGATTCGACAGCTTTCTGGGGGCAGCCCACTCTCACTGTCGGTGTCGGGAGCTAGTTGGACTGAAGAAATCTGGCACTGCAGCACATAGGAAAAAGAAAAGACATGGGAAAAATCTAATAAAGTCAATAGTTTATTATGATTAAGCAGGATTGAAGTCAGTGTGACATTATCTTTCTTTGCAGTGTCCAAGTCCAAGAAATTGCCTGAGAAGACACTCCTAGACACTTTATATCATCTTATATATTTATTTATTTATTTGATTTTTTAAAAACTAATTTCTTATAGTCTGTGCTCTTCCTTTTGGTTTTCTTAGACCAGTGGAGCCTTGACATTTTTTTCTTTTACCAGAAGGGTAAGAAAAACAGAGTATTTGATTATGCTGGATTAAAAAACCTGCAGATTTAGTAAATCATAAGTATTGTTTCAGGTCTGATCCTGTTCGCATGGAAATCTTCCAATTTCCAATGTAGTCCTTAAAATTTACCTATAAGAAAAGTCTCTAACTGAAATAACTATTTCAGTTTCTGCTTTTAAGTCAAGATCTCTGCTGGTTAGAAAGCAACAGACTTAATTCTTTCACAATTGTATCTTGCTTTGTCAAAAAATGTTTTTTAAGATCTTACCCTGTACTGAACCACCATCAATTTGGCCGACCAATATTTTGGCAGACCTGGAAGAAACTTTCCTATCACTGTTCTTCCAAAAATTTTTTCTATATGGCACTTAAAATACGTTAGGGGACTTAATTATTTTTACTAAATAAATAGATAACATTTATGCTGACATTTAAACTATAGGACATCGGTTTCTATCCAGAGAATGACTATGATTTAAAACCAATTTATCTCTGTGTGTTAGCAATCTGCCTGTCTGGACTTTGGAGAATAGGATAAATCCTATTTATCCTATTTGCTTCATCATTAATTGAATAACCGGAAGTCAATACCCGTATCCCTAAAATTATCAAGAGTGATTCATTAACTACCAGTGAAAAAAAATGCCACTAAAATCAAATAATTATATTGAATTCAAACAAAGAAATTTTAGTGGAATGACCCATGACACTTTCCCAAATAATACAAATAGCAAATTAGAGATAAAATCTACCTTTGATATTTTATTTTAAAAACTATAATCTTTTGTGGAGAATCAGTTTGAGTTTTGGGGTAAGATGGCAGAAGTACTTACTTTCTTCTGAAAATAAAATGTTAGGCTTGCCAACACCCATTTCTTTTATTGCTTTTGTTTCAGATGTTTCTAGAAGACATTTCAAAAAGAAGTGAGGAGGTAGTATTATATACTTTGTGCTTAATTAATTAATTTGTGCTTAATTTTGTGTTGGAAAAAAAACCAGTTCAAATAAAGAGACTTGCATTTTAGAAAAATTCTGCTTTGTAACCATGAAAGCATGATGGTGCACTATTGTAGAGTCTTTTTTCTTCTGCTACTTCAAATCTTTGCCATTTATGAAATATTTTAGAATTGTCTTTGTAGCTCAGTCTCTAACACGTATTTCAGGAAATCTTTCTTTAATGTATAAAAGTCAAATATGAGAAACATAAACTACTGGGATTCAACCAAAACATCATAGAAATGATTCCATTCTACTATACTTTAAAGCCTGACCAAAAAGACAAATTAAGAATGAATGTTACTGCTAACCTAGGACAAAAGGTACCTAAACATGAGGTACAGTATATATTTATGAGATGCTTAAATTCTTGGTTTTGAAACATTGGGCTATTAGGAGAAATTACTGGGATTAAACAGTATGAGAGACTTATTTGTAGAGGGCTTTTTCTTTCTGCTGTTGCAGCTGTTGGTGCTGGCATTTATACTTTTCCAGTTCAGCTGTTTTCTAGTACCCCCCAGTATAGTTAACAACAGAAATTTTTGAAGGGTTGCAATGCAGACTTAAGATTGAGAATTAGTCACTAAAGCTAAAGGGGAATTTGGTAGGATATACTGGATATTTCAATCTCAAAAAGAAATGGATTGTAGAACTAACATGAAACTAAAATAGGACTTCAAGAGTGAGAGAATTTTACAAGCTGAGCCATAACCAGCTGGGACACAGAAGAAAGCAATTCTTCAATACAGCATATGATACTTCCCTAATGATGAGGTACATTTAATTATCTTAAAGCCTTTTTAAATTTGTAACATTTGGCTCAGCTTTTCTTCTTCCTCAGAAGACTTCTTTGCAGACTGAGATGCATCAATGAGTATTGAATATACTTTCTGACATTAAATCCTTTCAAAATGATAAATTTACATTTCCAAGTAGAAGAATAAGGTATGTGTAGCACTTTTTAACCATTGCAGCATTGTCTACACCAGAAACATGAGAAACCATTAAAAAAATTAAAAAATGAAAAGTAACTGAGAGGCCAGACCCAGCTAGAACAAGAGCTGACATTTGGATGGGTGAGATATGGAAGATCTCAGCTTGTTCCTGCTGCTGTTCAAGAAACTGAAGGAAAACTACAGACATAAATAATTTCCTGGAATATCCTCCTCTCACTGGGTACTTTCACAGTAAATATAAAGTCAGCAGCTGCCACACTTTTAATATCTATGTCCATGTGGAATAAAGTGATTTGTTTTACATTATTTCTAAGCAGAAGTCTGTTGAAGCTGTTGGCTCTTCACCTCCATTTTCTTCCCACATGACATTTTTCTGCCTTTTTTTCCTATCTTTTAGTCCCTGCTAGAAGGCAGATATAAAGAAGACATTTACCTATCCCTGTTAAAGTTTTTTATCAGGATATTGAGAAAATAAGACTTTGCCTGATCACCTAGGAAAATCTTAGTTCGCTTTTGCAAGTCTTACCCATGCCTGATACTTTCAAAATGTACACACAACTTTCTTATAGTGTTTTCTTGCACACCAGTAAAGCTATTTGAGAAAAGTAACCTAAAGAGGAGCTCCTAGATTTTTTTATTGTGAACACAAAGCAGAAGTCTTCAGAACAAGTGGACTCAAATTTTTAAGGCTGAACAAAAGATATTTTAGCTGAGCTGAAAAGTCACATGAGATGAAAACACAAATAGGAATGATAGATCATATATGTTAGACACACTATATAATTTGTCACGAATTGTAATACTGTTTACAGACATTAAGTCTGTAAATAGTAAACCTACTATCTCTCAGGACAGGTCTGTTAACTGGAGAATCAGGGTTGAAATGTTTTTCAAACTAGTCTTCAGAACTTAAGCCAGAATTTACATCACTTCCCTTATTGGCAGAAAAAAGAAGTATTACCAGTCAGGCTTTATTTCTACATTTCAGCCATTAACCTTAGATATTCGTCTGTGCAAAAGACTTAAGTTCTCAATTTAAATGGATTCCATCCCTATTTTTTCCCTATTGTACATTAGCTGCATTTCTCAGCAGTTTGACAACTTTTTTAGCTTAATCCTTTCTCTTAGCACATAAACTTTTCCTTATAATGGCACTTCAGATTTTTTTTCTGGAAGTTAGTCCCTCATTTTTATTGTTTATTTCTAATATCTTAGTAATCGGCATTGAGCAGAGTGTTCCAGACAAGAAGGTGGCTCAAAAAGTGATCTTGTATGGCACAGACTTTGCTTTATTTTGTGGCTTAAATGACCATAATATTGTATTGGATGTTCTTAATGGCATAATACTGTATTGGGTGTTCTTAATTTGTTTTGCCAAGCCTATAGCTTGTATCTATGTGAAGATATTAAAAATTACTTGGGCCTCTTCCTTCTGCAGTAAATTATGCCTGCATTGCAGTAATGCTGAATCACATGCTTTAAAGCCTTCTATTCAATGTGTGTGACATGAAAAGTGATTTTGGTTATAAGTACTAGAAAATATGATTGGAAATAAAATATTCAGTCTTGGAAAATAATTTCTCACGTGGTGCCTATTAGCTAAAGTCATGTTTTGCAGCTTCACTTCCTCTTAGGTTCTTCATGCACATGTTTAAAATTCATCCTAAAATAAAGTGGGTATAATTCTTTTTAGTTGAACCCACCGGTATATAATTTGAGGTTTATGTTCCTTTGAGGTCGTTTTGTGGTATTCCTCTTTTTAAAAATCTTCCTGGCTTAATAAAAAATAAGCACATTTCCTCAATGTGGGGTTTGTTCCCCTTTCTGGAAACCCTAATGAAGTGATTGAATAAGATCGTACCTTTTACTAATGACTAATCTCCACAGTTTGCCTATCTGCAGAAATTAGTGTGTTGTGAACAAAGGTGTGAATTAACTTAATGATAATTGTTTTATATCCTTCTCTAGACAGATGGCGTAGATGCAAAACAAGGATGTATTATGCTGATTTCTAAGTCAGGGTTTGGCTGCTATTCTGAACATATCCTTCCTTACTTACTCCACAGTTTGTAGCTAAACACAATGCCTGCAGACTGGTTTTTACAGGATATTTTTAGAAGAAACAATTGAAAATTGTAGGATTGCTTCAACTTGTTGCCTACACCTCTAGCATGCATAGGAAATAATTGAGACAAAATGGGATGAGCATCTGAGAAATGGAGTTACCAACCTGCCTGATATTCTCTGGTGGTTATGGGTCAGGTTGAACTGCTGTAGGGAACCAATAGGATATTGCTTTAAATTAGGTTCAAAGAGAGAGAAATCGACTTTAAATATGTATAAAGGGACTGAAGAAACAACTTTTAAATTTTAGAATGGAATCTTTACAATTTGTCTCAACATATTTTGTATGTAAAATGGTGGAAAAGTTAACATAAAATTGAATAGCTTGCATGCGGTCACAGGAAGTTCCTGAAAAGCACTTGGTGTGCTACCTTGACAACTCACTTCACAGTCTAGGTAATGTTTGCATTGTAAATTCTGTGTCCTAGCCTGTGCGAGCAGACTTTGCTAAGAAATGAAAAATATTCTGCTATTAGAGTGGAACTCCAAATATCTGCAAGAGGAAGGGTTCCAGTGTCAATTCCAGTGGTGGAAGACCTGGCTATTTGATACCTTTAGGTCAGACCTACCACAGTCAATGTTTGCATCACTGGAGACTGTCCCACAGCAGAATTTTTCATTATCTAAAACTGGTCTCTGTGATGCCATGAATGGGATCTTCCAAATAAATGAAACAGGCAGAATCAGAATCAGACCACTGAAGTGTCAGCCTGTGGGAGGACACTTTAAAACTTTCCCCAAATGCTATTAAGAGTATCTTTAAGTACTTAGATTGCTTATTAATACATGTTTCTTTTGGGGCAATCCCAGCGCAGAGACATTGTTCACAGTAAATGTGGGACTGTGAGTAGGATGGCATTTTTTACCTACTTGAGTGAGACCCATTGATCTCAGTGTCCTTCAGTCTCAGAATTGCTCATTCATCTTATGACTGATATTGAATCTTTCTGTGGCCTGAGGCTTGGAGAAATTTTGAACAATAGAAATGTGCAAAAGATGTTCTGTAAATTTGATCCAAATATGTGAATATTTTCCATCAGCCTGAACCAACAAACTGTAGAGAGCATTGAAAGACCAGTAGTGAAAAAATAAAAATACAGCTTTTTTGTCAAGCCACAGCTCTTCTGAACTAAAAAGACAAGTAAGTATACCTTGCTGGTACACAAAAGTATAATTTTTCCAATTTATTAGGCTGACAGCAGCCACAGTGTGACAGTAGGTTACTTTTGTCAAATTAAATTAAAAAATTCAGTAGTGAAAGCCCTTGGAGACTATATACTAGGAAAGGTCATGACACAATACATTGCACACTTCCACAGTGCAGAAACACAGAACCTTTCCGCTAGAAAGAAACTTCAACAGGAAATAGAGAGGACTTTTACTGCATTTTGTGTAGCAATATCACACCAGTAGCTTGAAAAATATCAAATAATTGCCTGTATTACTGTCTGTTGAATGAAAATTCTATCAAACCTAATGCATAATTTTTGATTCTCGTAAGACTGCTAACTATTGTAACTTTAAAGACTTTTTTCCAGTTGAAAAGAAGGTAAAGTATTACCAGAGCAAAATATTAACAGTAGCTATTGAAGCTCATATGGTACAAGCAGCACAGCAAAGGCAAGCTTAGTGTATGTCACCATGGTGGCTGAAGGCAAGACAGTCCCGTTAGTGACACAGATGATTGCAAGCCTGGGCATTTAGGTGGTTGATAGAACATCACAGATGTTCTATCAACTGAGATTCATATATTTGAAAATTAAATATAAGTAAACTGTTGCCTTTTATGGCCCTAGAGTTGTTACACCATGGCTCTAGGTATTCTGTTCCGTGTATGGATGTCCACAGGTTGCAAATACTCAGCACATATTTTTTGAGCAGTAACTTTTAACAGTAAAAGCCTCAACTGGTTGAGGCTTCAGAACAGGACAAGGGAAAACAGAGGAATGCATTTCAGAGCTGTGTGCAGAAGATAAAATATTCAAGTCCTGATTTTTATGAAATTTGTTGGATTATGCCCTTTTTTGACTTAGAGATGGGGTAACTGAGAGGTGTTTAAAAAACTTATTATATTTTCAGTCTCCTATGAAGAGTGAGACAATACAAGTGTTATAATTCACACTATTAGAATTAGAAGCTATTTTCTTATTACATTATAAGCATTTTTATCAGCTTTTACTACACTAAACTGTAAATGTCTTAAAGCTAATAATCTAAAATTATCCCTCATAAGTCGTACTACAATGTATCTTTCATAGCTTTGTTTTTCTAAAGTATTTAGTCTTATTTATAAAACCATCTTTTAAACTTGTTTCTAGTACCATTTCTCTTTCAATAATATCTATCTTATTCCATAACATTTCTAAATTAACATTTCTTATCCCAAAGTTTATATACAAATACATATTATATAAGCCTTCCATCAAACTTTAAAAATTCTCCATAAATCAATTTCCCACAAAACTAAGCAGATATTTGTGTATTCTTTGTAGATTACTTTGGTAAATCAGATTTTAACATGTGGGTGCATTCCATAGTTACACTAGCATTGCTATGTTCACATAATTGCTATGTTCTGAAAGCAAGTCTTAATTCACAGTTCAACTGTAATATTCAATATAGGATCAGAAATCACATTATTTCTTCTTACATAAATACCTAAACAGAAAGAACTCCTCTTATTTTTTTTAAACTTTTTTTTGTGTCTTGTGAGGGAATTCAAATGTTTCTGAAAGTACTCAGAGTTGTCTATACTGAATTCAGACTTTAATTATTCTTCCCTCTTAAAAACACCTTTGTAAACTGGGAAAAATGAGATCTTTCTCTCCATATGTGAAACACAATTAAGCCAAAAAATATTTCTCAATTATTGCAACTTGTAGCATCAGGAACTGAGGTTGTGAATATATAAGTGTACATGTGAATGTATCTAACTTGAAAATTCTACTTCATTTGCAATTTACTAATAAAGCAAACTGCTATGTACAGCAAACAGCTGTACTGGGATAACAAACATGCATATAAAATGTTGTAATAATCTTTCATATATGATAGATTTGTGAGTTCTCAGTATAAAAAGCAGTTACAACTTTTCTTCACTTAAAGGCCCCATTGACTTCCTTCTCAGGGTCAGTAATGAATAGAACAATAAAAAAAGATAGAAAAATATTTATTTTTTTTTCCCCAGAGGTTTTGACTGGGTTTCAGATAGAATTAAAAAAGGATGAAAAATACTACAAATTTTAAATATCCAGGTCCTTCAAGCAAGGAAAACTATAGGTTGGGAATTTCAAATTTACCAGTTGAATGAATAGTAATTAAAAGTATCTGCTCTTTGAATAGAAATATTCTGTGATAATTTGTTCAGCTTATTTCCACATTATTTCCTTTACCTGACTTGAAAATAAATTCAACATCAACATTTGTATTCATATGGATTTTTCCCACTTTAAACAACAGAAATTCTGTATTTTTTTATGACAGTGCTAGTTGATTTATGACAGTGCTAGTTGTAGCACTGTACATTGGGGATTTGAAGTGGCTTTCAGGTCTTAGAATTAGATTTTTTTCTAATTTTCCATTGCCTTCAACTCTGTTCTTCAAATTTCTGACATTCAGCACTGAAAGACACTTATCTTTCACTGAGAAGCCATAATACTGCTACATGGAAAAACTTAAAGTATAAAAAAAAGTAAGTCTATATAAAGTCTGATAAAGCTGAATCAGATGAATTTTCATGGAAGTTTAAAGTTATGAATTGTCCCTAGGTTAGCAATCAGGATGTTTTTTTGTAATATCCTTCAACTCTGACGTCAGCATCTGTGGACCTTGCACAAAATTTAAATGACTTTGATAGCTTCAGGAATACTTTCAGAGGCATCTGTAGAGGACAAATGTTGCATCAGCAAAACCACTACATGAGGCAGATATTTTTTGAGATTAATAAATAAATAGTGGAAGTCAAAGCCTGAGAAGAAATGATCACTGAAATATTAGGAAAGCAAGGGGTGCCTAAAGAAAGAGAACTTCATCTCAATAACTGCTAAATAACACTTCAGAGTGAAGAAAATGCCCAAAAGGTCAAGCACCATCTGATGAGCTTGTGGAATTTTTTTTCCTACTTGATTACAGAAAATGGTTCCAGAGATACTTGCATTTGAAAGTGGGGTGGGGGGGGAAGATCCAATGAATCTGTAACTTGTTTTGTCAGAGTTGCATGCAGGCGCGGTATTTAAATGCCAAGTCTTGTAATAAAAACAGTATTGTAAATCAACATCAGTGTGAATATACAGTCACATGAATGTCTGCTATGTTCCAACATAAGGCTTCATATCTTGTTTTGAAAGCAGAACCCAAAACCAGAATTGTAAGGAGCAATGATAGCTGAAACGTCTTGCAGCCAGTCCCAGAAGCATTGCTACAGTAAGCCCAATGGGGTTTACTTGCCATACTAAAAAAAACCAAACCAAACCAAACCCAAATCGACAACTATCCCACAGTCCTTATCCAAATAAATCTCTTACATAACTCAGAGTTTGGTTGACAAGTGGTAAAGTATTGATAAACCAAATTTACAGTAAGAATAGCATCACAGAGAAGAAAGAAGTCTTTTTGTTGTTGGTCCAGGTTTTTTTTTTTACTTCATTCTATTAGAGCTAGTCTAGAAGCATTATTGGTTCTTCTACAGAAAAAAAAAATAACACAAGGTCTACAGGACTAGCAAATAGTTATGGTTCTGAAGAGCCACACAGTCTGAAGAAGCAAAGGGGTAAATGAATTATGCATATATGCTACAAATATGCAAGGAAACAAGGTCAGATTTCATAGAATAGGTTAGGTTGGAAGGGACCTTAAAGATGATTTTGTTCCAAACCATATGTCATTGTAAGGGGAACCTTCCACTAGCTGTGTACTTATTTCCAGTAAGTATGAAATAAATAAAATTTAATTCATACCACAATTCTACATTGTGAAAGGCAATGAGTAGGAGAGATTGAATCTAACAGCATTACTAAAAGGTATGCAAGGCTGCATGTCCGGCTTGGAGTAAAGAAAAACACTTTCATTTTAGAAGAAGATGAAAAAAATCTTAAGAAACTGGGCTGCATACCTAAGGGATGTTAGTGTCTGCTTCTTGGCTTTAGTTCTTTTTAAAATATAAATATTTCTGATGTCCTTACAAAACAAGCGAAGGAAGGTTTACTTGCTTTACAGTTATTATTGTACTGTACACAGACAGCTCCTTGGTGACTAACAGACATGATTTGATTCAGCTTCACCCAGGGTGAATTCCTCTTTTGCTGGAATATGACATTCCACTATTCAAGCAGTCTCACAAATCCTAAAACATAAAGTCCCAGAGACAAATGATCTGATGAGAAGAAGCATTCACAAATCTCGTATAGTGAGTGCTAGTACTTGACAGTGTCAATACAACTATGCATATGGTGAACTCTCTTGATAAAATCTGAAGACAAGATTCAAAGCCTGCTGAAGTCAATGTACATATTTCCTTTTTCTATATTTTGTTGTAGTTATAAAATCCTAATTCATACTTTTGTTTAAAAAAAAGTTGGTTTTTGTCTTTTCCTATCATCAAAACATCTTGGTAATAGTGGTTTAGTGCTTCTAAATGAAAACAAATGAAGTTCATATTAGAGTGACTTAGTTTACAATAAAATGGTGCTCCGTATTGTCACTAGGTAATCTCCAAAGGGTGATTCACCCCCTCTTTAACATCTATCTTATGACACACTGGAGGTCTTTATGTGCCTCTTGATTTTAGAAAGAATTCCCCCAACTGCAATGGGCAGGAAAGCAGTCTTCTCTTTTCTGTCATTTAATTACAATATCATCTGTATACTTATATTTTAAATACATGTGTGATTACAATCTGTGATCTTTCCTTCAGAGAACATAAGAGTGCCAAAGTCATACATATGTGAAAGTTGCACATTCTGTTGTAGCATATGGGATGAACAAAACCTGGACACTGCTCACAATTAGTTTATGGGAATCTTACTCTGGCCACTCTGATGCAAGTAGTTCTGCATGTTATCTTGCAAGTTTTAAACTAATTATATACTTTTAAGTCTTCCAGCATACACTGTGCATTTGAACTTTGATGATTTATAATATGTAAGTAGAAACAGCTGAATGAAAGCCACCAGAGAAACATCAACCATGAGAACTCTGTTGCATAAAAATTAAGTATATGAAGGGCATAGATTTTTCCACTATAAATGAAACCAGTTACTTTGAACAAATACAAGAAGGCAAGAGTAATTACAAATTAAATAATTAAATAGTGGCTTAAAAGTGAAAGGCACATAGCACTACTGCACCTGACACCTTTCCACTAGCTGGATACTAAAAGAGCATAATTTCAGTTTTGAAAGAAATCATGAATGGTCTAGAGCAGTTGATTCATTCTCATCATAAAGAGAGGTGACATCATGCACATACTGCTTCAATCTTCAGATACTTTTTTACCAAAAGAATCCAATAATGTATTATTGCATTGCTCTAATACCACCTGATTTACTTATAATTTCTTCTTCTTAATTCATAAGTGATAGATGTGTGGATGACAACAAGCTCATGGTAACAACTGCTGTTGTTCACAGACAATCTCTATGAGTGCTAATGCCCTTATGAATAGGAAAAAGCAAAAAAAAAAAAAAGAAATTAATGCATCTTTTTGCAAAACCCAGAAAGGCATAAATAAAAGGAAATGCCTTGGAAGGCAGGTGAAGACAGAGATCGTCCTTCAGTTATGACTGTCTGAAACAGCTGCTGTATGGGAAATCAGAAGCTGAATGGGATGCTAGCTTGAAGTTTGAAGTAAACTGACAGGGGGCAGGTTTACATTAAATATTAGGAAAAAGTTTTTCCCTGTGAGGGTGGTAAGGCCCTGGCACAGGTTGCCAAGAAGAGCTGTGTCTTTCCCATCCTTTGAACTTAGAGCAATATGGTCTAGTGGATGTTGTCCCGTGGCAGGTGGGTGAACTGGATAATCTGTAAGGACCCTTCCAACCCAAATCAGTCCATCATTTCATGTATACAAAACACTGAAATAGGAGCTCTGACATGAGTCAAATAAAGAACTGCAGTACTGAAAGATACTAACACAGATTGCAAGATTCAAACAAAAGAACTTCCCTTCAAGGTCTGTTAGATATGGTTGTGCTCAAAGAGATATTGTAATAGATGTACATATACTTGTATGCACACACACACACACACACACACACGGAGGGGGACTAATTTTATTTAGTTGTAGCTATTTATGACAGGGCATGGACATCTTCCAGTAGACCAGCTGGTCTTGAACACTTGCAGTATAACTCAATGCACCACTAATGCAAAATACTATGTCTGTAAAATGGAGAAAGTCAAAACACCAGTTATTGTACTTTTATCACACAGTCTCTGGATATATCTAAGGGCTTTAATGTTTTTAACTATGAACTCAAAACACCCAAACAGTAGCCCAGGACATGCTAATGATTACTGCTGTCATGTATTTACAAAAGCTTAAAGGCTTGTTAATAAAATATTTTTGTTTCCTATGACATAGGTGAAGTGAAACTCCAAATGAGCTGAGAGTAATTAGAGCTTAAGGTATCTGATGGAAACTCTGGCAGCTGTCCAGTTCACTAGGATTTGCATAAAAGCAGCAAAACTTTCTTTCATCTGGAACAAAAAAAAAATACCATCACTGCAGTATATGAGAGAAAAAGTGGGGAGGGGTGCCACGCACAGCCCTGGAATAACAAAATACAAAAAAAAAGAGAAGTACTTCAAGAATATTTCATACAAAGAGAAAGGGTCTTCATTTCAGCACAACTGGCAGAAAGAAATTATTTCTTTATTCTTCCTTATCTTTTCTGTTTCAGTAAACCCTAAATAAACTAAGAACAAATTATTCAGGCTTCAATCTCTAATTCACTAGCTGTAACAAAAAAAAATCTCAAATAGATATTAAAAATAAATGTACAAATAGGACCAGGTGCACGTTAGTCTTACAGATCTTGACCTGACAGTGGCAGGAAGGGGAACAATTAAAAATAATTTTTTAGTTTGTGTGTTATACTTGGTCCCATTATTAAAGCAGATTCATAGGAAAGCCTAAATATGAGTGCCAAACTTACATTTATAAACAAATCCCAGACTTCAGTGAACCACACACAAAGATTTGGTATTTAGTAAAACATAAAATCAATATTCATCCAGCTCAAAAAAAAAAAAGAGGAAAAAAAGGGGAAAAAAAGAAAAAAAAAGGGAAAAAAAAGGAAAAAATAGAAAAAAGAAGGAAAAAAAGCATTCTATTAATTTCAGGAAGTTATTACTAAGATTATTTTTACTCAATATAATCGAATTTGACATAAGCTGGGTTTTTTCTTCTCTCTGAATGCCGTTAATAGAGTTTGAAATATGTTTTCATTGTACAGCAGCTGTACAATGCTGTACAGCTCTTTGTGCTTTTTCTTTTGGTGTACAGTTTCTACATTTGAGGATTGTGAGTAAAAGCACAAATGAAGTAAACAGAGTGCAATGTGTCCCATTGATTGTGCTTCACAAAGAAATGAGCTGCTGTATTTAACTCTTTGGGATTGTTCCTGGAATTTGTTTTGAAGAATACATACCTCTGGAAATTGCTTCCACAGATTTTCAGCTGAAGGCATACAGTACTGTCTGTGGAGAATCATTTACTTATGGAGATCTAACATGTTTGTTTCACAGTGGAATTACCCTTTCACTCTTTGATGCACTGCACCACCTTCTGCTGCCTTCAGAAGTCTATTACATTTCCAGATCTTGACTCAATTTTCTGGGCTCAGCTACAGTTTACCTGTCCTGAATCTGTCTTAAAATGAGTGCATGGTCATGGGATATGCGCCTCAATGGCAGAGAGTCTGTACTTATACTTCTTATAACTTAAGGCTAAAAAATTTAAGGTAATAGTATAACTATTGGGGAGTTATGCCTTCAAAAATATTCTCTTGCAATGTTATCTTGCACAGAAAATATGGCAATATAATTATAATTACACAAACTGAAATAACAAAGAGAAAGGAAACAACTTTAACACCTGTTGACTGGTAGATGGGCAAATGTTTAAGTAAAACATGAGATAAGGATCAGATCTTAAGCAGCTGAGTTAGGTAAGAAAGTGCTGAAGAAGAAGTTATATGCCTAAATGGAAGGTAGGGCAGGAAGTAATATAGAGAGAGAATTCAAAGACTGCACTACTTGTTTGTTTAATTGTTTTGGGCCTTTGATATAAAAAAGCCAGCAAAGACACTGAACACATGATAGGAGAAGGAAGAGAAAGGTCACTGGAGGAAATTAAAAGCAATTTGGTACTACTAAGGCAATGTAATTGCTTGTTTCTATTATTATTGTTGTTGTTTTTATTATTATTGATAATTTATTATATAGTTAATAATAATGATGATGAGATGATGATGATGATAGTGATGATGATTATGTTGTCAGTAGTAAAGAAGTTTAACTAGTAGTGCTAATTAAGTCTATTTAAAATGAAATTATGCTAGTTGATTTGCTCAGTAGGTTTCTTGGATTAAGATTACCTTTACTCTTGTTGTAAAGAACAGCCTCCTCCTTACAAATCATTGCTGAGAAAGCCAGATAATAATACTGGGGGGGTGGAGATGAGGGGGAAGAGCTACAATAATTCATAATATGTTATATTGAGTTTGGTCACATCCTGAATATTATGTTCACTTCTGATCTCCAGAGTACAAGAAAGACAAGAAATTACTGGAGAGGGTCCAGATGGGCCACCACAAAAGATGATGAGGGGTCTGGAGCATGTCTCATGGGGAGAGACTGTAGGACCTGAGCCTATTTAGTCTAAAGAAGAGAAGACTGAGAGGGAATCTTGTTAATGCACATAAACATCCTGAAGTCAGGTGCTGAGAGGAAGGTGCCAGAGCCTTTTCAGTGGCGCCCAGCGACAGGATGAGGAATAATGGCCATAAAATAAAACACAAGAAGGCTCATCTCAACATAAGGAAGAACTTCTTTACAGTGCAGGTGGCAGAGCACTGGGACAGGCTGCCTGATAAAGATGCAGAGACTCTGGAGATATTCAAAACCCACCATTGCTTTGCCTTGGCAAAGGGGTTGGATCTGCAGAGATCCCTTCCAACCCTAACTATTCTGTGATTTTACAGTATTTTGTTACAAAGTATTATCTACTTTTTTCCTCTAGAGATGATAAGGGCATGAATATAAAACTGAAGAAAAGATAGTGTAGATAACTCACTTATTAGGCAAACCACAAAAAACATGGTGGAAATAGCACTCTGAGACAGACCCTTAATAACTCAGATATTCTGAATTACTTTTAAAAAGGAAGTGGTTATTTCTGTATTGGGGGAAGAGATATCAACTGTTGCATGACACTTCACCATACTTGTACTCAGGGCTCTAATGAAATCACCTATGGCTGCCTAAATATAAGCACAAAGTACTTAACACACTTCTCAATATTGCTATTACAGGAGTGGGAGAAAAACCCTTTAAATTTAATCTAATCTTAGTTCTCCTATAACAAAGACATTATATCTTCCCTTGTTCGTTTGGCACTGGCCCTCAAAGTCAGAAAGGTCTGGCTTTAAAAAAGAATTGCCAAACTCCTCTGATGAGAGATAATTCTTCCCCCTAATCATTTGCTTAGAGAAAACCAGGAGCAATGGATACAGCAATGGGACAGAGTTTACCTTGTCCAGTTGAATCTCCAGCCTGGTGCATTTCAAATATTTAACCTTACAGTTTTGAATTAGATGCAGGACTTGCTGAGTTCTCTTTTACACTTAGACAAGAAAAGTCAGGCTTTCACTCTCTGTCATTGGACTGTGAAGGAAGACTATAGTAAGATAACATTATTATACAATTTTGTACATCAGACATTTGTAAAATGTAAAATACTTTACTATTTGTAAAACTTGTAAAATTTGTACATCAACAATTTTATATACAATTTTATATGTCAAACCAGACATTTGTTATTATTCTTTTATGACTGTATTTGTATAACAACTCATTTATTCAGTGCTTTCCTACCCTCAAATCACATGACACAAGTTAAAATATTTGCAAACTGTTTGGTGGTGGAAAGTGCACCCTCAATTTGCTGCTGATATGACAATGTGAGGACAGGCAGATACTAGGAGGAGTGGGTGATATGCCAGAGGGTTGTGCTGTCATGTAGTTCAAGAAATGCAAACTCCTGAAGCTGGGAACAAGAAGCCCAGGCATCGTTATATACTGGGACCACCCAGCTGAAAAGCAGTGCTGCTAGAAGTCCTGTTGAACTAAAAGGTAACTGTCAGTGAGGTTGCTAAAGTAAGCACCCAAGAGTAATAAAATGATAAAATGGCAGAATTTGGAGTAATGGTCCAAACTTTTAAATTTTCTTGGGGGGGAGGGTGTGTGCATGTGTATGTATATGGTATGAGGTTGGTATTAAATACATTACAGAGTTTCTTCCCTACCCCTTCTGGGATTTTATACATGAAAACCACATCGTGGCATTTTGCTCAGATTTTTAAAATCTGCTGGTAACATTTGAAATAAAGAAAAGCCTTAATGATTACTTATAAATACATAGCTCTAAATACAAGAAACTCTAGGATTGGTCTTATAAGCAGAATAAATATAACCTCCTATAATGCTACAGTACATGTGCATTTTTTATTCCCTTGACAGCTCTTTCCTTTTCAGGGTAATCTCCCAAAACAGTCAGACAACTGGGTCCTCTGTATTTCACTAGAAGTGTTAGGTTTTCCCTTGCATTTTTTAAAAGCTGGATATATTTCACTGAGAATAAATAGATTTGCTATTTGTAGGAACTGATATTGAAACATTTACTTAGGAAAGTAAATGTTACCCACATAATAACTTCGAGAGGAGAGAGGACCTCCATTTCTGCTTTTTTGCTTTTCCTTTAAAAAGTAATGTGATAGATCAAACCAAACCCATGAAACACAAAAAATTGAAAGAAAAATCCCTATATTGTTAGATTAGCAGTTATATTCAGAAGTATATGCCTGAACAAATCTCTCCCTTTTCCATAGTACTAGATTTTATTGAACAAAAAAATGCGTAAGTAATGACCCAGTACTATAGTAAATGTAAAATACAGACAGACATAAAAGCTGTGGTGTTTCATGGGAAAACATTAAACCTTTACAGTTGCTTTTAGAACTAAATGGGAGAGAAAACTTTGAATACAAAACCCACTAATTCTCTCATCAGTAAGACACAGTGGCATTTTTCTGGAAGATAAGCATAACAAAAAAAAAGTTACTGAAGTTTTCAGTGAAAAATAATGCCTTTGTTCAATGGTATAATAACTGATAAATGACAGTTATGTAGAACATCAAGAATACTTTGTATTTTTACTGAGAATTACAAAGCTGATTTAAGAGTATTCCCAAATAAGGGAATGAGCTAATACATTAACTTTAGTGATGGTTTCCTCTACTGATAGTGTGGGATATGGTTCTGTCAGACAAATGCCAGAGGGGCAGCAGAAAAAAGTCTTAAACACTTTTATATCAGTCTATTTTTCAATCCACTCACCTTCTACACAAGAAAACTTCATATGCCTCCCCATTTTAACTTCAATGGAGTAGTTATATTGAAGTATAGCCAAGTATAAGTAGATATATGAAGTGTATAGACATATAAACATGAAGTATGTATAGCCAAGAGATAAAGAGAACAGATACAATCTTTCTTTGGTGTAATGTGATTTTTTCTGAGTGAGAATGCTTAAAACACAATTCCATGTGTCTGTTATCATCTATATTAAGAAATTACAATAACACTTTTTAATTTAAAAAATTATTCCCACCTTTCAATGATTAAACATGAAGTATTGCTCCTCTTATGCAATGAGAATTAAGTATTAACTGCCAACATCAGAAAATTAACTTGATGTTAGTCATTCAAGATATATAATTTTGCTGTTGTTGTTCTTCTAATAGCAGGACATAGATTTAAAGCACTTTATCCAGTCTCTTCTTCGTCCTCCTCAGTTACATTCTTTTTATGTTCATCTCACAGCTAGTCAAATAACCATTGTCTTACATTTTGGTTTTAGAGAATCTAGCCTGCTCTTATAGGAACATTTCAATAGACTTTACTGCCATGTTTCACTGCACAGGATTTGAATGTTTTAACATAAATTAGTTGGGGTTTTTGTTTGTTTTTTTAAATAGGTACTTGCACTCAAATAATTCAGTTTTTTAAAGGAAAGACTGCAATATGGTTAAGATGGAGCACTTGTAAAATTTTTCTTCCAGGCAGTATTTAGGATTATTTCAATCTCTGCTTTTACAACTATCTCTTCTTTTGTTTCTAAGTAAATGCCAGTTGATATGACATTTGGGGAGACATATTCATGGCATCCTACCAAGCAGTTTGCATACTCTGAATAAGAGACACACTGATCTTCACTGAAAAAAAATTCAACCAAAACCAAAAAGCATAATTATACATTCAGGGGGCATTAGCAATTGTGCAACACATCCTCTCTAACTGTGAGTCAAATTCCATGTGGTTTTCACTACAGAGGGCCTGTTTGAAAACAAAGTTGTCAAAGCAGCTTATATCAGGGTGAGACTACAATGCCATTTTTACATATATTGAGTGGAAATCTGAAAAGGTTGAAATGTTTCTTAAAATACATAGAGGTTTTGGCATTTGGCTTTGCTCTGTGTTACCCTCTCAATATATCTGAAAAAGAAAATTCAAGAGACTGAATTAACCTTTTTAATTATGACAACATATTGTACTTACTATGCAACATAAAAATCAGAACAGAACTAAACTATTTCAAATTAACACAAACATTTCTTTCCCAACGCAAGAGAATCTTAAGCAATCAAAACAAGCGTGACTTGATATTCCTCCATTGTTCCAGATCTTGAAAATGTGATGTTTCCACAAGCTTTTAAAATAGTTCAGTATTGACTTTTTTGCATTACTCTGATGTTCCATTGAAATGACCCATCTAAACTGAGCAGGTCTATACAGGAACACTGTTAGCAGGCTTTGTTCCTTATCTTCTCTAAATAGGTTTTAAGGAATGACATATTCCATCTGGATTTCTTAGGTTTCTTTCACCCTTCATCCTCCATTTTTATGAGCAGAGGGAATCAGTTCTTGAAAAATGAGATTACTTAGAATAGGTAAAAAAAATTATTTCCCCCTCTGCTCTGCTCTGGTGAGACCCTGCCTGTAGTGCTGTGTTCAGCTCTAGGGTCCTTATTATAAAAAGGATGTGGATTTGTTGGAGCAAGTCCAGAGGAGGCACAATGAGGGTCAGAGGGCTAGAGCACCTCTGCTATGGAAACGGGCTGAGAGAGTTGAGGGTGTTCAGCTTGGAAAAGAGGAGGCTCTGGGGAAACCTTAGAGCCCCTTCCAGCACCTAAAGGGGGCTCCCAAGAGGAACTGTTGGAATGGGCATGGAGTGACAGGACAAAGGGGAATGGCTTTAAATTGCCAGAAGGCAGGGTTAGATTAAATATTAGGAAAATATTCTTCAGCGCAAGGGTGGTGAGGCCCTGGCACAGGCTGCCTAGGGAAGCTGTGGTTGCCCCATCCCTGGCAATGTTCAAGGCCAGATTAAACAGGCCTTGGAGCAGCCTGGGATAGTGGAAGATGTCCTAGCCCATGGCAGAGGGGTGGAATTAGATAATCTTTGAGTTCCCTTTTAACCCAAACCATTTTGTGGTTGTATGATTCCATGAATTGCTGAGTTGACTTTCCATGTTCTTATCAATTTTCATAATTTCTGTTAGCCTTTTCTTTCATGCTGTTGCTTTTTTAAAACAAAATAAAGCAGTGAACTGCAGTTAACATCAGTGACTTTCTGGATTTGGAGAACAGTCTGCAATATTAAATTTACATAACATTAAAGACTCTGGAGAATGTTAGTACAACTTCTCTCTTCCCAGAATGCCATTTGTGTTGTTCAGTTCTTTGGTTTGTTTTTAAATATTTGAGGTATATCCCTTTCTACCTCTACTATAAAACATGCTGTGGAACCATCTATCTCAGAGATACCTCCATTGGGAGAGTAGAGCCTATTGGATACACTTCATTACAGATGAGTTGTTCTTCATTTAAAATAAGGATACAGAAAGATGACAGTGCTCTTAGTGTTATCTTTCGATTAAAAAATAATCACAGCATGGTATTGAGTTAAGAAAAGTCTTCCTTTTGAGGCTTGTTTAATTCATCATTATATATGATTCTTAATATCAAAAGATATTTTGCTAATTTGTGCAACAAAACAGCAAAGGAAAATGTAACTTCACGAAGGCAGAGGAAGACGTGACAAAAAATACAACTGAAGGTACAAAATATACAAGCAAAGGTACAAAAATAAAACTATTGAACAATGTTTCTCATCTCCCTTCTTCCCCTTCCATTGAAAGAAAGTATGATAATGGATTTCATGACACATCTGAGCAACCCTCCTTCCAGGTGTGGGCGTGTCTTGGCCCTTCAATTGCTATCACCTTGGAGGGTATTTGAGAAAGCAAGATGGAGATAGGCAGTTCCTACTGCTTTAATATAGCAATTTTTACATCTGAAACATGGTATTTTATACTCTGTGGCTGGATTAAAGTCTAGGTTAACAGGATTGCTGTTCTTCAATGAGTGTCAGCAATTTAAGCAGCTGGCAATGTGTAAAACTCTTGATGTGACACTGATAATAAAGTTTTCATATTGCTGCTTATGGAATTGTTGGTACAGTACTCTCACTATAGCACTGTAGAGCAATGAATCTGAGATCTTGCTTCTCCACTGACATGGTACTACTCTCAAATATGCCATATTTTCTGTACCTGACACGTAGGATTTACTTTAATTTCTTCCTAGAGTCTGATATCCATGATCTTGTTAAGTGATGAAGCATGGTAAAGCTCTAACAAAAATAGTGTATATTCTTGCTATGCTGGCATCCTAACTGAGGGATAGAAAAAGGCAGAATATGGCCAAACGCTGGCATTCACACAAGGAGGTAATGTCAGGCATTCCTGTTGTCCAGGTACTCTATTCCCTGGGAAACAGAGGTGATGCCAATAGGTGGATTGGCTGGTTAGGACAGTAGAGTGAAAGGGTGAGAAAGCAAAGGAGGAAGGCAAATGCAGAACTACTAGACAGTTTGGTACAGATGTAACTAAACAGATTTATGTCAATGCAAATTTTCATTCCCACAAGAATACATTATCCAGAGGAAATCTGAGTTACAGATACGTGAGTTCATTTGTAGACTAGAACAGTATCATGTGCACTGCTGTAAATCACATATACAGGCCCATAACTTTTTCAATTATTATCTGCTTTAACTGAAGCATGGAATAGCTGGGCTTTAAAAGGCAAGCCAAATTAAGAGTAGTACCATAGGAGGTGATCTGTCAGTCCTCCACGCCCCTGCTAATACACAAAAACCACAGAAGCACCAATACTAAGAAGCACCCTTTCTGAGTGAGAAGGGATACTGTCTTCTCTTGTGCAGATGTAATATGAGCTAATCTTCTCCTATAGAGAGATCTCTCCCTAGAGTGAAAATCTGATTTAAAAGATGGAGCAGTAGGCTAAAATACCTACATAGTGAAGACCAGTGAAGACCACTGCTAGCTCTAAATCCATTAGAAAGGGACTGTAACCTTGTCTGAAATCTGCCAGTCTGACTTTGTTCTTCTGGGAATTGCTGAACACCATCTGGCATGAATTTAAGCAGAAGCCAGAACCCTTTATTCCCATCACAGTGCCCCTATGCCTGCCTCCCGCAGAAACTAGATGTGCCTATTCCTTGCGTATGCCAAGGAATAGGCACCTTTTTACCATGTACACTGCAATTTCTCATTAGTTAGAAGGATACTAGTAGTTGGCCTTTCCTAATTTTCTATTCACTGTGCTAAACCCTGCTACTGTTATAAGCACATATACAGCTGTTTACACAGTACAATTTCCAAAATACAGCCGAAGCTTTGTGTATTCATATTATATACTCTGTGATTGATATGCTTCTCCAAACAGCTCATCTTTCACTGTTTTACAGAAATAAAGGTAGAAAAATCAATGTGTCCTTGTTCATTATGAGGAAATAATATCCCTGCAAATTGTGCAATATCAGTGAATGTTGCAAAGCTATTCATAGGTGCTGAAAAAGCAGCAAATGAACAACTATATACCAGTACATCTTGGAAAATCTTAGATTAAATTTCATCAGTGTTAATGAGTTACCATTTAAATGTCAAATGAAACTAATATTATTTGTAGCTAACAGCTGCTACAATAATTGCCCCCATATAGCAAGCGCTATACATCAGATGCAATGTTTGAACTTCCCTTTTTTCCTAATCATCACAAATATCATATTGAAGCATATATATATAAGACCTTTATACTTTTCAATACTTTTCAAAGTATTATCACCATTATATCTTTAGGTAGCTCTGATTTAAACAGAACAGTGAAATGACAGCTAGTTTAATTGTTTGATACCTTTTAGAATTCAATCCACAGTAAGTTAAAATTGAATAATCACTATGTAAGTATGTATAGGTTATTCTAAAATGAGTAACATCACTCCTTAAAACTACAGACTACGTATGCTCCTACTCCTAGTAGTTACATGCTCTGGAACTGATTTCAAAGTCAACAATAGAAATTCAACCAGCTTAAACAAATTGTTTCATACAAGTAAATTCTATCACAAGCAATAAACACAATAGTAATGGAAAAAGTGATATGTAGACCATGTGAGAAGTAAATGTTTAGATTAACACATTATAAGGTCAAGAAGTTTAGGTGTCTGGGCAGTTACATAATATAAATCACAGCATTTTACCTATTAAATCTAGGTTAATTTAGTGTCTTAAGTCATAGAATTCTAAAACAAAAACAGCTAAGAATTGGAGTTACCATATTGGATTTTAACAATCAATTTCTTCTTTCTAATTGAGAAACATATCTTAATGGAAAAATTCACCCCATGATGGAAGACATATAGAAATTAAACTGTAAGCAGAAAAATAGAACACCTAAACTATCCCAGTGTAATGTATGAGGCAACTTGTTCCATGTGAGAATATACATAAGGAAATAGGAATCTTCATGTACAGAATAGATGGTTTAGATGTGTAAATATGACCTTAAAAATTCACTAATTTTGCAAATACATTTTTTAAGTCTCACATGCAAATACTAGTTTCTGTATAGTAAGTAAGTGCATACAGAAGATTTGATGGCACCACATGAGCAGACATTTTAAAACTTAATTGGCTTCATACAGATCTGATGTCCAGGAAATCAGATCTGGCTACGCCTTAGATAAAGAAACATTTGTTGTATGAATCAGCATTTTCTCTCCTTACTTTTCAGTTTTCAATGACACAATTAATGGAAACATTAATTTAAAAATGTATGTCAAAAATATTTTTTTTTTTCCTGGTAACTTACATGAATATTTTTTCCCCTGGAAACTTACATGAAAATTTTAAATTCAAAATAACTTCCACTATTATTTCATAAGCTTCATTATATAAACATTCCTTGAAAAGACCAATCTATGGCTTATATATTACACTACATTATATTACAGCTACATCTAGAGTTTTACTTTTTAATTGTTCTATTAAGCAGGACATAAATTCCTATCATCAAGGCAGAATATGATTCATATATGCATTAAAGAATTTTGTAGATTTTTATACATTATACATGTAGCTATGCCTGACAGAGATACCCTTTATTTAAATACAAAATATAGGCAGATGTTTTATATTAAGCCATTGGAACTAATAACCACAAACTGAGAAATTATTTTATTGAAATGAGTGAGAATTATGCATTCCTCAACAGTGTTATTAACTGTTTATTTAAAAAATTGGCCAAATTTGAAATGAAAGACAGTCCTCTATGCAACAGCTGGGTTTTGATTTGCGGAAGCAAACAAACTCCACAGCTTTTGTGAAAGTTGTAAAGCTGGTATGTTTACTACAGCGCTGGATGCACGTGGGAATCCTTCTCTTTAAATGACATGTGCACCTCTGATCCTTTTTTATCTCCCTCTCAAATACATATGCATGCAATTTCAAAATAGGTTCATACATATTCATTCTACTGATTTTGTGTGACATTTGCCACTAATTTATCAGAAAAAAATCCTGGGTCATTTTACCCTGCTGTCCATAGCAGCCTCTTTGTCTGTTTCAGAGTTCAAG
This sequence comes from Fringilla coelebs, assembly GCF_963513975.1. NCBI lineage: Eukaryota > Metazoa > Chordata > Aves > Passeriformes > Fringillidae > Fringilla > Fringilla coelebs. The sequence goes on from NC_140031.1 coordinate 44,243,053, forward strand.
GGGCTCCCCCGCCTCTTATCTCTGTCCTTCAGTAAAAGCAGTTTCTTCGAGCATAGGCTTTTTATGAGAACAGGCAGTCAGACTAAACAGCTATGTTTGCAAGCTATAGACTTAATTCAAAGATGTACATTTCACCTAAATCAAAATGGATTTCTACTCTGGAAAACTTCCACTCTGTCTCAGTTTATCCTGTGGAGGTTACATCAGTGTTCCCAGAGGAAGTTCTGTAGGTATTAAGAGTATAGTTATATTTTCCTGTTTGTTTGTTCTTATCATTTTTTTCCTTTTCCTAGCCGCTGTAGAAGCACCATCCAAAGGATACCTAAGCAGCTGCAAAAATACTACGATGTTTGCCAACATGTAATTTTTGTCAATCAACAGCCAGAGATTATTGTAGAAACCTAAGCTCCATCATTACTGAGAACCCTTATGGAAGTTATATGTAATTAAGTAAGTGCGGAAATTATTACATGTAACTATTGTCATAATATTGTTTAAAATTGAAAAAAAAAAGCTGTCCTTTGCAACTCAGTTTTTCATTTCTTCTTACAGAAAAAACTCAATAACTAACAAATAAGTTTCCAAAGATGAGGATAATTTTTAGTGTTTCTTATAATTGTTCAGCGTATCTATATTTGGAGTCAGTATATACAGGCTCATGGGAGAATGCAAACATGCTTTTTATGAAGGCATAAATTATAAGTACAGGTAACTATAAATAGTAAGGTTTCGCTTGCATTTAAACACAGACAATAACATGGAATTTTAATAAAAGGATCACATCCACTATGAAAGACTGATAGAGCAATGATGTAGCACTTTTTTGTATGCTACTACAGTTAAGGAGGTTTAAAAGCCCAATCAGAAGCTAAGCCCCAGGCAGCTGCTTCCTTACTGCCCCACCAGCAGGATTAGGGAGGGGATTGAAATGGTAAAGGCCAGAAAACTCATGAGCTGAGATACAGACAGTTTAAGAGGGAAAGCAAAACCCATGCCCACAGCAAAACAAGGAATCAATCCACTGCTTCCCAAGGGAACGCAGTTGTTCAACCATCTCCCAGAGAGAGGGCCCCATCACATGTAATGGTGACTTGGGAAAAAAAATGTCATCACTCCGAATGTTCTCACTCCTCCTCTTTCTTATCTCTACTTTATATATTGAGCGTGATGTCACATGGTCTGGAATACCCTTCTAGACAGTTGGGGTCACCTGTCCTGGTTGTGTCTCCTCCCAGCCCCCATGCACCCAGAACTTCCTTGCTAGCATGGCAAGTGTATGAAAAGTGGAAATGCATGACAGCTTTGCAGGTAGGGAGAAGCAACACTCTCTGTTTATTTTATACCTGTGGGAGTACAAGGGAAAGAACTGAAATAGCTGGAGCATTCCAGGTTCTTCATTACAGGAAAGCTGGTTTCTTATCATTCCCTCCTATGACAGAAAGACTGAAAATTCCTCTGCTGCTATAAATTTCTGAAATGGGGTAAAACTTTAGAAAGGCAGAAACTGTGCTCAGGCAAAAGAGAAAGGCAGGAAATAAGGAGTGAAAGGAAATGTTTTGTTGTATTTGTATCTACTATAAAAGTAACACCTTCCCTTTTATTAACTGAAAGCCACGTTATGTGGCTTTTCACCCTAGTAATTAGGGTGTTTACCAGCTTTCAAATTTTGTAAAGTAACCTAATTGATTCTCTGACATATCTGTGAAATAGCCTCTTACTTTACTCATGGAGAAAGAAAAACCTTGCTCAAATTACTTGCCCAATGCCATACAAATCAGTGACAAACCCAGCCTGAACACCTGAGCTCCAAATCAGGCATACATCTGACTGGAACGCCTCCCCCCTTGCCACTGTTCTCACAATATGTACTATTATATTAGCTCAAACTAGGGAACATGCAAATGTACTTTTCAGGGAATCTAGCCTGACACCATTTTGACACAGCAGGGATGAAGGACTGACTATCCTAGTGTAAATTATACCAGGGATTTCAGAATAGAAATATTTGCAGAAGCTCAAGAAGTATCAAGAAAAATACTGTTACACTTGCCCCTTCATCCAAAAACATCCATTTATAAAAAAGTTCTCTGGAGGCTTGTAGCTGTAGTTTTGAGAAGTCCTGAGAGGAGCAGGGAGTTGGACTCAATGATCCTTACAGAACACTTCAAATCTGAGATATTTAATGATTCTAAAGAGGCAGTCAACTTTAAAGGCTTAAAAACTGACACAAATTGATGTGTAAAACCTCCAGCACCAAGTAACTCAGGATGGCAATTTTGCCTGCAAAGTGAAGAGAAAAGGTGTGTTGGATGCACACAGAGGTAACAGCTCAGCTGATATTACTATAAGCTCTTTCTCTGCAGAATCCCTTTCAAATTTAAAACTGTTCTCACCAAAATAAACCTCCTGAAAGTGTTGTAGACACATTATCCTCTCCCGAGTGAATTAGCACAGCTGTCCTTCCAATCCCCACACACATACTGCTGCCCTGGAAGGCACTTAGAAAAGCTTGCCTCATAAGGGGAATCTTTAAAATATTTACACTGCATTTCTATATTTAGGCTTACTGCTACTGCTATAGTGTCAAGGTTAAAACGATTTTGTTTAGAAATCTGTGAGGAAAGCAAGAAGCAGTAAAGGGAAAGCCACAGAGAGAGCAACCTACAATATTTCTTGAAACTACAATTTCTTAAAGCGGAAAACCAGCAGTAAATAGGTATATTGCAATGGTATAGACTGAGGGCTAGAGGCAGCTTCTCTTTTCACTGTGACCCTGGGCACAAAACCAGCATAATTCCAGATGTCTTAGTAGTGTAAGTTGGAAGCGAAGTTTGCCTTCAGAAGGAAAGATATTAAACAATTTCAGCAGATAAAAAGAGCTTGAGACCTGTGAAAGTGGGAGCAGTAGTTTGTTTTAGTTGCCTCAGGAAAAATTCACTTTATACTTTTGGGTAATGCAAAGCTTTGAAAACCTGAATGTTTAGATGCCTTTTGAGAACTGTAGAGAAACATGCAAGTGTAAACATGCTGCTATTTGTAAGCTCTTTTAACACTGGGAGGAAAAAACAAAATCTAAAGATATCCACCTGCCTGGTAATGGCAATCACATGACGTCTTCTTAATCCCAGAGGTATTTAGGTGTGAATTGAAGCTGATGTACCAAATAAACCCACTTTAGGGAGAAAAATGGTTGATGGTGAAGGTAGGTATAAGTTTGCATAAAGTGGGATTGAGAGCTTGCAAGCTTGAGTAACATGACAAAAATACAGTTTCAGGGAAGTACAGAGTAAAGAAGACACTGAGTCACAGTTCTTACAAGGTAAACAGTACCACCAGGATGTATTTTTAAAACTTATTGTTAGAATTGAATCATAATCATTAAGGTTGGAAAATACCATGAAGATCATCGAGTCTAACCATCAACCTAATACGGACACGTCCACCATGAAACCATGTCCTCATGCACCATATCCACATGGTTTCTGAACACTTTCAAAGATGGCAAGTCCACTGTTGCCCCAGGACCCTGTTCCAGTGCCTGACCACCCCTTCAGTGAAATATTTTTTCCTAATATCCAGTCTACTGCTCCCTTGACAAAAGCGTTTCCACTTGTTCTATCAATACGTCAAGGGAGGGCGTAGTGAGGTGGGGACTGGTCTCTTCTACTGCGTTTGCAATGACAGGACCAGGGGAAACGGCTTCAAACCGAGACGGAGGAGATTCAGATTACAAAGAATCATACAGAATAAGCTGATTGGAAGACACTCAATAGCGTTTCTTCACTATTAGGGTGGCCAGGCATTGGAACAGGTTGCCTAGGGAGGTAGTGAAGTCATGGTCCATGGAGGTGTTCAAAAGGCATCTGGATCTGGCGCTGGATCATACGGGTTCAGAATTACAGTGGTCATGTTGGGTTGAACTAGTGAATCTTACCCTACTCCAGCAAGTTCGCTGCCCCTCGGCCGCGGAACGAACCCTATCGCCCTGTTCCGCACAACCGCCTCCATCCGCGCCCACCGTCCCGCACAACCCAGCCGGAGCCGCGCAGCTCGCGCAGGCGCAGACGTGCCGCGCAAGCGCGGAGCTCACCGGGCGGGCGGCGCTTCCCTGGGGCGGCCGCGGGCTGAGGCAGTCGCGCGGGGGCCTGTGGAGCGGTCCAGCCCCCGCCCAGCCGGGCATTGTTCCCCGCCCGTCTCCGCCGGGAAGTTTCAGCCGCGTCCCGGTCCGCTGCCTGCTGGGTCGGGGAGGGGGGGGGGGGGGGCGCGGTGGGGGCAGGGGCTCGGAGCCCCTTTGTCGCCTCCTCCCCGGCGTGAAGCCGCCGGTGAGGCTCAACATGATGGCGGCCGAGGCCACGGGTGAGGACGGCGGTTCGGGCGCTGTGGCCGGGACAGCGGGAGCTTCCGCGGCCGGGGAGCTGGGGCACTGCCCCGCCTTGTGCCGCAGTCGGGCGCAGGAGCCGCAAGGCCCCTTCCTGGTCGGCGGCGGCCCCCCAGGCGGGCCGGATTTGTGCTCAGTTCTGGGGCTATTGGAGCTGGGCGCGGGGCCAGCCCCTCCAGCGGCCGCTGGGGCGGCCGATCCCGGCTTCCCCCCGCTACCGCCCCCCCCCGTCTTGGCTGGGGGGCTGGGGACAGTGGACGAGGGAGACTCACTGGACGGGCCGGAGTACGAGGAAGAGGAGGTGGCCATTCCGCTCAACGCGCCCCCCACCAATCAGTGAGTACCCACCGTCCCCGCCTCAATCCTTGTGGGGAGTGGGTACCGCGCCGCCGAGCCCCCACAGCTAGCCGGGGAGACTGTGTGTCAAGCTCAGCTGGAAGTCTCGCAGGAGTTTGCGTCCCACTTATTCACCTTCCCTCCTTCCTCCGGTTCCGTTCCAGCAGGAAGTTTGCTTTGCGGGGACCCTGCCCGGGATCTGTGGAGCGCAGCCCACCCGCAAGTCAGGAGAGTGAGCGGCGGCAGCAGGGAGGTCTGACTTCTTCCCCTTCACGGGGAGCTGGTCCTCCGGTACTGAGTGGGATCAGCTTACGGGAAGAAGGCGGCTGAGTTAGTTTTTTGCAAGTTTTCACAGCAGTACTGCAGAGGCTGCCAGGAAGAGTGAGCTATTCTGGTTGTCTTTTAAAAAACTACCTGTTTGGGAGACTTTTCCAGTCACTGGTAGCCCCTTCACGGTAGAGTCATAAACTTAATTTCTGTAAATAGAGTAAAAAACCTATCTATGGCATAAAAGACTTCATTTGCCATGTCATTATTTTGTGGTTCATGGCTTTCTGCTAAAAAAAAAAAGGTAACTTATCTTTTCTATTTCATATAGAAACAGCCAAAGTAATGCCCACTTGTTGGATCTTTATAAAAATTCAGACAGTCTTGAATCGTGGATTAAAAAGGAATTGAAATAATTTCCAATTTTAAAAGTGTCAACAGAGGTATATTTTTATAAATGTTTTAACTGCCTTGCTGCTCAGCCAATTTAAAGTTGTTTTCATATAGGTTATGCTTGGAGAGAGGAGACATTTGGAATAAGCTGTAAACTTATAGTTAGGTTTTACTTTATTTATCTGTACATCAGGTTAATTTGGATTCCTTCAGTACTGGTACTAGAATCTTCCACTAGAGGCAGACTAGTTCTTTGTTTAAGTTGTGTGAAATATAAGATCAGATAATATTATATAGAGTCCATGTAATTAATAAGTACTCTTTATGCAGCCTTTGGATTTCACTGTAGAAATTTCAGGTTTACTCAGGTGTGTGTTAGATTAGAAAATAAACCTTTTCTTCCATGTCCTTATCATATTCTCCCCAATGAAATGGCTTCAGGGGCTTGCATTTTTTCACTAGTATACTTTCTATAAATATGTTGTTCTTGTAGTTCTTGCATGTAGTGGATAATTTAGGGAGTAACATACAGTTGTATTTAAATAGATATATATATATATAGGTCAAAAAGTTAACTAAAATCTGCGTGAAATTTTGGGTTCATTCTTTATAGTCTGTCATAACTTCACTGACAGAGATAACTTTGGCATTATGTTACATGCTCTTACCATTTCAAAAGCCATTGTCATTTTAAGTAGGATATAAAATGATAATAGCCTCTATAACAAGCTTCTCTGAGCTTGTTTTCCAGCAAACAAAAAAGCTCAAGCACAAACCAGACACAATATGAGTTCCTAGTCTTCCAATTTTTAGGCCATAAAGATGTTACAAATGCTTTTTTAAACATGAGTATGCTTTTAAATAGTGTAAAGTTGGCATTCTGGCTTTTGTAGTAAATAATACAAAGAGTAGGGAAATGAAGCACCTGCAGGTTCTGCACTTCCCATAAGCATGTTGTAAATATAGTTTGCTCAGGGAGATCTGGGAAATGTGTCTTCTTTTAGTGTGTATTCTTTAATATTCAAGCAGTGGGAGGATACTAGCATATAAGACCTTCTCTTTATTCACAAACTCAGAATCCCTCAGTAGGGTTGATATTTTTAATCTTTGATCTGGAGTGAAGCTAACTTGAGGCTTGTCTATTCAATGTGTGTGTGGGGGGGGTTTCATTTTTAGGGAGCACAGCAGTGGTGTGTTTATGTTTCAGCTTAATGCTATGTGGGATGCACAGGATACTAGGGAATAAAGTGGGCAACTTTGTGTTTGTTTAGGTCATTTTTTCCCTTGCTTTCTGCCCCATTTGCAGACCTCAGTGACAGAGGCTCAAAGAGCATAAGGAAGTGCCTTTGGATTTAGTGAATGAATGAATGTTGATTCTTTTATGTATTTGATATAAAATCTTAGTTGACAAAATTATTTTCTATCCTGGCGTTGCATTAATGTGGCAGGAGCCGGTTCAATATTGCAGCAAAACTGGCATTTTCATATAGTGTTTTTTGAGCAGTGCTTATCAGTTTGAAATGGAAATCAGTTGAAATCTGAAAGTGATCAACCACACAAAATGAAATAGGCTGTCAAAATACTGTCTGGTTAAAACAAATCTTCCCCAAAGCAGATGTATTCTTACAGCCACTCTTGGAGTTTGTTCAGGTAACGTAATAAGAAAAAACACTGAAGATGAAGACTGGTAGAGAAATACTAAATAAGAATGGATTGCATTAAAGTAGACCGTTTCCTTGATCATAGAGTGAAGTTCTAGTATCTTCACACGAGTATTCAAGATGGCAAGCTTAGAGTTCTGCATTTGTTTCAGTAACTCGTGAAAATTTTTTTTTCTGAATAATTGCAGAAGGCCTTTTTCCAGACTAATGAATTTATCTGTTGCACTGTAAATTATGAGGAAATAATGTTGGTGTGTTCATTTAGGTACTGTATAAAGAAAATGAAATGTGATGTCAATAGATTTTAATGTATGAGGTTTCTATGTTTAGCAGTTAATGAGTTAGCATAGATTATTGTCTCTTTTAGATAATGATTTTCTTCATTAGTTCCTGTTGTACATGGAAGACCACACCTTATTTTTCAAAAGTTGGTGGGTAGTGTACTCTGGGCTGCTTCCGGCTGGATGTGTGGTCTTAGAAGTACTGTCTTAAATGAGCGTTTAAACACAATGAATCAATACTGTACCTAACCTGCTACAGGAAATGAAGCAATTATAAACGGAGTGTGTTAGTTCATAAGTAAATTAAAACTTCAGATAAATAAAACCAGAAGTCAGGCAGCATTTGAAGCCAGAAGCTTGAGGATGATTTTTCAGTAGTTTAGTCAATATTTCTAGTTAACATTAGAAAATGTATTTTTGTTTAAACAGTAACTAGACCTGCTCTTTATTTGGTTTTTATTTTGTGTCATTGATCGAGTCACATAATACCAGTGTGGGACTTTGGCAGTTCATTTTCTAGCCTGCCCCATTGAGAAGTGTAATACTGTGCTGTGTTTTTTCAAGCTTTTTTGTCTGTATGTTCTGTTGTGAAGGGAAGATGAGCACATTTTCTAGTGAGGGCTTAGGTGTCTTCAGTATAGGACTCCGTATTTTGGTTCAAGCATAAATTTGTAAAAATTCCCATTGTAGATTTCCAGTTTCTTTCATATCTTTCTCCCCGAAAAATAAGTGTCTTGTAGTATGTCTTGCTGGTAGGCATAGTAGAAGGGAGGAGAAGGCATCTTGTTTTAACATAGTCTTTGTGCTGCACATAAGAATTTCGGGGTTGTTGCCTCAGTGTCCCTACAGAGTATGGACAATACTAGTACTAAAATGTTCAGTGCTTGATAAAGTTTATACACTTGACCTGCTTTATTTACTTTTATGCATTATTTAAAGACTGAAGGTGGTTTAATTTTTATATAAAATACGTGCTCTATCAGTCTTATTAGTGATAGAGCAGAAAAAGGTTTTTGTTATTGAATTTATATTTATTCTGTTATATTTAAAATATATATAATATATCTATTCTGCGATCAAATTTATATTTCTGTTATATTTAATATATAATAAATAAATATATAATATATCTAATATATTTAAATGTTATTATCTTCAAATCATATTTAGTGCTGAAGATGGTGAGGAGGAATCAGCATGGATTTTTAATAGGAAAATTGTGCTTAACCAATCTAAGAGCCTTCTGTGATGTAGTCATTGAATTAGGGGAGAAAGGGAGAGAGTTTACCATAACTTTAGTAAGGCTTTTGACACTGTCTTCCATAGTCTTCTTACAGACAGTGTTGCTTAGGTAAAAGGACATAAGGTGCATTGAAAACTGGTAGAATGAATGGGAACAGAAGTCCAGATAGAGGCAAATTACTGGGGGTATTCCCTGGGGCGCCTTCGGGGACCAATACTGTGTCTTGCTCTCTTAGCAAGTTCACAGATAATGCAAAACTGAAAGAGGAGCAGCTGAAACACCAGGTAGTTGTGCTGACATCCAGAGTGATGTAGACAGGCTGGAGAATTGGGCTGCGGGAGATCTTGTGTAGTTAGACAAAGGAAACACAGAGCTCTGGCACTAGGGAGTAGTAACCCTAAGCACGTGGTGGGGCTAAACAGCTGGAAAGCAGCTCTGCAGAGAAGCATGTGGGTGTGAGGATGTGAACAAAGCCAGCAGTGTGCCTATGTGGCAAAACTTCACACTTGCTTTTCTCACATGTAAAAAGGAAATACGTAAACAAAGATTTGGTTGTACAGTGTGACATGCTTCCACATGTAATAGCAGCTGCCTCCTTCCATATAGTAAATTCACCATCTACTACATTTTTGTGAATAGCTTGTTTCTTGCACGGGTCTTGTGGTGTTTGGGCTATGTTGGGGGCCAGAAGCCATATAGCTATTCTGTGAACTTGCTAAAAGCATTCCTTCTGACAGTAGAAAGGGCTGGCTGGGCCTAATAGAGCTGGTGTGACTACCTAACATCTCCATGGATCATGGGAAAATATGGGAATCTCTTGTTTGTGTGTGGACCAGAGGTTGCAGCTCTGACTGCAGTACAGCTCATTCCATGCAGTTCATGACTTGACATATGGTTGTCAGCCACTCAGTGTGGTGGTGGTGTGGGCACCATTCTTCTGTGCCACCTGTATGTTGCTTGTGTGGATATAGAGGCTCTTTGTGATGTTGTGTCTTTGTTTTGTCTGCATGCTTTAATTAAATTGTGATAGAGTTGGAGTTTTGAACATGCTGCTTTTGAAATAAACTGGCAGATGGGAGTATTTTCATGCATAATTTTGACAGTTTTCTGAAACATGGAAGCCTTTTACTGCTATTCTCTTAGAAGCAAAATGAAGAACAATTACACAAGTTTCTTAAATCAGTCACGTTAAACAGGTAGTCTCAGAAAAGATCACCTGAATTGTGATCTATAATTGATAGCACATTTTATAGTTAAATCATGTTATAACATATGCTTGCAAGGCTGCTCACTCTCTTTCAGTGCATGATGTAACAGCAACTGCATTGTTAGAGTGCTAGCTGTGATTCAAAATGTAATCGAATTATGTTTGCTCAAAACACAAGGAAAGGAGTAGATTGTCAGCATTTAAAAAAATGCAATGGTAATTTTAGAAATACAGTAGTGTTCCTAGGTAGGATCAGGCAAACAAGCAGAGGTGACTGATGAGAAATTAGAGGTGCCTTGTCTTTGGCAACGATGGAGGATGTATGTCTAAGTAGTAGTGAGTTAGAGTTTTGAGTGTAAGCACTTGTAAGTCACAGTCATTTGGCAACTTATTTATGATAATCTAGGCAGGTTTTTAATGTGGTACCTTCCCATCCAAACTTTTATTCTTTTCATGAGACTTATGGTACACCATACGTAGCAATTCCTTTTCCATCCATTAAGAATCTCTATGGTTGCTTTGGACTGAAAACAATAAACTTGAAGCTGTTTCAATTAAGTTGTAAATATTGACATAGAAACTCAGAGGGAAAGGTGGTTTCCTGTGATGTATTTTTGCAGAAATACTCAGGCTTCACTCAACTGTCTGATTGGAGCTTAAAACCAAAGGCTGTAGTGGTTATTTTATTTCATTTCAGAAATGATGGTAGCCTGTTTATATCCTTCAGTGTTCTGCGCTCTGTTCTCTCATGAAATTAGGAGTATGGCTAGCTCTGTAGTTTACTCATTTCTGTTGTACTTTCTTTGGATAGCACTGACTGTTGGATGGATCTTCCTTTGTAATGCAGCACAAGAGATTTTAAAATCTTTCATTAGTGCTCGTTAAATTAGTCAATATCCTTAAATGAGATTGAGCACTGCAGTTTTGTAAAACAGTGTTTACTGTTTACGATCAAAGTCCTTGAAGATTACAATGGCAAGTTGCAGAATGTATCTTTCTATAATACTGAAAACTGGTGATAGCAGGATGGGTTATAAGACATTGATTCTGATGGTGATGTTTTTCAGTGCTCCTAGATTGTATGTTATGAGAATAAATGGTTTTTATGTATTGAAACTGCTCTTTGAAAAAATGCAGTTATTTCTTGACAACCATTTTGCATACTCTAAAGATATTATACAAGCTGGCACTTAAGTATGTATCCTATTTTTTTAAAGATGTGTAAAATCTACAGAGGTTTCCTGAGAATATCACTTGAGCTGTTTTCTCATATCATTGCTCAATATTGACTGCTTTACTGTCGTTTGCATTAAATTTAGTGTTAATATTTATTTCTGCGGCTAGTACTATAGAGTAATTTGGTACATTACACTAATGCAGAATGAACAGTAAAATACAGTGGTTTTTTGCCATCAGACGTTAACATTTTATATGTTGCCTCAGTGACACTGAATTTAATTGCACTCAGAAGTTAATATTTTTATTTCAGAAAACAAACCTTTCCTTATATGCTTTACCAGGTAATAAATATCTTCTGGTACACTTGATATAAAAGTATTGAATGGCTCAAAATATAGCCTGTTCAGTGTTAGAGGATGTGATCTCCAATATGTGGCATATACCTATATAAAATATATAAAATATATAAAATATATAAAATATATAAAATATATAAAATATATATATTAAAAAAATATATAGCCATCACCAGCAAGGAGGGTGTCTTTTTTGTTTGAGGCTTCTGGACTGAGAATTGTGGCACGTAAATTTGTGCCATTGTTGTTAGAAATCCTGGTCCCTTACAGAAAAATCCTTTTATTTGCATATGATCCTGCCTTTCTGTTTATTCTGTAAATATTTTTTTTGTAATTTGCGTTCTTATTGAGACTCCCACTTCTTCATTTGGAAATTGTGCCTTTCTTTAAATTTGGCATTTTAATGCAATGTGTCTCTCAATAGAACTAAGATTATTTTCCTCAAGTGGATGATAAATAGGAACAAACAAAAGCTCAATGAGCCTGTTATTAGTCTAAAATAGATTTCATGAAATGGAATGTTGGTTTCTTCATCAGGGAAGTTTCTTGGGTCTCTGAGGAGTTATATACTTCATGAAAGTCACTCTATCCCGGAAAGCAATGCCCAGTTTAGACGTGTTGGGAGCAGACTCACTCAGGTTTCAGGTGTGCTGTGCATACTGACACATAGAATATTTATTTCTACTTACTTGATAATCAACTGTCTTCGCTTTGATTCATTTCCTAAAAGACCCTCCTCATCAAGAAGGCATGACCACTTCTTTGTGGCTGTCTTTGAACGACAGATTTCTGTTCATGAATGAAGCTGCTTTGCTCTGGAATGGAATGACACAGGTTCTTGCTAATATAACTGGGTCTGCAGCAGTTGCAAGTTTTAAATGTTGTACAGACACAACAGTGCTTCTACTGGTTTAGCTTGTTTTGATCAGGGTGAGGAACAGAAGCAAAGGGGAGCAATACTAGCAAGCACCCAGTTTTGTCAGGTTGAACAGTATTTATGCTTGTGCTGCTCCTACTGGTGAAATGGTGTTTTTTGGTTTGGTTTATCAAGGTTTTGTTCTTATAAAAGCTCCCAAAGCTTTTGTTTCCATTTTGTAGGAAAAAAAAATGCTATTGTTCAGATTTTATCAACAGATCAGCTTTTAATTTTATGTTTTTTGAAGCTGTATGCTGTGAAATATTTGATATTTTTGCATATATTAGTTCAAGAGATCATTTACATATCTTCTAAATTGCATGTTTGCGAATCTTAGAAAACAGTCTGAACAGTTAGAACTAAATGGTATGTGATCTAAAGTGGTGAAGGATTTTAATTGTCTAAAACACTGGCTGTTTTGAAGCTGACAATTTCTGAGTGTAAAAATTAAAGTTTTAGTAAAGCAAAATTAGGTGGAAGAGCTAATGAATTTTTGCAATATATAGCTCTGAAACATGCTGTGGCTTGGTGAAGGTGATGAGAGCAATGGCTGTCTTTGAAAACTGCTCTCTATCGCTACTTTCTTAAAAAAAAAGTTATTCTTGATCATTTCAAGTAGAACAAGTGTTCTGACAAAGGCTGTATAAATAAACTGAGAAGGGTGATTGAATGCTTGAATGGCAACAGTAGATTAAAGATTTCCTTTGTCATATTTTGCAGTCTGTTATTTGCCATGTATCAGCACTCACTTTTGATTGAGAGACTGCACATCGTGATTAGGAATGGTGATTTTAAGGCTGGATGGTGGCCTGGTGACTGCTGTCCAGTTCTTTACTGGCTTTGCTGCAGCAGCATCACTGTCAGCTGAAGAACAGTCTGATAGAATTCACTTCTCTGTTTGTGCTTTTAAAATACCGAGCCTGAACTGACATCTTTGTAGGTTTAAAATGCAATAGTCTTCCAAGTTGGGTCAGTCACCTTGGTTTCTCTTTTTTTAAAGTAAAGAAATTAGGGAGGAGATAAAAACTATGGTATGTGTAGAATCTGCCTCTTAGGGTTGTTCCTTGGGAAAAGTAGGTTATCTGAAAAACTCTGCTGTGTTAAAAATACTGTTTATTGGAAATAAGTCAACTAGGAGGTTGAAGTTGTAACAATGTGATAGACAAAGTCTTGGAGTTATATGGCTTTTGACTGAAAGATTTTCTTCCTTTCATGGGTCTATTTTCTGAAAGTAAATGGAACCCTTAAGTTGTTAGGATGCCCATTGTTACTCTTTTTTCAGGTGGTATCATGGAAAACTTGACAGAACAATTGCTGAAGAACGTCTTCGACAAGCAGGAAAACCTGGAAGTTATCTTATTCGAGAGAGTGATCGGAGACCAGGTTCATTTGTGCTTTCATTCCTTAGTAAAACAAATGTCAATCATTTTAGGTGAGAATTAAGTGTTTTATTTTGAATACTGTGATCTACTTTTTGTTTCAGAACACAATAAAATGACCAATGATTGCATTATAATGCAATATTTTTGACTCCTGGTGCTTTCATTGTACAGCTTTTTACTCGTATTTGATTGTTTTAAATCATGCTACTTTAAAATTACTTTGTAGGGTGAAGAACTGAAGTGTGAGGAAACCAAAAATATCTGGATAGCGAAGCTTGCCTAAAGTGGTTTGAATAGACTTAAAGCACCATGCAGGTTTCATTAGTCAGTGAAGGAGATTGTTTTGTGCCTGTTCTTTAGTAATCATTGTAGTTATCACAGTTAAAGTGCTAGCACGTCTGGTTGCTTGCTTAATTTTGAGGGGAAAAAAGCCCACCCAAAACAAACACCTCCCCCAAACAAACAAAAAAACTCCAAACAAACAAACAAACAAGCCACAAAAAAATCCCAAAGCAAAAAACACCAATAGATTATATGTTTGGTAATTGAAAGATTTGCTGGAAACAGCTTTCAGTTCATGTCCTGAGCATGCAGTGCTATATGCTTATGAGCTTGGATTTAATATCTGAAGATTCATCTTTGTATGCATTTTATATTACTTCTTGGGAGAAACAATTCAAATTATGCATTAACTACTGAAATCGTTATGTGAGCTTTTTCCCATTAGATATAAAATTTTTTAATTGAGTTTCAGGAGATACTTTGATGATTCCAAAGTAATTTTTTAACTTTTAATATGGATGCCAAACTAACTGTAACAAAATGACTAATTTTTGATGGTGTTTGTTTTCTGCATTGTATAGTTTCGAAGTGTAATAATTTTTTGTTAAAGTACTTTGCTACTTAGTTCATGTTATGCCTATTATAAAAGGTGTATGTTGTGCATGATACAAGTAATAATGCTGTTGTGTAGTAGTGCATTATTTCAGTTTTCTAGGATGTTCACACTTACTTTTAAAAAAAAATTTCATGTAGTTCTGACAAATGTACTGTCTTTTTCTGTTAATCAGCACTTTCTTTAGATAAAAAACCGGTGGCTCATAAAATATATGTATGAATATTTTGGATAACATATTCATTAGGTTTATTTACATGTTTACAGAGAATCTGTAATACTGCATTTTGCTGAATATAGGCGCTTTTTAAAGAATTAAACATGACGCTAATCTCCTTTTCTTCAAAAAAAGTAGCAAAATTTTTTCTAATGTCAAGCTTCTGTTTTTTTATTAACAGGATTATTGCCATGTGTGGAGACTATTACATTGGTGGGCGTCGCTTTGCTTCACTCTCAGACCTGATTGGTTATTACAGTCATGTGTCCTGCCTGCTGAAAGGGGAAAAGCTCTTCTTTCCAGTCGCACCTCCAGAGGCAAGTGAAAAAAAAAATTCCTGAAGATTAACTTACTTAAATGTTTGTAACTTTAATCACTATTCAAAATTTTCTTTGGGAAAACAATTTTAGAAAGTTTCCTGTTGTTTTGCATAGGCATACGTGGAATTATAGGCAGTATAAAAATGCATTTTTACTGATACAAAGACATTATGAAAAAAGATTTGCTATGTAATAAAAATACATAATGAAGACTATAGAGGTATTGCAGTTATTGCACAGTGTAGTAACATCATTTTAAGTAGACAGTGAAAAACAAGACAATACTGAGCTCTTGTAATAAAGAGCACTGTTACAGTGTACCCTTCACTGTTCTGTCACATTTTGGATATCTAACAATAGTTTCAAAATGCATCCTGTAGATAACCAAGGTTTCTTTCACATGCCCCATCCTTAAAAAACCAAAAGTAATTGAAATGAAAAAAACCACTGCAAAATATCCCCTCTACCAAAACCTGAATAAAGATGTTTCTGAATGTTAAAATTTGGGACATTATTTCCACTCAAAATGAAAAATAATTTAAAGGAAGTGCTCTTAGTCAGCAAATTACACATTTCTAGCTGACAGTGGTTTTTAGCTTTGGAAATAAAATACTGGCAAAGTGGATATAAGTGGTGTTCTTTGCCTCAGAATAGGATAAGGCTGGGGAGAAAGATTCTACAGTATAGAATATACAGTACAGAGTATAGAGAAAAAACCGTTGCTCTTTTTTAAACTGTAGCCTGTGGAAGACAGAAGGAGAGTTCGAGCAATTCTACCTTACACCAAAGTGCCAGAAACTGATGAAATAAGGTATGTTTGAGTAATAGTAGTAGCTTTGAAATTCTCGAGAGTATACATAAATAGTAATAATTCAGGTAGGTGTTCATATGCAAGTATTTTCCAGTTGCATCTTCAACTTGACACAGTTAGATTAGCAGATAATATCTCTCTGTTCTTTGGTTGGAAATAAGAATAAGACATTTTGTTCTTGGCATATTTGTTCGTATTAATTGAACGGAAGGTACATAAAGGTACATAGAATTAAATGTTATAATTTTGAAATATGTTTTCTAAAGCCCTAGATTTTTTCCAAAAGGATAAATTTATGAGTCAAAGAATTCTGTATGGAAATGCCTTATCTGAGCATGTGAAAGAAATGAGCTAGGCTTTTTTCTGAACTGCCACAGAACTATTAAATGTGTAGCTGAGGGAAACAATTCAAATCATTAGAAAGAGAAAGTGGGCCTTGATTACTTACAAATGTAAGAATGGAAGAAGTATCTTTCAAGAGAAGACAATTTTCTGGTTACTTGGGATTGATACTGCTTTCTTGAGATCATTCTTTTCTAGATTAAAAAATAGGAAGATTTGAAAGTGATTTGTGGTGATTTCTAATCTCTCTAATGAGACAGATTTCATAAGCTGATGTAATACACCAGTTGAATTGGGAATTTTCTTAGGTTTAGGATCATTATCTTAAAATGTAGAGAAAAGTATGAAGAGCTTTTATCCTCATTTGGATGGAAATTTATTCCAGAACTCACAGTCCAGTCTGATCCTTTAAAGGATGATATGAGGATGTTTATTTTTGTAATTATGTGATTTACTAAAGTGATAGACTGTGAAGGGGCTCTCTAATGGCACATTGCAACTAAGGCTTCCTACTCTCTGTGAGAACAACAAAAAAAAAAAGAATCGTTTACATGTCTTATTGCACCTATCAGCTTAAGAGGAAATAGCATTTTATTGTTTGCTATCATAACAAAACTTAGAGGCAATTAAACCTTTTCTTCCTCTTTTAGGATGGGGAAAAAAGGTTCAGTTGTTGTTCGCTGAAATGCAAAGTTGGTGTTTGTGTTTTGATGTCTGTATGGCTAAAATAGTTCTGTTCATGGCATAGCTGAGACCAGAGTTCTCAAGTTTGTTCTAGATTGAATTAATATGCTCTTGAAGAAATTATGTATTTCAGAGAATATTGACTTAGAATTTTAATATCATAGTAAACATTTCTTAAGTTTGACGTATTACTGAGTTAATTTCAACATGTCTTCCATGCAGTAGCTATGCAGTGATGGAGGGTGCTTTTGTTGTTTGTCACCTGTAAAAGCTGAATAGCAGATGAATTTATTCTTTGTTTTCGATAGTGGTTTGTTGTGTTTTGTTTTTTCTGTTAGCTTACTTCAATTGAGAGCCATGCCATAGACATTGCTATGAAATTTTGAATTGAAATGGTAGTTAATGAGCATCTCTCTTTATTTTTTTCTGTGCCTTGATGCATTGTGAGACATGGTCAAAAATTCTGTGCTGCAGTGAAAGGTTTTCATGTGACCTGAGTTTGTTCTTAACATTTAAGGAGTAACTTACACTAGTCTTTCAGAAATGAAAACTCCCTTAGACCAGGTGCTAGGTCCTGCACTTTGGACACAGTAAACCCTCTGCAGAGCTAGAAAGCTTCCCAATGGAAATGGACCTGGGGGTTCTGGTCAGCAGCTGGCCAAGAGAGTCAATGGCATCCTCACTTGGATCAGCAGTGGTGTAGCCAGTGGGACTAAGAAAGTGATTTTTTTCCCTGTGCTCAATGCTTGTGAGGCCACACCTAGAGTACTATGTCCTGTTCTGGGCCATTCAACTCAGGAAAGGGTCCTGGAGTGCGTCCAGTGAAGAGTAATGGAACTGGTAAAGTGTCTGGAGTACAAGTCCTATTAGGACTGGCTGCAGGGCCTCAGTCTGGAGAAAAGGAGTCTCAAGGCAGATCTCATTGCTCTGTACAACTCCCTGAAAGAAGCATGTAGTCAGGTAGGGTTCAGTCTCTTCTGCCTGGCAACCAGTGGCAGGATAAGAGGACGTAGTCTTAAATTCTGCTTTAGTCTACAGGGTGGCTTTAGGCTGGACATTAGGGGAAAATTTTTCACAGAAAGGGTGATTAGACATTGAAATGCTGCCAATGGATGTGGTGGAATCACTGTCTTGGAAGGTGTTTATGGAAAGACTGGATGTTGCACTTAGTGCCATTGTCTGGTTGACATGTGGTATTTGGTAGTAGGTTGGACTCAATAATATCAGAAGTAATTTCCAACCTGTTTGATTCTGTGATTCTGGTTCTGAATGTTAATGCTTGTTATGCTTGTAGCTAATTGCATGGCATCTGTGGTAACTGCTCTGTATTCTCTTTGCATCACTTGTCTTCGTATGTGAGAACATAATGAATAGGTATTCCACAACTTACATTATGCAAGGTAATTTTTCAATGAAAGGAATATTATTTTCTTATAGACTGCTAAGGGTTATTTTATTTGTTGCATATTTGATCTCTCTTGATAAAAGAAAAATATTACTGTATTTTAATATTGCTGTGTTATTTTTGTTTTATACATTAGCACACTTTGAAGTTGACAGCACTGAAGATATATTAGATACCAAACAAAGATCAAAATTATGAAAACTTGTATATAGTAGCCACTTAACTATGAGGAAAAATACACATGTGCTTGGAATATCAGTTCCTGCATTTTTTACAAACAGGTTTTCCCAAATATTTTATGGAAATTATACTCAAGAATTCATTGTGTTCATTAAACTTTATATTATGATTGTATCTCTGATTTAAATCTTGCTGTAACCCTCTTCAGTTTCCTTAAAGGAGACATGTTTATTGTCCATAATGAATTGGAAGATGGCTGGATGTGGGTTACAAACCTACGGACAGATGAACAAGGTCTTATTGTGGAAGACCTGGTAGAAGAAGTGGTAAGTAATTTTTGTATTCAAATTTCTTAAATGAATGGGATTTTTTATGAAATAATACTGAACAAAAACTAGTGACATTTAATTGCCTGTTTTCTAATTATGTACTTTTCTGAACCTTGTAAATTCATCTAGTAGCTCTAAAAAACTAAAACAAACCTGTAAGCATAGTTTATTATCAAAAAATGTTGATTCATGTGTTGTTCAAAGATAAGTGCAAATGAATGGTACTCTAAATTTACTAGGCATTTTCCTAAAATCTACTGTCCTGGTGAAGAATCATTCAATTGCATTTCTTTTTTGCAATTGCCCTGAAATGTTCACTAACTCAACAGAATGTAATTTTGCATTGTGGTAGGTCTTTCTCTTTATTCTAGGATGAAATTTGGGTTAAAAATTTATTGGTGAGAATTAAAAAAAAAAAGATTCTTTTATAATATCTTACACAGTATGTATGTTTTGCCATTAGCAGTGTTGCTTGAGATGCTTCTCATAGATGACCTGTGTCAGGATGAGAATAGCTAAACTGAAGTGACAGTACTAGACTGTTGATCTGTAGACTGATAGGTCAGTGGTAATTTAATGTTAGGAAGGCTGAGAAGGTTGAAACTTTTTATAAAGTTACCACCTCTAAAGGATTTGGATCATGAGTGAAGTAATCATCAGAAATAACATTTTTGCTGGATTTTCACCTAATGAATGAAGAGGAAAGCTTTTCATAGAGCTGCAGTAAGTCTTTTAGGTAAAAAATGCCTCAGATGTCTAAATGTCATTCTTTTTCTATAGAAGATCTTAACTCATGATATTTTTTTTTTTAATTGAGTTGTACTGTTGTCATTCACTTGATACGTTAATTTTCTCATAGGGAAGAGAAGAAGATCCCCATGAAGGCAAAATGTAAGGATTTTTGTTTTGTTGTTTGAAAGCAATCATAACTGTTTGTCAAGTTCTACTGTGAGATTTCTAAGTTTTTGAAAAAGTGACCAAAGAGTTTTATTTTTTAATCTGAAGACTTCTTTATATACTAGCTGCTGCAGATGCAGAGATAATTAATGTGAAAAAGTCCTGTAATGGACTTTTGGTAGAATTACCATCTACCAGGGATTTAGAAGGTGTGTAGGTGGGGCACTTGGGGACATTGGTTTAGTGATGGCCTTGGGAGTGCTATGTTAAGGATTGGACATGATGATCTTAACTGTATTTTCCAATGCAAAGGATTCTGTGTTTGCACGATTCTGTGATTCTTACAATGCTTAAAGTTTGAAGAAAAAGTCACAAGACTGTAAGTTTCTGATTTGCTTAAATACTTAAAAAAAATTTAAAAATTCAATTTAGAATCAGCAGTGTCTTGATATGTCGGTCTGTTAATAGATTACATTCACAAATGAGGATGAGTGGCAGAGAGTTGTGAAAAATGTCTAGTGCTTTGATGACTTATCTGATGTCCTCATTTGTTTGTCATATTGGTGCTTCCTGTTTTTTTGCCATTTCCCACTTTCCAAGAGGCTGGTGGCAGAAGGAGGCATTTCAGTGGTCTGTTTGGTTTACTGTGTTCTGCTAGTCAGTTTGGCAGTATGGATGTCTTCAAATGTGGAAATTTCATATTTGGAAAGTAGCTTATAGGGGATATGTGGAGCTTTGATTCTGTCTTTCAGCTGTTTACCTTTCAGAGGAATCCATATTAGTATCTGAAGGTAGTATAGAAAGAAAGCCAGAAACTGGGGTCTTTTTTATAAAAGCACTGTATCTTTAGCATTCCTTTAAATACAGATATTAAGTTGTAGCATGTCAAGCTTTTCTGAATAGTGGTAATTATCATGCCAAAACTAGACAGGGGCTATGAACTTTTGTGGGGTACTACTCTGAGACAAGACTCTGGGTAAGTACAAGGTGTGAGATCAAAGCAGTTTATATTTGTTAATCTTAACAAAGCTAGATTTTGTTTCCACAGTTCTGGCAAATTTGAGTTTGAGGTTTTCTGTGCATAACTTCTTGTTTGAGCTTCAGATTTCATGATTCTAGTACATTGCTGTATGATTTCAAATAATGCCTATCAAATTACCTACTTTTTGGACAATTCATATCAGTCTCTGAACTCACTTGTATTTGAACATCAGCTCCACGTGTTTTATTGAAGTAATTTGTTCATATACCTATTAGTGTTAGTGTTTTCATGTTGTTGGGAGGAGAGAATCATTAAGTAGCATGGACATTGATTGTCTCATCTATATATATTGGCTCTTTTAAAATAAAGATTAATTCATCAGTGCCAGAGCCTTGGATGTCAGCATAACCAAAAAAGAGAGCTGGTAGTCTTGCTTTCTAATTTTTCGCTTCATCTTTGTTAAGATGGTTCCATGGGAAGATCTCCAAACAAGAAGCTTACAATTTGCTGATGACAGGTATGTGTATTTCTGGTGTGAAATACAGTGATAGTGAAATGGCACAAGGTGATCCTGCTAATATTAAACTATGGCAAAACTTCCTTTTATGTCTGAACATAAATGAGTGTTTTAGATTCTCCAATCCCTCTGGGTGCTACCTCAGTAGAATACTACATTGGATGGAGACTTTCATGGCTATCAGTACTGAGTACGTTCTCAAGTAAAGTTAATCTAATAATTTTTTATTTAATTAATTTTTTAATTGTTATATGTGGAGTCAATTATTTTGCTTTCATAAAGCAAGTATTTCTTTAAATGAAAACAGTAATTCTGACCCATATTGTTTAATACTCCACTTTGAATACTGGCACAGAGATTTGAAAATGTCGTCAAACTTTTTTTGTATGATCTTTTAGAGATGGCAAAGATGTGGCTAAGTTGCCGGCTACAGCTGAACCATTTCTCGTTAATTTTGTTGGTTTAGTACTAGTTCTTCTAGTTTGAGACCACTACTGGAATTTACCTTTATAGGGTTTGTGTCTCTTCAAGTGTGCAGTTCTTTCTAGTTTATGTAGAAATAGATTTTATAAGGGTTTACATATATCACTAAGAAAAACATCACTGTTATGATGTCTTTTCAGTTGGTCAGGTGTGCAGTTTTCTTGTGAGGCCTTCAGATAATACTCCTGGTGATTATTCACTTTATTTCCGGACCAGTGAAAATATTCAGCGTTTTAAAATATGTCCAACATCAAACAATCAGTTTATGATGGGAGGCAGATACTATAATAGGTGAGTTCTTGTTGCAGAAGGAATTATGCATATTTTGCGTTTGCATAACTTGCTCCTGATAATTATTTACTACTATGATTTTAAGACTGTGGTTTCCTTTATACTAAATATTTTCTCTGATTTCCATGCTAGTTACTTCTAACTGAGCAGATTCTTACAGCTTAAATAACCTAAGTGTAACTTATTTCTCTTGAAGTATTTGTACTTGTTCTGCCAATCAGTTGCTTCACTCTGTAAATTGTGGTTTGAATGGATCATGTGGATCCATAAATTGTGTCTGTAATTAAGAGATTACTTTATTTGAAGCAGCTTGGAGGTTTCTACATGCGTTCTTGTCTGTTTGAAAAGGGGTAAATAAAAATCCTGATTTTATCTGAGACAGTCAATGGAGTTTTCAAATAATAGAAATGGGTATTTACAAGAAAGGGGAAAAATGCCTTAGTTGTTGAAAAAATTACTAAATTACCTTGAAATATGTGCATAGTACTTGGAGTAGAAATATTGATCAGTTCATTTAGAATGAACAAACCTAAGATGCATTTCTTCTTGGTGCAAAATAGTAGTAATTTGTACAAAACAGAAAGAGAAATAATGAGGTCTTCCCATTTTATGGGAGAAGCTATCAGTACACCTGCATCTTTGATAGTATTTTTTAGAGTTATTGTATCTGGAAGAATTTTCAGCACTGAAAACTCACCTTCCTCCTTAAACAGAGGTCATTGCCTGCCTTAAAAAAATCAGCATTTTTCCAGTCCTGCTCACCTAGAACCAAGGGCATTCTTACCGCAATAGAGAATTTTTGTCACTTCTAGATTTAGTGAATAGATTTAGTAGAGATTTAGAGTAGAGATTTAGCAGTACATCTGAGAGAATGTCATGGTCTTCTTACTAAGTTCAGTGGACTTTTTCAAATATGACTTCATTCACATGATGCTGTGAGGCTAAATAATTGGATCCTTATGAGCCTGTGCCCATTTCACACCCAGGCTGCTTGAATACTTTCTTCATTAATCAGTCTGGCCTCCAGCCATCCTTACTGTAGGCTAGCTGCAGGGGTCAGCCTTTCATGAAGGTAAATGCCAATTTCTAGTTGCATGGTGTAGGAGGAGAATCATAGGCCAGGAGCCTGCCACCCTTGGTGATGTGCAATTAATTATCAAGTTAGCAGAACTCTTATTAGTCTCAAATGGGTTTGTAGCATTAAATAGTACACTTTAAGAAAGATACTAGCTTGTTATTGCTTGAGATTACTTTATAATAGAGTGGTGGATTCACTTGGTGTGTAGATTACATTTGTCTGAAAGATTTTCTATGCAGCCAAGCAGAAAACAAGATTTTAAAGTTAAGCAGTAATAAATTATGACAAAGTGCTTTAAGAATTTATTTTAGTGTTTTGGTATGTAGTTTTCCAGAGATCTTCCTTAGTGTCAAAGAAAATCTTTGTTTTTGTTATATGTTTGGGAGAATTATCACTGTACTCCTAAGGTGATATTCAGTTCAAATTTCTGTGTGTACAAGGTTGGAAGTTCAAACATATAATGAACGCAGCCCTTAGGTACTCCATCAAGGCTTGGAGTCCTAGTCCAAATGTTATGTTAACTACAGAAGGAGTTTTTAAATACAACTGACTTTAATCTTCGGCCCATATTACAAAATTGCAGAAATTTTGCAGGCGCCTGCTCCTTACATTGAGGAACTCCTAATGGCATTTGTAATCATAGAAGCAGATGTTGCATTGGAGGTCGAGGTATTCCTGATTTGATGAGTGAGCAAATTCATATAGTGCTGTTTGATTGATTAGAAAATGTTGGTAGTACCTATTCAACCTGTGAAATGTAATGACTGAGTCACTGTTTTTTGTAGTGTAACACAGTTGAAATTCTTAGGTAGAAAACAGCATATGCAGACAGCATCTCAGTAAAAATTGAAATTATTATTCGATTTCATTAAAACTGAAAGAAAC
Source organism: Fringilla coelebs (assembly GCF_963513975.1). Taxonomy (NCBI): domain Eukaryota; kingdom Metazoa; phylum Chordata; class Aves; order Passeriformes; family Fringillidae; genus Fringilla; species Fringilla coelebs. The sequence continues at coordinate 44,266,968 of NC_140031.1, forward strand.
ATTAATCTCATTTTATGTATGTGAAAAATCAAAATACTCGTGGGAGGGTAATTTTATCAAGTTTGCCTAGTTCATAGCTTCAGAATGAAATAGAAAAGCCAACCCAGATAACTTGATATAGCTTTATTTAGACATTTTTGAGATTTTTTTACCGTATCAGCTATTGTTCCTGCGTTGCACACATGCCTTATTTGTATCTTTGCACACACAGCTGAGTATGCATGAACTGAGACGTCGCACGGAGTATATTTTTATCTATTTAATTACTTAGCTCTTTTTCTAGATGGATATTTGCATGTAAATGATTAATTTCTGTTGATGTCCCTGTTGCTGTTCTTTATTACAGTGTAAATTTCAGTAGTGTGAAAATAAATTAGAGCAATTTAAATGCCTAGAATTTCAGCTTGTATCTGTCACTACTTCTCTCCTGAGTCTTCCAAGTGCAATTGCAGTCTGAATCTGATGACTAGAATGAGTGCATCCCTGTAGAGGAGTGCTACTGACATGAGTATTTAAAAGGATAGCTCAGTGATGTCCAGTTGTAGTCTGTGTAAGTCCTGCTACCAACCTTTTCTGTTTTTTATTCCTGTCCTCCTAGAAGGGGATTGAACTTGACACGGAGTATGTCCCATTCGACTTAGCTAATTACTCTAGGACTTGGAAAATTATTGCCAATGAAATAGCAGTTTTTCAGCCTGGTTGGAAAGCAGGTAATGCACGTGTACTAACTGAATGTGGAAAGTGCCGTGTCCTCATTTGACATTTTAAACAAGTCACTGAAATATTTTGGAGAGTTTAGGAATAATAGACTTTGAATACAGTTTTGTGAACTTTCTTGACTTCAGTATATTAGTAAATCCTCATTCCTTTCAAATAAGATTATGATGATTAACAGTTGATTTAATTAAAACTTTGAAGGAACGTTTTCTATGGTTTTATGGAAAAGCAGATTCTCAAACGGTGGAAAAATTAATGTGTTTAACATTTCAGTATTCTTTTTCTTATTGGAACAGTATTGCTGACATCATTGAGCACTACAGAAAAGAGCAGATCGTTGAAGGATATTACTTAAAAGATCCTGTTCCAATGCAGGTAGGATTTAATCTCTGAGCCTTTGATGTTGAAGTCACAGACTGAATCTCTATCAAATCAATTTATGAATTAAATTACAGCAGAAATAGCAGTGGTAGTTAAACAGCATCATCTCCGGTAGTCAGTCATCAACAGTTTTAATGTTTTCAGCTCATCTGTTTCTTTTGTTTTATCCTCAAATACATACGCTTACTGAAGAATTGCTTGTAGGCAACAGGAAGTATCGTCAGTTCCGTCTATACTGTGCGGTGTTCGACCTCTACTCTAAGCCCCTAGCTCCTGGGCTCATGCTTTGATTTAGTCCCATATTAAGGGGAACTGGTCTGCCCTTCTCTCTTCTGTGTCTGGGGTTTTTCTTCTGTCACAGGAAACCTATACACACTGAAAAGCTTCAGGAGTGATTGCAGGGCCTGGACTGCAGCACTTGTTCCGAAGCTCACTTGCCCCATAGCAGAAGTTGATTCTAAGAGATCACCAGTAGTAAGCATACCACATCATTTAGCTTTTCATGAGCTTATAGGTAATTATAAAATTTACGTACCTATTCTTTTCTTTTTCTGTGCCCAAGCTTTCCTGTTTCAGTGGAAATCAGAAATTTGCTCCTCTTGTCCCCCTTAAAGAGATTTGCAGTCATCTTTGTAGCATCTTTTTTAATAATATGGGAGCATTTCTTCTGTTCACCAAGCTAAGCGCACAGAAGCTGATCCTGTCTCTTTGTAATGTTTTCATAGTTGTCTTGCTGTTGCTAGTTTTGGTGTGAACTCACCTTTCTTGAACATGTACCAGAAGAATTTAGAGTAGTACCATGTTATGCATAATTCCCTTTCCCTCTGGAAAGCACTTAACAGATATACATGTAATTTTCTGTGGTGGGTTGACCCTGGTGAGCTGCTAAGGATCTGCACCTTTGTTTGCTCATTCCTTATTCTTGTGGAATGGGGCAAAAGCGAAAAAATTCCTGGGTTGAGATAAATACTGTTTTATAAGCAAAGGAAAGGGTGATACAAAGCCAAACACTCAGCACCTCTCACAAGTAGACTAATGCCCAGATGTTCTCTGAGACCTCCCTGTGCCCACATGCGTATTGCTAATCCTGATGTTACATGACAGGGAATATCCCTCTGATAAATTGGCATCATCTGTCCTGGCTATCTGTGTTCCCAGCCTATTGTCCAGCAAGCCACCTCACTGAGGAAGGGGGCAGAGTGGGAAATGGAGGGTCTTGAGGTTATGCAGGTACTGATCAACAAAAGCCAGAACACTGGTATGTTACCAATACCATTACAAAACCAAAACTCAGCACCTTAGGGGCTGCCATTACAGATGTTAAGTCCATCCTTGTGAGACCAGTATGTTAGCATAGTCAACAGTTCACAGCCCAGTCCTCCAATGAGTGACTCAGCTGTTCACATCTCATTTTCTTAAGTATCAACAGGTGTAACCGCTGTGTTTCACTAAGAGACACATTCCTTGTTATTGCAATCTTTCCTATACTGCTACTTGTGTTGTGTCCTTGGTGCTTCCCCCTTGGTGCTTCCTCTTGTGAACTTGTGCTCAGTAATGTTCTTGGTTCACAAAGCAAATAGGAATTCTGAGACTGCTCCTTGGAAAACTTAATTACTAACTTTCTTCATTTTTCCTCTTTAATAATGGCAATAAGTCTTCATTTTAGCTTTTCACATATGCAAAAGTTGCAGTTTCTCTATTAATAAACTCTTTATTAATTCATTTTCCATGTGAGAGTACTTCAGATTCTTTTAACCTAGCCAAATGCACTTTTGACTTTATTTGAAAATTTGGTGCTCAGTGGTGCAGTTAATGTTCAGCTTCACTTCCTTTCCATGTAGCATCATGCTCTGTATTTTTGAGGGGGAAAAAGAATTCAAAAGTTTTGCATCATTTTAGAATCAATCTGATGGAATTCCTGTGTCTGATATGCTATTTACTATTTAAAAGTATTTGTCACTACTCCTTGTGCACTTATATTCAAGACATTTTCTTGATAGGTAATCATGTTATGTTAAGTTATCATTTCATAACACATGGATATAGCTTCCATTGCAGGTCCTGTAATTCCTATTAATATTACCAAATTATTTTTCATCTTGCTATTGTTGTTTTGATCAAAATCATAATTCTTGCATATACATGCATAGGAAGAAAAGTAGAATATTATGTAAGAACCAGTTCATATGTCTCTTTTCATCTCAGTGATGTCCTTACTACTTTATAGTCTTGCTTTTCTTGTTTTTTTTTAATGGCTAAAGAACTTCTATTCATCAGCTTACTTAGTAAGGTCAGACCTTGCTTGGATTTTCATCATATTTATTACTTGCATGTCTAGATACTACCATTTTTTGTGTGAATTTATATTTTTTCTCTTACCTGTTTCTTCCTTTCTTTTGTCCTGAATTCTGCTCAGTTGCAACATGTGAGTTCTAATGAGATTAATGAGAGACTGTGCCACTTTGACTTGGTTTTAATTATGATCTGCACTATTTTTGTTGCTTCAGAGTTTATCCATGATATCTCAGGCCTGTGAGCTTTGGTAGAAGACAGTTAGGAGCTAGATAAGACTTCAAAGCTGGCATAAATTTTAACACAGTGAAATCACAGTGAAACATCATGTTTTTTGTTATTACATGGAAAAGCCTTACTTTGTAGAAGATGGTCTGTATTGAAAGCTATTTTCGTTCAGTTTGGGAAATACGGAAAGAGTTATAGTACATTTCTAGCATGTGTATTGTATGAAAATGAATGCTTTAGTAAAATGCATGAGAGAACAATAGTAATGAGTTAGGTAGCATTCAGTAAGATGATCCTGATCGCAGCTTCATAGGATACATTTTTAATGGCAATTTCTGAGCTTAAAGTATGTTTTTCTGACATGTTTTCTAGCACCAAGAACAAGTGCTTAATGATACAGTGGACGGAAAAGAAATCTACAATACAATTCGTCGGAAAACAAAGGATGCCTTTTATAAAAATATTGTCAAAAAAGGTTATCTTCTGAAAAAAAGTGAGTTATGTTTGCCTCTATTATTTTTTTAGAGGAAGAGAAAAAGCAGATAAGGATCATAGAATCATACAGTATCTTAAATCGGATGGGAGTCATAAAGATCCTGCGCAGGTCCACTGAAAACTAAACCACGTGACTAAGAGCATTTTCTACACACTCCTTAAACCCTGACAGGCTGTGAGCATTTCCTGCATACTGTGTTCTAAGGACCAGCCACCTCCTCAGTGAAGAACTTTTTCCTATGGTCTTATCTGAAATTTCCCTGCCTCAATTTTGTTCCATTTCCTTGTGCCCTATTGTTGGTCACTGGAGAGCAGAGAATTTAATGAATTTAGTGGTACTAGCTAGCTGAATTTAATGAATTTAGTGGTACTAGAAAGAGCAAAATTGGAGTGGTCAAAAGGTTCTAGAAGGTGTGTAAGGAGTGTGAAAGATCTCTTTCCTTAAGTAGTAGATTAACAGAACAATGTGGTACATGAAATTACATGCAGCATGAAAATTTAGGTTGGCAGTTCTGAAAAAATCAGCGCAGCACAAAAAGTAGGCATCCTTGTCAAAGGTAGTGTTCAAAATTATGAAATGAAATATATTTTCATGAAGTGCTTGTACTTAATATTGAACTCACTAAGTTCTAGTTGTTAGAGGTTTGAGAGAGCTAGAATAATGTAAATCTGTACATTCACTGCAGAGAACATCTGGTTTTATTTTGTTATTCCAAGTCAGGTGTATGTTTTCAATCCTAAATTTAAAATGCACAGTCTTTCATACTGAGGATATAGTGACTTTTTAGGGTTCTAAGCTGACACAGCGTAACATACAATAAGCACATTAAAAGCTGACAGCTTGACTTATTTCAGTGTAACCTTCAGTATTACCCTGAAGAATTTCCATTGAATTTGAAGTTTTGAGGAAGCTGATCCCTTGCCGAGTGTTATATTTCTGCTTTTTGGAAAAATCAGCATTAATGGACGCAGAAAAACGGTATCAATAACAAGATTTCTGCAAATGACAAGAAGGATAAGTTACAGGTGGTAATCTGGATAGTGACCAAATGCAAGAAAGAAGGTATGAGTTTACATATAGCCTAATACAAGAGACATTAAAAAACCCCAAACCACCCCAAACTATACCTTCTGAACAGAATAAGGAAGCATCTCATTTGTTTAGAAGGTTTATTCTGAGAGGTGTAGAGAGATGTCATGGAGTAAGGATTGAAATGGGAATGACTTGGAAAAATTAGGTTAAAAGAGGCAAATTGGAGTACTGTCTCGTAGAGAGATGCACATAGCATATATGGATAAATGCAATAAAATCACTCTTCCATCTAGGAGTCATGGTATGATGAATGAGTGTTACATTTGTATTTTGAAAACAATTTTGCAGCTTGTTTATTGAGGCCCCAGTGGATTTATGATGATTAAAGTGTAAAATAAAGGATGAAACTTTTTTTAAATGATCCTCTGATTTAAGCATTAATTTGTTGCAGAATGCTCCTAATACACTGTAATTCAAAGAACCTTTCTCTGCAGCAAGTGGGACCAGCCAAATTCTTGCATACAGTTGTGCTTGCAGGTTGATTCTGATTTAAGTTTGCATATAATATATTTCCATTTCTGTTCTTCAGCTATATGTTTTAAGGTATTGTAATGCAATCAATGGTCAGAGTTTAGGAGCAACTTTCTAATGTCGAGAGTTCATTTCTTAAAAAAAAAAATTAATGGATGGGGGGGTCCACATTGTTGTTATTTGCAGTCTGTGTAGATACAGGCATAACACTGAGAGGAGCTCATTTTTGGGGCAGTTCATATGCACTTTCATAATGCTCTTGAAAGCACTGAGGATGTTTGAAGACTCTTTTGCAGCTCTACCTGCATCTGTGAAGAGGATTTGGTTTTAGTCACGTTATATAAAATGGAATGTGTATACTGATACTGTAACTCAAGTGTGATAATCTGTACATTGTTCTTCTCTTTGGAATTTGACATAAGCTTTACTGCCCTCTTCTGGTTTTTTAATTTAGAAAATTAAAATGTTGTTTTAGACAGTATTGTAACCATTTGCTTGATTCTTGTGCAGGTAAAGGAAAGAGATGGAAAAACTTGTACTTTATATTAGAGGGAAATGATGCCCAGCTTATTTATTTTGAAAGTGAAAAAAGAGCCACAAAACCCAAAGGACTAATAGACCTTAGTGTGTGTTCTGTCTATGGAGTACATGACAGTTTATTTGGCAGGTAGGACATTGGGTTTTTTTAATCCTATTGCACCAAGAGTTAAGATAAAGAATTTTTGTAAATTCTAAAAGTTCTACATTATTTTGGTAGGTATTTGAAAGCTAACTTGGTTAGAAGTCTGTAGGTGCTTTTTTATTTAAAAACAAGTACTTTGTAGTATACTAATTCATATAAGTAAATATCCTCAAAGATTGTTTTTGCACAATTACTATACTCAGAGTTACTTACACATCAAATCTTACTGTAATACTTTGATATTCAAAATATGCTGACCCCAGGGGATGTGATTATCAGCAAGAAAGTTGAGAATCAGAAGTATTTTAGATATCACTAGAAATTAAGAAGAGAGTTTAAGTATTTTTTCATTGGTAGTTAGAACTCCAGTGGCCTGTATTTTATAGAATTTTATAGAAGAAATCACTATATTTACTTACATAATAAGTGAAAGAAGTTAGAAATTCTGGCTATCCTACAGATCTTAATATTAATTGAAAAATTATATATGGACAACTTCTAGTTACTTTGTGAAAAAACTAGAGACAAATGTTTAACATTAGTGGCATTTCTTGATCTACAAAGACGGATGCTTTGCTCTGTTTTTAAATCTGCTCTGTGGGTTTTAAAATCTTCATAATAATTTTGAAAAAAATTTCCAACTGTTGGAATGAGGAGCACAGATATAGATAAAGACCATTTAAAAAAAATGCTGAAATGTTCCCTATGTAATTGACAATTAGGCATGAAGCTTTGGTATATATTGTAATCAATAAACATTCTGTTGCTTTCTTTAAACTTTTAAGAAACGCTGTGTTGTGGGTTGGAGCAAAGTTGGGTACTAGGTGGTACTTAAGAGGTGTGTAGGAGGACATGCATGGTTGCAGCAGCTTAGGAAGATGTTAGTGAGGAACTGCAGTTGTGACAGAGTTCCTCCTGCACTTCAAGTAGCGGATAAAAAATGGTCTCTGCCCTTTCCTCAGAGGTACAGTGATTGTTGTACTTCTGTAGCATTTAAGGTTGTAGAAGTTTGTGTCACGTACACTCAAATGTTTCGTGTATGATCTAGTACATATCTTAGTGGTCATGAGAGCTGTGGGACACATTCATATAGGGGATTCCTTAGGTTAATACTGTTTCCTGATAGAAAAATCCTTAAAGTATGATCAACTGGTTGTGAAAAAATGCTGAACTTCCACTGCTTTTAAACTGTCAAGGAATAATCCTTGTTGACAAGTGTTTTGAGATGGCTGGATTTTTGCCTTAACTGTAAGCCAACATACATGCTTGTTCTACACACCTTTCTAAAAATGTGTCAATATTCTGAAGCAGGCTGCATGTACTGTAGTTTTCTTAAAATGACAGAATATATTCAAAACCAAAATGCAGTTTTTGAAGATCTGATAAATCTTGTTGGAAGTCTTCCTCTTTCCATTTGTGATGGTAACATGTAGATGAACATTGATGCAATTATTCAATATACCTTACAGACAAACAGGAGAAATCTGTTAGTTCAGTGTAAACTTTGTTCTGGCACAGATCAAGTGAAGGTGTCTCCTAATCTGTGAAGATTAATTAAACTTAATTTTTGTTGTTTTTTTTTTTTTTATTTTTAAGGCCAAACTGTTTTCAGATAGTAGTTCAGCACTTTAGTGAAGAGCATTACATCTTTTACTTTGCAGGCGAAACTCCAGAACAAGCACAGGTGAGAGCTTTTATTTGCTAAGTGTAAAACTAGTAACTTTTAATCTTGTGTTGTTCAGTGATGTTGCCCTTCTGAAACAGGAAGCAAATGTATCACAGATATTTAGTGGTTATGTGAGAGATGTTAAAATGAACTGGTAGCAGATCTCTGAGGGGGAAGGTTGGTGCTGAAAATCCAGCACCTGTATGACCTGTTCTTCAGGGTTTTAGTTTTGACAAATTCCAGTCAGGCCCCATGTGCAGAACTACCATTACTTTCTATTACCTGTTTCTAGAGAACATACATGTTTTTTGACATAGTTCAATTCAGAAGAAAAAATTTACTCTCCAGGTCTTTTCCATGCTGTAAACCACAACACAGTAAGGTAGAGATCTACTTCAGAGTGAAATAAATAAAATGCTAATGCATCTATGTGTGCCCAGTGACCAAAGCGCATTGAACTGCCTTTTCCAGGTATTTGCCATGTATATAAACTGGTAATCATACATAGTCTTTGGCCCTGATGGTGCACAGTGAAAGGTTTTCTGGGTTTATATGGTATCTTTAGTTACTAGCTCTCAACAGTTACGTTCACTGATTCAGAATTGTGGCATGGAAGCCTACTTCTGAGAAATTATTTTACCAGTAGATTGTATCTAAAATGACACAGTGTTCTTGTTTAAGAACTCTGCAAGTTCACAGCTCTGATGTATATGTTGCATTAGAAGTTAAGCTTTGCATTGATGTTATTTGAATGGCATTAAAGCTTTTTAGAGCACTCATAACAGAGTGTATTCACCAGAGCATGAAGTCTATATAAAAATAGTATTTTTTGTGCTCCGTATATAAAGGAAAGGAGAGATTTTCTTTTTAAATTAATGCCAATTGTTAAAACTTGTTAATGCAAATTGTTAAATTTGGAGAGATGACATAAGAATTATGTAGTGTAATTTGTCATACAACTGCCAGTATTGTCTTTGAGAAGCAGTATGCTGTATCATAATTGAGAATATAGAAATTAAATTCCATGCTTCCTAATTTTTGTCATATCTGGAAAATATTTTGTTTTCTAAAAAGTAAAATAATTAAGAATGTGTAGAAGATAGAATGTCCTGTTTTCTTTCTGGAACATTTGGTTTAATTTGGTTTTGAAAGTGCTTAACAAGCTGTTCACTGTTTATACAGAACACAGTTGTTTCAGATTTCTTTATAATATGGCTTTGGCCCAGAAAAGTTTACAAATATTTACCTTCTGAGAAAGCTCAGCTTTCTTTACTTTCTAACATTTCATAGAAAAATAGAAACTTGGTGGGATGTAGCTGAAAGCTTTTCATTGGAAGGATTTGAAAGCAGAAGCCTAATTCACAAAGCTGAGAACAGATGCAGTACATATTCCTATATTTTTGAGATGTGGAAGATGCTGTGAAGAATGATTGAAGCAGTGTTGTGGGGGTTTTAATGACATTGTTAAATTGTGTTTTGAGAGTAGATCGCAGATCTTTGAGATACTGACTGAAGAGAAGACTGTTGGTCAAAAGCTAAGTTTTGTGCTTAGCTTTTTGTGCTTCACTAGTAACTAGTGAATGAGGCTATAATACATCTTCCACTTTCCAAAGACAAACTGGAGAATGTTGGATATATGCTCTATATTTCTCTCTTAATTGTTCAGTTTTTGCTTGAAGTATACAGTGTTATGACTGCTATATGGGACTACTGGAGAGAATAATCGGATCAGTTTGGCTTGTTAAATGAAATTTTCTCAGAAGCAGACAACTTTTTCTTAATTTTATATATGATTTGCAATTTCTTGTAGTGTCACTACACTGGAAAATTGGCAAAGGTCACACGTAAATCCATTAGTAATGCTTGATAATTCTGAAAGAGAAAACAGTTCAGATTTGCAAATTCTTTATGAGTTTTGCTTAGTAACGAGAATAAATTTGCTTTAATATTCAGACTTTCATAGTGTGGTGGAATTACAGAAAACTTAGGTTTTGCCAGGCTAAAGTAAAAATTCAGATACGTTTTGCAGATATGTCTGTTCCACTGCAAGAAGCTGTATCTGACTTGATTTCATTACATTCTTCTGTATCCTTCTCTCTTAGGACTGGATGAAAGCTCTGCAGGTGTTTTGCAGTTTAAGAAAAACCAGTCCAGGAACCTCAAATAAACGTCTGCGTCAGGTGAAGCTGATACTGTGCGGTTGGAGGTGCATGGGGAGGAGTATTTTTCCTCCTCTGTGCAAAATTATATTAATAAGTCTCAGTATTTTTCCTTTCAACAGTAGCAAATTCTAAATAAAAGTCTAAAGAAGTCAGCAGCTTTTTACTTGGGAAATGTAAAAAATTCATGTGACATGTCAACAAAAAATGTTAAAAAAACTATGTTACACATACATTAAATACCCATTATTTACATTTTCGTTACATGTAAATACATGTTATTTAATTAATTATATTAATTTTATATAACAAATACATGCTGAGCCAAGCTTGTGTATTAATTTCTTTTGGTCTCTTGCAAGTGCCATACATGCCAGAATTTCTTCAGAGAGGGGGCAGTCAGTCTTAAATAGCTATGTCTGTAATGATTGGAGAAGGGAAATACTTTAAGAATTCCTGATATGATTTAATCATCTTAGGAACATTGAATGTAGTTACTTGTTACAGGCAGTAGAGAATGGAATAAAATGGTGAATAAAAAGTAATAAAGCACAACTGTTTGGTTGTCAACATTAAAGAATTGGATATTTGTGAATATGTGAACTAAATTAGGTGAATTTACAGATGAAGTGACAGGTGCAGTTGGGAGCTTCAGGGTCCAAAAGCCAAACAAAAAGGGAATTATTTTCTTCAAAAAGCAAAGACAGTGTTTATCTACATAAAAGAATGCAATGTAATCTGTTGCTCAAGAGAATTTTACATAATCTGTTAGGAAAGCACCAAACAATAAACCACTGTATTTGGAATTGTTCATGGCTCTTACTCAAAGTGACAGTCTTCCCTTTCAATAAAATTTTCTGTGTCTGGAAAAGTTGTTATTTGCAAATACTAATGCCTCAAAAATTATTTTAAAATAAAACTCTAAGATGTCTTAAATAAAAACATGGGTCTGGATATTTGTTTTCAGTAGTTTTTTGAGTTACTCTTTGTTCCTTGTGCTTCTTAAAATGTTCCAATAATTTTGGTCTTTACTCTTCTAATAAGGAGTTTGGTATTCAGTATTCACATATTAACATTAATCTTCTGCATAGAGGATTAAAATAATTCATTAATGTGGTTTGTATTTTAGCAACAAAAAAATAAGTCTTTTGTTTTTTTTTCAGGTCAGCAGTCTCATTTTGCATGTAGAAGAAGCTCATACGCTCCCAGTAAAGCATTTTACAAATCCATATTGTAACATCTACCTGAACAGTGTTCAGGTAGCAAAAACACACATCAGGGAAGGACAGAACCCTGTGTGGTCTGAAGAATTTGTCTTTGAGTAAGTTTTAATTATCTTGAATTAGTGAATTTCACTTTCAGTTTGTGTTGGATTTAAGATTCTTAACACATGTTTATAGTTTTACAGTATTTTAAAAAATACCGTATATGTATATGTGCTTATACAGCAGCAACCTTTCAGACAAATTCTGCATGGGCAGAATTTTCCGTAGACACCTATCTTTGCTAATATAAGTGGCTGATAATGATAACTTGAGATTGAAATGATATTAGGAAAATCTTAAATGCCAGCTGTGTATAGTATTAATTGAGGCTCTCTGTCTTTTCTCCTAGTGATCTTTCATCTGATATTAATAGATTTGAGATAAGTCTTAGTAACAAAACAAAGAAAAGTAAGGATCCAGATATACGTAAGTATTTTTCTGTAAAAGATGCTTATACATTATAGCAATGGATACTTTGTGTGGTTATCATTGCTTTTGTCAAGGGTTGTCACAAGAGAATTAAGTAGGTTTTTATGTTCACCATATACTGTCTGTGTATGTTTTGGATGTCTGATACTGGCTTTCTATTAATGTTTTTATAATGAGAGCTTTCACTGATTTTAGTAATAAAATGCACTATACTCTAGTCTGACATAGCTCTGCACTACAGTAACTACTGCTAGATAATGACTGTGCTTATCAAAAAGCAAGAGCAAAGATAAATTTTCTTTATTAGTCTACTTCATAAAATGTTAAGTTCCGTGGAATCTGACTACATGGAATTTCTTTTCAGGTTTTTGATTGCTTTCCGTGAGACAGGGAAAGGCACAATTCCTTATTAAAAAAAATATCTTGGCAGTCTCGGAAGAAACCTTCCCTTCTTTTCTTTTCATTTTACCTCATCTGTCTTCTTCCCTTATTTCCACACTTTGGCTTAAATCTGAAGTTATCTCAGTATCACTTTGAATGGGAAAGCATCTGTATTTTCTTTTCATGTTAGCAAGATAGGTGCTTCTTTAATGTGGTTTTCTGTTCCAGCAAATCAAGAGCAAGGTGTTAGAATCTGTCAGCTTCCTAGAAAAGAAGGAATTTGAAGAACATGAATTTGAAGCTGTTAGGTAGAAATTAATGTGATGACTTTTCCCACACAATACTTTTAGGTTCTTTTTTTTTTTTTTTTTTTTTTTTGTTTTGTTTTGTTTTGTTTTGTTTTGTTTTGTTTTGGTTCCTCCCTGTTCTTCAATGTATCTTGTTTCCCAATATACTTGTTCTGGAGCAGCTTCAGCCCTGTCCCCCCCCCCCGCTCCTTGAAGGGCTTGAAGGGCAGGGTAGCTCTCCCGGTCCTCTTCAAATTTGTTCCAAGATTTTTTTTTTTCCCATTATGTTCCAAGCTGTCTGTTCCAAGGCAGTCAGAGTATATATAATCTAGTCATTCAGTGCAATTGTTTTCAGTTTGCACATATTGTGTTACTGGTCTGTAATTTACAGCAGTGCTAATTTACTGATTTTTGGTTTTCTGGGGTTTATTAAGATCTGTAGGGAAACCTTAGCCAAAGTAGGTATTTACAACTCATTTTGCATGGTCTTGCAGAACCAGATTCTATTTCAGATCTCTTTCTCCTTCTCTCACTAGAAAAGTTCCTGCATAGCAGGAGGAATAAAGATACATTCTGACACACTAAGGGACTATAAATGCAGTTGTGAACTTGGTCTTGAACTCATTTGAGCTGGAAAACTGATTACCTATCTACACCAAAGCCTTGGTTAAGAAAAGAATCTTAAAAGAGTAATTCTTGAGAGGGATTCTTCAGTAATTTCTTTGAAAGTATTTTTGTAGTTTCCTCCTCTCTGTCCAGAATAAGGAGATGCTGTTAGTTTTGTGCATTCAGGTGATGGAAGGCTTCCTGTTTTAGGTCAGAGGCAAGATTGGCTGAATTTCTTTACTGCAGTTATCTACACTCTTAGAGCTGATGCATAATCCAGCATAACTCTTTCATTTTGAGATAAAGATTACACTAAGTCAACTTGAATGAACATACACCTCTACTTACATCCTGAGCCATATGAAGTATGTGAAGTTCATTGGGGTAAAATGAGTAAACCACATTTTCACTGGCATACATTATGTTGCACTACCAGAATAAACCTGTAACTCTTCAAAAGCAAGATAACTGGTTCCTTTCCTTAACCAGCCATCTTTCCTTTCCTTTTCAGCCACAGATGTTACCTGTGGAATGCTATGAAGTGGCAGTCCTGTACAGCTGATGCTATTCATCTTGCCAATTTTTAATTGGGTTATCTCACCTTTTCTGCTTGCTTTTCCTTCCATGTAATGCAGATTAAAGGTCCAAAATGTAGTTGTTGGATTCACTGCTTTGTTCTTTCATTGTAACACACAAAACCTAAATACCAAAGTAATACATGAATGAAGGCTACCTTTTCAGTATTTTAAAATATTTCCTGAGTTTTCAGGTCATTATCTTGAAGCTTGTCTATTATGAATGCTCCATAGTTTAGAGTTTTTTAAGCATTCCAGATAGTCAGAAATTATACTAAACAGTTCAGCATCAATTGCATCAATTATATTACCTTTTTTTTTTTTGTTTCTCTAACTGTATATTGCTTAAGGACTTACTCAAATAAATATATAATATGGCTTGAAAAATCCAAAGTCCTAGAATTTATTAATAGACTTCTGTCTGCTACTACTGACAGTTGAATTAGTAGGTCTCAAAGGACAACACCATAAAGTGTTGAACTGGAGTGGAGATTCTGGTTTGGTTTTGCACTACAGTGGTTAATTTCAAATTAATTCATGTTGAGTAGAAGTCTCATACTGAAAGGAGCCTTTCAATTCAATGTAACATTATAAACAGGAAAAAAATCTTACTACTTTAAAGTAATTTAATATAAATGATGATAACTATTCTGCAGTCTTTGTACAGATATTTGATATGATTTTTTTTAAATCAAAGTCAAGTCATATCATTTATAATATAGTTATGGAGTGCTGCAATAACCACAGGGAAAAACTAAATCATCAGTTTATTCTAGTAGTTCATTCACCATTCCTCTCACTGTGGTACATGGGCCTTATATATGCAAGCAAAGAAGAAGAAGAGCACATTGCTTAGTTGTGGATACTGAGCTTTTATGCCAAGGAGAAGTAGGCAAAGAAAGTAAATTTATTACTTAGTGTAATGACATTCCATCCACACTGGTGATTGGTAGCAGGTGGTGATAGATTGTTTTCATGCTGACTGATATAAATGCGTTAACTTTTATCAGTTCATCAGCTCCAAAGAATATGAAGTAGGCAGCAGGATTGTCCTTAATGAGGCATTATAAATATGATCTTCTGTTCCAATATTAAATTATATCCTGCTATGTATTGCAACACTGGGACAATGAGAAATCTGCTGGAACCGTTGACAATTTCTGCAAGGTAGATTGGTGTACTGGCTTTGCAGAAATGTAAAAAAAAAAGGAAGCTCTTGGTTTTATGGACTTATTTTTTCACGTGCAGAAAGTAAAAAGCAAATATATTTCTCATGGAAAGAGAAGGTGTTTTAGAGAAGCAGACTGATAGGCTAAATGTAAAACTGCAGACTCCTCTTGGAGCATGGTGGGTGTTTCAGAGGCAGGCTGTTCCCTTTGAAAGTGTCTGGGCCTTTCTTTGTGGAAAAAACCCCTCCACTGGCACATGTTCCTGCTCTGGATGGGCCTGTGTTCCCTCCCAGCTGCTGTAGCTGGCTAGCCAGCTGCTGCACCAGACTTCAGCTGCAGTGCAGGTCATTGCTTGGCAATTTTAGCATACCATCATCGCCAGTTAATGATTTGGCTATTCTTGAGCTGACTTTCATTATCTAGTCAGCAAGTGCTTGGGAACACTTTTTAACCTGATATGCATGAACTGTTACTTAGACTGGAGTTATTGTAGAAGTAATACGTACGTCAGTGTTTGGGAATACTACAGGAGCACTCTTAATCATAAAGAGGAGCAGACCCTGATAGTGGTGTCAGTGCAAGGCTGGAAAGGGAGTAGTGAGCTCTAAAGATACTATCTGTATTTTAGTTTCTGGTGCCTGGATTGGCATCCTACTTACTTGGGCATTACAAGGAAAGCCATGTCAGTAGTCATGTGGCATTTTTTAATTTATATGTATACATTCTTTTCAGAGTGCCATATATTTTTTCTTCAGTTTACAGGACACTGTTAAGCCATTGAAGAGAGAATGAATCCATTCATATATTAATAAAAAACTTTTTGTTTACTCTTGCTGGTGTTTTTTCCTGAAATAAGATTATATGTTGAAAATAAAACTATCTTTTTATTTAATAGTAGCATTGTTTTGGTGGAGGTAATGTACCTGAACAACGCTTTTTTTCCTTAAAGTGTTCATGCGTTGCCAATTAAGCCGATTACAAAAAGGACATGCAACAGATGAGTGGTTTCAACTCAGTTCCTATGTACCATTAAAGGGTATTGAGCCAGGATCTTTGCGTGTTCGAGCACGATATTCCATGGAGAAGATCATGCCAGAAGAAGAGTACAGTGAGTTTAAAGAGGTATGAACTTAAGTTTAGCCATTTATGGTTTATCTGTCAAAACTAATACTTTTCAGTAGTTGAGAGGGATCTCAGTAACATTGGTTGCTGTAAATCAAATAATATTTTTAAGTGACAGCTGTATATATATAGGTATATAATATTTTTCCAAAACTGTTTTATGTAAGGAGAAGCTTCTGAATATTTTAAATTTGTTTTTCTTTCAGCTTATACTCCAGAAAGAACTTCATGTAGTCTATGCCTTATCACATGTTTGTGGACAGGATAGAACACTGTTGGCTGGCATTTTACTGAAGATTTTTCTTCATGAAAAGCTTGAGTCCTTGTTGTTACGAACACTAAATGACAGGGAGATAAGCATGGAAGGTACTGCACTAAATCCCACAAAAGTTTACTGGAATTCTGGACAGGTGGGGAGGAAAGGGTTCGGGTGCTGTCTTTTTTCTCCTCCTTTAGTTGCAGTTTATGTCAAATAGTAACCATGTTCTTCCTCTCTTTTTGATGTCTCCTTTTTTCAGTTTTTCTCTTTCCAATTTCTTTTTTCAGATGAAGCTACTACCTTGTTCCGTGCCACCACTTTAGCAAGCACACTTATGGAACAGTATATGAAAGCCACAGCAACAAGTTTTGTTCATCATGCGCTGAAAGACTCCATACTAAAGATCATGGAGAGCAAGCAGTCTTGTGAGGTGATACCTTAAACTGTGTTTTTAAACATTGACACAACATAAACAAAAACTGTCTTTTTGTTTAATTGACACAATAATCCATTGGTTATTAAATGTTGTGTTTACATTAAATATTAGTCGTAGAGACATTTAATAATTTTTTAGAACTGGACATTTTTACATTCAGAAATACAGGAACTGAATTAAGAGATGTTTTTATATTATTTTCCTGGATTTTGGCTTCAAACTTAGTAAGTTTTATAGAACTTTATAAGTTTTATAATCAAAATTTCCTTTAATTATTTAGCAGGCATTCTGCAGCTGTTACTGAATGTCCTAATCTAGGTACCTCTTGTTGAACTCAAGATATTGTAGAAATCAAGATCTGAACTTCAGTTTTAATTGCAAAATTCTGTATTAAATGTTTGTTACTGATCCTGAAACTCTTCTTAAAATGGCCCTCCTAACTCCTGTGTTTCACTTTAACTTCATTGTGGAAAAGATGGGAGTCATCAGAAATTTGGATTGAGAGAGACAAAAAGTCACTCAGATGAAAAAATGGTGAATATCCAAGCTGATAAAAGCCACATACATATATTAGAATAGAACTTAAAACTGTTGTTTCGCATTCCCTGAGAAGTTACTGAAACATGATTGAGTTCTGTAAGAGACTTATTTGTCAGCAGAATATTTCATTTGCTTCGAAACAGTACGCAGTGTGTAATATTCAGAATATATATATGTAGTTCTAGATACAAGAATAAACTTGTATTTATATAATATATATAATATATATAATATATATAATATATATAATATATATAATATATATAATATATATAATATATATATAATATAATATATATATAAAATAAATATTCTTTTTCTGTTTTAGTTAAATCCCTCGAAGTTAGAAAAAAATGAAGATGTAAACACTAATTTGGCACATCTGCTCAGTATACTTTCAGAATTGGTGGAGAAGATATTCATGGCTGCAGAGATACTGCCCCCGTGAGTTTGCACTTTCCTGTTCAGATTTGTATTTAAAAATTAGTGTTTCCATTAACATTGCACATTAAAATGGTGTTCTTACTGATTTATCTTAGTGTTGCTGTATAGAAACAGAGAAAAATTGATAGCGGAAAGGCAACACTTCTGGAAATAACAGTGTTTTACAAAAGCCTCTGTCTGGCACATTTGGTTGTCTTTTAAAGGAGAAGCTACTAGACTCGAGATCAGGGGCAAAATAGTAATAATTTCATATTTTTACTAAAAGATAAAAGACAGTAGTAGTGACAGACAGTGATGTGTATTTGTCAGTCTTTCTCCTCTGAGAAAGAGATGGAATTATTAACAGCATATTAAAAATACAAGTAGGTAGTAATAGTTACTCTATGCCTGTTTTTGTCTGCTAGGGAAATGCAGAGGCTATTTTTTCCCCGCTTCTTTTAATTGATAAAGTAACTTGTTTTCATACCTCAGATTTGAATAATCTAATATAAAGCGCATAATATAGAGTGTCCTTTGATAGTGTCATTAGCTTTTAAAGTATATGAAACCCTCAATTTTGAGTCATTGGAGTAGCATGGAATTTTCTTTTGTGTTAGCCTTGCTGGCAAGGTTAGCATTGAAAATTGCAGTCCTTTTAAGTATATAATGCAGTGATCAACATTTTCTGAAATACACCACAAATGTAATTTTTTTTTTTTTTAATGGGAGAGAACTATTGCTGTGGTGCTTAACTTTCTTTTTTCACTGTATGTCATGTATGGAAAGAAAAGCTTTTGTTTTGTTAAGAGAGAAACAAAAAGAAAAATCAACCATCAAAGTGGTCTTTTTTCAAAAAGGGAATACTACTTAAGTAAACAGTTACAAAACATTTAAAGCACATCTGAATGATCACAGAATAGCTTTTGTCACTTATAAATTTACTTTTTAAAACAACTTTAAAAATAGAATTCTTATAAATTTATTAAGAGTTAGACAAATCTTTAAATTATAAATTATTAATATAAAGTTGATAATAGTTCTGCATGAAATAGGAGGTTGGTCTTGGTCCTTTCTGACCAGCTTTTTTGATTCTCTAAGTTTAAGAGAATGAGTAATTGGCTACTATTTCTGCAGGACATTGAGGTATATTTATGGGTGCCTACAGAAGTCTGTTCAAAACAAATGGCCAGCTAATACTACCATGAGAACCAGGGTTGTTAGGTAAGTTACTTGTCAACCTTATTCGGAAATATTTCTTTGAAGCCTTGTTGGAGACATACTTCAGTGTGCTTATCTATGTTTCTTTCAGTGACAAAATTGTATGAACTTACACTGGTTACTGCAGTGTTTAAGATATTTATGATGATGAAGCACAATGTCCCAGTTAAAGATTGAGCTTGCTGGATTCTTGGTCTTGTTCTTAGAGCCTTGCCAAGATAAGATTATGTAGTATAGAGGTCAGTATAGCTTTACTTAATGGTTTTAACTTCAAATTTACAGTACTACAGCCCTACAGTCATGTTGAAATATTCTGGAGCTCCTCTGAAAATGCTGCTGGAGGTTACAGAACCTGGCTCTTCTGAACTCACACCAGCCACCAAAACTCCAATCTATATTATTAAACCAGCACAATACAAAACTAAGTCTAACTCTGTTCATTGCCAGGGCAGGTCAAATAAAAACCTTTGACAAAGCTGTGGTCTTGACACTTTTTCTAAATGTGGCAGGGATTTTAAGGATATCAAAGCCTCAGCTTTTCTTTTTGTGGTGTCAGGCAGTTGGTATGGTTAGCAGAGGTTAATCTCCCATGGAGGGATCTTTCAGAGTATTTCTCTTTGGCATGTATTTATCATTTTGACACCAGAAGCCTTATGTGTTTCATACTGTGAAGCGGCATTGCCTTCAAATGGAGACTGCTCCTACTTGAGAGCTTCTTTTACTCTGAGGGGCTAAGCTGCTGGAAGGCTGTAAAGGTCAGTAGTGAATTCTGTATTTCTGGCTGCTCCTCTCCAGCTCCAATTTCTGGCTGTTCCTCCCCTGCTCCAAAGAGGACCATGTGGCTTTCCTTAATGAACACACAGCTTGATTTCAGAGTTTTCCCAGTCGTCTCCACTGGATGCTAAAAATATTTTATCACTTGCTTTTGTGGTGTTCCATATTCACAAGTGGATACTAGATATTTCTCTTTGAAGTGCAGTTTCACAGCTTCCAGTGATGTTTATTACCTTCCATTGCACTATTTTTGGTTTAAGAATGAGTCAATATTCAGAGCCAGATGGACAGTTTTTGATATCTGGGTATCTTCTCTATTGTATCTGTCATAATGTGCTAGCATTTTTCTCTGGTTTAAAACTCCATTATAGGTATTTGCTCATTCCTAATTTAGGCAGGTTGACAAAGGTACAGAATATCAGGTCTTCCCTATCAGCAGTGTCTCTGCTAGATGTGTACCTTGTTGGCCTTCAAATTTGGGCACTTTTAAAAAGAGTGACTGGTGAATGTGCCAAGACTTAAGAATTAATTACTGACTTGTAGCTTTGAATTCTCACCACAAAAAGTATTTTAGCTTAACCACCGGCCAAGAACTGTTTTCTTACCAGCCCATAACTTAAAGATACATCTATAACAGAACATACTAGGTATCTTGGATTTAGAGAAGGTGCATCAACCTCACTACTATTTGTCAGTTCAAAGAAATATGGACTAACTGTGTAGTTTACAACAGGCAAGGTTCCCTTCCTCCTTTCATTACAAGTCAGGCTCTGGTATTGGTGTGGTGAAATCCAGCCTGCTGGTGGTGTCCAAGGATAAAATTACAGATATTTTAGATTGATTTAATTGGTCTGTATGTCACTTCATTTTACAGCAGTTAGATGGAGTTGAGGTTAACATGAGTGATGATTTTTACCTCTGGTATTAACTGGAAAATAGATTTTTCTCATGCTGCTGAAGCCTATTCTGGGTTCCTGTTGAAAGAATTCCTAGTTCTGCAGTTAGAACAGAGCACTCTTTTTCCAGCTTTTAAAATGGCAGCAATTCTTTCATGGTGGAAAGCAGCAGATCCCTCATTTTTCTACTGAAAATCCTGATCATCAGGATAATGGATCAGCTGAAGCTGACCTAAAGGTGTGTTCTGCCAAGAGAGATCTTTTTGCTCATCCACTCCTGTGCTCCAGCTTAGTGTCTTGCAAAAGTGGCTGGCTGTGAGATGCATGACTTGCAGTAGCAGACAGTGGAGAAATTTTTGGGAGGTCAGAGACCAAGGGTGGCTCCTTTTTGAGACAAGCATGGTCTGGGATTGGCTTCATTATTGGCAATTAATTTCTCCCTACATGATTTAACAGTTCGTTCAGCTTTATTGGGAAATCCATGTGCCTCTTCTTTCAGATTTCATTGCAGTTCATAGAATCGTAGCATGATGATCTTGATTTATATTTTTACACAGCCACAGCACAGGCTAGTTAATTGGTGTTTCTCTCAACAAGATCCCACATTATCTTTACTCCTGAAAGACTACACAATTTTACTTGCATTTTCTAATGGTTTTGAACAAAATACAATTTTATTTCATTTCAGTGGCTTTGTTTTTCTTCGACTGATTTGTCCTGCTATCCTGAACCCAAGGATGTTTAATATCATCTCAGGTGACTATGTGCTTCAGATCAAATCTATACCTTATGCAGCAGGAGACATGATATCACTGTAGTATCTAATGTAGCAAAAAAGGAAGTGTTTTTGAATGCTGTTTTTCAAGTCAAGTTATTCACGTCATTTGGCTAACTTCTTCTTAGGGTGGCTTTTCACCCTCAAAGGCTTGACTGTGGATATCCCCAGTATAATTCTAAAGTCAAAAAAAACATCCATTGTGATATTTAATAATAAAATTTTGAGTCAAGTCTAACATTGTTTAATGTATTTTAGCACTGTGAAAAATGTAATTATGGGAACTTTAGATATCACTCTCAATACAGTGCAATGCCAGAGTTAATACCTGAATGCAGTGGTATTTCTGAAATATACAAGATCTATAAAGTTGGTATGTGTGTCTACAGAGCTTGGAATACTTTGTGCACCTAGAAAATTTTTCTTGAACAATTTGTTTGAATGTTCTGCTTAGATGGCTTCCAGCATTAGAGTGGTGTTTTGACTCATTAAATACAGTAGATCTTAGATATAGAATCTTAAAGATGAGAGAGGTATGGCCTTCAGAAAGGCTGAAAAATAGGAAATATAGGAGAAAATTTAAAAATCTGTTTCAGAAGAGCTTTTTTCGTTATTCAAAGACAGTTTTTAAGACAATGTGGCTTGTTTTCTTATCATCAGTCTTTAAACTACTAAATGAGAAGGACTGTGTCAAATGACGTTCCTTTCTCTCACACAGTAATCATTTCTGTACATGCTTTGGAGAAAGCATTTGAGAAACATGGCCTGGAACAAGTGATAATTTCTTTGGCATTTTATTATCTTTGGATAGTTTGCAAGTTAGATACCCTCCTAACTTGGGGTGCACTGTGACTGCAGGTGTAAAGAACGACTTAAAAATTTGAGTAATGCCTTTTGAACTTGTCCATTACAATCCTGCTGAGTTAACCTCCAGCTAGTAGTCTTGACTACTGTTAAGGGAAACTTACAGACCATATAACCCGAAAACCCTGTCAGTGCAATGTTTTCAACCAAGCCATTTACCTTAACTGGAGAGAAAAGTAATTTTCTGGGTAACATCACTTGTTGGAAAAGAATTTCTAACTGACTTCAGTGGTTAATGTAAAGTGTTTATAGTCACAGTCATTACAGATTGGAGTTTCATGGAAATACAGGCTGTGATTGCATGTAGCATTCACTTTGTTCTCCTGCTGCCAGTAACTTAAATAACTTGTCAGTTTTCTTATCTGCTTAAACTTATGTGAGTTTAAGCAGATAAGAAAAATGTAAACTTCCTTTTTTTTTATTTCAAAGGTAAATGTTTTAACAAGTAATCTTTGTTTCAACAAAACTCAAGTTTTGAGCAAATGGTTATCATTCCACCTAACTCTTAGTAAGACTTATTTATTTTGCCTTCTTGGTCTGTGTGCTAGTATTACAGAACATAAAATGATCAGATTAACATGTCTTTTGGACATTACAAAAGCAATATATTTTCCTTTACCAAGTGACCTCTTTCACATGCAGTTGTTTTATATTTAAAACATCAATAAATAAAAATATGAATGAGAAAAGAATTTTTTTTTCATGTGACTGGTGTTAATTTTAAATGTAACGGCCAATGACTCTCTACTTCGCATTCCTGCCAGATTCTCCTTCCCCCACTGCTGCAAGAACACTGACGCTGGTTGCCAAGTCTGTGCAGAATTTAGCAAATCTGGTTGAATTTGGAGCTAAGGTGAATATAATTTTACATATAGAGAACAACCTATAGAGAACAACCTACAGAAAACTGTGCTTCCAGTACACCTTTCATATGCTCGGGTTCAATGCATGCAAAAAATTTCTTGCTATTTTCTCATGCAGAACCTATGACTTTCTCTTCCTCCACTTTGACCCTGCATTTATCACTTGTTAGATTGGTGTTTTCTGTGATAGAGCACTTCAAAGCTTTCCTGTTTATACTATCATACTGCTAGACATAATGAAAGTTGTAAGTCAAAGTGTACTTAACTGCACAAAGAAGCCCAAGCTTTCAATGAAATTTCTAGTAAAACACTTAAGAGAATGCCAGCAGTCACTGGTCTCGATTTCCAGGCTGAAACATGGCTAAAAATATATCTGTTGACTTAAGCATAATTAACATGACTTCAGGCTGGTGTGAGAAGGCTGTTTCTCTGACACTCAGAACTTGGAATGTAAAAGTTAATGACAAAACAGGAAAGAAAGCACCTGTTCCTGATGATACCTCTGAACACAGAGCATCTATTCACTGCAAGCAGGTATTTAGAGACACTCACCTTGAAGCAAATTTCTGTCTGTATGCATATGTAACAAGAATTCTGAATCACAGGTTGTCTATCTTTTGAACACAAGAAAACCAAATTCTGTAGTCTTTTGACTACCAGCACACCAGACATTAGAAATACACTTGAAAAAAAGATATTATTATTTCCATTCACATACTTGTTTTGCAGTGTCACTTGCCTGACTGCACTGTGTTCATCTCAGATGTGACAATTATCTTGGCAATGATTTGTTAATGAATACTTTTTAATATTATTAGGAGCCATATATGGAAGGGGTAAATCCATTCATCAAGAGCAACAAACATCGCATGATCATGTTCTTGGATGAGCTTGGGGTAAGTGGTTAAAAAAAATAATTTGCTGAAGTTATAGCAGAATTGTAAATTCAAATTTTTTACACCTTATTAACTAGCTCAGCAGTACATAAGCTGCCACGTAATTTTGAATGCTTTTATCTGAGTACATTTTTTAATACTTATTTAAAAATTGCTGGTCTGTCATATGGAATTAAAACCATCAATTATCTTCTTAAGATTTTATTAATTTAGTGCCTCTGTAAATGTGAGAAGCTGAAATAGATTCTATAGCCATGAGATAAGAAATACTGGGCAAAAATACAAACCTTTCACAAACATGTTTTTAAACCAGAAATTTTTATATATAACTTGTCACATGATTTTGACCAGAGATTGAAAGTAATTTCTCTTTAAAAAATATTAGGTTCAATTTCAGTTAGCACAGGCAAAAGCTTTGCTGCGTGCATTCTACATACTGTAGTTTGAAAATAAAATGAAAGTGAAATGCTCCGTCATTATAAAACGTGACTGTTTTGTGGGTGGGATTGCTGCAACAAGAGTTAGGTCATCATGTTTTTTATATATGTATGTTAAATGCAGTGATTAATTCTAAAAAGTGAGATTAAAAAAATATGGTAAGCATCCTGAATTAATCCTTTAGAAGTGTCCTAGAAGATATCTCAGAATACTTAAAAAGTGTGGCATTTGGGTAGGTTCCAGATGTCATCCTCTGATTAAATCGCAACTTCTGCATATTATGATACATCAGTTTTCTTTAAATGACAGATTTTACATGAGGTCTCTGATAACTGTTGGTTTAAAAATACCTGTTGGATTATTCTGCTGTTTTAATTGCAGCATTATTGGTTTATCATCAGTTTAATGAGTTACTTGATAGGTAACAGCAGATTTTGGTGAATTTTGTTGCTTTTCTCTCATTTAGATGAAAAAAAAGCTCCTAATGGATGGAATGAGTCTCAAAATGCTGTAGGTTTCTGGTGAGCTCAAAGGTAGAGCAATACCAAATCTTGTAGTAAGAATCGTCCTAGCACTATAAATTGCAGTATTCTCACAAAATACATGCCTGTGAAGAGAATAAAAACAGATAATTAATAATAGAAAGGTGGACTGGAGGTTTAGCTGGAAAGACCAAAGTTGGTCTTGGCACCTTAAATCTGCTGTCTTCTACTTTGTTGAAGAATGTTCCTGAGCTTCCAGACACTGCAGAGCACTCTCGAACTGACCTCTCCCGTGACCTGGCAGCTTTGCATGAGATCTGTGTGGCACACTCAGATGAGCTCCGGACGCTCAGCAATGAGCGAGGCGTGATGCAGGTGAGTTAACACAAATCACAGGTGCTGTGTCCTGAATTACTTCTCAATACTGAGGGATTCTTTTGTGGTATTTCTTTTGCTAGTATGATGGTGTATTTCACCAGGGGGTTATTAGCTGTGAAGGAAATACTTAATCCATAGTTTTGGTCCCCCATGCAACAAACCCAACTAGGTTTGGGTGTTTTATTAAGTTTCTAGAGGAAGCCTTAAACCC
This sequence comes from Fringilla coelebs, assembly GCF_963513975.1. Lineage (NCBI taxonomy): Eukaryota > Metazoa > Chordata > Aves > Passeriformes > Fringillidae > Fringilla > Fringilla coelebs. The sequence goes on from NC_140031.1 coordinate 44,292,439, forward strand.
ACAAAATTACTGTCTCCTGACAGACCCTCCCAGTCTTAGTTTTCAGATATGGATTTTTTTTCAGTTGAGAACCAAATTCACTTTCTTTAACTTTCTATTAATTTCTGCTTCCAATACACGTGTATGCTTGGAAAACTCTGCTGGCAAATTTTAATAGTTTGTTAGCTGGACACTTCCTCTGCCTTCCTGTTAATCACCAAGAAGCAAGAAGATCCATGGGAGGATAGGCAAAGTCCATAACATCGTTTTAAGATTACCCTTTTTGGCAAGGGAATCAGACATTTTCTCTTTTTAGTAATATATTTAAACTTCAAGTCACAGGTCTGATAGGCTGATGCTGAAAATGCTGCTCAGAGAGGCCTTTTCTGTGTGTGTTCAGTAGCTAACATGTAGTTTTACTGACTCACTCTCTTTTTTTTACAGCACGTTCTTAAGAAGCTTTTGGCCATTACTGAACTGCTACAACAAAAACAAAATCAGTATTCAGTGTCTAACAATATCAGGTAGCAGCTCTCTACCTGAATTCTGCATGAATCCAGCACGCCCAACATGGCAACTCTCACCAGTATCACTTCCTTCTTGCTCTTGCCAAAAATAGCACACCCTGTCACATTCCCAGTGATGTGTGAACTATGCAAAAAGAAAACAAAGATCCTGTTGGTGAATGATTGCACCAGCAGCTTTTTTTAAGCTATCTGTGCAGGACATTTGCACTTTTTTTTTTTTTCCACTTGGAAACAATGAAATTTTACAACCTCTGAGCCTTGGTGTACAGTTGACCTTCCACAGAGAAAATGCTGTGACTGTGTCTAGGACTTGGAAATTTTCAGCACCTCTGATTGCCAAAGTTTTTGCTGTCTGATTGGAAAAGAATTATCAACTGACATGAGAAGAAAGGCGTTGTTTTGACAACCACCTATAAGTCACTGGATGACATTTCTTACTGTAATTTCTGACTGGTTACAATAATTATGACTTTCGACTGTTTCAACCACTTTTAACTTGTATTTACAGTTTCCAGAATTTGATGTTATGGTAGGAACAACCTTTACTGTACACGTTTTATACAATGCTGTTTCTCTTGCTAAAATGATGTTGAAAGAGAATATGCATAATGGGTCTTGTCAGCTTTATTTTTTTGATGTGCCACTGATTCAGTCTGAATAGTTCTTCCATCAAGAACTGTATATCCAGATAAATCACAATGCTTTTGTAAAACGTTTACAACAGTAAATAATATTAATTCAGTAAATTTATTGATCATTGTATCAGACATGCATGCATTCATTAAACCATTTTATAAAATAGGTATTGTTTGGTCTTTTTTGTACTGTGAGTCTAGCATAAATATTTTTATAAGTGAAAAGTAAGTTTTTAAAATAAATCAAGCTTCTAACTCTATGGAAACTGGCTGCATGGTTGCTGTGGAAATTTTTTAGTGTCTGCACTGGTGGCATATTTTGCAGTGTTTAATATGTGTCACTTTTTCAGCAAGTCCTCAGGCAGCATTACCTTGTCCTAATGTCTTAAATTTGTACATCTTTAGGTGAGAAAGTATATGTTAAAACTCCTTGCGTAGGTTGAGATGTAATAAAAAGAAATTGTTCCCCTTGAGTGGGGTGAGGCTCTGGTGGAGTGCCAGAGAAGCCAGGGATGCCCCAATCCCAAGAAGTGTTGAAGCTGGATGAGGTTTGGAGCAACCTTATCCAATGGAAGGTGTTCCTGCCCATTGTACTGCCATAAACTGTTAAAAAAACTGAGACGTAAAATGCGCTGTTGATTTAAAGGGTATTTCATCATCACTGTGGTGTTAGGGTTAGGGTTCTAAGCAGTAGTATAATAATAGGGAATAAAAGGATTCACTGACAAGACTAATGAGATAACCACTAAAATAATTTTATCCTACAAACACTGTTGCAAGCCTTTACAACACTTAAAGTGTTTTTCCTGTCTATCAGAACTACCAAATCACTGTCAAATAAAATCAGAAACACTGCTTTTGCACCTTTGCTGTAATATTAAAGTGGCTCTCGCTCTGTTGCCCTGGTCTCCAGCTGGAACAGCTTCTTGAAGGTGAAAGCTCCCCAATATCATATGTATGACACTGGACAGACACATGTGATGCTCTTCCATAGTGACAATACATGTGTTTGCAACACCTTCTTACTAGAGAAGTCTTTTCTTAGATTGTCCCATAACCATGTCAAGTCTATGTTAAACTGCATCTCAGACAAGTAAGTAATTTACCTTTTAGTGTGTCCTACTTAGATCTTTAACAGAGTGTGTAAAAGGGATTATTTTGTGGTAATATAACATGGTAAAAATACAAACTGGAAGACAAAGCTGCCTACCTAATTTACCTGTTACACACAAAATGCAGCAAAGAGAATGAAACTGGGGAACACCCAAAGCTGCATGTACATGCTTGTATTGTAGAACTCTTAACTGGGTATATGAAAAGGAAATAAATCAGCTGGTGTTCATAACACTACACTACAGCCACGTCAGACTGTTTTTGAACCAAAAACAAGGGCTAGATTTCTTAAAGCAAATCTTGCTAGTGTAATGGATGAGGGCTTAATGGAACCACAACTTTTTCTTTTAGGAAAGTAAAAGGCTACCCGGAAAGTAGGAACTAACAGCACGAAGACCTTATATATAATAAGGAACCTGTGGCAGGCAGTCACACCTGACACCAGAGGGTAGTTCCTGCAGTGATAGGAGTCTGTCTTCCTTCAAAGTGATGCTGAATCCACAAGATCATCATCAGTCCACTCTTCCTAATAGAAGGAAAAAACACAGCAGCTTGAGTGACATCTGTGTGTGGTGGTGTGCTCCTTATGGTCTGGATTTAAGAACTTAAATACCATGAACAGAAGACTGAAAAAATATATTAACTTGGGGCAAGTCAGGCCTTTAGCCTTAGAGCTAGTTATCCATACCTATGCTTACAGTCATGGACAGAATCATGTTAGTAGCCTCTTTTCAGCACCTGAGATAACGAAGTGTGAGCTTAATGTTGCATAGCTGTGTAGAGATTTCCAAAACAGCTCATACTGCACCTTCTACTGTCCTGTGTTTTTCATGGCTTTGTAGATTACAGTCTGATATCAGTTAACTACAGGATTAATGAAGCCATTGATAAGATATGAGCTGTTTGCATACTCTGTTAGCTTTCAAAAAATTAAGCACACTTTCTCCTTAATGTCCTGCCCCGCTGAGGCCTGCTCTATCATGTGGTTATTACTCAGAAAAAATTACACAAGTAGAAACCCAGTTCAGATACATCAGTAATGAAAAATCATGAGTTTCAGCACCTTTGGAACTGTAAAAAAGTTGATAATGAAGTGCTGTAGGCCATGTGAATATCCTATCAGGTTACTCCTTTAGGAAATAATTACAGATTTTACAGAATTTACAGATTTTACAGAATTTAAAAGAAGCTCCAAAATCAAAAGTGCCTCAGACCACAGCAGAGTAAATAATACAAATTAAATTGGGGCAGGGAACAAGTGAAACCTCCAAAGCTCATATGGAGCTGTTAGTTCTAAGTCATTCTGTCATAAAGTGAAAAGTTTTCCAAGTGCCTGTTTAATGGGAGTTGCCAGTTTTAGTATACTTTTGAAGACTGGCATTTGGAATGAAAACTTATTAGAAGTTTTTGCAGCAATAAAATTATAAAATAAAGTTCAAGGCCCCACATTTTGTTAGAATATACCTTCAGTGCCAATTTTATTATAATCTTGTTTTAATAATGTTTAAGAGTCTTAATCTGACATAGCATCAACCTACTACGATAATCTCTAATAGCAGGACAAATCTTGTCTTTTATTTTCAGATTTTGGTAGGTGACCCTCTTTAGATGTTAGCATGTTTTTCTAAATGCCATACTTAGTGTGCCTTAGACTATCAGTATCCAGAATCTTTAGTATGAAAATGAGTCCAGTTAAAAAGGGTTCTAACCTCTGCCAGCATGGACTCTCTCCAGCCCATTGTCCAAACAAAAGCTCTGGAAGGTGTTCATCTCAGATGTGAAGGACAACCTTAATACTGTTGTATTTGTTGAGTCACCCTTGTCAGTTTATCTCCACGTTATACCTGGTCTTACAACACAAAGTACTAGCAACCCATCTGTAATTCATGCAGCCTTGTTAACAAATTGTCTGACATAAATTTAGTCCAACACTCTACACTGCTTTGAGCAAGAAACCAAATAAAGTACATAAAAACTTTCAAAGAACAATAAACAGCAGGAAGCATGGTCTGCATGTTCATTCCCTTTTCGACAAGACAGGGGTGTTCAAGAACACTTCCGAGCACAGTCAGGTATAAAATCTGGTTCATTTAAAGTGAAAAAAAAAAGTTGAAAAAGGTTCAGTCTGAATAACAAATAAAATTATATTACAGATGCATAAATTTATCTCAGTAGCTGTGTCACTTTTGTCTTGGCATTAAGAGTGAAAAAAAATCAGGAAAAACTTGTACAATAGGTTTACTAACCTCATCCATTTTACATTTCTTTGTAACATATTCATCATCTTCATAACCTTTCCTCTTCTTCCTAATCCAGAAGAAAAGTGAAGTGCTTAGGTATTTTAATAAGTTAAGACTCTCATTATTTGACCCTAGGATTACAATACGGACATACCTGTTTTATTAAAAGAAAACTACCAAAGCCTCAGCATGCAGCTTGCTGGAAGTTCAGGGTGCAATCCCTTTGCCATCCACATAATTCTTAAGAAAACATTAAGCCTTTACAACATTCTTGTTTTAAGCACCTGATTTTAAAGCCCTTAGTTCTCATCACATACAACATCAAGTGGTCACATCTTAGAAGCCACCCAGTATTCCAGTCTTGTGTTACAAAATAATCAGCTTGCTGTGCGGATCCGCACAAAAGAACCTGTTTATGTATTACTGAAAGCACTACTTTGAGTCTTTCATCTCAGCTTCTAGTAGATATAGCAAGCAGGCAAATGCTGTGTGCACATTTAAGGGTTTTCACTTTCCATCACTCACACACGTAAGAAAATATTAATGCTCCTATGCCAATAAAAAAGGCCTAAGTTCAACACATCCAAGATATACTTACGGGTTTGTATTAAATAAGAGGTCCAAGCTGTGACACTTCTCTAATTTCTGTTTTAGAGCACCAACCTCTTCAGGTCTGGGCAGTTCATATTTTTTAATGAGATTTTTCATGCCTAAAATGGCAACAACACAGCTGTAAGCACACAGATAATTTCTGCTCTGCCTTGTTGTGTTGGGTCTGCATGGTGAGATGTTAGTAGTGGGGGGCCTGTAGGGGTGGCTTCTGTGGCTTCTAGAGGCTTCTGTATGGGGGAAGCCTCTAGATGCTGCTAGAGGCTTCCCCCATACACAACAGAGGCAATGCCAGATGGCTCCAAGATGTATCCAGCGCTGGCCAAGGCCAAGCCTATTAAGTGACAGTGGATGTACATCTGTGATAACAGATTTAAAGGGCAAAATCCAAATGCCAATGCAGCACCAATGGCTGCTGGAAAGAGGAATGAGAATATATGAGAACATCTACACCCTACATCTACCAGGGTCCAGGAGAAACATGAGGAAGAAGTGCTCCAGGCATAGAAACAGCTTCCCCTGCAGCTCCTGGTGTAGACCATGGTGAAGCAGCTGTACCCCTGCGTGGAGGTCAGCAGGAGTATGGAGTACGCAGCTGCACCTGCAGCCTGTAGAGGAGGCAACTTTGGAACAGGTAGATGTGCCCAAAGGAGGCTGTGACCCCTTGGGAATACCATGCTATGTACCATACCATGTAGGGAAGAGAAACCTACACTACAGAATGTTTGCTGGCAAGACTTATGACCCCCATGGGAGACCGGCACTGAAGGAGCCTATTCCTGAAGGGCTGCATCCCATGTAATGGGCCCACATTAGAGCAGTTAATGAAGAACTGTAGCATGTGGGAAGGACTCGTGTTGTAAAAATTTGTAGATGACTGTCTCTGTGGGAGAGACTGCACACTGTGGCAGGGGAAGAATGTGATGAAGAAGGAGCAACAGAAACGTACGGTAAGCTGACCAGTCCCCCTGCACTGCAGGGAGAGAATTCAGGAGTGAAAATGAATCCAGGACAAAGGGAGGGGTGGGGGAAAGGTCTTTTGAAGATTTGGTTTTCACTTCTTATTACCCTACTCTGATTTTATTGGTAATTAATTAATTTCTCCCAGTTGTGTCTGTTTTGCCCATGACAGTAACTGGTAAGTGACCTCTCCCTGCTCTTATCTTAGCCCATGAACTTGCTATTTTCTTTTCTCTCCCCTGCCCAGCTAGGGAGGTCAGTGATAGGATCTTTGGTGGTCACTTTGCAACTTTGGTAGTCACCTGGCATCAAGCTGGGGTCAACCCACCACACTTGTGAATCACACAATCCTATCCAGTCTCCAGTGTGGCTGAGTATTGCTATGTCATAGTCAGGCTTGAGCCAACAGTTCATCCTTCCTTTCCTCACTGTAACGCCACTGAAATAGGTCTCCGACATCACCGACTCTGGATTTCCTTAAGGCAGAGTTCACATTACTCTGCTAACAAGCCTCAGAATACACAGGTATTTTTTGCAATCAACACTGTACCTGCTGTCCTAAAAAAATACCAGTTCCAATATTTCTAATAATGGAAATTAAATTTACAAGTTTTTCCTCTACCACAGGTACTCTGTCATTTACAAATGTTTGAAAAACTTCCTTCCAACCATCTTATGTTTACGGAAGAGCTGCCTTTGGGCTAAAGCTAACATCCACAATAACTGAAGTGAAGAGTAAGTGATCCCAGCATTTCCTTCCATCTCAGCAGTGGAAGTCTGAAGACTCAATTTGTAAGAAGACCAGAAAATAAAGGACATCTTGAATTTTATAAATTAAAGGTAAATTGAATTTGTAGACCCTGGTTACTTGTATTCATTACCTTAATGCATTCAGTGATTAATTACTTAGTAATTACTTACTGGGAATTTCATATCACGGCCTTTTCATTTAATCACAAAAAAGTAGTAATCAATGTACTACACTTCCTTTTCGCTTAGCTAAACCATGGTAGTATTCTTAATATTTGTAAAATATACACACACACAGATATTTCTCACACTAGTGAAACTAAGCATCCTCTGAAACATCCTGTAGCTGCAAAACAGATGTGCAGTATACATACTGGCATATCACATTAGTCATTTACCTGGTAGTAGTAGCTATTACATGCAGACTTTGCCTGAAGCTATAATTTTTAAGATATGGTGACTTAAAAAGCAATCTAGTTCTGTCCTACAGATACCATTACCTAGTTCTCAAAATATATTTCTCACTTTTGAATGAGCTGCTAACTGACTCTAGCACTTATGTTCTGAAAGCATCAGGCAGGTCCTCTGCCTGTTAATTTATTTTGTTCATATTAACTTGTTTAATTTATTTGTTAATTTTGTCCTTTTTCCTCTTCTATCCACACGATAGTTCATTCTACTGTCTGCAGTTTACTTATGCATGCCTTAAGGTGAACAGAACCATTTGAAGCAGACCCATCTAAAGCTTTTGTAATTTTAAAAAGATGGTTTTTCCTTGGTTTCAGATATTCTTTAATATAATTTTCCTGTGTTTACTTACATTTCATTTCATCTAGTAATCTGGATAAGGTTGATCTGTCCTCTTTCAGCATAAGACTTTCTGATAAATAGCTGCAAAGAGACATTGAAGAATAAATTTATTAAGTATCATAATAATTTATGGCAATCATTTGTGAGTTAGTAAAAAGTGTATTATTTATAATTAACATCTCCCAGAGCTTTATAATTAGATAAGTAGGAACGCTTTGTTTACTTAAGTGCTATAAACTGATAAAAAAGCTAATCTGTCACTAAGAAGGTAACAAAAATATTCCACCCGTCATGTAGAAAGAACACTGCCAAACAAAGTATTTCTAAGCCTCAGAGAGCTAAGTCAAATTAAGTTTTTGACTTGATGACAACATCATGCTATTGTACAATACACCCACAGGACAAGCAACCACTACAGTGGATTTCAGATTGACCAACAGCAGTGCATGCCTGCTTCTTTGGCAGCTGAAAGCTACTACTAAATGCCATCTTGCATGAGCCTACGGGTCCCTTCCTCTTTCCAATAAGATCAAACTTCTCTTTAGTAAGAACACCAACGCACACTGCCTGGATAAAACAGACATGAGCAAACCTCATCACCAACACCCACAACAATCAAGGAGTTCTATCCCTTTCCCCAAGAGAGCAACAGGTTTTTCAAATCCCGTGCGTTCTGTACCACCTCTAGAGCTGTACCTGATCACACGTTCACAGACAATTAGCTTCTCTCATGTCTGGCAGCAAAAACTCACATCAAACAGTAAATGACAAGGTTGTAACAACTATATGGTGCAGACAGGTAACAAACACTTGAATTCTTCCTGAATGTGCCAACAAAGTTCAGACACCTTGAATCATACATTATCTACAAATTATTTTTGTTCTTTTTGCAAGCACAGTTTTCTGAATTTTGGCATGAGCAGTACAGAACATAGATCTAAGAATGAGATCAAGTTTCAAGTTAAAGTAAGCACCTGAATGTTTTTACACAATTCTCAGAAGACAGTGAATCCTGTAAAGAATAGTCCCAACGCTCTTTATTTTAGAACTAGAAAGATTTGAGATACATTCAGAACAGATGGAAGATTTTATTTTATAAGAACTTTTTGGATTTAGAACAGGTGTTACACTCTTGATGCAAAATGCTCACAGGTAGTGGCATGATATTAAAACATGCCAGGTACAGCTCCTTACAGCAACCATCTCAACTGTTTATCTGAAGAAAAGCCTATGTTTTGTCCATAAGAGAACTAAATCAAACAAACTACACTTTCAGCAAAGGTATCAAAGTGTTTCATAGTACTCTGCAAATACCACTGGCAAGCCCAAAGAAGGGAAAGAAAAGATTGATTTAAAGCAACACCTTATCCCTGGTGCATCTCCATGGAAACTGAACAGTTGCAGCAGCCAAACAGAGCACATTACAGCATGCCCATTAGCTGTCACTTCAGTGTAATTTTAGTTGATTCTCAGTTTCTACCATATTTCCACTTTCTTCCCTGTGTAACCCTCAAACTGAGTCTGAAAATCCTATGCTGTTCTAATTAAGGCAAAGGCATCAGTTTTTTTAATTTCTTACAAAGGAATATAAAAACCAGACAGCAATGAATTGCATTCATCAGCTATTTGTGAAAATTAACAGTACCACCACCACCACTCTAAAACATAAAGAACAGACAAGTGCTAGCAATCAGTAAATACACAATTCTAGTAATTAAGAATGTCTAGAGCAAAACTATTTCATACAAGTAGCAAACAGATTGTTTAAATCACATATATCAGAAAGAAAATACTACCTTTCCATATTAATTCCTGCTCTTGAACCACTAGATAATATGGCAGTGAGAGCGATCTGTGAGGGAGTAAAGAGCAGATATGCATCTGTCAGAGCCACTCGGTTAAGGAAGTCATCAGCTGTTTTCCTCAAAACTTCAGGATTTTCCAGCACTGGATAGCGAGTCTAAAAAGTAATGATTTAGAAAAAAAGGCAGTTGTTTATCATTCCTGTTCATCAGTTTAGAACACACAGGTCAACAGTATTTTATAAAGCTAAAAAGTAGCAGGCCATATTTTTAGTCCAAAAAAATCCTAAATGACTTAAAGACCACAAGTAAAACAACTACCTTTCAGTATCTGTCTATCACTATAAAAATTAGATCTTTTAAATCACAGGCACAAAAGGAAATAAAGTTTTTTAAGACAATGCATGACAGACTTGTATTACTTTACTACACAAAGCATATTACATATCATAGAGTATTACCTTAATATCAATTAGAAATCCCTCAAATGGCCTGTATGGATTGTGGATGATGAGATGGAAGTTCAGTTGCTGAATAAGTAGAAGTTCATATTCCAGTATTTGTTCAAGAGCTTTTTCTTGTCCAAGAGGACTTTCTCGAAGGTTACCAACAAACTGTGCACTGGATACATTAAATTCATCTACTTTACAGGCCAAAAATATGCATGTTAGCCTTAAGGAGGGAAAAAAACCAAAAAAGCAAACAATTGAACATATGCAGCATCCATTCTATTCATCCATATGTTCTGAATACAGCAAAAAGATAGTGAAACTGACCATATTTTTTCTTTACTCCTACTTAATTCTCAGATTTTCTTTCTTGTTTTTTTTGCTGGTCTTTACAAATATAGAGATCATACCTCTAATATTCCATTTGATAGAGTAACTCAAGAAGTGTTGATAACTCACATTATAATCCGAGGATGATGCTCCATCACTGAGTTATTGAGGTAAAAACGTTTGAAATACATGCAAGCTGTTCCCTAAATTGAAAAAAATGGGGAGGGGAAAAAATAAAAATGGATTAAGAAAAAATAAATAGAAGTATATAAAAAGGAAAAAAAAAAAACAAACCAGGAAAGTTTGGATATATACTACAGGCACACAGGATACACTGAGGCACTAAGAGACATACAGCCATTAAATGTCATTAAGTATTTCAAAGTCTTTATCTTTGCCTGCAAGAACCTTACACTACAACTGTAATACAAAATAATTCTCTTTATTTTTATAGACATGTTTTAGAAAATAATGCTTAAAAAGCCAACAGTATCTTTATGAAAAGAATTTGGTATGATGATGAAATTTAAAAATCAAAGGCTGAAAAAAATCATCCTGAAAGTTGCAAGCAATTCAAACCATTTGATTTTTTACATCAGTAAATTTTGCAGCATGTTTATCAGCATGAAAGCCGATGCTTTCCAAAATGACACTCTGCAGGAGCTACTTCTCAAACATCAATCTAGCTTCACAGAACATGCCATGGCAGCGACTGCCATCTTTCAAAGGCACCCTCAAGCATGGTACTCTTCACCACACCTGCGTGGAAAAGGGAGGACTAACAGGGGTCAACGTAAATCATACATCTTAACGTATTAGTGAGAGAGAGGCACAACTTCACTCCGTTCTTCAGCTCTACGTCCCCACTTCTCCCTTCTGAAATATGCTCTTTTGCATTCAAGACATGTAAGTTCAAGGTAATTTTGCTTTTCCTTTACAGGATGATATTTTGCCAATACACAATCCACCTTATTTTGTGGTCAGAGAAGAACTAATGCTGGAGAAACATCTCAATGACAACTCAAACTTGGGACCGTCTCCTTTAGCGACTGGGAGATTGTTTCATTGTATCATCAAACCATCTACGACTGTTTTGTTTCTACTCTTTGCTAAGAGGACACAAAACAATTCAGTCACCCAGGCAAGTTTAAGAGCCACGAGCAAAAGATCACGTTGAAAACCATCATATTTTGAAACGGCTATGCGTATCAGAAAACGAAACAAAAAAGACAAAAAGCGTCCACAGACTATAGTGCTATTAGAGAGAAGCGAGATAAAGAGATATAAAAATATCCGCGCTCTCAAGAACAAGCCAAGCAGGCAGCAAAAGAAGGAATAAAGATCTGGCCGAGGCGGCGGCTCCTCCTCGTCTCGCTTACCACAACGGACCGCGGCATCGCGGGCTTGAATGCGGCGCAGAAGTCCAGAAGCCTCTTCTCGTAGTATTTGCATAGCGCCAGCTCCTCGTGCGGCTCCAGCAGCACCGGGTCGCCCTGCGGCACCTTGGGAGAAGCAAAGCCGCGCCTGAGTCCGCCGCAGTCGCACCCTGCAGCCCCGCCCCCGCAACTCTTGCGTCCCCGCGCACCTTCCCGCCGGCCGCCGCCCTGGCCCGGGCCCGGCGGTTCCCCTCAGCGCGGCGCCGCGCCAGTTCCTCCTCGCCATGGAAGGTCCAGTGCCGGCGCTGCGTGCTGCTGTGGAACATGGCCCCTCAACATGGCCGCACCCGCGCGCGGCACGCCGGGAGCTGCCTTAGCGCGTGGGACGCGGCGGGGCGGGCCCAGGACACTCCCTCCTGGGAGAGGGATGTTTCCGTTTCCTTGTCCAAACTTTTCATTTTTAAGGAGGGGCTGTGGGAAAACAGTGTGTGGTAAACTTTTGCAGAATAGCAGTACTCTTGTGTTTCTCTTTCGGTTTTATTCATGTATACTTGCAAATTTACGTTGCACTTGTGCAGCCTTACGTCGAGCGCTGGGGACAGTTTTGGGCACCGCAATGTAAGACAGACATTAAGCTATTGTAGAGCATCCAAAGGAGGGCCATGAGGATGATGAGGGTCTGGAGCAGAAGCCATATGAGGAGTAGCTGAGGTCGCTTGGAATGTTTGGCCTAGAAGAGACTGAGGGGCGACTTCAACATTGCAGCCTACAACTGCCTTGTGAGGGAAGAGGAGGGGTAGACACTGATCACTGTGGTGACCAGTGACAGCACTCGAGTAAATAGCATGAAGTTAAATCAGTGGAGGTTTAGGTTGGATATCAGGAAAAAGTTTTTGAGCTACAGGGTAATTGAGTACTGGAACAGACTCCCCAGGGAAGTGGTCACATCACCAAGTCTGATGGATTCTAGAAGTGTTTGGACAATGCTCTCAGGTGCATGGTATGATTCTTGGGGTGTCCTGTGCAGGCTCAGGAACTGGATTTTATGATTGTGGTGGTCTCTGCCAAGTCAGCATATTCTGTGATTCTGTTCCCTTAAGTTCCTTCAGTAGTCTTCTGCTTTCCTCATATAACCACTAGATATAAAAGCCGAAGGAAGCAGCATTTCATGCTTCAGCCAGAAATTTTAGATATTACTGTATAATATCTAATATTTATATTTTAAGTATGTGAGGAAAGTATGTAAAACATACTTTTGTGGACAGTCACAGGCCTTGTAGTTAAAAGTGTTACCCAACAAGTTATGTTCTTTTAAAAGGAGTTTATGCAGCGGTGGGGGAAAATTTTTTTAACCTTAGCACAATAGTGTTTGATGCTTATCTAGGATTAATAATTTGCTTCATATCATACAGTGCTTCCTACAAACACTAGGGATAAATGTGGCTTTGTTTTAACTCTACTAGTAAGCCTTGTGCCAACTAGTGCGGGAAATTACATTACTTTACTCATAATTTTTCTAATTAATTATTTTAATTATCTCTTCTAATTAATTGCTTTAATTATTTTGAAGCAATGTAATTTTACACTCTGTCATATGCCACTAGAGCAAGCATTTAGCAAGGTTGTGATAAGCTGGTATTGTGGGACCATGGTTTGGGAAAATTACTGAAACTTTTAAGTTTCGCTGAAACAAGTGTAATCAACTTTGATATGTTTCAATGATCTCAGACCTAGAAGGACATTAACAAAGCCTTGCAGAGACATCTGTCGTTGAAAGGGGACACAAGTAATGCAAAATTTATGAACCACAAGGACATTATGCAGAAACTCAAGATAAGGAAGAAAATAACCGAGTCAGTTCAGCAATTGTACTGGATGTGCTGTTTGGGAAAAAGATAATAAAAAGACTGAAGAACTGGGCTAATTAGCATGAGAAGTGAGAAAACAAATAGGAGATAAAATACTAAGTAATGAAGAGAATTATGGAACTTATAGCCAATGAGCATTAATTTCTTTATTTGCTACAGTGTATAAATAGTGAAAATTTTTGAAAGTGGATGTGTGTATTAGGTGAAGCTGTCACCATGCACCCAACATATTGAAAAAAATCAGCTTTCAAACATAACAAACTGGTTAGAGTTTCTTTCCTGGTTTTTAGTGACAAAGTGGTTCCCTGTAAGCAGAAATGACAAAGGGCCTTTCCCTAAACTATACAAGAAATAATTGTATTACCTGTATAGTCTGAATCCATCCATACTTTGCCTTAAATTACAGTAATCAGCATATCCAACATATATAGTTTGAAATCTGACCAAATCTGAGTTCCAAGAGCCATATGTACAAAAAATACCAAAAGAGTGTTGTTGTACATCTGATTGTGACAGTTCCATCCCAAATCAGAGACTCATAAATAGTGCATGTTATTCTAACAATCAGTTTACTGAGTATTATTGTAAATATGTTATTGCACATCATCACTCTAAGAGTAAAATGTAAGAATAGGAATGAAACTTTTTAAAAAGAGCATTACAGAGGATAAAGCAGATTTTTTTTTCATTTTTTTAGGACTCCATTTCTTTTATACCTTTTACTTTTCAGAATCTGTACTTCAAAGGTGTGTGGGTTTAAGGATACCAAACAACTACGGACTTCACTGATTATAGTTCCTCCTTAACTTTAAAGGGTATGATGAATTATTAGTGATTCTAAAATTCAGTCTGAAAGTGGACAAAGGCAGATTTAGATAAAATATCTGGAAACGTAATCATAAAATACTCAGAAAAACCTTTGTGGCCTGGTCTGTGACCAAGCTATGAACAGAACCAAGAATTTACTGTTTCTAGTTCTCTACTGTTTTTTTCACAGTAGTGCTTTTCACAACCTCTTTACCCACAACACAATTTTATATACTATTATACGCAACTTTATATATGATTATACGCAATTTTATCATATTTATATATTATGGTATAGAATGCACTAATAAAGTGTAGAGTGAGTATAAAATTTTTTACTACATTTAGAAAGATAGTTACAAGAACTGAATGGTTTTTTTGGAGAGTGAAGCTGTATGAGTTATTAATCAGTTGCTCAACTCAGTCAAATGTAAATGATTGAGGTCTGTCTTTTATGCTGGTTTTAAATATGTTAAATGCAGGGATATTTGTTCAGAATTGTGCAAGTAGCAAGGTAACCAAGCAAAACTTACAAGCTAATAAAAACTCTCCAGTAGTCTAGGCATTTTGGTGTGTTCAGCAATTTCTCAGAAAAACGCCTGAAGGTGTAAATCAATATCTACCACCTAAATACAGAACACAGCATAATTTTCCTGCTTGTATCAACAAATACCACAGAGGTATTCCTTCTGATGTTTTTATGATAGCCATGGCTGCTGTAAGTGTTCTGTATTTTTCTGTTTGGGGGATATAGTGAATCAGAATATCTTGGAGGCTCTAGAGAGGACCAAAAAGAACCAAGAGGCAGAACACACATCATCTAAGAGGGGAAAGATACCTGAAGCACAGAAGCAGTTTACTGTTGAAAATAAACATTAATAAAACCATTCAACCTTGATGTTGGTAGTGTCTTCTTAGAGTAATATGTGAGGAAGGGGATCGTGAACACAAGAGTATAGTCCTTCAGCTGAGTTATAATTTATACAACTAAATTAACATAATTTCCTGATTTTTATTACCTTTTATTATCATTATTATTAAGCCTAATTGCAAATGCTCAGTAGCCTAAAACACTCAAAGAAAGGGTTAACCTTGTTGATGCTACTGGAGAGGATTAAAAGCTTTAGAGGTGAAAACATGTTGATTTATTCTCATATGATGTTAATATTTGCTATATTTCATGCTGCTGAGAATTTATTAGTAGGACTAAATTTAAAACATAGTTTTAAATACTATGCTTAAATTCTCACTTTTTGAGTTTACTTATATCACAGGGACTTCTTGATTTTGCAGTGTTTGGCTATCAATTGTCCTAGCACAGAAGCTAGTTAAAATTAGATTACCTTTCTTGCTTTTGCTAAGTAGTATTTTGCTTTTATTTGATCTCACTGATATCAGTGAGATTATTTCATTGAAGGAGCTTTATTCAATATTCTTAAAGTGTCCTTGCCATTCAAAGGATTACAAAGTATGCATGTATAGCTATAACTCCTTATATTGAATATGCAGTTCAGGGCCATAAACTTTGCAATCAGCAGAAACACAGACTTTAAATAAGCAAAAAGGACAAGAAACAACAGTTTGGAATTTATGACTGTGGGAATCCATAAAATCAGAGAGTTTTAGGGAGGTGGTAAAAAGATAGGCCCCAGATACAGCAAAATTGTGAAGTGCTAAAACAGCAGAAAGAATATCTAAGCAGTAGCAAAGACATGCGAGATAGAACAATAGAGCTGTGTAGCTTGGCTTTCTAAGTTGCAAAAAGTTTATTTTAAGTAAATATTTAGAAGGTTAAGTATGAATAGTGCTCTGTGCTTTGTCTCTCATAAACGGGCCATTGTCAGCAAGAATAGGCCACCATTGTTTTAACCAAAGCTACAGGTGCTTAAGGTGATTGGATAGAACTACTGTCAGTATGCTATTGCTCTATGTAATTGGCTAAGACAGCTTTATGATATGTTGTAACATTAAGTTTCTTTGGCCTGCTGCCTGGACAGTGAGCTGTTAGCATCTCTCCATTGTCATAATCATGTAATGAGACTGATGCTGAAAAATAAATAGCTCAAGATGCTTGTCACAGTAGCCCCGTCCCGTTCATGTCTGTATATAAACTGCTGGCGATAATGACCTTTGTATTTTTAAATACTAAAATTTTTTGCATTTAATAATGTACAACTTCAGAAATACATTAAGTGTAGTCTCAAAGAAATCATGAACCATACTAGCAAAACTGAAATGTGATGAAGTAGAGATGTTTGTTTGTTCTTAAATTTGGAGCATTCCATTCCTTCAGCAGGGAGGTCTGAATTCCTATGGGGCAATCAGAATTGAATATTCCTTTTGAGACTATGCAAGATATCTGTTGGAGTCATCACAAGATTTGCCTAAAGCCTAAGAGCCAAAGCTGGCTTTTGTGGAGAAGAGAGGTTATTTTTGGCATTCTTCACTGATCTGTCTTCAGTCATCCATGGAGAAAGTTCTGTTGCTTCTGTCACTTGTTTCTTATTTTTCCTTCTCTGTTTCTCCCATACTGACTTTACCTTGGTGTTCTTGACCTTTGTTTTTAATTTCTTCACAACTGCATTCTTCCCACACACCACTCCCAGTATGTCATCTTGTAAGCATATAATGTAATTATTGATACTGATGCTAAGAAGTCATCACTGGATTTCTGGATGGGTTAAGAAACTGAGAACTCCCTGGAGTTAAGAAACTGAGAATGTGGACTTCTGAGTCACTCATGCAACCGTATTCATATTCACCAAGTGCAGTTGTGGCATGTTTGCAAAGATTTCTTTGGAACCAAGTTTCCCTGACATGTAACTTTAAAAGTGAGAGCCATCCCTTTAGCAGCACTCAACACTCTTTCCCTCATTCCCCCATTGCCACTACTCAGACCTGGCCACATGAACCCAATACATAAGCATACTTCCAATACAAAGTGAGTAAACAGAATTATCTTCTTCTTGAGCGCCTGGATGCAGGGTCTCTCAGCTTAAGCACACCATGAGAGCATCTCTCTGAAGGATACGAGCAGCCCGAACAACCGTCGCCTGGCAGAAATTAGATACTAAAAAAAAAAAAAAAAAGAAGTTTTTTTTTAACTAAGTCAGACGTTCCTCCTGATTCGTTGAGCGGAGCGGCTCGGAACCGGCCCGACCCACAGCAGAGGGGCAGATCTCGGGTCTCGGGGGCTTCTCTTGCGGCAGGGCAGCTCCAGGGCAAGGGAGCTCGCGGGGATCCGGCAGTTGTAGGGGAGCCCCTGAGGAAGAATCAGGTCTGCTACAAAAATGTTGGTGACAGCAGAGGCAGAGAGGACCGGCTCCGGAGCCTCCCGACCCGCAAGGAGCGGTCCCTGCCTGGCCAGGAGGGGAGGAGCTTGCGGCGCCTGCGGACAGCAAGTGCAGTCGCTGAAGCAGTCGCCGTCTCGCCGTCCAGCTGCCGGCTCCGGGCAGTGACTCTGTGTTGGCTTCCCTACTAAAAGAGCTTCCGTGCTACAGAAACTCAAGTAATGCTGCAACGCACTGAATGTTTTACACTCGTGTGCTTTGTTCTAGAACACAGTTTCCTCAGAAACAGATGTCATCTGTAAGAAATGGTAGTGGGTGCTAAAACATTCCACGCTTCCTGGTGCAAGATGACACTGAGTGTTCCCCACAGGGATTAATTTAAATAAAAATGTAATAGTGAGAAAAGATATGTGGTCTGAACTTACTGACACTGCACATCTTCTTCCATTACTTCAGGGCATTGTCTTACAACACTTAGATTCCCTCTAAATGAAGTATTCCAGAACAGGACATTCCATGCAATCCAGAGATAGACACTTATTTTCTAGGTTTATCCAGTTCATGTTCTACATCCTCATACTGAGGCAGAATTCCTGATCTGAGTTTTATGAAAAATTCTCTCTAAGTATTTCAAATGACAGATGTTTTCTCTTCGTTTTCCCTGGTGTAAGTACATCAGTCAAGTGGAGATGATTTGGGAAACACTAAAAATTTAAAGCCATTATTATGATTTTATTTGTCGAATAATTAATTAATTAATTACTTTCACCTCCAGTAAAGGTCTAGATGAATTTGGATTAAAAAAATTGTTTAGGACTACAGAGATCTAAATTTTAGTGCTATCTTTGATGCAGAAATCCTGTTCTGATGTATTTTAGTTTTTTCAACTATGAATCTCAATTTCTGCTTGTTTACCTTCAGAAAAATGAAGAATGATGGTATTAACTATTATGTTACTATGGAAATGAGTACCACAAAAGACCCTGGAATAAATATTGGAAAAATATGCAGCCATTACCTTATTATTTCCTCAATAAATCCAACCTCTCCCACCCCATGCAATTTGGCATTAGTATGTTAAGGAAAGATATACACACTTCAAGTGTTGAACCTTAGGCAATCCCATCATACATAAACACAAGGTAATAAGAACATAAAGAATTTGTACATTCTATAGAATATTGTCAGTATACCTTACTCTGATACAAACACAGCAATATGTAAGCATACTAATTACCCATATACAGCCTTTTTTTCCTGAGGAAGACAAATAAATCCTTATTTTCAAAATCTACCTCAACTTTTGCTACATTGTGTGCATTCAAACAGATTGCCCAAGCTAAATAAATTCCCTGTTTTTCTTAGATTATCTCACATGGCTCTGTGCACTGAGGTTCATTTCAATGAGGAAATATCCATGTGTGATTTTCAGTTTCTGTATGGAAAGAGTAGCCAATGATTGCAGTAAAACATGTCTGAAGTCAAGGCCTGGACATGGTATTAGCAAGCAGCTATTCTTACTCCTAACCTTCTTCAATAAATTCACAGGCCTCCTGCCACATGTACTAACATATATGGGCTTTTCAATTAGAAGTGTGCTTTAGAGATTAATACAAAATTAATACTACTACATGTTTAAATGAAGACAGTGGCTAAATTCTATAAGGTGCTATTGATATATATATAGCTGCTTAGGTAATCAGAATAAATTAAGCTACAGCTATCTCAGGTAACATGGCAATGGACGCAGTGAGTTGTCACAGCACAGCAGCTCAGCTAATTAAACAACACAAAACATTCAGTTGGTCTCAAGTGTTAAAGGTATATCCTAATGTCAGAGCAATATTAATTTGGCCTAGTTGAATACTGTAATTATTTAAGGACCTTTCTGTGTTCCCAGTGATATGTAACTAAATATACATTTATATAACCATAAGATAGGAGACTAATTGATCAACAAAAACTTGGAGAAGAGTTACGAGTACTCTGAAGTGCAATGCTTACCAAAAGCTTTATGTACTTGATGAATAACAGAGGCTGGTTTCGTTATAGAAAAAAGCTAAGAATACTTCAATTTCCCTCTAGTCTTAATAAAAGTAAAAAAAAAATTAATGATGGACATTTCCCCATCATGTCGTTCTGTTATGTCCAGACCTGGTAAAAATTTGGTGGAATAATTAAAAGTGCATCTACAACTTCTCTGGGGTTAGATCTATGCTTAGACTTTGGAAAGCTGCAGTCCGTTTAATATTTTATACAATAAAGTCTGGATTTATATAAATCACTAGTACAGATATTTTTTAATTCATAATGAAAAAAAAAAAAAAAAAGAAAAAGTTTTTTGGGTCTGAATTCACATATGAGGAGGAAAAAGCCAGCAAGCCCTTGCTTCTGAAACAAGATCTCTGAACAACCTAAACAACAAAGACTTTAGATTACAGAAGAAGTTTCCTTTAATTTCAGTGAAGTTTGAAACTGTCAAATCAGAAGTGTATTAAGGAGAAACTCTTAATTTGCAATCTCCAACAACAATGAAGGTGAGTGTTCCCAGACTTGCAAGAGGCCTTGTGGACTCCTGCCAAGTGTGCCTGTAGGGTCTGGATGATTGATCCATGATATTCTTGATGCTGGGTGGTGCATTTAAGGTTGCCATCAGCTACCAGTGCCCATCCAGGAGCCATTGTCTCTTTTTCCCCATCAATGTTTCCCCCTAGTACAGGTAGCCAGGTACCACAGAATGCTTGTAACAGTGCAGGTGAGCTGTGCAAGGAAACACTTCCTTGGGGCTGGCCTTGGGGTGAGTTTGAGGCTTGGGGAGCCAGGAGGATGTCATTACTAAGGGTCTGGGCATTTCTTGAATTCTTTCCATTCCCAGGACAACTGGTGACCGTGAGTAAGACTATGACCCTTTGGCAATGTGTGACACCAGTGAGGTGTAGCAGCTCTTCATTCTCTGCTCTCTCCAATCTGTCACAACAAACAAGGCAAGGAAGGAGTGCCATAATGTTCCAGATCATGAAGTGCTTCCGAGAAAGCACGTGGGTGATACTTGGAGAGGAGCCATGAGCAGAAGAGAAAACCAGGCAGGTCAGTATTGTTGGAGAGCCAGGCTTTGGAGGGTCACAGTTTGTCACTCTGTGATGACAGCCTCCACAGTTCAGTGATGCACAAGGGATGTCTGTCCCAATGTTTCATTGTATTTCTGCACATGCCTGGGGCTACTCCAGCCCCATTTTCTACTTCTCTTCTTCTCACCCATGTCTTCTACACACCATAGGTATTTCATGCCAGTCACCAAAGGCTCTGTCTTTTCTTCCCCTCCGCAGATACCCTTGCACTTCACTTTCTCCAGTCCTACCTCTACTGACATAAACGACTCCACCCCAAAGACCCTTTTCCCCATTGCTTTCAATAGGAATTGATCTAGTCCCAGACTTGGGATTTGGGACAGCATTATTTAGGCAATGTCAAACTTACATGATGTTGCAGATATAGCTGCACTGATGCTTTTCTCTTGCAAGGCTCCCCTTCCCAATATGTTTCTAGTTCTCCTGTCCAGGTTATCTGTGCCATCTCTCGGGAAACACTCCTTCATGGACTGTGAAATCCAGCCATTCCTCTTAGCGCCATCCAAAACTTTTCCTGGTTTCCTGAACCCCCCAAGCTGAATTTTGGATGATCTGTGATAGACCAAACTTCAACCTTGCTGGTTTTCCACAGCCATGGATCAATTAACTCAGATTTCATTGTTTGGTGATGCTCTCCTTTTCGGGGTGCAGCAGAGACTCCTGCAGAGGGCAGCCTCCAACTAGCAGGGTATTTCCAAGAGCCACAGGGCAGACATCACATTGTAACATTATTGGGTGGTAGATGTGATAGTAATTCCAATAATAATCCTAGGAATAATCATAATCCTCGTGGTAGATTATGACTGTGACCTCACATCCGTTGCTCTGTAAATTCAGGTGCTGTCAGAGCCTGGGCCAATCTGAGGGGACAAGCACACATGGCCACGGGGAAGGAGTGGAGCTGCCCCATCTGCTGCGATGCACCAGATGACGTCGCTTATGCGATGCCCTGCAGCCATCGATTCTGCCTTGGCTGCATCCTGCGTTGGGCAGAAAGAAATCCTGCCTGCCCACTCTGCAGAAGATCCATCTTGACAGTGAAGTTTTCTGACCATGGTGGAGATGACTACCTACACTGTGTTATCACACCTCCCAGAGAGTTGCCAGAGACAAGCAGCCAGGCAGCAGAAGCTCCTAGACGCCTGGCTGAAAACAGACCCCCTGGCCCTGCAGATTCCCTTGCTTCCTCTCCACAAGGAATAACAGTCCCTGCTCAGCAGCAGGCTGAAGGAGCAGAGGCCGTGGGTGGCATCCTGCCTGAGCTTTGGGCAGAACTTTTCCGAAGACGACGGAACCTCCTGGACCCTGTGAGGCCATGGCTGCGCCAGGGGCTGGAGATGATATATGGGGGCGAGTGGTATCAGGTGAAGAGTGCAGAGAGTGGCATTGTGCTCGCACTCTGTGTCTATGGTCCAGACAGAGAAGTCTTGGTCCAGAGATTGCAGCCCCGTCTCCAGCAATATACTGCATCACTGGTCCATGGCATCCTCAATATCATTGAGACCCAGTGCAGTGAGGAGGTTCAGAGGCTGCGGCACTCTCACACTGCCAGGGAGGAGGATGAGATCCCTGCTGCCAGCTCTGATTCCCCTGCCTCCCAGGAGGGTGCTCCCACCCTCAGCCAGGCCCCATCCAGTGGCATCGCAAATTTCAACACAGAGGAGGAAGGCAACACATTGGAGACTGCCCTTCATGGACATTCCAGCCACTCCGCATCTGTGTCCATCCCTGCAGAGCAGGAGCAGCCCCAGGAAGAACTGGGAGAGACAAGAGTGGCTGCAGGTTCCTCTGCTCGTAGCCAGGGCAGTGACCCCTCACTTGCGACATCCCAGCGCTGCCGAAAGAGGAGGACCCCTGGGTCCCCAGATGCCTCCCATTCCAGCAAGAAGCAGCACCATGATCAGCTCTAGAAAGGCCACAGCAAGCCTTTACTCAAGAAAAAAAAAAAAATAAATGGCTATTTCCTTAATGCAGTCTCAGTTTGCTTTTTCCTTCCTCTTCTCCTGAAGCAGTTTTCCTTTACCCTTACACCCAAGTGTCAGCCAAAGGCTTCTGGAGCCCTAAGATCATGTTGGCAGAGCTGCCTCCTGCAGGAATGCTGCTGCAGCCACAATGACGGAAGAGCTCATGAGAAAACACTGGGGCGGATGCTTAGAGAGGAGTCAAAAGGGAAAGACTGACCAGGCCTTCCTCAAGCAAGCGATGGAAAGCCATGGAAATGCCTTGTACCATTTCTGCTTAGTGCCTTAGGGAGAAATGTACAGTTTGCTGAGGTAGCAGGGGAGAATCACATTGTTTGTCTTGCTGTGCATCCGTGGTTTAATACAGGCCAGGGTACACAATGGCTGCATGAGACTCAGAGGGAGGAAAATCATTTGCATCCTCATTTTTGCAGCTATGTGTCTTGTTTGCTGATGAATGAGTTATTTTGTGTGTGTTTGTTGATTATCCCTCTTAGGCTCAGACTAGGGGTATCCAATACATAAGATGCTGTGTGGTGCTTTATATCCAAAAAAATGAGTAAGGATTATAAAAACTCATTGATCATATTTTCAAAACTGTACTTTTTTACCAAGTAATAGGAGTACCTCTTTATGTGTCATTTGGTCTGGACCTTTAGTGAAGCTCTTATTCTCTTGAATTTGAGAAGCTGAGGAATGAGAATTTCATAGAATTTCTATCTGTCCAGGAGGCTGGGCAAAGCACAAGAGGCTTTGACCTCACACACATAATTTCTGAGGTGGGCCAGCAAAAGAGAACACCAGGAAGCTCAGTATTGTTGAAGAGCCAGGCTTTGGACTGTCACAATCTGTCCCTCTGTGACACCACCCTCCACCATTCAGTGATGCACAAATGTCTTGGTTTGAAAAGACCTGTCTGCTAAGGAAGGTAGGAGCTTCCCTTGAAATGGAAAATGTAAACCCTCTCCCTCTGAATTATTATAATTTTGAAATTAAATGGCTTTCAGGTAAAGATATGGGAATAGGAATAACAGTTCTTTACTAGGAAAATTCAAATACAAATGCAATAGTACAAAAAAACCCCAATATGTCAGAATATGACCTGGCACCCTGTTGGTCAGGGTGTTGGTAGCAGTCCCATTAAATGGTGACTGCAGTCCTCCTGGAGTGACACATGTGGTTCTGTTGAAGCAGTGATCCTGTAGAAGGGTAGAGTTTTCCTCTGAAGGTTCAGTGGTGGTGTAGATGGGCCTGGTCTTCCATTGGGAATCCAGTGGAAAAGAAAGCTACTCCTCTGGGAATCCAGGCAGAAAAGGCAGACTGTGGTGTTCAAAATCTCAGATTTTATCCAGGCAGGAATTCTTGGCTCCTCCCCCTGGGTGGAGCATTTCACAATGGGATTATGTCATTTTATCAGTCATGCAGTGAGACTAAATGGCCCATTAACAGAAGATATCTCCCCAGATGGAGGATGGGTTGTGGAAGAGATAAAGAAAAGTGCCCCACCTGGTTTCAACAGATAGCCCAAATAACTGCCCCACTTCTAACAGATGTAAATAGAATACACTCCCCAACCACATCCTGCATTTGCAACCTAAGACAACAAGTTATATAATGTAGCAAAACTTAGTGATTTTTTTTCCTGTGGAAAGGTATCTATGACGCAGGGTACAGGTTACTGGGATACAAGCAGGTTTGTCTTTCACTGGAATTTCATGTATTCTATTGTTTTGGAAAATCTGGATTTTGCAACGTAAACGTGACTCCATGGTTGGATGAATCTGTGGCCTTTGAAGTATTTTTTCTTTGGCCCTTGCTGGCAAGCATTTAGTAAGTTCAGAAAACAGTGAAATAAGATTTTTTCAAAGAGGGAATTGACTTTCCAAAATGGTTTTGCTGCAGAAATTTCAGCTGTTACAGGCTTGAGGAGATATCAGCTGTTGTGTGTTAGTGAAAATCTGTAGAAACACATCTACCACCTGTAGAATCTGTAGAAACAGGTTATATGACAGTTATATCAACAAATGTGTTGTAGCCCATTCACACATTTAAAAAATTTCTCTACGTGTTTTCTCATTGTATTAAAATTCTAACATTTTCCACACTTTTTATTCTATTTTCACAAGAAAAAAAGTGAAAAATCTAGTCAGTGTCTTGCATGCAGGTGTCTATCACATGAAGGATTTAAAAAAACTGTGTTTTGCAGTGTTATTATTATAGAAATTGTTTTACTGATACTGTGAATAAAGCACAATTTAGTGGAATCTATGTTCTGTATAACACAACTATAAGCCTGATACAAACCTAATTGAAATCAGAAAAGGTGTAATTTCTGCTGTTATATGATTATTCTGAGTTTTTTATAATTGCTGCTATAAATGTTTTGGTAATTAAGTATGCTAAAAACATTTTTTAAATACAATGAGCTCAGTTTAGTTGCACCTGCAGCTTTTTCCAGGAGCATTTCTATGACACCGTGGACTCCAGTAATTATTCCCAGACTTCCCAAACTACACAGATTTCCTTACAGACTTGCTCTCCATGATCAGATTTTATCTATGCCCCCTCTTGAAGAGATCTCAGAAACCCTGCTGTTCCATCCAGAGACATGAAGGCTTCCCTAGCAACAGGCTTCCCGAGCACCTACCACCAATTTCCACCTGCTGGGTCAGGATAGCCTGCAGCATCTGAAATGTACTGGACACCAAATCATAGCAGATTTCAACCAACTCCCCTTTCATATAAATTTTGTTTGTTTGTTTGTGGGTTTATTTTTGGTTTTCTTGGTTTTTTTTCAAAATTGAACTTGCACTGTCCTTTTACCCCCTTTGCTGATGCTGTCATTTGGAATGGCTGGAGTCCAGAGTATTGATACTGTTAAATAAAGTCACATCTCTATTATGTTGCTGCTTGAATGCAAATGAACAAAACACCCTTCAAAATCTGTAAAACAATAAAAGAGAAGAAATTATTTTTCTCTTCAATGTAACACTGTCTACATTGTGTTTATGGTGTTAGAGGCTGCTTTTATTGAAGCTACTGATCTTTATACCCAAATTAAATGGGTTTATATGAAATGAAAACATGGGGTTACTCCTTGTGTGTTGGAAGACAGGACAGAAGTGATACTGGTCATTCTTCCTACATGTACAGTTATGTGTATTATGAAAAATTAGTAAAACTCAGGAGATACTGTAGGTAATAATAGTCTTTAATACAGAATCATGGTACATACCATTTTTGTATTCAAATTTATCCCCAAAACATGGAACTGTGGAGGCTCATTTCAAAGCAGATGGTATTCCAGATAATCCAGGAGGAATAAATTTTAGTCTTCAAAATTCTTTTCAATTTATTCTTGAGGAAAAAGCACATGTCCTTAAAGTGCTGTTAGGATCCTTCAGCTGAAAATTACTGTGTTCCCTTATTTTTTGATTGACTCCTAGCTGTCTTGGTTTAGGGCAAATTTGGAAGAAAACCTCCAAAGGAGTTTCCTCGAGAAAGCAAATTCAAGCAGCCCCTCCCGCAACTGCTTTGGGAAAAGATTTCCATGGAGAAAAGTGGAAAAACCTGTTTATTTAGCAGGCAAAGCATTCACCAGCCAAAAAAATTGAACAATATTAAACAATAAAACCTCTGGCTGCTTTGAAGAGATGACAAACTCAGAAAGTCCCCTTTGTGGGCTGTACCTCAGCTGACTCAGTCTCTTACCAGTCCCTCTTGTGCTGGAAATGCGGTGGTTCAGGCCCGCCCTGGAGTGGGAACTCCCAGTGGGAGTTCCCAGTGTGTTGGAATGTTGGGGGACACAAGACAGATAATGGAGTTTGGACCTGGTTAACATAAGAGATTTGATAACAGGATGCCTTGGCAACAGCGAACAGAACTTTGAAAATTAGACTGAGATTGCAAGAAGATTAAATCAAATGGGTTTACCAGAAAAAGAAAATCCCATTAAACTCTGCAAGCAAGAGAGGTTGTTATTTGAATGTTTGTGTATGTGATTTTATCCTAATCATTGTAGCACACTTTACTAGTCTCCCTGAAATAGTATATAAGTTCTTGCCATGTTTGCCCTACCTCCTCAAAGGACCACAAGCACTCTTCTTTCTCCACCCTTGCTGCTTTTGTCCCTGTTGATATATCATGAGACTGTGAATATTAAGCAGTGAGGCACCTGGGTAATTTACTTTGGAAATTTAGGAAGATTAAACACTGTCAATATCTAAAAGTACCTTTAACATTTATTTTGTATTGACAGTTCTCAATCCTTCTTGACTACTGCTAGAAGCAGCATTAGTGATATCTGTAGTCTCACTTCTATAGGCCAATACTAACACTTCTTTGCTATCAATTATAAACCAACAAATATCATGTAGTATCCAGTGCCAAAATAATACATTGCATCTCAAATTTCTGTGTCCATGGAATCCAGAACCACACTCCCATTTAATCTGTTTTGTTTATCTCCCTGGGAACACTTTGTTGCTCTGAGCAACTTGGTCTTGTGGAATGGGTTTTGGAAACAGATGATTTTAAGGTTACTTCCAACCCAAGCCCTTTATGATTTTTTGAAATTAGCTTAGGAATCATAGAGTAACTTATGCATCTACCATGGATTTATTCTTTTATTTTAAGAGGCAAATTTAATGTGTTTTTCTTCTTGACATGGCATCAGTGTTACAGCATTCAGGGATACTTTCCTAAAGCATTATTTGGAATAATATTTGTATAAAAATATCAGCATATTTCAAACAGGTCATTTCTGTATAAAACCTTGTGATTCATCACAGTGTTTCAGTGCAAGATGGAGCTGTTATTACAGTAATGCTATTTACATAACAGTATGAGATGATGTATGTGTTGTTTGCTCAGAGTATCCAGTTCCTGAAGACTTTTATCATTTCACAATTTCTTCTTCCAAAAAAATCCTGTCAGTCTAATTGAAAATATTTCCATCTTCCCATAATAAATTGAAAAACATGTTCCTTTGGTTTATTTGAGACATTATTGCCTTGCTACCTTGGAGTTCCCAGTTCTAATCCCATTGAAAAGAAAGCCAAGAATTTTTAGAGTTTTAGAGTGAACACATAAGAGTTGTAGTGCTGCCTTTGATCTATAAGCGGCAGTATTTATTTATTGGTGCCAGTAGAATTTATAGCAGGATTGTCTGATGTTTCTGAAGTCTTGTGTATCACATTGCTTCATTTCCAACTATATTATACGTAAATCAGCTGCACGCTCATGCCAGAGCACAATTGGCACAGTAATTGGTGGCATTTTGCAATAATTCCATTTTCACATTACCGCTTAGCATACATGTGTGAGAGAGATTTTCATAAAGAAATCATCTCTCACCCTTGTGATTTTAAAATTTCTGTCTTAGTGTTCAGAATTACTTTTTGATTGATTTAGTATTCATTCAGTCAATGACTGTGCAGCAGACATTGTTGTAATACCACTGCACATATGGCTCAATGTACCTACATCCTCTAATTTTAAGTTAGCTACACTATCTGGATCTAACTCTCCCAAGTCATATGATGTGGGAACTCGGCGCACCTCTCCTGATGCCCAGAGCTACCGAGAGAACCCGTGGGGAGCTCGGGAGCCTTGGGATGTTGCTAAAAGTACCTAGTGGCTCGACTTTGACCCTACAAGAGATGTACCACCTGTATGTGGGGATATAAGAATCACTGGTGTTTAAAGGATATAGAAATAGCACAATTACAGGTCAAAGTACAGATTTTAAGATTTTGGTACAGGGGGGTTGGAAAAACAAGATGGAGGGAGTTGGGGCCTGCCACATGGTTCTTCCTCCTTCTTCTTGTCTTCCATTTTCTGTGTGACGTAGGTATTTTTGATAGGTTCTTAGTAAAGGTACACTTTGTAATAAAAATGATAAGTATTGGGGACAAAAGATAAATATAGTTTACGTAGTCTTTGTTATAAAAAGATGCGACCGCCCTGTGGGCAGTCAGAGTGCCTTTGGCTGCCTTGCTAGTTGGACCCCGGCTGAGCGGAAAGAAAATCTTTGTAGATAAGAAATAATAAACAACCTTGAAGACCAAACCTGAGAGTCCAGCCTTGTCTTTTGGAGCCTGGGGAGCGAACCCATCTCACCCTTGTCTGGGCAGAGACAAATAACAGCCAGCCCGGACAATATGAAAGGGTTGGAATAGGAGCCCCAACCTATCTTTCAGCTGCTTTCTCGCCAAGTGTTTACTGGCTAAAATGTTAGGTCAAATTATAGTGCAAGGTTTGTGCCCTAATTTGGATTATGTTGTGTATAGAAGATCTCAGAGGTATGTGCTGGTAAACCAACAGGAGAAATTAACTCCCACACAATCAGCTTGAGAAAGATTTCAGATTGGAATTGCAATTTATGAGAATGATTGCAATAAATGCAATTACAATAAATACAACAGAAACACTGGCTTAAATTAACAAAGTCAGAGTACGGCCTTACATCCTGTTGGTCAGGGTGGTGGTCACATGTCGGGATAAAGGGAGACATACACATCCGTATTGATGATTATTGGTCTCGCTTTATTGATCCAACTTACACATTCTTATAGTAGTGGTAATGAAGTTCATGCATATTCCCAAATCACCCTCATCATTGGTTACAAGCTACATGTTAACCCCTCCTTAGGTTGCTCATGCCTGTGGCATCTTCATTAAAAATAACACCTGTTTCTCACACTCTGCCGTTGCTTGTTATGATAAGCCTCAAGGACTCCATGTTTTCCCTACTGTGCTTCTCATCATTAAACCAAGGACACAGTATTATTGTTTTTCTTGCAAGGGAAAAAGCGGAGAACTTGGTTCCCACAGCTGCTTCTTCACTGCTTAGCTAGCTGTATATGCTCATGGCCTTTTTCTATAAGCCATGTCTGAACAAAATCTCCTACAGTCACAGTCCACTGAAGCAGTGGTTGCAGTCCCATTGGAGTGATGGTTATGGTTTTGTTGAAAGCAGTTGTCCTGTGGAAAGATCTGGTCTTCCTGTGGAAGTTTGGGTCCACCTATAGATGTTCAGTGGTGGTGGTGTCCCAAGTCCTCAAATGGCAAGATTATATGTGGTCAGATTCAGGTGGTACCTCCCCCAGGGCAGGGAGTTTCACAATGGAATGATCTAATCCTATGAGTCATAGGATATTTTTGGAGTTCTTGATCATCATTGTAGCCCTGAGTTTTTGATGGTCCATTAACAGGGATGACCCCCTCAAAATGGGTGTGACTCTGCATCCTCAGAGTGAGCTATCAGGGCTGAGTCATTACCCTGCCTCTTAGGGTTGGCTCTTTTTTTCCTTATCTCAAGGTTTGATTTCCTTATCAAACACCCAGGTTATAGTCTGAGGGGTGCAGTGTGTGCTGGGCAGCTGTTGCAAATGACAGTTCAGATGCAGATGGAAGTAGAATACATCGTTTGATTACACCCATAGTGGCACCCTTTTTCCTGTAACCACAAGAAGGCAGTCCTTTTTACTTTAGCTGGCTGGGTCATCAGGAGTTTTAAGTGACAGGTGCCAAGTGCTGTCCCATTTTATAACATTTATATTTTTATAGTGTCTTGCTTTGCCACCCCATCTGGTCATGTGAAAGAGCAGTATTGGAGACTCCATAGTTATTCTGTACTGACAGCATAACTGGGAATGGTCCAAATAAAACCTCCAAGACTAGTACTTGTACAAACATTTTGAAAATGAGGATTGTGCATAGAATACCTATCCAGGTACTTCAAGATTAAATCACTCACTAGTGAGTATGGAGGTAATTGTATTGGAGAACTGTTGAGCCCCATACAGTCCCAGTCAGTCTGCCTTTGTACTAATAATCATTCTCTAAGATAACTGCCTCTAAAGGGTATTCATTGGAACTGTACTTACCATAAACTGAAAGAGGACCATTGCATAATAATTGTTAAATTATTTCTGTACTAAATGTCACTAATTTAAATGTCTCTGCTTTGTAGTCAAATATTGCAGTCTTCCAAAACTACAGACTGGATACCAAGGAGACCTTTCTGAAAGAACAGAACTCTTTCTAATTTGATAGGTCATAGTGCTTTTCAGTGAGGACATTCAGCATGAGGGTGTTATGATTGAAGATGGACAGCTGCCCTTTTGAACCATGATGAGTATGCTAATGTTGCTACTTGAGAGATTATTTTCAGAAACACACAAGAAACGCAGTCATTAACTAAAATGCCTCAGTAAATGACTTGTGATGGTCATGCAACTGAGATGGACCACATGACAGACCTCTGTTGTTTCATCGGCGAAACAGCTTGTTTTATTGTTCAGGGCTTGATTTTATAGGCAATTCAAAGCTACCGGCTCTAAACAGTCATTGGTCTAATCCCCATGCCTTCCAGACTCTGAACCATTCAAATGCTTTACTTACTTATTATTGCTCATGTTCATGTTTATGTGGATGGGGAAAAAATCCAGCAGTATCCTCAAAAAAACTCCCCAAAAAAACAAATCACAGATCTGACTTAATCCACAAAGGAACATTCAGAGACTTTTTAATGCATCTTTCCCAGGGAAACAAAATCAAGGAGCAATAATTTCACAAAACAGTTTGCAACACAATTGCCTTGAAAAGACTACAAATATTTCTCACAAAATGAGTACTGTCCATTCCTGTCAGCCTTTCCAACCTCTGTTGTGTTCCCAGAAATTACCCATAATGAAAACAGAGCAGAGTTAATCATATGGTTGTATAAACTACTGCACTGTAGAAGCTAGGAGCCTTGCCTTTAAAATAAGTCTTACATATTTTTCATACACTATGTATTTTTATGTAAATTATCAAAAGCAGAAGAATATACTAAAGGAGAATAAGAAGTAAAACAGTGATGTTTAAAAATATGAGCAAGGAGATATATATATATATAGAGAGAGAGAGAGTGAGAGTTGTGTGTCTATGTGTATATATATATGTATATGCATATATAAAAATATTATAATATAAATACTGCTTCTAGGCCTCCTAATTAAAAGAGTGCAGACACATGCCATATTCTGCAAAAAAACCCATACTTCTTGGCTTCCAGGACCAGACACATTTTTCAAAATTTATACGAGAACAAGTATATAAATATAAAACAAGGTATGTGAGCCTTTCAGTTATTCAGAAAGGCACTGGAAGGTTTGGTAGTGCTATTTCTAGGGAAGATATATATATATATATATATATATATATATATATATATATATATATAAAGCAATGTGCAGGAACAGTCACCTGCAAATTTACAAAAATAGAGAAAAATCTTAAATTTACTCTTTCCAACAAACCCAGAACATTTCCAGGTAAAAGCCGTCTATTTGCTAACTTGCTATTATCAAGGGACATATGCCATCTTCTGAAAGGAAGAGTTTTAGAAGAGATCACATTCAGTACACAAATGGAGGCAAGGATTAAAATGTTAATTTCATTTATTGGAATAATTACCAATATAGTCAATTGGAATAATTACCAATAATAGTCAAGTGTCCAGGCTTGACTAGCCTCTGCTGATTGACCGAAAGGTGGTAACTGCAGTGTTTTCACCTCAGAGACAACTCTGGCTAAGCTGGATGTTGCAGCTGGGCTCTAGAGACAAGTCCAAACATGCAAAGCTCCGGTTTACCTCTCTGCAGATGTTTCAAATCAGTTGAAGAAGACTTAACCATTGGTCATCCTGTTTACACGAGGAGACCTATGTTACTTGCTGTGATCAAGAAAAAAACATGACCGATCCAGAAAGCACTAGCTTCTTTCTTGTGGTATGGAAAATTTTCTTTGCCACTTAGGTCAGCATCATTATGCAAATCTTAAGATTCTGAGATGTCTGAGTAAATCAAGGCATTTGGGCACTCTGATGTTTTTTAATCTATCACTCTGACTTATTTTTCCTTGTACTTTAAATTTTTGATGTAAGTACTAGGAGGGTAAAACACAATTTAGTTATAGAGCTACTACAACCAACTTAATCTTTTCCTCTCTTTCAACTTGGGAACAACTTATTATTATAATCTTCATCTTGATTATTTTTTGAAGATGATGATGTTAATTAGATTCTTGTCTGTACTGGAAGTGGAGAAAAACATTAATATTTTGAAAATTATTACTATCAATTCCAATTTTAGTCATCTGAGTTCTTGTCTTGGTTTAGAGACAAGTTTAGGGGAAAAACACTCTGGAAATGAGTGCTTCCTCTAAAGAAAGGGTTCCAACAATCTCTTTATGCCAATAATAAATGAAAAGAATATTAGTGGATGAAAGTGAAAAAAACCTCAACTATTTATTGACAAACAGAATGCCCACATGGCACAAAAAAGAAAAATGATTAAACCTCAACTATTTATTGACAAACAGAATGCCCACATGGCACAAAGAAGAAAAATTATTAAGACCTTGTTATAAATGATTGAATCTGCAGCCAAATTTTAAAAAATTGACAAAGATTTATTATATTAATTACAAATTATCAAAAATCCGCCACAGTCAAGACAGTGTCAACTCCAGAATCTGGCGCTGGGTGAACCTGGATCCGACTGACAGAGTGCCAGCGTTTCCCCGAAGGTTCACCCCAACCATCTCGTACAGTCCGCTTATATCCCCAATGTTTTCCCTGAGGCCTGAATAACAGGATGTCCCTTGCGTTTCTTCATTTGTAGAGTTAGAACATAGGGATGCAAAAGTCAGTCCCGGTGCTTCTACAACCATCTAGGTTTTTCCTGGATGTTCTTTTCCACATGAATAACTGAGTCCATACGGATGCAAAAGGCAAGTCTCCATGACTGTATAGCTTTCTTTCATATGTACTTGGGTGGTGCCAGTGCTTTGGGATGACTGATGTAATCTGTTCCTGGCACCGTTCCTCCTGAATGGCTTAATCATCTCAAGGAAGGCTTCATTCTTAAGCTAAAGACTTGATATTATCTTTAGCGTGTTCCGGGAACTGATTGAATAGAAATAGGACTGTGCTCCCAGACGGAGTGGTCAAGGGCATGTGGTGGATTCATGTAATATTTTATACATACACATATTTACTTATAGCATGAATTAACCATACATCTATAACAATCCCTCCCCTTTTTATTTCACCCATTCAATTCATGTTACTCTTTTGCCAAATTTTTAATTCCTACATCTACCCACCACCAATAAGGGTTTCCCACAAACGAAGCACCATTTACACTATCCGGTATTCCCCTTGTGGGATACCCTGGTATATTACATAATTTGACCCCTTCTCTGTTTGTTCTTCAAATTTTGCCAGTGCCTCTGCTGCACTGCTGGCATATGGTTTTCCTCCCAGTCGCAAGATTTTGGATGTGTCGCCTCCGGAAGCTCCCTCCGAGTCGATGGGGACTAGTGCAATTTGCATTCCCCTGACCACTGAGTGAATCAGCCTGATAAAACAGGGTATCAGGCAAGGGAGGAATAGGACTCCAGCTACTGAACAGAGCACAAGAAATATTTTGTTCCACCATGCTCCATAGAATAATTTGTCCCACCATGAGGACTGTAATATAGAATTCCACTTTTGGACTGGGACATGGGCTACTTTTTTAATCTCGGCTGCCAGACCTCTTATGGTCTTCCCATAATCATCAATCTCAATGCAACATTCTGATTCATTGAATTTTCCACACACCCCCCCTTCCTCAGCCAGCAGGTAGTCTAATGCAATCCGGTTTTGGTACACAAAAGCCCGTACCTGGGTGTGCTGCCAACTTAATAGATCCAGGGCTTCGGAGATGTGGTTCAAAACAATTTCCATTACTGCTTGCAATCTGATCAGTCTGTTCAGTAAGTAAATTGGAGTCCTATACCCATAGCTTCCATCCTGGGCCCACGTGGCCGGCTCATAATAATCAATTATTCATGCCGCTGGCCACTTCTCCTCCCCCCAGGTTTGTTTCTCACTTATCACCAGTATGATTTTCTTCAGACCTCTCCTCTCCCTTCTCAGGGTCTCGTACAATGGAGCCCCTAACAGGTTACTTTTTGTTCTGGGGAGAATAAAGAAAACAGGTCGGATCATGCCCAGGGTGCATGATCTTTTCTACCTCGAAGGTAATTTGCTGGTAAGCTTCTTTACCACATATCCAATAAATTCCATCTGGGGCTTTCCATCTCTCATTCATTTTCCCTAGGTCCTCCCAGTATTTTCTCCCATTTTCCAGGGATTGGAAGGGGTTGGCTCTGGGACTTTTGACCCAGCACAATCTCATTTTCTCATCCCATTTGCAATTGGTATTTTTTTTGAGGCTCCAGTACCCCAAGGGAGGGGTTGGATGCCACGCTTTGCTTTTTTGAGTCTGAATTCACTGTCAGGATAGATATACATGGAGTATATCCCACCCTCTCGGTGTATTCTTTTCCTTCCCGACTGACACAAATTGTGCTGATTACTCATTGTTCCAAAATCCATCCCTCGGGTCTCTGTGCCAATCTTGAGACCCTCAGGTTATCCCACTTCAAGAGTCGCTCCGGAACCAACCCTTCCCCTTTCCAAAGCCACTTCTCCGCTGACTTCAGCCCCCCGCAAATCCAGCAATTTGACAGACCTAATTCTGTTGCTATTTTTTGCACCAAATCAATGAACAAATTCCTGTCAGGGGAGGGTAACTCCCCATCAGCATACTGTCTCTCCAGTACCTCGTACTGTTCGCTCAAGGTTTTTGGCCTTTCCTCTGATTTTCTGCCTCCTTAACTCTGACTCCTTCCGTTTCATTTCTTGTGTTGTATCTTTCATTTTCTCTTCTGGATCCTCATTATTTTTGTTCCTCATGAAACAGACCACCTTCTCATACTGTGGGCATATCCTTTCCTCATTTACTGAGGCCAGATCCAGTATGAGTGGGTCTTCTCCCCAAGAAGCCTTTCTGTTAAATTTTGTATTTTAGGATTCCCAATACATTCTCTCATTCATCACACACATTCCCACCCTTGTGTTGTCATAACACAATGGATTTACCTGGTGGTAAGCTATGAACATTGATTCAGCCTTAACCCCGATCCACATGGTTCTATTGCACCGATTACAAATGGGGTTCAATTCCTGTCCGCCCTCCCATTTCTGCCTCGGATTTCTGGGAGCAATTGACTGTCTGTTCCTCTGCCCTGCCCCATGATCTACACACCAAGTCCCGATTTCCAATTCACATAATTTCACTCTTGTGCCCTTCATCCAACAGTACCTTGGCAGGTACTTGGCAGTTCATCTGAGACATTCCTTGGGGGCTTGGTATGCTGAGTGTTCCTCGTCCGCTGTTACAGGGACCCCCCAGGTGCATTTTCTGCACTCTTCCACGGAGCCTTCACTTCCACCTCCCTTTTGGATCTCAATGCCCCAACTCTGCGTCTGGCACATGACTAGGCCAATCAGGATTCCCACCAGGCATACTCCTCTGCCTTTGCCTCCGCCCCCTGGGGTGCCACCAGCGGCGAGGAAGACTGTGGGAATTCATAAAATCAGAGAGTTTTAGGAAGGTGGTGAAAAGACAGGCCTCAGATACAGCAAAATTGTGAAGTGCTAAAACAGCAGAAAGAATATCTAAGCGGTAGCGAAGACATGGGAGATAGAACAATAGAGCTGTGTAGCTTGGCTTTTTAAGTTGCAAAAAGTTTATTTGAAGTAAATATTTAGAAGGTTAAGTATGAATAGTGCTCTGTGCTTTGTCTCTCATAAACGGGCCATTGTCAGCAAGAATAGGCCACCATTGTTTTAACCAAAGCTACAGGTGCTTAAGGTGATTGGATAGAACTACTGTCAGTATGCTATTGCTCTATGTAATTGGCTAAGACAGCTTTATGATATGTTGTAACATTAAGTTTCTTTGGCCTGCTGCCTGGACAGCGAGCTGTTAGCATCTCTCCATTGTCATAATCATGTAATGAGACTGATGCTGAAAAATAAATAGCTCAAGACGCTTGTCACAGTAGCCCCGTCCCGTTCGTGTCTGTATATAAACTGCCAGCAATAAATGGTGCCCCTCTGTGAGGAGCTTGGTTAGACTAGAGGATTAAAAAAGAACATCGTGGACAACTCGGTTGCCGGAGGCCCAGGCTGTTAACAAGAGGAATAGATCATCCCCTTCATCATCTGCATCTGATGTCCTTGTAAGTAACAAGTAGTTATTTTAGGGGCTCCTGGGCAACGAGATGGGAAGTCATTTATCTAAAACAGAATGGGACGTTTTTTACCGGCATGAGAAAATTTTGCAGGATAAAGGATGTTCAGATATCTGAAAAACTGAACTGAAAGGCTTATTAGTCTGGGTAAAAGTGAATACTCAAAATATAGACTTGCAGTCTGCTTTTACCTTTGATTTTTGGGATCAAATAAACTGGAAAATTTATAATCTGCTCACTCTCAAAAAGGAAGAGACTGTGGGCAAACTAATGCCGGTCTGTAGAGCTTTAATGGAAGAGTTTTAAGCAGAATGACTGTAACAGAGACATTTTTGAACAGCAGAACGCAGCATCTTGCTCAGACCCTTTGAATCCAAGTAATGCTGAGCTATCGTCCTCTTCTGGGGGGATGTCGGGTTGTGTTCAGAGTTCCTTCCCTTCTGGCGAGTCCGGTGTTTCTCCTGGCAATGTTGATAGCGTCGCATCTCCCAGAAGCTTGGAACCGGAACAGCTTTCAGCTCGGGTCGCGTCTCCTGTTTCTTCCGGGTCTCCCCACGTCCCTGCAGCTGAGAACAGCCTTCCGTCCCTCCCTCTGAGAAAAAATGAACTCCTGCAATGTCAGGAAAAGTGTTCGGAATTTTCATTGCGTTCCGGGAATGTGGGAGTTTCTGAATTGTGTTCAGGGGAGGGTGGAATTGGCACGGACATGAGAGATGAGAGTTTGAAGAGGTTTTGTGATACTGTACCAGTAGCTACTGGCTCTGAAATTTTGCAGACAGGAACAGCAGAGAGGAGCTTTGGGTTGGCTTTGCCTGGTCGAGGGGCTGTGGGGGTCACTCCTGCCAGTGCTTCCCCCTCTTGGGAAGACACCCCCTCGGAGTTGGTTGAAGCAGACAGATTGCTTTGCAATTCAAAGAATCCCTTTATTGTGAATTGTTCTCTCAAGTCTCTCCCAGGTTCTTCTGTGGTACATCAGTCCTCTGATATAGAGGATGGTGTAACTGTGAATCGGGCTCTGCCTGCAGGAGACAGAGCAGGGGGAATGAAAGAAGCAATGGGTGGCAGTCACGAGCCCGGAATGACTCTGCCCAGGCAGAGGCTTGGGGGAGAAGCAAGCGATCCAGGAAAACTTTCAATAGAAACGTAAACTGATAATATGGGAGTCTTAAAGTCTGTTTCATTTGCTGCTGGAGGGAAAAATAGCATTTTAAACTCACAGCTTGATGCTAGCCACTCTCCAGTTGTTTCTCCCAGACCATTGAGATGCAGAGCATGTAACAATGAATTAGAAAGTGAAGCAAATGCAAATTTGGGATTTGAAACTCAAAATCAATTCAATCTGTCTGATTCTAACAAAACTCAATTCAGTGATTGGGAATGGGAGTCTAATTCTGGCTCCCTTCCAGATATCAGCACACCACATTCTTTGGCTGAGTCCTCCTCTGTCCCTCTGGGCAGGGCTCTAGGGGGGGGCGTGTCATTCAGGTAGTGCTATTCCCAAGAATTCTGAGTCCTTTTCTCACGCCCATACTGGCAGAGCTCCTGGGAAGGTTGGTTGCTACAGCAACATCCCTGCCAAAAACTTGCAGCTTGGCAGAACTCCCAAAACAGCTGTGGTCAGTGAGAATTTTACCCCTTCCACACCAAAGACAGCAATTATGAGAGAAAAAATTAGGATGCAACCTAGATTAGATATGGAGCCTCCATTGGTGTTACCTAATTGGTCTGATATTAATCAACATTTATAAAAAGATTTGGATTCAAAGAAACAACTCCTTGCGTTACCTGTAAGATATGGTCATAATGATGTAAATCCAAGATTTGAGAGTCTCTCTCACCATGATATTAAAGAATTGCATCAGGCTTTAAAAGAAAGTGGGTTCTCTTCTCCTTATTTTAATAATGTGCTGAAAAGTATTTTTAATTCTTATGATTTAGTCTCCGCTGATTGTCGAAATGTTGGCTTCCCTGATTTTAACCAATTCACAATATATTTTATGGGAATTACAATGGGAAAAACTCCTTAATAAATTGGTTGTAAAATATGCAAACACTGCTTATGAGGACTTAGATGTTACCCAATCAGCAGGTGATCCACCTTACCATAGACCAGAAAATCAAGCTGCAGAATTGCCTTGGACTGTATTAACAGACATTAAAGACGCTGCTAGAAAAGCTTTGTTTTCAGTTGAGCCAGCTGGTACCCATGTAAATGCTTATACAACCATTAGACAAGGTGAAACAGAATCCTATGATTCTTTTTCAGATAGATTAACCCAAGCTGTTTAAAAGCAATGTCCAGATGAACAAGCTCGTTCTTATATTGTTCAAAATCTCACTTCTGTGAATGCCAATGAAGAATGCAGAAAAATTATTTTAACTTTGGCTGATCAGCCTCCAACTGTTACACAGATGCTAACAGCCTGCAGTAGGCTCACTGGTCCACAACACCTTACTAATTTACAGGTCAATGCTTTAGGAAAAACATTGGAAGATAATTTGATACAACGATTGGATAAATTTGAAAAGCTCCTAGAAAAAAAAGAAAAAAATTGGGAAAATTCTGTTAGCACTGTGCAGTTGGACTGTGATAAAAAGCCTTGTTGCTTTGCTTGTGGTAAACCAGGTCACATTAAAAAGGATTGTCGTGTGAAAACATCCCAACCAAAACAGCTTTCTGTTTGCCCTTGATGTCGAAAAGAGAAGCCTCTTGCTAAGCATTGCCATTCTCTGTTTGACATCAATGGCAAGCCTCTGTCGTTAAACTTCAAAAACAGCGCAAATTACCACCTTGCTCAGACAGAAGTAGTGGTACCCCCTGGCAACCAGTTACCCAGCCAAGCAATGATAGTGCCTCAGTCAACCAATCCTCAAATGGCTCCAGCCCAGTACCCTCAAGTACAAGGTTCGAATTGGCCTCCTCAAAACTAATTCATCTATTAAATAATTTGTGTTGGGTGAACATTCCTACTGGAATTCTCAATCCTTTTCAACAAAGACAAGATTTTTTAACTCTAGGCAAAGCCAACAACAAATTTCTTGGACTCTCAATCCTTCCTACTGTTGTTTCAGTAAATTCAAATGAAGAGCTAATGATTTTAGCTCTCGCACTCGATGTTCCTATGGTAATTCCACCAAAAACACCTGTTGCTGTTGTATTTTTATCACCTGTGAATACGCACAAGCAAAACAACTTTCCAAAAAATTCAGTTGTGTCTGTGCCTCATAGTACCTCTGGTCCAGAGGTCTTTTGGGTGCAATGTTTAGACCGTGACCAACCACAACTGATTTGTAGCCTGACTCACTGTGGTAAAACAATTTATGTTACAGGCATGCTGGATACTGGCGCAGATGTCACTGTAATTTCTCACATGTTCTGGCCTAATGATTGGGATTTGGTAGCTCCTTCAGGTTCCCTCACTGGGATTGGAGGTGCTACTGTGTGTTTGCAAAGCGCATCCATGATTAACATTACAGGTCCTGAAGGAAAGACAGCAACGGTGCGTCCTTTTGTTGTTCAGAAGCCTCTCACCGTCTGGGGGAGACACGTCCTGTCACAATGGGGAGCAAAACTGGAGGTGAGCCTGTGATAGAACCCACACCAAAACCTGCCACTTTAAAATTGACCTGGAAAACTGATCATCCTATATGGATTGATCAATGGCCTTTAACAGAGAAAAAATTAAATATCCTTAATAAATTGGTAAAGGAACAATTACAGCAAGGTCACATCATTCCCACAAATAGTCCCTGGAATTCACCAGTGTTCATCCTCCACAAGAAGCCATTGGACTCCTGGAGGTTGCTTCATGACCTGAGGAGGATCAATGAAGTGATTGAAGACATGGGACCTCTTCAACCTGGACTCCCTTCTTTATCAATGATCCCAAAACACTGGCCTC
Source organism: Fringilla coelebs (assembly GCF_963513975.1). Lineage (NCBI taxonomy): Eukaryota > Metazoa > Chordata > Aves > Passeriformes > Fringillidae > Fringilla > Fringilla coelebs. The sequence goes on from NC_140031.1 coordinate 44,333,111, forward strand.
TCGTTGTCATTGATTTGAAGGACTGTTTTTTCCACATTTTACTTCATCCTGATGACGCTCCAAGATTTGCTTTTCAGTTCCTGTCATCAATTGAAGGGAAGTCGTGCAGAGATACCACTGGAAATCATTGCCACAAGGAATGAAGAATTCTCCTATAATTTGTCAATATTTCGTGGCTCAAGCTTTGTCTCCTGTTCGACAGAAGTTTCCAAGATCCATGATTCTGCACTACATGGATGATTTGCTCATCACAGCTCCAACGCAAGCAGAAATGGAGCAAAACCGTGATACTGGTGTCGCTGAAATCCAAAATGCTGGGCTTGAAATTTCTGCAACAAAAATCCAAGAGATTCCACCCTGGAAGTACCTGGTATGGAAGATGACTGAGAAGATAACACCGCAGAAGATACAGATCCGGACCAGTGTCAACAACCTGCAACACTTACAACAACTTTTGGGAGAAATCAATTGGGTCAGACCTGTTCTGGGAATCACCAACAATGAACTGAGTCCACTTTTCGATTTACTGAGAGGAAGCTGTGACATCACCTCTCCAAGAACTTTAACACCTGAAGCTCATGCAGCCCTCGACAAGGTCATGGAAGCTCTTCAAAAAAGACAAGCTCATTGTTGCGCTCTGGAAAAGCCTTTCTTTTTTGCAATTTTAGGAGAAAAAACGCAACTTTGTGATCTCGTTTTTCAGAGGGACCCTTCTGAGCTAGATCCTTTGTTGGTAATAGAATGGATTTTTCCAAAGACTATTTTCACAGTTTTAGAAATGATAGCACAAATTGTAATTAAGGCCAGAACCAGATTGCTAACTTTAGCAGGTCAAGAATTTGCAGTTGTCTATTTGCCATTGAAAAAAGATTATCTTAATAGAGCAATGCAAAATTCTGATGATTTACAGTATGCATTGTTGGACTTCTCAGGTGTTTGTTCTGTTCACTACCCAGCTCACAAATTATTGCAGGCAAAATTGAGTTTTAGAGAAAAACCTAAATTAAGTGAAGTCCCTTTAAATGCAATAACTCTCTTCACTGATAGCTCTAGCAAAAGTCACAAATCAGTCGTAACTTGGTTGAACCAAAAAACTAATGCTTGGGAATCTGACATTCAAATAGTAGAAGGATCTACTCAGATTGTTGAACTTGCTGCTGTGGTTCGGGCTTTCCAGCTCTTTCTATAACCTCTTAATTTAATCACAGATTCTGCTTATGTTGCTAACATAGTTAAGAGATTAGAAGGGTCACTTTTGAAAGGTGTTAGTAATGATACTTTATATCATTGGCTTTCATGTCTTTATACTACTTTGCAATATAGAACCAATCCATATTTTGTTTCTTACATCAGGGCTCATTCTTCGCTTCCTGGATTTTTAATGGAAGGAAACGCGAGAGCAGACAAACTGACAATGGGGTTATTTCAAACACTTTGCCAAACATTTTTGAACAAGCAAAACTGAGTCATGCCTTTTTTCATCAGAACGCACAAGCACTTTTGTGAATGTTTCAAATTTCCAAGAATCAAGCTAAGGCTATCATCAGTACTTGCCCTGACTGTCAGCTTGTGCAGCCTCCTGTTTCCACAGGAGCGGTCAACCCAAGAGGTTTGCAAAGCCTGCAGTTATAGCAAACAGATGTCACTAAATACCCTTCCTTTGGTAAATTTAAAAATATTAATGTTTCAGTGGACACATTCCCTGGTGCAATTTTTGCTTCTCTTCACACAGGTGAAACAGGCAATCATGCCTGCCATCATTTTCTGCAAGCTTTTGCTTCATTGGGCGTGCCCCAAGAAGTAAAAACCGACAATGGTCCCACATATACATCTCAAAAATTAGCCACATTTTTAAAAGAATGGGGTGTTCGTCACATCTTCAGTATTCCTCACTCTCCCACAAGTCAGGCAATTATTGAGAGGACACATCAAACATTAAAATGCATTTTAGATCAACAGAGAGGGGGAGTAGAGGTCACACCACAGAGGAGGCTGAACAAAGCTTTGTATGTTTTTAATTTTTTAAACAGCTCGGTGCAGAACCTGATCCACCAGTTTTTAGGCATTTTTCAAATAACACACAGGCGGAGCTGAAAGAAAATCCTCCTGTTTTAATTAGAAACCTTGAGTCTGGACAAATTGAAGGTCCTTTCCGATTAATAACCTGGGGCAAAGGGCATGCTTCTGTCTCTACAGGTGCGGGAATTAAGTGGGTCCTAGCGAAAAACGTCAAACCATATCACACCCCAGAACGTGTTGATGGGTCCAGAACCAAGGAAGCAAGTACACAGACGTGAGCCGAACAGAGGGATCCTGGGGTCATGCCTGATGTTCCTTGTGCATCGGTGGAACTTGCAAACTCCGATTTTGTGTTAATGTTATTTATAAGTGTGTAAATTGTATGTCAAAGGTTTGTTTCATAGAGCTGATTTTTGTTAGGTTATAGATCCCCTCTATAGGATTTTCAAAATCAAATTTTATCTTACAGCTAAAAGCAAAGTTTTAACATTGACATATATGTGAGGATTTTGCCAAAAATTAGCTCATGAAAAAGATGGAGCAAAGGCAAGTTGTATGTTGGTATTGGGTGTTTTGATAGTGATACTGATAGTAATCCCCTTCAGTGTGTGTGACAAATGATGAACAAAACGGTCAGGGAAGTTTTTGTCATTCAAGAGAAAGAAGTAGGAAGTGGAATCACAGAGAGTGTTCAAAATCTCATGGAGATGATGGATGAAGGTACAGAAATAGAGGAAGGATTTGAGTTAAGACCCTGGAATTGACAAGAGTTTTTTGAACAATGACTTGTAATTATTGTCAGATGTGATTTATGCGTTTTTCACTGACTAGGCCTTCACAGCATTAAGTTGCTATGCTGTAATATAGCAATGCTTAGTACCAGCAAGAACAGCAAAACTATTATAGTAGAGCTATGAAATACAAGTAGTTAACGACACTGTTATGAAGGTTTCTTTTTGTGTGAACAGAGAGGGGGAATTGTGGGAATTCATAAAATCAGAGAATTTTAGGAAGGTGATGAAAAGACAGGCCTCAGATACAGCAAAATTGTGAAGTGCTAAAACAGCAGAAAGAATATCTAAGCGGTAGCGAAGACATGGGAAATAGAACAATAGAGCTGTGTAGCTTGGCTTTCTAAGTTGCAAAAAGTTTATTTTAAGTAAATATTTAGAAGGTTAAGTATGAATAGTGCTCTGTGCTTTGTCTCTCATAAACGGGCCATTGTCAGCAAGAATAGGCTACCATTGTTTTAACCAAAGCTACAGGTGCTTAAGGTGATTGGATAGAACTACTGTCAGTATGCTATTGCTCTATGTAATTGGCTAAGACAGCTTTATGGTATGTTGTAACATTAAGTTTCTTTGGCCTGCTGCCTGGACAACGAGCTGTTAGCATCTCTCCATTGTCATAATCATGTAATGAGACTGATGCTGAAAAATAAATAGCTCAAGACGCTTGTCACAGTAGCCCCGTCCCGTTCATGTCTGTATATAAACTGCCGGCGATAGAAGGCCATCTTCGCAGCAGCAGGGGTACTCTTCAGGGAAGATGCCTTTGAACCTAGACGCATACCTCCTTTTAAAGGTGCCCCACCTTGACACCCGGAGGGCATCGGAACTGCACAGTACTCTGATGGTTTTCCGGCACTCCACATCCAAAATCTCGGCTTGTGCCCTGAGCTTTCTACGCACCCCCTTCTGAAAGATCTGAAACTACTCCTGTGAATCAAGTTCAATGATACCTACATTTGTGGCTAAGGTTAGGATACGGTCAGTCAATTCAAGCTCCTCCTCCAAGCACTGGGTACACAACCCCTTCAGTCTTTGTCCCCTCCTGCAATGAACAATGAAGACCCCCTGACAATATTCACACTTAAAACGTACAAATGGATAGCATACACAATCTGACAGTATACAGCTTATGCGTTCGTTGTTTGTCATTGACAAGGGTGTTGGAGTTTGACTTTCAAGTCACTGGGGGAAGAAGTGACCCTCCACTCGGGTGCTTCCTGCGGCAGCTTGGCTTTTTTCACTCTAGACGCGTGCGTCCAGCCTTTCTCCACTGTCCAAATGGCCGTGTCTGTTGTCAGGAGCACAAGAAAAGGACCTTCCCAGTGAGGAGAGAGAGGCACTTCTTTCCACACTTTTACAAACACCTTGTCTCCCGGTTGGATTTTGTGAATAGCAAACCCCAGAAGAGCACTCTGGGCTACTATTCCCTGCTTTCAGAGTTCCTGTAAGTTTCTGTTGATTGCAACCAGGTATGGTTGAATCTGCCTGTCCTCAAACCTGTGGTGTCCCACCGGCATTCCATGCTTATATGGCATTCCATACAGCATCTCAAATGGTGAGAGCCCCGTGTCTGAATGAGGCATGGTACAGATATTAAGCAAAGCCAGGGGCAAACACTTCAGCCAGGACATCTTTGTTTCTAAAATTAATTTAGATAACTGTGTCTTCAAAGTCTGATTCATCCCTTCCACCTGTCCTGAACTCTGGGGGTGCCACAGGGTGTGGTACTCCCATCGGATGCCCAGCGCATCGGCCATTTGCTTAATAACCTTTGATGTAAAATGTGTTCCCTGATCCCAATCGACATAGTTCACTACCCCATATCGGGGAACAATTTCTTCTAACAATTTTCTGGCCACAGTCTGAGCCGTGGCTTGTGAGGTGAGGAAGGCTTCCACCCAATGAGTCCGTTTGTCTACAATTACCAGTACAAATTTGAACCTCCCCACCTTTGGCAGTTCCGTGAAATCAGCTTGAATTCTCTCAAATGGTCGGTACCCAAGGGGACGATTCCCCAGGGCAGCCTTTTTGGCCCTTGATTTGTTAATCTTTTGACAAATCAAGCATCTCTGTACCTCTTGCCTTGCCAATTCATAGATTCCTTTGCACCCGTAAAATTTCAAAAATTGTTCTGCCAACGCTTGTGCCCCCCAGTGCGTTCTTTGGTGCAATCTCCATAAAATTCTCCAGGTGAAACCCCTGGACACCAATTCCCTCCCGTCAGGTAGCCTCCACCTACCTTCCTGCAGTTCACCTCCGATCTTTTCAAAACATTCAATTTCCTTTTGGGAGAGCTGGGGAATGTCGTCAGGGATTTCTTCCCTCCTGATCTCAGGGGTACTTACCACCATCAGCATCGCAGTTTTGGTCTCCTGATCTGCCAAGTTGTTTCCCCTGGTTTGGAATTGAGTCTCTGTCTGATGCCCCTCCACATGGACCACTGCAATCTCGTCTGGTCCCTTCAAGGCTTCCAAGATCTGCCTAATTAACTCTCCGTGCATCAGTTCTTTTCCCCTTGTGTTGATCAACCTCCTCTCTTCCCAGATTTTCCCAAACGTGTGAACCACCCCAAAAGCATACCTCGAGTCAGTGAAAATCGTCCCCTTTTTCCCTTTCAATCCTTTCAATGCTCTCAAAACTGCATACAATTTGCATGCTTGTGCTGACCCACTTGCATTCAGAGGACTTGCTTCAATTACATTCCCTGTTTTCCCGTCCACAACTGCGTATCTGGACTTACTTTTTCCTTCTACAATTCTGCTTGACCCATCAACGAACTATTTTTCCCCATCTTCTAATTCCTCTTCCTCCAAGTCCTCCCTAATTTTGGTTTGTAATTCAACAATTTCCACGCAGTCGTGAACTAACTTTTCCACTGCTTCTCCAAACAGAAACTGTGCAGGATTCTGCACAGTCATGGTCTTCAATTCCAAATCTTGTGAGTGAATCAGAATGGCTTCATATTTTAACAACCTTGCGTCTGTGAGCCATTTGTCTGCCTTTTGTTGCAGTATTCCCCTCACATTGTGAGGTGCAAATACTACCAGGGGTGCCCCGAAGGTCACCTTCTTTGCTTCTTCCACTAACAAAGCCACAGCCACAATCACCTGCAAACACGTGGGCCAGCCCCTACTGACCGGGTCTAAAAGCCAGGATAAGTACCCCATCGGTTTTCTGACCCCCGCCCAGTCCTGTGTAAAAACTCCGTGTGCTGTGTGATTGCTAGTGTCCACAAACAACTGAAAAGGTTTCCTCACATTCGGGAGGCTCAGCACTTGAGCTGCTGTGAGTGCCCCTTTGACTTTCTTGAATTCTTCTTTGTCATTTTGTGTCCATTTGATCCGATCTGTGGTGAGTTTCTCATAGAGAAATTTCACCTTTTCACTGTAACTTTCGATCCATTGCCGGCAGTATCCTACCAACCTCAGAATCTGCCGTACCTCTCTTTTTGTCTGTGGAGGTGGCAGAGCAATAATTCTTGACCTCCTTTCAGGGTTCAGCTTTTTCTTGCCCTTAGTTAGCCAATGCCCCAAATACCTGACCTCCTGTTTCATGAACTGCAACTTTGACTTTGAAACTTTCAACCCCTTTTCTCCTAAAAAATTTAGAAGCTCGATTGTGCTCATCCTTACCTCCTCCACCCCGTGTCCGGCGACCGGTAAGTCATCCACGTAATGTAAAAACTTTGTCCCCCTGATTGCCCTAAAATGACTTAAAACTTGTTCCAGGGCTTGTCTGAATAGATTTGGAGAATCAACAAAGCCCTGCGGCAGAGACGTCCACCTAAGTTGCTGCTTCCTGTCTGTCTCTGGATCTTCGCACTGAAAAGCGAAATAATCGCGGCTGTCCTCAGCCAGAGGACAAGTCCAAAAAGCGTCCTTTAAGTCAGTTAAGTCAACACTGTACCAAGTGTCCTCTGGAGAGAGACTATTCAGCAATGTGTAAGGGTTAGAAACAGTGGGGAACAAAGTTTTAGTTCTCTGTTTCACAGCCTGCAAATCCTGCACCAGCCTGAAGCTGCCATCAGGCTTTCTGACTGCCAAAATTGGGGTGTTATGCCTCAACATGCATGGTTCCAATGTGCCCTCCTTCACTAGCTCATCAATTACTGATTTCAAACCCCTCCTTCCTTCCATGGAGAGGGGATATTGCTTGACCCTTATGGGGTCTTCTGGTCTCTCAATTTCCACCTGGATTGGTTCTATGTCTAACCTCCCTGCTTCCCCATTGACATACTACACTCTTGGGTCTCTCTTTTCCTCATCCAGACCCGTGAGGCTGTAAAGTCTGACTTTGAGTCGAGATTTTTCAACCGCCAACCACACTCCCAGAGCAACCATCATATCCCGACCCAGTAAGTTGAAGTCAGCATCATTTGTCAATAAAACATTGCCAGTATGCTTTCTATTTCTCGTATTTATTTCTACATTTTTTTATGATTGGAACTTCAAAAGGATCCCCCTTTGCCCCAGTTACCACCATGTAGTCATCACTCAGAGGGCAACCCTTCGGTAGCTGTAGCACCGTAGTCCATTCCGCCCCCGAATCTACCATAAACCATATTTCTTCTTTGTAGGGTCCCACCTTTAGTTTTATCAAGGGCTCCCTAAATGTTCCGGATCCCAGACTGAAAAGCCCCTGACACCCCTAATCCTCTTGAAACATTGCCTGGTCTTTGGCTCTGTTGGGACAGTTCCGTTAAACCATACTTCTTAAATTTATCATCTTTTGCCTCCCCTCCTCCATCTGGGCTTCCCAGGACAGTTTCTGGTTAGGCCACCGCTCCTCCCCGGCCCCCCACCCCCAATTTGGGTTCTGCCTCTCCCGGTCCTTGATCATGGCGGACCAGATCATGTCCCTTTCCTCGTTGTTGAACAGCGATCTTAAGATCGCGTGAAGATCCCATTTCCTTTTTGAACGCCCTTACATTGCTGGTATCAATTGGGGTGTGGATGTATCCAATCACCCCCGGAGCTGTCAGTACCTCCTGTAAGGGATAGATACCGGGTTTTCCCCCCTCGTCCCCATTCTCCCCCTCGGTAGACCTTCTGGTTCTCCACCTTTCCCGATGTGCCAGGGGAGAGGCATCCCTGGGGACGTCTACATCTACTTTTTCCTCCTCAATTTTCAGAGTGCCCTGCGGCTGCCCCGCGGCCACATGATCCCGGGGGGGAGGGAGGGGGCAGATGCCACCGCCTGCTCCAGTGGCGGTAGTGGTGCATCCACCCGGGCCCGCAGAGCTCCCGCCCCGGGAGGCATTCCCGATGCCACCTGTGCCTGCACGGGGCTGGGCCGCCACGGGGCCACGAGGCAAGGAGGTGGAAGATCCTCCAGCAGCTCCCATTCCCTCCTCACTTCCGCCACACGCCAGTGAGCTCGCACAGGTACAGACCAGAGCAAACATGCCTCTACATGTTCGTGCATTTGAGCTCCATGCGATCAAACAAAGACGCACAAGTCCAGCACTCAAATGCGCCAAACATCGGCCAGACCACGTACCTTCCAATCTCCCTCCCTCCCCATTTTTCCATACAAAAATGGATCATTTTCTCCTTGGACTTTTCCCACCCTCCGTGGATTTTCGTCCCAGTGCCCCAGCATCCACCCCAAGGGCTATCTCTAGGGCTTTCTGGTAAGACTTTCTCGGGGACTTGGGAGGGTTTTTCCTGAACTTTCCTCTGATGTCTGCTCATCCCCAATCCCATTTTCTCAAGGAAGGCTGTGACTTTTCTTACCTTTTCTCGCTTTGCTTGGACGGTTGTTTCGAGTCCCGTTTTTCGATGTCGGATTCTCCGGCTTGCGAACAGCTGCCAGCCTGACCAGGTCGAGCAGCAAACCGCCCTGCTGACCCGTAGGCTGATTTCTTATTTTTCTCTTACCTGTTTTTCCTGGTTTCAGAAGGTGGACAGGCTCCTGGAACTCCCCAGGCCCATATCTCCCCTCCTGATCCCAAACGTGACGGGCTTTCCCCCTAGACTCCTTCCCGGGCCCCGGGTCTTGTGTGTTTCAAACCCAGCCTTTCACTTCCCCCTCACCTGACCACATCCCTCGCAGCATAGTGGAACTGCAGCCTCGGGGTCCTCACTTGCCTTGTGACAATGTCACGTCTCACACACGCATCCGATCACGCTCCACCCAACCACATAATACTTACGGTTCTTTTTCTTGCGTGGATCTCTTCGTGCACATTGAGTTTTTATGGATGAAAAAACCTTGAGTCTCAGAAATTACTCTAGATATTTCTGAGCCAGGAATTGGGCCCTTTATCTCCCTTGGCTGTGGCTCTGTTTGCAGCACGCAGCTCCAATTACAATCTGTGGCTCCCGTTGCGGCTCTTTTGTGGATCTGATTGGTGTCAGAATTCAATTCCCGCTTGGGCCACTGAATTCAGTGGGGCGCCCCCCGAGCGGGAAAAGGGTTTCTCGAACCCCAATATCAGATCACATCGGGTTGTCACCAAATTGTTATAAATTATTGAATCCACAGCTAAATTAAAAAAAAAAATTGACAAAGATTTATTATATTGATTACAAATTATCAAAAATCACAGCCAAGACAGCATCAATTCCAGAATTTGGTACTGGGTGAACCTGGATCTGACTGACAGAGTGCCAGCGTTTCCCTGGTGGTTCACCCCGACTGTCTCGTACAGTTTGCTTATATCCCCAATATTTTCCCTGAGGCCTGAATAACAGGATGTCCCTTGCGTTTCTTCATTTGTAGAGTTAGAACATAGGGATGCAAAAGTCCCCATGTTTCCATAACCATCTGGGTTCTTCCTGGATGTTCTTTTCCACATGAATAACCGAGTCCATATGGACGCAAAAGGCAAGCCTCGATGTCTGTACAGCTTTCTTTCACTTGTACTTGGGTGGTGCCAGTGCTTTGGGATGACTGATGTAATCTGTTCCTGGCACCGTTTCTCCTGAATGGCTTAATCATCTCAAGGAAGACAACGTTCATGGCCTGGGAAGGCTTCATTCTTAAGCTAAAGTCTTGATATTATCTTTAGCATGGTCTGGGAACTGATTGAATAAAAATAGGACTACGCTCCTGGCCAGAGTGGTCAAGGGCATGTGGTGGATTCATGTAATATTTTATACATACACATATTTACTTATAGCATGAATTAACCATATATCCATAACAACCTCAACTATTTATTGACAAACAGAATGCCCATATGGCACAAAGAAGAAAAATGATTAAGTGCTAGATACTGAATTGTCTGACCAACACCCCCACCACCCTCACTGGAACAAAAAATACCCAAAATGCCAGACAAAGAGAAAAGAAAAAAAACAAACAAAAAACCCATGACAGCTACAATATAGTGGGGGAGGGGAATAAAAGGGCCCTGGCTTTTATCTCCGGGAAGGAAAAAACAAAGGGTTCATGCAGCAGCTCAGGAAAAACAGATGGCAACCTGTTGAATCTCAAGTATTGCTCTCCTCTTCACAGCAGATGAAGCTGGTGGTTTTGGTGTCTTTTCTTTTGTTGGTTTCGCTTTCCTGAGTTCTGGGGCTGGGACAGAGTGGTCCCTTGGCTCCCTGCCAGTCCCCAGTGAATTCTTTTCCTGTTGATTGTCCTCTCTAATCTTATCCTCTCTAATCCTCACCAAAACCAAACCAAGTAGTTCAAGCAAAAAACAAGGCCCCTGATGGATTGCTGCTGCAGTCTGCCCAGTCCACATGGCATGAGGGATGGCTGGAAGTGAGGCTTTGAAGAAGCCCACTAAAGAGCCCCAAAGGCTCCCCCCTATCCCACTTTAAAGCTACAGCAATCCTTTCTGGGCATAGAGCAGACAATCATGGGAATAGAAAACCACTCCAAGACAAATCTGAAGCCCTGATTAAATCCTTAGTCAGTCAAAACTCTCACTGTAGGCATTTTCTGGATCTGCACGGATGCCATGCAGGGATGGCATGGCAATAATTTCCAACACTGACTTATTGAAGAATAGATTTAGTGCAGATAGCTGAGTGTGCAGCTGTAAGTTGAACTCTGGATGGGGGAAATTTTGGAAACCTGAGGCAAGAGGAGGCAAGAGGCCTGGCATTGCACATTTGCACAGCAAAGGGATAGGACTTCTGGCATGAACCATGGGCTCAGGAGAAGGTGACTCACCAGAAAAACTCCAGACTACTACACACAGTCCATTATGGACTGTGAGGGTATAAAATCCCAGAGGTTCATTGGTTGGGGGACCCTCCTTTGAGACACCCTCTCCAGCTGTTTCCCTGTTACTGTGCTGTGAATAAATTGCTTTAGGAATGTGGACATCTGAGACTCTGCTGTGAGAAACCTGACGCTGAACCACTGAGGAAACTTTGTCTGACTGTGTGAATGGGATGTGTGGGGTTTCAAGAGGGGACCCATCAGGTCACTGGAGCCACTCTGGGTTACAGCAGAGACAGTCTGTGGTGGTGCAAATGAGAAGTACAGAGTAGCTCCTGGATAGGCAGAGAGGAAAGATTCTCTAACAGACCCTGCTCTCTGTTCTCCTGTGCTAGAAGAAAAGGTTATTTTCTTTCCTATTAGGGAGCCATCCACCTTTATATATTGTGGTACGCCAAACTTTTCTAGCAGTTTTTCAGAATGCTGCTGTGAATTCATGTGGTAAACCTGATTTTAATGGAACTGTATGTTTTTTACTGTTGCCAATTATCTGCCCTTAGTTTTAGTACCCTGTATTGAAGAGGTACAAACATTTTCTGCTGACTGATGCTTACATTCATCAGGAAACATGGCATCCTAGATTTTCCCCACTGTCTTGCTAACCAAAACCTAAGTGGATGAAGAGTTACGTTCGCATCCAAAAAAAGCTATCCTTACAAGTTTATCCATCCATCATTCAGTTAAAATTTCCAAATTAGTTCAATTAACTTGCAGTTATCTCAGATTTCTTAGCTTTCACCTTTTTATCTTCTTCTTTCCAAGATTTTAATTTTTTAACACTTTAGTTAGTCATCAAAGAGACTTTAGTGAAAAAGTTGGGATTTCCTTTGATGTGTCCCTGTGAATAAACTATATTTTGTAAATCCTTTCAGAATCTTAGAGTAAGAGCCAGGATTTCTTGGTTGGTTGGTTCATCATTGGCATGTGTATGCCTACTGAAGATGATATATATTCAAATATCAGTTATTTCCTGACACTTTCTTCTGATGCTTTAGAAAGTAATTGTGGATGGATTCTCAAATCCCCAGAACAGTTAATAATAATAGGGACTTGTTAATAATAATATAGACTTGCAATATTTCTCTCTTTCAACTAATATTTTAAGGTCAGCTTTTGAATCCGAAACAGAAATCCATTTGTGTAATTCAAGAAATAGAGATCCAATAGAAGACTAGACTCTGTCCAGTGACACCTGTGCATCAGATTTCCATCTATCATGTCAATAACTATGTGGGAAAATAAATGTGAGGGTTTCATTGTCCCTGTAGTCAGAGGGATGTCTGTGCATGAAGACTGCCTATGCTCTACTACACCTTTTGAAGTGGGTTTTGTAGGTCTGGTTTTTCTTCACTGCAGTATTGAGCTTGTGATGGCCTTGGAACTACATCACAATACAAAGTTTATATCCTCTTGCAGTAGATAAGGAGGGGTTTGCCCCAGCCACCTCCATGTATTTTATCTGTCATTGTGCTAATGCAGAGAGGCGAGAAACACTTTCCTTGGTGGAACCTGACCTTATTGGTATTATGCAATGCAGCAAAACAAAGCTGAAAACATAACCTGAACCTGCTGGTTCAGGTATGTTGATTTAAGTTTAAAAAGGGAGTCAAGCATGATAATAGAATCATAAAATGATTTGGGCCATGGTGATGTCCAGGAGAATACTGATCCACAATTCTCAAGATCTTATGTTTCAGCTACATCAGTTACAGCCCACCTTAACCCATTTCTGTGACTGCTGTAGTCTAAGCCAAAGTCAGCTGTCTATCTGCTGGCTGTGTTTGCTGCATAAACATTTTCTTGATCTGAATATGATTTCCCATAAAGGGATGATGATGAGGGAATTCCTTTTGATATTAAATTTCTTAATCTACAGAAGGTAATTTCCTCATAAACCTGCATATTTTCCCTGAAGCTATGTCTGAGAAACTTGAAGTAATCTGCAGAATTCCCAGGCTTGCTGGTTTTTTGACACATACGATGCTATTATTTACATTCAGTTTCTGCACAGCTCATAGCACACAGACACAAAGGTGTGTGTGAATGTGGAGTCTTTATGTCCTCCTGTGAAGGCCATACTTACTGTGACCAGGGGTGCAACAGAAAGTTGCAGCCACTTCACATTATTATTTTTATAGTGCCCCTGTTGGCTGGGACTGCTGTGAGGAAAAGGAGATGTAATCACAGATTTTACATTAAAAAAAAAAATAATGCAGCTAGAGTACATAAGAAATAAAGAGTCTGAAATGAAATTTTACAGTTGCTCTGGGCCATTGGAACTATCAGCAGATAAATCTCATTGTTCAGAGTCTCCAACCAGAGATTAGCAAAGGGTCTGAAGTGGTATTAAGACATGGAGGTTTGTCACCTCCAGTGTTCCAGCAGGTCATGTCTGGTCTAGTACCAGAACTCTGAATTATAAACAATCTGAGTCCAATCCTGTTTAGAAATGCACTGCACAAGCTGTCACCATGAGCATCGCTGTGATCCTGCTTTCTCAAGCAGATGGGCAATACAACTTGGAAAAGCTCTAGGATCATTGCTTAATGACTCACTGAGTCATTTGTTTGCTGTTTCTTCTGAGTACTTAGTGTAGTCATTATGTGCACAGTGGAGGAAAATTCTGTCACCATTTTATACTGCATTGGAAGTGATTTGGCAGAGTTTAAAGTAGTGAAGAATTGTTTAATTGTAATAAGCACAAACATATTCCATCTCAAACTTTGCACAAAGGATGTTAAAGGACTACTAGATGTATTCTAGGCTTCAGAGTTTCTGATTAATATTATGGAAATAAAACCACCAGCCCAAGAGCTAGGTTACATTTCACTGTATGTATTAAAATTGTGTTTTGGTGCTCATTATTGTACTTTTGTTAGCTTCTGGTATTTATCTGTTTCAGATCCTATCATTGTGTGCTCCCATGCTAGAAGAGTTAATGTACAGTTAACAGTACAGAGGAGTTAATGTTGGTAAATGTCCCAAAATATGTTAGTCTTTACTAGAAGACTAGTAGTTAAATAAATTACCTGTTGAAATGGACAAAATGATAACCCTTTCAAAGCAGTTCTTTAAGAAAATTTAAATGTCTACTGTGTTTTGTTTGTGTATCAAGATCATCTTTGGAATTTTCCCTTTCCTTTAGCTAAGGAACATTACCTCTGAAAGATGGGCTAGGATCACCACGCCACATAGCAAACATCAATTCAACAGTGTAAAATCATATAGCAGGTCTGCAAAAGCTATTTTTCCCCTTCATAAATTGCTCCAGGTTGAAAAAAAATCTTCATGTCAAAACAGAATGGAATTGTAAATGCTTGAATGAGGATGATGGAGAACTCAGACCCAAATCTGCAAAGGTAAAAGTTTGTAGAATCATGTTGAAGTTTTAGCTAATAAGCTTTATTTTCACAGTAGGAACAGGGTGACTGTGTGCTCCTAGCTGATTTCTTGGCTTGTTTGACAGATAGTAATGTAGGAAGTCACCAAAACTCGTATCTTATCTGTATTTTGGGCATTGATTTTGTATATAAGTGCAATTGTACATGTATTATCTGCCTGACTCTTAGGAAAATAATACATATGTGGTTGTATTAACAGTCTATTAGTTTTCACTGCATAATTCTTAAACTTTTGGTCAGCTTTGACAGCCAGCCAGACTATTCAGAGATGCTAATTTATTGTGAACACTGTAAAGAATTAACAGCTAGTCACAGAAAGTGATCTGGATTCATCAATGACAAAACTGAAGTGGGAAATGTGAAGGACTTGGCCCTTCTTTTTTTCTGTCAGCAGTCAGCCAAGGAGGGGCAGGATGGAAAATGCAAGCCAAAATTAGTGCTCCCCTGTGAGGCAAAGGCAGTTATAATTCAGATCCTTGTCCTTTCTATGAGGCAACAGCCAGCTAGTCAAACAGTGTGCACATGTTGGCTGATCCATCAGCCCACATGCAATGTCAAGTGTAAGGGAAAGGGAGATTGATAAGCAGCAGGGAAAAATTTAGGTTCTACAGAAAACAAATCCTTTGGAAAGCAATCCTCCTTAATGCACTTACTGTGAATCAGTGAACACCTTTTTTCCTCCACTGTAACCCCATGTTTAGCCTGGAGAGATTGGACTGGACTCCTTCTCAGCAGCATGAGAAGGAATATTTGAAGGAAGAGATGCTCTTCAGCACACAGCCCTTTTGTGCTTGTCACTGTTTCTCTTTCAGCAACTGCTTATTTATAATATGATCAACCATTTATTAAACAGGCAAAACCTATCAATACAAAGGATGGGTTTGTGAGGGTTTGGGGCTGTCATACTGAAAGAAGTGTAAAAAAAGCCAATATCACTTTGGAAAACCCCCTGAGTTGGTTAGAATATAGCTAGACCTCCACTTTAAAATTAATGAACAGCTTTAGTTTGACATATTCAGGCTTATAAGTCTGATTACTTTGGTGACATTTAAAAAAAGGTCAGGCTTGTTTGCCAGGTATTTTTCTGCATTTAATATGTGTAATTATCATAGAAATTATAAAGAGTGTAGATTTTTGTCAAATTACTTGAGAGATTGTTTCCCTACATCTTCAGCAGTAACAGCTGAAGTCAGTAGTTCTATAGTTTTATTAATAAGCTTTGGTTTGGTAGGTATATTTTGCAAAAAAGTAATATTTTTAGAATTATTCTTTCTGTGAAATGATTAGCCAATATCTTTGGATGTCTTGTTTCCTTTCTGCAAGAACATGAATCTGAAGTTAGACCTCTGATCCATCCGCATTCATACTTCATTAAGGTTCTTAAGACTGATGCTTTATTGATATTCCAAGAGTTGCTTTGAACAGAAACAAACAAGCAAAAAAGGATCTGATACTACTAATATTTTCTTAAAAAAGAAAATAAGGAAAGAGGTGCTCCACTGCCTATTTCACCTGATTTATTTCCTATCCCTCAAAAATAATTTAAAAGCAGTCCTACTTCTTCTGTACAGAGTAGATGTATAATTAGTACAATGCCAAGCAAATATCCTTTAAAATATTTGGTTTTTTATCAGAGTAGCTAACTGCTGTATATTCTGACTGTAGAGATGGTTCAGATGTAGGATGTAGAGGCAGTTCTCATCAAGATTTATTTAGGGTAGTTAGAATTTGACTATAGGGGCTTCCTTTTTAACACCTTACAATTTACCTGGAGGGGAATTTTTAAGACATAGGAAACCAAACTTTATGCCTTTACATTACTGGCTCCTTCAACTGGTCAATTCTTTCCCTCAGTCCATCATGACTTATTATTCCCTCCTGAGGACAACACCTGGCATTTGCCTATATTGAAATTCATTATATTCTTCCTAGTCATATTTCCTACTTTTTAAGGTAATTTGGAAATCTAATCCTGTCTCCAATCAGCTGGCAGCACCTCTCAGGCAGAAATTGCCTGAAGATGCTTTAGACATACCTTATATTCTGTCAACCAAGTCCATAATGAAAATTAAAAACTACATGCTATCAGACCCCAGGCAGCAATTTCCAAAGTCTCACTGGTTTTATCTTCCTGGTTTGACAGGAGTACACTGAAAGCTGTTTTCTGAGTACCATTCTTCAGCCAACTTTATCCTCCTAAGTATACTGACATTCCTACTTACTTACAGGGACAGTTTATGTGCCAGTTATGGCAGTAAGATGGAAGGAATTTCACAGTAAAATTGATAAAGTGCAAGATGGAAAAAACATAACTTGCTTACCTTGTATAAAAATCTTTTTGTGTTGCTTTCTGAGGAAGAGATTTGTTCATTAAGATGGGTGTTAAAATGCACATTGAATACAGCTGAATCTCTTGCACTGTGGGTTAATTACCTCATAATTGGATGGGCAAAGATGATACATCTGATTAGTGAGGATTGGTCATCCAGTATTTGGTAGCTCCTTACGCTCCCACAATTCATTTTAGGTCCTGTCTGTGTGTCTGTTCAGTCACAAATTTTCCACATAGCTCCAAGAGTGTCATAGGCAGTAAAGTTGGGTTTTTCTCATTCAAAATGAATTTAGTATGGTTCTTTCTCCCTGTAGGGTTTACCCAAGACCTGCTATAATACTAACTAATAGTCTATGCCCATGTAAATGACAAAAATCCTCTTGGTAAACATAATTCCTAGAGTTCACGTCCTAAACTGACCTAATTTTCTAATAATGAAAAGGACTTTGGCTTCAGATTATTTGTGAAGTGATACAAAGGATGTTACCAGATTTTTTAAATATGCGTTCTTGTTGGGTTGAAAGAATCGTGGGGGTCCAGTTTGGCTAGCTCTGGACCCCAGCTTCAAAACAAAGACAAAAGCAAAACACAAGAGGCGCTCTTTCTACTCAGGACTAAAAGTCCCATAGTTTATTGTGGAACCACTCCAGGGAGATCAGGGAAGGAGATGTCCAGGAAAAGAAAGAGAAAGAATGGCTAATGGCAGGAGATTTTAAACTCAGGGAAGGGGGGCGGAGGAGAGGGACCACAGCCAATGGTATACAACTGATGGGAGGGGCAAACCTGGGGCTATACCACCACCACCACCACAGGACTTTGGGGTAGAATACAGAGCAAACCATGTGATACAACATAAACCACTTCAGTGCAAAATAGTAACTACTCAGTGCAAAATTCCAATCACCCTGTGTAAAATAATAAGTAAAGAAACTACTTAGTGGAATACAACACCTCCCCCTTTTCTGTTAAAACAAAGTTAAAAGAAAAGCATCTGGCCTGTTCTGATCCAGAATATTAATTGGTCCACCACTTATGATTGGCAGGCCTGTTAGGTTGCCTTTGGTTCACAAGCTGTGTGCGGTTGACTTCTAAGGTAATGGGGATTAAACTGTTGATAGCTTTTAAAATTATGTGATGTAGAATTCCGAATGCTAACATAATTAGAAAAAGAACAACAAAACCAACAGAATTTTCTTAATTATAGAAGTCTGGGAATGTGTGTAATGTCTGGTTGCCACACTTTGCAGCTTCCAAGGCCTCAGGGATTAACCCCAATATCCAGTGATGGCATGGCCTAGAGCTGGCAGCCGGGACAGGCAGTCACAATGGCTCAAGCCTCTGCATTAGTTGGAACTGATGATTAGACCCAGCACATTCTGATGGTATTGCTGGTGACTTAGCTTTGCTTGTTGAAAGACGTCTGGAAGGTGTGCCCTTTCTGCTGGGGCGGCAAGGGAATCTGCTTTATGATTACCTTCTGTGATTTGACCTGGCAAATCAGTATGTGACCTCACATGCATTATATAGAACAGATGCTCCTGATGTGAAACTAAATAAATTAGTTTTGAGAGCATCCTGAAGAGATGGTCATTCTCGATGTCTTTGAGAACTGCCTGCTCTGCCGTGGACACTACTCCCACCATGTAGGCTGAATAGCTCACCAAATTAATTGGCTCCAAGAACTTCTCAAAGGTTCTCACGACTGTGGCAAGTTCAGTGGCCTGGGGTGACCCATCCACAAGCTCCACATCAGCTTCCCAATGCTGAGTCTGTGGACTTTTCGAAGCCATCACCAACTTGTGGGATGCCCCAGACAATCAGTGAACACTGTGAGAGTTTTGAGCGGCCTATGACTCCTTTTCTGAGGAGGAGTGAGGTGGAATTCCTCATTAAACAATTTGTGTGACAGGGCGTGGACTGATATTTGTCTACTCCAGCTGTCCAGCTGGAGGTTGGCATTGCTCTGGAGCAGGTGCTTGAACATCTCTTTGGTGATGAAGAGACTCTTGGGAGAGTTCTTTTCCTCCTTAGAAAGTTTGTCACAACCAGCCAGCTCACGCAGTCTTACCCTGGCCTTCCGGATCAGCTGAGCTATTAGCTCTTGTGGCCTGTGTGATGGTTTTGGATCGCTGGTGGAAGAGGAAACCCACTCTATGATTAAGAGGGAATCCTTCTGCTCTTTGATTGGAATATCCAGACATGTAAGTATGGTGGCTTCTGCAGGACAATGAATTTGAAAGGTAGGTCGGGCTGATAACAATGACCCTGCCTCTTGGCAAAAGCCTTCTGTGCTTTTTGAATTGTGGGTTTTGCCTCTGGGGTCAGTTCCCTGGGAGAAACTAGTTCTCTCTCCCCCTTCAATAAATTGAGGAGGGGATCTAGGTCGTAATTGGTGAGGCCTAGCCAGGGTCTGACCCAGTTCAAAGACCCACACAGGGATGGAGATCCACTGGGGTTTTGGGATCACTCTTGATTTCCAATTTCTGCGGAACAATGGTCTGCGCAGTGATCTCCAAACCCAGGTACTACTAAGATGGCATCCTTTGAACTTTTTCTTCCTGCAGTTGGAATCCAGCAGAGGTTAAAACTTTAACCACTAGGTCAAGTGTGTGTTGGACTATAGTGTCATCGGGGATGCACACAAGCACGTCATCCATGTAGTGGAGGATGATGGCTTCCCTTTGGTGGGTGTGCACCATGGACAGCAATGAAGCCACGTACCACTGGCAGATGAAAGGACTGCATTTCATGCCTTGAGCCAATACTTTACAGTGTTAGAGCTTCATTGGGGCTTCTTGATTGATGGTAGGAACTGAGAAGGCAAACCATGCTGCATCTTCTGGGTGTAGGAGAATTTGGAAGATATTGTCCTTGATGTCCAGGACAGCCAATTGCCAATTTTGGGGAAGCATTATTGGGGAGGGCATCCCTGGTTGGAATGACACCATGTCCTCAATTAATTTCCCAGAGATCATGGAGGAGCCACCACTTACTCTTCCTTGGCTTTTTTATTACAAAAACTGGGGAATTCCAAGGGCTGGTAGTCTCTTCTATGTGGCCTTTGGCCAATTGCTCTTCGGTGAGTTCCTCAAGTGCCTTAAGCTTTTCTGTGCTGAGTGGCCACAGACTTACCGAGACTGGGGTATCATCCAGCCATGTTAACTTGTGGGTAGGGCACTCCACAGTGGCCACCTCTAAAAATCCTGGGGTGTCTTAGGGATAATTAATTTGACCCCCTACTGGAACATGGTGTCTCACCACCAAAGGGGACCTTTGTAGTTGGTAACAAAGGGACAGACACTGGCGAATTTTCTGTCTGGCCCCTCAATTTGTACAATGCTTTTTAAAATTTTTGCCAATGGATTTTGCCAGCCATGGGTTGCAAGTCCCAGTGTAATGGCCACAGCCTTTCAGGTATGATTGTCACATCTGCCCCCATGTCAAGCAACCCTTTCATGTGGAGATGGTCTCCTCCATGGGTTAAATTGCATCCTATAATGGGTTTGTCCTCACCAACCACTTCTGTCTATTAGACGCCAGGTGCTTTGTCATCTACTGGAATTTCCACTGGAATGGGAATGGCCTGGGTGATGATTTGCCCTTTGGCCAGATAGAAGGGTGCCCAACGGCAGTGCACCAGGAGAATGGAGTTTTAGGTATGTCTCCCTTGATAGTCATGGGAGCCACCTCAATCTCCATGGGTGTGTCTGTGGTGCCCCAGTAACATAGTATTCACTGTCCAGTCCTGTGTGATGTATCATCAAGTCTTGTGAGTCCTCCAGCTGGTCCACTCCAATGACTGTCCAATGGGTAGACCTGAAAAGAAAGGCTTTGGGGGTCACAAGCTTGAAACTCTCGTGAGGCCACCAGATTTTGTTATGCAAGTATTTCTTTTGCTGTCCCATACCCCACCTCCCTTCCTCTCCCTTTTCTGTTATGAAAGAAGTTTTCCCCACTGAGAAGCCCACTACATTTTTGTCATGGCATGGGACAGGCTCATGCTCTGGTCCTAGTTTTTTTTGTTTGTTGGTTTTCTTCTGCTGCTGGGTGAAGTGTCCTGGCTTCTTGCACCGGAAGCAGATGATATGTTGAAGCTGTTCTGGTGACATCTGTTGCCTCCTCACTCCTGGTAATACAGCTGCTACAGTCTTTGGGTTTGTTGATCTTGGCCTTGTGTCTTGTGCACCCAACAGTTCTGCCTTCTTGGCACATGCTTCTATAATCTGTGCTAGCGTAGGTGGGGGATCAATAGGCAGTCCTAGGATCACCTTGTGGCAGACTTCATTGGCATCTCTCTGAGCCATCTCCTTAATTAATTCTGTCTGTGCCACTTGTCCTTCTATTTGTGCATGAAGATGGTCAACAAGCTGCAAGAAATTTTCGGAAGCATACTGTTAAATATTAAGATAACTACTCCTAGCTTCAACTGTTGGTAACTGGTTAAAGCTTTTTCTGCAACTCCCCAGATTTTATCTAGAATTAATTTGGATTACACCTGAGCTTGGTCCTTGGGGTTAGCTCATTGCCCCTTTCTGCATAGATGTTCATGGGCGATGTCATTCCCTTCTAAATCTTTTGTGCCCTGGGTGCTTTGCTTAAGCTCTTCCAGGAGTCCCTTCAGGGATCTCTTCCAGGTGCATTCCCACAGATCAAACTTGGAGGGGGTAAGGAGAAATTGGAAGAGATCTCGGAGATCGACCAGAAGGATGTCAAGGTAGCTTTCATCATGCCTCTAAAGATCTCACTGTCTTGGCCAAATCCTTTTTGGGTCTTGCATAATCCTTTTGTGATTTGGTAGGAGAAAGGCTGATAGTTTCTAATTCTGTTTCCCTATAACCAGTATATAAGACAGGAGCAGCTGAGAGTATGGCTTCCTCCCTCCAGTTTTGATCCCAAGGGTTTGCCCCCTCGGCCGCACCCCCATTGGGGCCCAGCAGGGGGGGCACTCCCCCTGCGGGAACCGGGAAGGAGACCAAGCCCCTCTTGGCCCCACCCCTGTACAAACTGGGAGGGGGCCCTCCCTTCTCCCCCCACCCACCATCCCCTGACCCACGTGGAAAGTGGGGTGTGTGAACAGGGAGGGGGATGGAGCTGTGTAGGGAGGCCATGCAACTGTGGGAATCAAGATTGCAACATCCAGGGGCAGGGTGGCAGGATGACATCATGCAGGGCAGGAACATGGAGGAAGGAGAAGGGGTGTTGGAAAGAAGGAAGTGGCGGAAGGAAGGAAGGGGCGGAAGGAAGGAAGGGGCGGAAGGAAGGAAGGGGCGGAAGGAAGGAAGGAGTTATGGGACTGGAAAGGGTTGGAGGAGGGCATAGGTGGGCAAAAGGGATTGTGGGAAGAAGAAAGATAAGGTGGAGGGCCCATCACATGGCCACCGCCATTTTGGGGGTGGGGGGGTAACATGAAACTTGGGAAGTAGAAACTGGGTTAAAGGGGTGCAGGGAAGGTGGTTTGTCAGCCTGTGCACAACTGCCAGAGCCAGGGTGCTCAGCAGGAGGTGGGAGGCCAGGGATACAGTGGCTGTGACAGGAACCCTGTGTTTCTCAGGGTGTTTCGCTCATCCCTCTCAACTCTGGGGCAGAGAGTCTGGGAGGATGGATGGGGGAACTGTGGGAGGGCAGGCTCCTTGTTCTATTTTGGATGTTAGCTATTTTCCAATTTTGTCCCAGGCAGAGACAGAATTTACATTCCTCTGGGTAAACTGAGGGAAATGGAAAGACAACCAGCGAACAAATATTTTTAACTGTCCTTTGGAAACTTTAATATTTCCACTACTTAGGGTGTTTCTAACTTGGGTATAAATGCCCCTCTATTGTGCAGAAAGCCTAGAGCCCATTCTGATGTTACATGCAGTCTGCACAATATAATTTACCTTCCTTCACAACAAAACACAAACGGAAACTGAAAGCACTGTAATGTTCACAGTCAATATAGGGAAGCATCTGCAGTTTTTCCCTCCCCCCAACCCTAAGGTAAGAAGCAAAAACTGCGTGTGTGCAAAACCGCACGGCTTTTAAACTGCTGCAGCATCTCTTGCCGCCGCCTGCGCACAGCAAAAGGCATGAGCCATGGTTTCATCCCCACCGCCTGCAGCCGAGAACTGCTGCCGCACACCTTGCCGCAGAAACTGCCACACCTGGAGCCAGTGTTGCCACTGCCGAGCCCCTGTACACACAAACCCCTCCAAACAGGGCTGCACCCTTCCCTAACACCAGAGATTTAACCCCCACCACAACCAGGGTTTACTCTGGGGTCCCCACTAACACTCGTGGGGGTTACTTACCCCTCCTGGGGACCTCGGTTGGCTGGAACTGCTGCAAGGAAGCCCTTTGTCTGGGACCAACCTGTCCTTGGGCTCAGGACGGGCTACCAGTCCCCCTCATGAATGCCGGCATACAAAAAGCAGTGGCGAACTCCAAGGAAGCTGGCAGTTCAAAAGGCTTGTAAAATCCACGGATATCCAGCCACTGCATGGGTCTCTGACCCATGGATATCCAGCCACTGTATGGGTCTCTGACCTTGTGGGAGGCCGCACATCTGGGCGCCAGCTGTTGGGTTATCACCTCGTGGGGTTCATTTAGCTAGCTCTGGACCCTGGCTTCACCAACACAGACAAAAACCAAAGACGAGAGGTGCTCTTCCTTCTCGGGACCAATGTCCCACAATTTTAACATCTGGAACGGAGCCATCTGTGAGAAGAAAGAGAAAGGGTGCCTCATGGTGGGAGATTTTAAACATGGGGAGAGAGGAGGGGGGGCGGAGGTAAAGAACAACAGCCAGTGGGATACAACTGATGAGAGGGGCGAACGGAGGAACTAGCCTGGGAGGAAACCACCACCACAGGATTTGGAGGGGGAGGAATGGAACAAACCATATGATACAAAACAAACCACTCAGTGCAATAAATAACTAAGCAGTGCAAAATAATAACTGAATAAACTAATAAGTGCAATATAACAGTGGGACATACAGTATTATTCTCCTAAAGGTCTCTGTTTTTTAAGTAGCCTTATATGTTTATGACATCATTTGCTATGTTTTAAAAATGTTAGGGTTCATAAACATTATTATTTCTTGGATTTGTTGTGTGTTGCGGTGAGGGAAGTCTTGGGACTCTTAATGTAAGAATCAGCAAGGTCCAACTTTATTGATAAGCACCAAACATTTATGCACAACATGTAATAAGCTCATGCATATTCTGTAAGCTAAACAATCTATTGGTTATATTACAATATCAGCTCTTCCTCATTCTTGAGAACTTCCATTTCTGCTTCTCATGTCTCATCCTTATTACTGTTATCGTACTACTGCTATGCTCAAGGACAGAATGTTTTTGCAGGTGCAAAGAACTCAGATAAGCTGGGTTCAGTACTTTCCCAGTCTTTAGTCAGCTAATGAGAGAATGTCAAAGTGACCTCTACCCTGTAACCATTCCTCCACAGTTGTGTAACTACTGCATTACATTCAAAAACAATGGTGTGGAAGTTTATATCCTTGCGTCACTGAAGATGTACATAACATGATGGGACATGCACTACATCAGCATATAGGCACTGACGTCACATAATTAACAATTCTCCTTGCTACCATTTTTTTAGATCTATATATTTATATATTTACTTTTTAAAAACACAGAAGTATGTTAACAGCCCTGATTCTTGTTTATATAAATTTGTTGGAGTCCACATTTATACAGTAAAGGGAAGTGCAACATAGATTTACCCAAACTCTTTATTTGCAATGCCACAAATGAAAAAGAAATAAATAAAACCACCATAAAATATTTATTGAGAATACACTCACTTTGTCACTATGGTAAGGGTTTGCTTTAGAATGCAGCCTAATCTGTGTATTTCAGAATATTAACTATTTCACCCAATCCCATTCTAATTTTTCCTAGACTCCCACACTCGTAGAATGTGCTAAATTGTAAGGGACCCATCATGATCATGGACTCCAACTTCACAGGACACCCCAAGAATCCCACCATGGGCCTGAGAGTATTGTCTATACACTCCTTGAACTCTGTCAGGCTTGGTGCTGTGAACACTTCCCTGGGGAGTATGTTCCAGTGCCCAACTACGCTGTGCATCAAAAAATTTTCCTGGTATCCAACCTAAACCTCCCCTGACTCAGCAAGGGAAGTGACTTAAAGGCTCTTACCCCAAGTCTACCAACAAATATAAAACCTAACCCCAACCCTCCCACTAATAAATAGTGTTGCCTTTTCTTCATTGTCTCTGTGCAGTCCTCAAAGCTCTCTTTGCAGCTTTGATCCTAAAGGATAAATAATTTAAATGTATATAAAAATTTTTATATAAAATAAAATAAATTACGTGTGGTTCATTTGCTGCAATTGAATTCAGCTTACAATACTGTATGCAAGAGCTCTAAGAAGAGCTAGACTATTGCAGTCTTTAGCATAGGAACCTGGGCAAATTCAAAAATCAGAAATAATTTTTCAAGGATATGGATGTTGTTAAGGCAAAGAAGCCAACTTCCAAGAGCAAAAATTCAAAATCCTGGGGAGGAAATGAAGAATCACATATGTGCACCTTTTCTAAAGACAAGTTAAAGAAAATGTAATTGTCAAGCATTATAAATACATTTCTTTAAATAATCAAGAGATGCCTTCCCTAGGTGTGCCAGAGACATTATCTGTGCCTGCCGCCTGGAGAATGGGGAGACAGAGTCCAGAGAGGCTCTGGAGAGCCGTTGAGTTGCCAGCAGCGAGTAGAGATGCAGAGAGTCCAGACCATTGTATATAGAAAAAGTGTCAGCTGAGGACATGGGGATGTAAGTCTCAACAGAGGAAAAAGCAGTTATGCAGGTATAGACCCTCTTTTTATCTAAACAGGGGATAAAATACGAAGAACAGGCTCTGCAAGCCTTGCTGTCATGAGACATGTCAAGAGCCAAGGACTAAACACCACCTCAGAAGCTCCTTTTAGTGTACAAACATAGGAGGGGGAGGGGGCTGGTGGACTGATATTTGACTCACCATCACAATGAATTGGCTAGAGGCCTTTTAATGGCCCAACGACTGGTGCTGGACACCTTAACACAAATAAAAGTCAAGCGGAGCATGACAGCTGCACCTGAGGCTCTGTGGGCAGTGCCTACTGCATTGTCTCATAAGGACAGAGAGCAGGGAGAAGCCGGAGGAGGAGGAGTGAATACCACCTCGGGCACATAGGCAGAGAGGATGGGCTGGAAACCAGCAGGGGAGTGATCGTTACCAGAGCCCCCTGTCCCTGTGGCCATCCCGGTGACTGTCCCGCTGCGCCACCAGACGTTTTGGGAAAGCTCCAAAAGACAGGCCTCAGAGACAGCAGAACTGTGATTAGAGCTAAGCAGTAGCCAGAAGATCTGTCAGCAGAAAAATTATGTAAGAAGTAAAAAAGTAAGGACAAATTGAACAATAGTCTGTGTGTTAACACTTGTCTAGAATAACTCCCTAAGCTACGGAAAAGTATATCTAGCAAGATATTAGGAAGTTCTAAGCTTAATAATGGAGCTCTGTGCATTGTGTTTTAAGGCTGACAAGCAGGTATTTTATTTGAAATAAGCAAGCATTTTTTTAACCAAAGGTATGTGTGCTAATAGTGGTTGGATAGAACTACCGTCAGCCTGCTTTTGCTTAGTGTTATTGGTTAAAAATCTTTTAAAGTAAGTTGTAACATTAAGTTCTTTGTCTGCTGCTGGGGATGTGAGCTGCTGGCATCTTCCCATTGTCATAACTATGTAATGAGACTGATGCAGGAACATAAAAAAGCTCAAGATGCCTTCCTCAGCAGTCCCATCCCATTTGTGATTTGCCTGGAATCCTCCATCTGGCCATACTCTGCCACCGGCAACAGATACGTTTGCGCAACACCCAAGCCTGCTCACACTGCAGCCACCAGACCGATTATTGTGCTCTATGCCCTGTTATCGGCATTAATGCGCTCCTGTGTGAGGATGACTGGGCAGCCCAGCCGCCACTTGGAACTCCCACTTACAACTTTGGCATACAGGTGGAAGGCCAGAAGTCACGTGGTGCCTGGCACCAGAAACGCTGAGGTGGAACTGCAGGCACCCAAACCCAGAAGCACTGACAGGAGGTTGCTGGTGTCTGGGACTGTGGGACATTGTACCTGCTGCATATACAGCCAGGACTTGAGAAGCCCACGTGATGCTTTTCATTGTTAAACTGACAACATCCTAACAGGGGAACCCAAGGCTTACAGCTCACTGCTGGTATTGGTCACCATCTCTAGCTACAATCTGGTCAGCTTCAGGAGGCATGTAAAGTTGATTGCTGTTATGGACGGGGACCTCTAAGACACAGAAAAAATCTCTGTGCTCATGCCCCCACTGTCATCAGGTGACTCAGAGCCTATGGGTGGGACGATCAGAGCTTTCCCAGTGTCATGAAGCGACACGATTACACCTGATAGATATGTTGCCCTCTAATGGCAGATCCGCTCTGAACTGTGCCAGCTGGCTGCCAAATATGGGCTGGGGTCTCCAGCAGTTGCAAGCATGCTACAGTTTCTAACTGCCAATGACACCCTTTGATATTAGATAGTGAAGCTGCTTTGTACTCCAGTTCAATATATGATGTCTGAGTCCACCTGGCGGTGACATGCAGAGGATCAAGGGCTGCACAATTTAGAGATACCACAGCAAGATCTACACTTTGGGGCTGGGGTTTCTCAACTTATATGACTGCCTCCCCTTGACAACTCACAGTTACAGCTACGCTCGCATCCCTAAATTTTGGTGCAAGCAAAAGATTTGGGAATGCAGGCCCTGCTTAAGGTTGCAGACATGGCAACACCAACCCAGAGGTATTCCATAGTCAAACAGGGTCCCAAGGAGCTGTACCTCCAGGTTATAGAACAATTACAAGATTCCATGGAAAACCAAATAGTAAACAATGATGCAAAAAATCTATTAATATTGCAATTTGCTTGAGATACTGCAAATGAGAACTGCAAAAGAGCTATAGCTTTGTTACCAAAAGAGAATCCTTCCTTAAATAAACTAATTGATGCATGTGCTAAAGTTGGAACTGAATCATATAGTAAGCGTTGTTAGCTGATTCTTTTGCAGCTGCTGTTAACATGCCAGCGTTAGGGTTGTGGGCAGCAAGGTAATGTGAAAGCGAACTATCCCTGTAAGTCTAACCCACTGGGAACATATCAAAAGCAGAGAATTGGAATTATAATGGGAAACTGTAACCGATGTGGAGAACTTGGTCATCTGGCCAAGCTGTGCAGGTCCAAGATTCACCTTAATGGACAGTTTCTCAATGAGCAGGGAAATGAGAACAGGAGCGCAACAGGGAAGTGTGCACAGACACAAGCCTCTTCCTGTCCCCCAGCACAAGCCTATGTGACCAGCTCACTGGAAGAACAAGAGAGGCCAGAAGTTATGGATGTTTCCACTGCTGTCACAATAATCATATGCTCATTGCAGGTGCATCAAGTTCCTCTCAAGGCCTATGGACCTACAGGGAAGGGGCTACGTGCACTGTTTTTACAAAGACCAAGCAACATTACAAGGTACTTTTGTTCACCCTGGTGTTATAGACGCTGATTACACAGGGCAGATATGTGCCATAGTGTCAATGCCTACTCCTCCTGTGACTATGCCAGCTAAAACTTTTATCACCCAGCTTATACCTTTCAAGTCCTGTGTTCCCAAAACAGACCCAAGGATACAAGGAGACTGAGGCTTTGGATCAACTTTGGATCAACTTTGGAGAACCTCAGGTTTACTAGACTCAGGTTGTCTCTGACCGGACACCAAATATGGTTTGTATGTCACAATGCCTCAGTTGCATGGCGTAGGATCATATTTACAGGAAAATGGACATGCACTAAATGAACAAGCCTAACCTTCTGGAACTAAAGAATGAGGTTATCTTTGTGGATAAAAAAACTGAAGTTACAAGAAGAAGAAGAAGTATAAAAGTTCCTGACAAACACAGGGGTGTCAACCCGAGTAAAATGATGCTTACATCATCTATCAATTAGATAAAGAGAAATATGTGTGCTTGCCTCATGGATGAAGCAGAGCTGCCAATCAAGAGATGAGTGGACAAAGCAGAGCTACCAATTACACAATGTGTAACTGTGTAGACCAAGATAAGAAGTAAATATAAACAGTGTTTAGAAGCACAAGAAATTGTGCAGGAGTCCTTTGTCTTCTCTCTTCAGTTGGTGCCCACAATGTGATCTGAATCAGAGGGAAGGCAGCAGAACCGAGCAGAACCTGGCTGGAAGATGGCTCAGTGAAACTGACACCTGCAGGTCAGAGGATGGCCTGGGACTGACTAATGTATGTTGTAACAGGTGCCCAATGAGGTGAGCAGCCAGGAGGAGAAGATGGGACAAAATCTGACTAAAGATGGATGTGTAATAGTGAAGCTTCTCCTCCATATCCTTTCTAAGACAGGAATTAAATATGATGAGGGTATCCTCAGAAAACTGTTATTATGGAGCAGGGAGCATGGAGTGTCTGCAGAAGGAAATGTTGCATTTAAAGTAGAGACATGGGAACAAATAGTACAGCTTCTGTGGGATGAAGTAAGTAATGGACCAAAAGAGGCAAAAGAATTAGCAACAACTTAGAAACTGGTAATTACAGGAATCCAAGAAATGAAGGCAGAAAGGCAGAACAAAATCCTGCCGCCGCAGCATTTGCTACTCTAGGGCCGGACTCTGTGTCTGCGTATCCAGTAAAAGCATTTGGCAATGACCCTGGCATTGCTTCCTTTGCTCCTCCATCAGCACCGCTGCTGGAGGGAGCAGAGAGAGGAGTCACAGGCAGTACAGAATTTATCTCCAGCACAGGAATCAGGCGTTGTTAACCTCTGAGAGGCACTGAAGCCAGCACAAAATGAGCAGAGTATTCCAGAAATTGAGCCTGAGGGATGGGGAGTTACAACCTCTCCACCACGACCTGCCCCCTGCACTTGACATCTGTACCCACCACTCCCTCCAACAACTCCACCATCACCTGCCGGCCAGTATATTTGGCAGGTGAGAGGTGACCAACCTTTATGGGCACTAGAGTTATTTGAGAAATTATGGGAGTTGGAACAACTGCAAAAACTGCATGAGCAATCCATGCAGGATGAAATGGCAGCCATGGATTGACTGACAGGGACTGATACTACAAGGACAGATGGAGCCAGGGATGACAAAGATCCCATATTATGGTGGAAAGGACTAATAAAGGATGCAATGATTGAGGGTGAAATTATTCCAATGGCATATCTGGCACAATTGTGGGGGAGTGACAGGAACAGAGGGAGGCATCGAAATACATGGTTTGCACTAGACCGGAAAACTATTAAGGAAGCTAGACAGTCGGTTTTGCAGTATGGGTTAACATCCCCCTATATACAAACCTTTATTGACAATATTTTTACTGGAACACTCTTGACTCCTTTTGATAGCAGCCAGATAGCTAGGTATTACCACCTATGCAAGAGTTGATATGGCGGACAAAGTGGACTGATTTATGTCAAATTGCCACAGTTAACAATCTGGAAAGGAATGATGGGGATCCTTTAAGGGGAACTTCCGTAGACATGTTACTAGGTCAGGGAACTTTTGCTGGTTTACAAGTACAAGCACGACTGCAAATTTAGAAATTTTACAGCAGTCACAAGGTCTAACAAGGGAAGATTTAAAAACATGACCAGAAAATGGGAAACTGATTCCTTCTTATGGGGAAATTAGGCAAGATATTAAAGAATCACACATGCAATTCCCAGATAGACTAAAAAATGCTTTCGAGAGGGCTCTGCTTACTGACTCTGTAAGAGAAGCCTTGCTAATGTCCTTGACTGTAGGAAATGCTAATCTGACTTTTAAGCAATTGTTGCAGACTCTGCTAAAAACTGAGACCTTGATGGACATGAGCGAAGCCTGTTCCAGAGTTGACACAGCTGAGAAAAAGGCGGGGTACATGGCTACTGCTTTTGCTGTGGCTGTTAAGCCTTTGATTCAACAAGGAAAATGCAACTGAAGTTTAAAATGTTTTAATTGGGGTAAGCTGGGTCATCTTAAGGCAACGCAAAGAAAAGCGTCACAAAACAAACAAAACCGTCACAATCAGGTAATGAGGAGTTTAGTAGAACTTGTAAGTGTTGTGATAAATTTGGCCATCGTGCACAGGAATGCTGCTCAAAATTATAAAAAGATGAGACCCCTTTGGGAAATGGACAGATGAGCACATCCAGGCTGAGCGCAATGATACAAAACAAGGGGTGCCCGGCTGCCTGGATAGCATCTCTGCTGCCACAGCAGGGAGTGCAGAAGTGGATGCGGCAAGAGCATCAGCCATGACTTTTACTGATAACCAGATAGAATTTAGCCCTACCAACATGAATACAGCCTTTGGGAGAGGATTAAGTGCCTTGCTGTTAGGCAGACCATCAGCAATGTGTAAAGATTTGTTTTTTTTATGTGGGGTAATTGTCGCAGATTATAGTGGCAACATAGGAATAATAATATGGACACTCGGCCCTCCAATTTCCATCCTGGCAAGGACAAGAACTGGAAAATTGATACCATTTAAAGATATAGCCCCTAATAGCAGTGAAATTATTAGAGGAGATAGAGGACCTGGCTCAACTGGAGATCCTGAAATGTACTTTACAATGGAAATTGACAAATCCAAACCAGTCAGAGAATTTATAATAATGGAACCAGACAGGACCACTTTACAGCTTAAAATGTTGCTGGATACTGGAGTGGATGTCACCACTGTCCCTAGGGAAAAATAGCCTCAACATTAGCCTTTACACAGCCTACAGACACTAGTAATGGAAATGGGAGGAGTTCAAATGATTCAAATTAGTAAATTGCCAATTAACTTTTCACTACCTGATGGGTTAAAAGCATCAACACAACCATATATAATGAGAACCACAGTTTGCGAATTAGGAAGGAATGTGTTGAGTCAAATGGGGCTTTAGCTTACCTCAGAGGGAGAGGATTTTTAGAAATGCTCATTGGAGGGCGACCAATCAAAAAGTTAATATGGTTAACATATTAACAGTCCTGTATGGACTGACCAATGGCTGCTGACTAATGAAAAGATCGCCCATTTACAAGAACTGGTACAGGTGCAATTGGACAAATGGTCATATTGAAGGGCTCCTTCTATGAGCCCTTGGAATACTCTTGGGTTTATTATTCCAAAGAAAAGTGGGAAATGGCAACTACACAAAGTTAACCAGGTCATGGAGGACATGGGTGCATTACAGCCAGGTCTCCCACCTCCCAGCATAATACCAGAAAACTGGGATCTTTTGATTACTGATTTAAAAGATTGTTTCTTTATAATCCCATACACCCAGATGACTGCCCGAAGTTTGCCTTTTCAGTGCTTTTGGTCACCAAAGGAGAATCCATGAAACTATGTAATTGGGAAGATTTACCCTAAGGAATGAAAAACTTGCCTGTGATGTGTCAAATGTAAGTAGCATGGGCATTGGGCCCAATCCACCATAAAAACCCAGCCTTCATAATTTATCACTATATACATTATATCCTCATAGCAGGGGAACAGCTTGACATAGATACCTGGTTGACTGAACTGGAAATTTAATTGGCCAACATGATTTTGCAGATTGCTCCAGAAAATGTTCAGTGGGAGAGCCCCTGGAGCTATTTAGGTTAGATTATCATAGAAACTGAGATAAGGCCACAGACATTAACAATCAGGAATGAGATCAGAACACTGGCTATTGCGCAGAATAAGTGGGTGATATAACTCAGACTAGAAGAACCTGTGGAATAACCAATGAGGATATGGGGCCGTTACTACAGTTGCTAAAAGGGGACAGTGGAGCAGATGCAGAGCAGTTGCAGAACATTAACACCTGCAGCACAGGAAGCACTGAAAATAGTTTTAAAGAAAATTATTTAGTGATATAGACCACGATGGAATCAGGAATGTGAATTAGGTAGCAATATTAATAGAAGTGAGCAATCAAGCATTGTGGAAACATTTGCGACAACTGTGGTCTTTACTGAACCACAGGCTGCATGTTTACTTTATTACTCACATCAGAAATAACTCTGGCTTGAAGGAAGGAGTGGCTGCAGGAAATGATTGAGCAGATTCCCTTGTGGAACCTGACCGGGCAGCGCCACCCACAGATAGATTTCAGCAAGCCCGATGATCACATGAGTTATTCCATCAGGCTGCTGAAATACTGCAGAGTCAGTTTGGTCTCACTGCTAGTGCAGCTCAGGGATTAGTGCAAGCCAGTCCCAATGATAACAATTTGAAGGAGGGGTGAATCCCTGTGGACTAGGGCCATTAGAAGTTTTGCAAATAGATGTTATGCACATAGCTGAATTTGGGTTACTTAAATATGCATGTGTACTTATTGATACCTTTCCATTAGCCATTTGGGCTATAGCATAATCTAGTGAGGCATGCATAGAGACATTTACACACTTCATTTGCAGGATTAGCAATCCCTCAGGAAATTAAAACAGATAATGGACCTGGCTATGTGGCAAAAGCAATATTACAATTTTTACAACTTTGGGGGGTCTGTCACTTACAGGCACTTCACATTCACCTACAGGACAAGCCATTGTAGAATGAGTATGTGAAACATTGAAGCAAACAAAGTGTTTGCTTTACAAACAAAAAATGGGGGAAATTGTGTTATCCGCAAGTGATAGATTAGACAAAGCAGTATACGTAATGAACTTGTTTAGCAGCAGGGCGAGATATGCGGTTGGCAGTGATTCATGGTAGTGGTCTAAAAGATGGATTAAAAGATTTTAAACACCCCATTTTAGTACAAGTAAAAGATGCAATTACAGGGAAATGGAAAGGTCCTGTGTGACTGATAAACTCTAGTAGGGGATATGCATATGTTACAGATTCTGACACTAGACAGATCCCAGCAAAATGGGTGAAACCATGGATAACTGATAAAAGCACAACACCAGAGGAAGAGACCAGCCAGATGGAAGTTAAAGGAGTGGATTTAGCTGGAAGGATGGTTGTGATTGTACCTGTTGGATTTTATATCAGTGTGAAGTGTGTAAAAAGCAATGGTAAAACATAGTCAATTTTTGATTTATACCTTATGCAGAACATGTATTATGAAGGAATGGGAGGCAACAGAACAATTTATTGACTTATTAGTTACAACAGGGCACGACCACCGAAGAAACACAAGGATTAGAACATTGGTTTGGCAAGGAGCAACAGGAAGATTGGCTCAAGATGCAGTACCCCTAACCAAATAGTGTGGCAAGTAGATGCAGATTCCAATTAATTATCAGGTGAAATAAAGATGGAAAAATGTGGTTAACCAATGAGAAGCTAAGTATTCTATCAATTGGGCTATGGGTTAAGAGTAACTAATTAACATCCTGCAGTAGAAATTAACCCTAGGAAAAACATATGGGTCACATTTGCCAACCAGACAGGACAGCAATCCTTTTGTTTATCCATGGCCATCCCAGGGGATCTTTTTAGGACCTGTCTCATTGGGGTCCCATGGTTTGAGGCTGCATAATTTACAGACATGCTTGAAAAAAACATGGGCAACAATGAATTTGACTCAAGCTAATGCAAAATGCCAAACCTGGGATCGATGGGAAAGCAGACTGCACAAATAAAAATGCAATTGATTCATAGACAGATTGAGCCACAAGAATTGGAGTGAGGGAGGAGTGACCTTTATCTGAGTGCAGCATCCAAGCCTACTCGCACTGCAGCTGCAGGAGCCATTCTTGTGCTCTATGTATGGCTGCTAGCATGCTTGGCACACCTCTGCCTGCAGCTTATTGGGTAGTCCAGCCACTGCTTGGCATGGCCATTTACAGCCTGATGTGCAGGGCAGGCCTGAAATTATTTACCAAGCTGGGATGCATTGAGGAAGGCTCCTTTGGTGAGGTCTTCCAGAGAATCAATAATCGGACACAGTAAGGCAAGTGATTACCCTAAAAATTCATAGCCAGGAAGTTTCCAGCAGTAGAAACAGGCAACAACAACCAACAGCTTGCTCAGCTAAATTTTGAAATGCTGGGCATTACGGAATTGAAGGACTGTGTCTGTGAGTTGTTGAACATTTTTGATGTTTGCCAAGTATTTTTTGATATTGCTACCAAGTTTTATTAACAAAATCTACCTAGATGTGATTATGACCTACACAACTTTAATGAAAGTCTGCTTTATTAAATGTGAAATTATCTTGCAGCATTTAACTATGCACAGGAATGACTTCTGAAGATTCTGGTGTTAAACTCTGCTAACTAGTTTTAATATTTACCCACTTAGAAAAAAGCTAAAGGCTTCTAAGGCTGCCTTTTTGGAATTGGTGCAAGATCATGTGAGGTACATATTCCAGAGAGGGATGTTGTGAAGTATATTGATAATGCATTTGCAAAATTTAGTAATATCTGACCAAATTGAAATAGAAATCTGAACATCACCTTGTCTCTTAATTGTGTATTTTTAGC
This sequence comes from Fringilla coelebs, assembly GCF_963513975.1. NCBI lineage: Eukaryota > Metazoa > Chordata > Aves > Passeriformes > Fringillidae > Fringilla > Fringilla coelebs. Next base: position 44,368,333 of record NC_140031.1, read on the forward strand.
AAGCTTTAAATTCAATGCTTGGCACACACAGGGATCCAGCCATAACATATTATTTGAGGTTACCAGAGTCCATTCCTTTGATTATTCCTAAGTTATTTATGTTAAAAAACTTTAAAAGTAGATATTAGTAGAGATGTGTTTTTAAGGTATGTTACGGAAAACCTCCTAGCCAAGGTCTTGGCTCTGGCCAGGCCATGGCCCTGGCTGGCAGAGGAAGTATGCCATCAAATCCAAGTGCTTCTGTCCTAAAAACAAAATCAAATCATATTGACTTGTATAGTTGGTCTTGTGGTAACTGGACCCATTTTTTGAGATAGGCTTGGAGGTCTTGTCTGGAAAAGGCTTTCCAATTCCTTGCTAGGAAATTGAGTTCACCAGCTATGGCAGACCCTGGGTGATGGCAAGCATTTAGGCAGTCGTAGGTATTTTTGTTCAGTGGTACATATTATTTTGTTGAATGTATTGTTTTACTGTTCTTAATGGGATGGGTGCATTCTGTCCTAAACACCCTTCTGAATTAAACAGGTTGAATTCTTTTGATATTATAATTATTAAAACTAAGAACAGAAGTGAGTATTGATAACCTGAACATATCTAAGTGGCACTATATACAAATATGCATTATGATTGACTAGTGCTCACTAGCTCAAGGCCTGCACAAGCATTGAAACCTTTTAAATGACTGCATTCCAGCCTGACAGCCAGCATTCATCTTGGGTGTAAGTTTAAGGCTTCTTAAAGGATTATCCAAAGATACCATAATCCACTGAAGTTTTTATCAGTGAGGCTGACTAACAAAATTTTGCCCAAAAGTCACATGTATTATTCTTAACAGCCCATACTATTTATTATAAGCTGCTATCAGTAACTCACTTGGACCAGACTATGCAGCTAAACACGCCTGAAACATCTGCCTTGACACTTACCTGTCAGGAGAATCTCCTTACTTGTAACACTACAGCTGGACTGAATTTTAAAATTAATTGCCCTAACTGTCAAGAAACTAGAACTTTGGTAGAGTTCTGATATGTGAACTATTCTCTCCTTGATTGCAATGGACAACAATAACTATTTCTTCTCTTTGACAGACTGACTGTTCATCCACAATCCATGCAATTAGCAGTGAGTCTTTCAGCCTTGGCAAGTTCAGACCAGTAAGACACAAATGTCAGATAAATTGATTGGCAAAATTTACAGTGGGCAGCTCCTCAAACTCAGTTACAGAGCTTCACCAAAAACCATTACATTATAATAATTCTGTTTAATTTGAACATATATTAATGCATATATCAGATGTGCAGTGAAAGACCATCTATTAAATGCATCTGCAAAAGATAATTGCAAAAGTGATAAAATTGTCACTGAGTTTAAATTCATTATAGCATCTGCCTTGCCTGATCACATGTCTCCCAAGGCTGCAGGCATCTCACTGGCCAGAACCTGAAAGGGCGTAGAGTTATAGCCAATGAAAGTCTCCAGACTAGGTTTTTCAAATGCCCTACAAAAGGAAGGGCTTGGAAAATAAATACTCTCTGTTGCCACATGAACATCATGGTGAGTGGTCTTTGTCTCCTGCCCGCTTTCCCCCTGCCATGTTACATTCACACAGCCAAGTGATTAGGACTCAGCCATATTCTGCACAGAGAGCAAAGGAGACAGACGATGTTAGAGCTCGTATCATGTAAAACCGGGATTATGACAGCATCAGAGCTGGACACTGGTGTTGGAGCCAGAATACAATACAGTATAGAGCTGGGATTGGTGTAGAACCATTGCATAAATGGCGTAGAGATGGACATTGGTGTTGGAACCCGAATACAATACGGTGTGCGAGGCAGTGTGGTGTATAAGTGGGACTTCACTGGGTAGACAGCAGAGTTGTAGTGAATCTACCATAGGGAGTGGAAAACTGTGGCAAAACATCCCCTCGACAGACAGAGGAAAGTGCTGCAAGGTTTCAAACCCTGTTTTTGTGGACTGGAATTGCCTAGGAACCATGGGAACCTGGATTTCAGCACCAGAAGACTCTATCTTAAAGGTATGGATATTTTTTTTTAAAGGTGGATTCATTATGATGAATGAGCTCTGCAAGCTTTGCTCACATGGTGTGAAAGCCATGAGCTGGATGTGCCAGAAGGGACTGTTTCAGATTTACCCTTTTGGAGAGGGTTGGACAGAATATATTTGCAGCAGCCTCATTTGGCAGTGACACAGCCATTGGTATTATAAAGCCATGGACACATGTTCTAGACTTGTTAAAACAATTGGATTATGAAAGGCAAAGGGGCAGGGGCAGCAGTGCAGCTGTTTCTTTATGCTACCTCACACCGGAGCCAGCTAGCCCGGTCCACTGCGAGACTGTGCCTTGCTACAGTGGGATGGCAGCTGACTGCTGTGGAGCGATCGTAGGGAGTGGCGTAGCCCCGGGGAGTGAGGAAATCCCAGCAAACAGAGGCATTCCTAGGGCTGCCCATGCCACAGCTGCCAGCATTGCTCAGGGAGGCAGGGGGATGAATTGCACAATCAAGCCACATGGAGAGATGGTGGCTGCCACAGCTCTGGAAACTCCAAGATGTGCTACTCCAGACTGCAGTGCTGAGCTTAGTCATTATTCAGCTGCCTCACGGTACTATATTGCAGATCCAGGCCAGCACACCGTGCCACCCTGTTCTGGGGGGCCAGACCATGTGGCGGCCATTCCAACCCCTCCCGGGATAGAGGGGAATTCCATGGCCACTACACCATGCCATGCAGTGGCTGAGACTGCCCCCCACCATTTGCACCAGGAAATGCCAAGACTACCCCCTCTGGAGACTGTGTAGGCCGGCTCCAAAGCCATGCCTCTGTGGAACCTGGCCACACCTGCATTGGGGGATGTGCCTACTCCCCTGATCCCACCGGCATCATGGGGCGGGGCCCCACACCTCCAACCTCCATGGAACACAGCCATGCCTCCAGTGGGGGTGGCCCCACCTCCGACCCTGCCCCCAAAGGTGGGTCTGGGAACCACCAGGAGCTCCTGCAGACCCCAAAACCTGTGCATGGGAAAAGCCCCTGGGAGGAACCCGCCCGGCAAAAAGCAGTGGAAAGAAGTATGCGGGGGTGTGGTGCCGTGAGAGCAGAAACATCAAGTCTCCCCAAAGAGATGGGGCTGGATACACGGCTTAACTGTCTCACAGCAGCTGAAATCAAGTCATCATCTCACCGGGTCTAGCAAGAAGCCAGCAGCTTCCTGCATATGGACAGTGAGAATACAAGCAAAGACCAAGTCCCTACTGCTCAAACCTAAACAAGCTTCATGACCACCTTACCATGTAACATACAAAGATTCACATATTCCAAACACTCTAATAAACTAATAACATATGCCAAGAGTAAAAATATTGAAGGGTTACCACACCAGAGTAACAGAAATGTACAACTGTTTCTTACTTTTCTGTCTTCAGCAGGGACTACTGTGTCTTAAGGAAACCCTAGTATGTATATTAACACGCCTTTTCTTAGTACTCCTAGTAATTATTCTTGCATTACTTCAAGATAAATTGGTAAGATTGAAAGACTATTCACTGAGGTACACACAGAACATCAATTTATCAGAAGCAAATTTCAGTTGCAAAGTTTTTTTTTAACTGAAAATTTGCCACCTATCATAATTTTCAAAGTCACCTCCTAAAGTCAAAATTTCTAACTTCTAACAAAAGGAAAAATGTATATCGCTTGCACTGTTATTCAAGTTAAAAATTTTTCTTGCACTAGATGTTAATAAAATCTCGTTTTTAAAATACAAATACAAAAAACCTCACCAAACCAAGTTCATGGTTCTGATCAAGCCATGAACCTGGCTGGTGAAGAAAAATATATTAGTAAACCTAGATGATTCTGTGGAAACTTTGAAAGCGAAACCCTTTTTCCTATGAGATAAATGAGGAGGCTTCATCTGAAAGAAGGCCTCCAAGTTCTTATAGCAAGAAAGAGATCTTTCAGCATCCCCCTACCTTATTATTTTTATTTATTATGCAAAGAAAAAGGGGGAAAAAGGTTGGGGTGAAAGTACACCCTCCCTTTTAATCCTAAGTAGTATCATGTTCTCATGTTTTACAATAAATCATATAACAGTACAATAACCCAATGATATTCAGCTGCCTAAAATACATTTCAATGGACACCGGAAACCACAGACAGCATCCTGGTATCTCCTCAACAGAACAATTGATGACAAATGATCACCCACCTCATGGACAGTTGATATAGGGTCTTTTAAATAAATCAAGTCTTTATTTACAAATTATTTCTTATGTTTACAAACTCTTTTCCTGTTTGCAAACTGTTTCTCTGCTTACAGGTTGTTTTCTGGGAGCTGGGTTTTTCTCCAAGGGATAAATGAGTAACAGGTTGTTTTTTAATAGTTGGGTATTTCCTAAGGATTAAATAGGCTAAGAGTTAAATAGTTTTCTGCTTTTAGAGATAAGTTTGTAACCAATAAGTATTTTGCCTGTGGCCTGAGTTCTCCCCTAACAGATCCTGGATGTGAATACTGCAGCTCCAGTGCAAATTAGACACAGCCTGTCTTCTGTCACCCTACTTGCAAAGGGTCCTTGCAGATGGGTGAAAAGAGACCAATCCACCCATCTTTATAAAGACAAGAAGGGTGAGATGTTACTGTGACTGACAGGGGCCTTTCCCAATCACACATCTCCCAAGGCTGCAGGCATCTCACTGGCCAAAAGGCGCATAGAGTTACAGCCAATGAAATTCTCCAGACCAGGTTTTTCAAATGCCCTGTATAAGAAAGGGCTTTGGAAATAAATACTCTCTGTTGCCACATGAACATCAGGGGGAGTGGTCTTTGTCTCCAGCCACTTTCCCCCCAGCACGCTACACTCACACTGCTCTAGTGTTTTTTAACATATAACTCCCTTCTTTTTGTGAGACCTACAAATTTTATTGGGAAAAACAGGGCATCTGAGAATGAAACAGTGAAATATTGTGCCTTACCACTATAGATCTGGTCTTTCACCTGAACTTAATTCAGTCCGACTTGATTTATGTACCATAAATGAGTGCTAGAGAAAGCTGAACAATATCACAAGGCATGTTTGAATGAAACCTGACTTTACTAAACCAACAGTTACAGAATGGTTTGTATAAAAAATGGAATAGCATAGTAGCATCTAGTACTTTCTTGTATGATCTGCTGGAAAGAAAACAAGAAAATGTAATTACAGTAGTAGCTAAAAGGAAGACATTGTCAAGTGTGTCCATGTGGAGGATGGAATGTAAGAAAATAGTGCAGAAGGTAGTCTCACACCTGAGAAGTTGCTGCAGAACCAATTACTAAAGATTAGAAACAGGCCCAGATCTTAACAAGCCATACCTGTATCCAATAAGAGCAAGTGCTACAAAAGAGCAGGTTGGCTAGCTGAGTGAAGGCAGATGGCATTTGTTAGCTGTGCTGTGAAGAAGAGGAGTCAGATGACTGCTGCAAAGACCAGAGACAGGCAGCGCATACAGGAGCTGCGTTGTGAAGAATCTTCAAGGAGATATGAGGCCTTGGGGATATGAAATCCCTTGCACTATAATGACGCTAGAATTCGTGCTAAGACAACATGTCCATGGCACTTTAAAATGCATGTTTAAAAAACAAAGAATGGTGCATGCGGGGAGGGTATATAAGCCCACTGAAGTCTTGGATGTTCTTAAAATTCTCAATCATGACCTAACAAACAAACAGTTGTCAGATGCAGGTTGTTGTCAGCAATTGTGGGACAGTTTGCCCATTGCTTCACTTAAACATGAAGAGACAAACAATTTAAGGACAAGAGTATGCAGAAGGATATATACCCTTGATATGACAATTTGCCTATAACTACCTTTAACTTCAAGAATCGGACATTTTAAAGACAGGACCAACTAGAAGGACATGTATTTTATGGTGGAAACAAGACAGCAACCTGTTGCCCCTGATAGTTTTTTGAATGTTACCTCTGACAGTTTTCTGAAAGTTATCTCTGACAGAGTTTGAGTTGACTTGTTTGTAAGTTTTTAAAGTTTGTGTAATTAGGCCACAGATGTAAATAGCCTGTGGCATACTACCCTGAAAAGCTGTGCTTGATGGCTCCCAGACAGGGTTGTAAGATCTCTTGAAGGTATGGAATAAACCAACAGCTGTAAGGCTAGACTTGTCAAGTTGGGTGAAGAGCCTCATTTCAACCAGGCATTATTATTTCTGTCATAATGATTATTCTGTACATTTTGCCACATTTGTCATCTTTTCTACAAGGGCCCTGCAGAGGATGACAGACACTACCTTTGTATTTAATAACAAGTAGGGGGAACTGTGGTGGCTAACAGCTGGCCTGGAGGCCTCACATTATAGATAACTCTAATTATGTAACTCGACCAGTCTAGGTCATTAGGGAACCAGTTTAGGCCATTAGGGATGCAGTCAGCTCTTGGCTAGTAAGTTGGGTGGCAACTAAATTCAGCCAATCAAGACCAGCTGCATGGGCTTTCAAAAACTATACAAAAAGAACTATGCTCAAGAAAAGTTGGCTGTTGTCGAACGAACCTCGAGTGTCATCTTGTGTCATGTGTCCATCTCAACTGTGGCAGATACACTTTCTGGGGTATTTTTATTTCTCAATCCCAAACTAGGTTTTTTTCTATAATCATATCTAAAACTGCTTAATTTGCACATCTTGTTTATGAATCAAGCTGTAAATTAGAGTTAATAAGTAGTTTCCCTTTTCTTCTTTAAAGTGCAGTATGATCTAGCAGTTTTGAGTTTTTAAAAATGCTGATGTTCTTTTCACAAGTGCCTATATTATAGCAAGTAGCTTTATAGTATTATTATTTTACATTCTGTTAAGAAATTATTTTAAGTTAGGCAAGCCAATCCCAAATACCTGCACAACAGGCACTTTATTAACACCTACTTGATAACTTTTGACAGGAGGCTATAGTCTTGCAATTTATAAGTGATTAGGAAATTTTTCTTCAGTGTGTAATAAAATGTTTATTTTTAGCTGGGAATTTCATGATAACATTTTAGAGAATAGATTCGGCACCATGTTCAGTGTTTCTCCAGAGGAAGCAATCTTTACACCTGTGAGTTACAAATGTACAGAAGTACAGTGGTAAATGCAATTCCAGGTCAAATCTCTGTATCCACATGTATTTCTTTGACTCCTGGAGTCTCTGGACAGTTTTGTTGACAACAGTATTTTTCTCTGATCAGAAAGTGAAGGCAAGGGAGCTACGAATGACTTCCAAAAAACAGTACTGCAAAAAAAGTGTCCAGTAAAATAATTTCTGGAATTTTTAAAATGTAATTTTTGATTTTATTGATAGTACACTGAAAATGATCTTTCATGCCTCAGCTTCAGCTGTTTTCCAACACTAGCAGGTATTTGTATCACATACTTTGAGCATGAGAACATAATCACATTGAGTTTGACTTGTAAAATGTGGTGACCAGCTTTTAAACTCCATTGTTGGGAAAATATTGACCTTTTCTGACCTTCTCATGACACTAAAGTGAAATAATTTCCTAAACAGACCAAGTAAAAAAATTGAAACAAAATGATGATAATAATAATAGATGGTAATACTTAGGACTTGAGGGTAGTTAAATTTCTTAGTTTCCTGTGCCCAGCTGTGAGAACTGTTGCTATAACCCTAACTATATTGCAGGAAAATAAGCAGTGGGATGCTCTCTTCCAGTTTCATTCAATAACGACATGCCATGTATTACCTCTCTGGGTGGAAGTCTTCCTTAGGCTGTGTTTGGCTTCCCTTTGGTTCCAGCTCTGCAGCTTAGTCAGAATGGATTTTCAAAATGAAGTAACTCTTGTAATAACTCTGGTTCATAGCTGTGAAAAATGTGCTCTGTTTACAATGAAGCAATGATTAAGTCCCATGCATGTAGACGACAATAACATTTTCAGCAGCTGCAATTCACTTTAGAAATAATAAAACTGAACAGAGAAAACTATTTCAGTTAATACCTTTCCACCATAATTTGAAAGATCTGAATGACACCAGATGGAGCTACTAGTGACTGTCTAAATTTAATTCAGCAAACAATAAAGACATTTATAACAACTCTGATGAAACTGACAAGTAGCACTGGTCATTGGAAGATACTTGGGGAAAATAATGAACTAATAATATACCATAGACTCATCTCATTTTGTGGTTTTTTCATATTGATTTTTGCCTCTTGATTTGATGTTCTTAGTTCCTCGGTCTCAGGCTGTCCGCTGCAATCCAGATAATATAACAAACTGGAAGAAAAAATGCTGCCAGGCCAGAGTGGTTATTTAGATCAAATCTGAACAGAGTTGTTTTGAGTGTTGATAAATTTCCATTTACATGAGTGGTGCCATTAGATATGATGACTATCTACTCTGCTTTATGTAAAAGAGAATAATTTTTGTTGTCATTGTAGATAACAGTACAATTTCAAACTTGGAACAGGCAATGTAAAGGTTGGAAAGGTATGATCGATGCATTTGGCTTTTTACATCCCTGTACTAGTTTGAGCACAAACCAGTGGGAAATTCCAAGTCGTAACTACAATTTAATAGGAAAATTAAAATAAAGGCAGAAAACAGTGTGTTAAATCGACTAAGGATACACCCTGACACCTGTTGGTCAGGCTGGTGTTAGCAGTCTTATTAAATAGTGGTTGCAGTCATGTTGAAGTGATAGATGTGGTTCTGTCAAAGTGGTGATCCTGTAGAAGGGTCTCATCTTCCTGTAAGGTCCCATGGTGGTTATGTAGCTCTTGTCCTCTGGGAATTCAGTAGGTAAGGCAGCTTGTAGTGTTACAAACCTCAGACTATATCCAGGTAGGTATGCTTGGTTGCTCCCCCTGGGTAGAGCATTTCACCACAGGATGATGTAATTTTATGAGTCACACAGTAAGAATCGATGGCCCATTAGCAGAAGACAGCCCCTGGAGGGAGTTATCAGGGATGAGTCACAAAGGCGATAAGGAACACTGCATCAGCTGTTTTTAACACCTTATGGACATGGTGAAAAAATACATTCTTTTGGTTACATCTAACATTATAACCTAAGTCAGTTGTCAGCATAGGACCTTTCATATTGGTGAGGATTGTAGGAGTTCATGAGTTGGAAGACATAAGATCTTTGATATTGATATAGCCAGCGCAGGCACTTCATTCTAACTATGGAAGAAAATGCATTTGACATTCTGTTCTATGATGTCAGGGGTACCCCAGATGGTGCCTTGAGACCATAAAGAGCATTTAGTGCAAGACTCTTCCTATGGCATTATTTGAATGTGAACAGCTTTCAGTAAGAAGGTTTATTAAGAATGGACTTAAATCCACAGTAGGACAAAAGTCAGTCAAAAGTTGATGCTGCTGATCATAGTAGAGCATGGTGTGACTATAGTAAGGTTATTAATGCATATATAGGTTTATAAGTTTCTTATTTATAAAATAGGAAACTTGCCACTTTCTGATGTCTTGACTTGTATAAGGTGTAGATCTAAATGATGGATTTCTTATGCACAAATAATAATCTGAATGGTGATTTTGTGGATAGTCACAGTTGGAAAGCATCTTCATGTTATCTTCTAATATTACTGATAATAAAGGTGAAAAAATAGTACAGAGGATTTTATTTTAAACATTAGGTTCTGAGTCTTATAATGGATACTCATGTGCAAAATTGCCACCTGATTTTGCACCATTTACATGATTAAGTTTACTTTACTAAATATGGGAGCACAATTGATCTTGTTAATTTCCACAGCAGGACGACATCATTGGTTTTCATAGGAACACATCAGCTGGTGACAAAAGACTGAGACCAGGGTTTCTATTATTAGGAGTTATCTTATCAGGAGTCATATCTTATTAATATACCCTGCTCACTCCTTACTATCAGAGCAATAAAAATAAAATGTTGCTTCTTTATATTATAAATACTTTTAAAAATTCATTTCAACAAAGAACACTGTCTACTAGACATGAAGACATAAAATCTCCCATGTTCCAATGATTAAAGCTTGTGTCCACTTTTTTAGAGGGTTAAGGTATGCTGATTTAAGAGGATGTATGATTTGACCTGCATTTCCAGATATATACTTGAGTTGGTGAATAAGGACTTCACAATTAAAATTGTAAAGAAGGTATGTTTTATGGCAGCTGGGACATATGGGAGATATTTTCACCATACATGCCTACCTGGTGAGACATGTTTCACATTTATATGATCCCAAAAGCCCACACCTCCCTGCCCGCCCATTCCCCACCCACCCTCCACCTTCTTGTGCTTCATATTATAATTAGTCGTCTGTGGTGCCATGCCCCCCAGGGTCATGGGCAGAGGTTGGCTTGATGAAGTAAGAGGTCTTCCTCAGGTGTTCACTGCTTGACCTCATCTCTGGGCAGGTGCAGTGGAGGCTTGGCTATCTCCCAGGTCAGTCTGTCCAGGCCAAGACCAGCAGCTTGGTTCTTGCTGGCTCCCTAAGCAAAAGATTCTGCTTTATTGGTTTCCACAACACTTGAGTCTTACTTTACTGAGTTTTCTTATCTTTATGGCCTTTACCTAGAAACTAAATACTTATGTGTTCTGTTAAAAGTTGTTTCTACCTAACAAGCTACATTCCTATGTGTTCTGTTACAAGTTGTTTCTCTACTTCTATAAAATTGCTAAATAAGCTAAATATATTTCTGTTTCTCCTCTATCTGCTTAAGCATATTATATGCTTCTAAATTTCTGAATTTTCATATACATACATGTTTCTCACATCATAGTCAAATATGATATAAGCCAATATACTTCCTTTCCATTCATCCATTCTCTCTTCCTCATGTTCCTGTATTTCTCATTGTCCGACTGAGGAGCTTTCCTCAGAGCACCACAAGCAGACAATGGGTTCCCACCACATCTCCATTGAGCAGCAGATGGGCTGGGAACTTCAAAGGGAAGCTAACAACTCCAGAGAGGCCATCCTCTTCTCTTCTATCTCAGGTGGCCTTAGGCCAGGGGGAAACTCTGATTTTTAAAGTCTGCAATAACCTTTTGCAGGTTCCACATCCTTCCTTCAGAAGAGGCAATGCTAGTGTTTTGGAAATTTATGTTAAAATGTTCTCCTTTCAAATGTCTTTGGAGAAAATCCAGACACAATGCTCTCAGTGGAATTCTATTTTATGAGCTTCTCAATGCCAGGAGGTGGATAAAGCAACAGTGATCAGTCTTACTGGTGCAATTTGTACTGGATTTGCAGGTGTAGTGTGCTGTATGTATAGCACTGTGGTGGGTATTACACTTTACTAGTTGATATAGGACAAAGTCATATCAGTTTACAAAACTGTCATTGTTGAGGCAGTCATGACACAAAGCAGAGACCACAAGCAGTCTCAGATGGCAACTCTTTAATATCGAAAATGGCTGACCTTTTATATACTTTCTAATTGTTTATACTTCTTCTACCCCAACTATTGGCCACAATAAATCAACATAACACCATTGGTGAAAAGTAACAGTGACTTCAGCTAACTTTCTAAAAATACTTGGTCCAGCTGCCAAGTTCTCTCCTTATCTTTCTTCAGTTCCTCTCTTCTCTTGGTCTCTTTAGTAACTGCCTTGGAGAGAACTCCTTATTAGCTTGTTCTTGCTTCTCAGCTTCTCTAGCTCCTTTAGCTAACGGGATGGCTGTTAGCCCCTTCCACACAAAACATTAATAGTCACAGAAAAGTACACATTTTACTTCGTGAGAACGATCATTTTTGTAAATTTTTTGTCTTTGATTAGTTGAAACTTTGTGAAAGATAGGGGCACGTACATGCTAATGTTTAAAATACAGCATTTGTGTTTATTTTGGATAATATTGTTAAATTACATTTTGGGGTTGTTTTCTTCAGCAAGAACAATTTTGCTTTTGTTGATTGCACTGCGAAGTCACAGACATGTGCAACCACTTCACCCTTCCTAGAGCCACAATACACAAGGAAGTTTTAAGTACAAAATTATTCTCGCAAGTCACAGAAAAACACTACCAAAAGATATTTGCTTCAAAATAATATCCTTTTTAATGCTGCATCTTTTGTCCATAGCTTTTTATTTACCAAGTAACGCTGACAATGTCTAGAGATCCTGATTTTTCTTTGCATGGAAAGTAGTAGTCAGAGCCTTGCGTTACACTAGAGTTGACTTTGTGTTCTGGTGCCACAGATTGGTAGTATCTCCTACTCTAGTAAATTGTTCTTATCTAAGACCATAATTGATGCCTTTTGTCTGTCTACCTGCACAATGAAGAGGGAAGTAAAGGGGGGGAGGAGGGAGAAGCTGTTTTGGGACAGGGAGGGGGCACTAAATTGTGGAGTGCTGTTCCTGAACCCCAACATGTAGGAATCACCATTTGAAGGAGACCAAGGAAAAAGGATTGGTTTGTATGTATGTTAAAATATAGGGCAGCAACCTGGAGCATTTAATGTTTTTTTTTTTTCCTATCAAGCACAAAAAGGGCAATCTTTACTATCTGATGTTTTTGTACAAAAAATGGTGACTAACACATTGAGGATTTTTAAAGATATTTTCTGTATTTCCACTAACTGTAAATAGCAAATCAAATGGTAGCTTTCCACTCCTGAAAATCAGTATACTTTAGAAGCAAATTAAACATTATTCACATGTCACAGCTCCATATCGAAGTGGAGGTTTTGGGGCATTTGCTTAAGTTAGCAATATGAATTAAGCTTTTAAATTTTAGCTTGCAGAATTAGGTGTTGAATTTTAACCTTTTACTTAAGAAACTTCTGCCATGGTACAAAGGGCATAGGAAAATGCAAATTTTTGAAGCTTCCTGTGATAAAGGACAATACCAGGAGAAGACCAGGGAATGCAAGACACCTAGATAAAGGAAGTCCTCTGTCTCCAAGCTGATCAAAACTGACAGATGTACTCAGATAGGCACCAAGGGACCAAAGGGCAAGCACAAAGGAGAAAAGTTCAAAAGTTCAGTCACGAGGAAGACCACAACTTTCAGCCTTAGAGACCACCAAAGACAGCCCCCCCCTCCGCCCACCGTGCTACCACCACAGCAAACAATGCATGCTCAGAAAGGCGTGTATCTAATTACCATGCGAGGTGAGGACAGCCAGGGCCAGAGGTTGAATATGCATGAAAGGATTGTTTAATGTAATGCATATGGAACAACTTTGTGAATAAAGATGTCGCCCAGACTGGAGCTTGGGGGACAAGTTTTCACAAGAGCTATCTCGCTTGTGCCGGGCGTGGACAATACATACTCACTTCATAACTACATCAAGTTGTGATGTAGTTATATTTATTCCGTGTATCACTTAAATATTACTGTTCTTCTTTGAAAGCACACTCTGCATCTTCCTCGCAAGTGAGGTAGTTGACATTATCTAGCTAATTTAAGAATTATTATCGTTATATAGTTATAATGCAATTATGTGGCAAACCAGATGGCAAGAGAGCATGACTTTGTGCTCAATCAACCTAAAGGAAAATGGACAATTCTTATTTGCATACATGTACAGCCACACAAACAAGATACAAAGAGGAATCAGGAAGAAGACCCATTTTACATTATGTACATAGAATATTTGACAGTTTAGATTGGAGTCATCATTGATGTGGGTATGGGTAGTGCACTTTGTTGTGATGGATATGATTTTCCCTATTGGCAGTGGAAAGATTGGCAGGGATGGATGCAAAAAAAAAAAAAAAAAAAAAGCACAGAGACATGCACAAGAATAGACATGCATACACACAGGAACACCCAAACCACAGCAACAATCCGGCAATATTAGTATCTTTTTTGGTTGAAAAGCTGCGTGTGTTTCTTTTATTTATTTTTCCTTATTAGAGCTTATCCACTACGCAGCGTAATCTAAAAAAACTGATGTTTTTATAATAAATAATTTATATACAAGGTAGTTATAACCTGTACACAAAGCCAGAGACACAGAAACGATATTTTATATGCATGTATTCTATGAAATAAATAGAAATATATCAATATTCAATACTTAAGAAAAAATGTACACATGTCTATATGTACTTAGAACAAGATTATTTTTTCTTGTTTCAGGTTATAATCCAAGACACTCATTTTTATGCACACATTCAAACTTGAACTGCAAAATATATGTATCACAGTATAAATATAGATTTGTGCAAAAATAATTTTCACTGATATTCTACAGTACCTTTTGATCAGCTGATGACTATGAATTGCTCATAATTCCACTCACCAGTTTAAAGACATAACCAATCCCAAGTAAAACACAAGTTTTACGGTCATTCTACAACTTCTGCTGAGCCATAAAAGATCTTTCAAAGCGCTTTGATCTTAACACTGAAATCTGTACTTAGCTGTGTGAGAGACCCTTCTGATGTCAGCAGGACAATACAGACTCTTAAGCCTTGGGGCTTTGCTGATTTGCCACTTGAGTGCTGAGCATCTCAGGTGCTGCCGCAAGAATCAAGCCCATGGTATCTTACAGTCTAAAGTAAAAGCTTATTTCATCTTCCCTTCTATGTACTTTAATGAATGAGGCCAGGTCGCACTCTCAGTTACAGAAGAGCAAAACACAGCAAAGTATATGCTTTAATTATATGCTTATCATATTCTTCGGTGTATCAGTATAACAACCACTATAGTGCTTCTTTTGAAGCACATGACATTCAGAATTATCAGGTGACTTTTTCATCCTTGGTATCATGGAACTTTAAAAATAAAATAATGTTAAAATAAAAAGGCACTGCTTACTATTTTTGATGAACCCTTTCTGTATGAAAGAAATATTCAGACTTTACCAGTGGTTCCATACAATGTAATAATCTTACAGCAAATGGACAAAAATTGTCAGTTCTTGATTGTGATCTGGGAGACAAATTTATGGGCAAAGAGACAGGTGCTAAGGTCTCTGCCTGCTCTGTTTTTTTTTCTGAGTAGGTTATATTTAAGAAATAATTTGATTTTCTTTTACTATTAATACAAATACTTGTAAAGTACATAGTCAGGATCGGCAGAGGAAAAAAAATACATAGCAAAGGTAATGTGTATTAGCATTATGAGAAACAACCCTTCACTTTTAAAATTTTAGAGGTTTATTAAATCTTAACAAATACAACAAAGGAAAAAGGGCAGTACACAGAGAGCACACAACTGACGGTCACAAGCTTGCCAACAAAATGACAGCTCCACCTTTTATAACCCTGGTATTGCATCAGCCAACCCTGGCCCCTCCTAAAGTCTGTCAGTCCACTCTTCTTTGCTGTTCATTGGTGGAGACTACTTTCTTGCAACTTGATTGGAGGTCAGGTGTTGCCATGCTGTGCCCCTTTAGCAGCAAACTTTCCCTATTTGCAACTGCCCCATGAGGGGGGGCACACGCCCTCCCTTTACATGCCCCCGACAACCAAGGCTGTCTGGAGGCAGCAATACAGAGGGGGGAAGGGGACGGGGACTGTGGGGAGAACAGAGGATGCCTAAACAACAAACTAAATAACATAACCATACATCAGTAAAACTTTCCTTAACATACATAGGATATATTATCCCTTAATTGAGAGAGCCAATTCTCACATTACCTTCTTTCCCCTACTATGCACAGTTGAAACAAGTATTTTTCATATCTGTTCCAGATGTGCATGTAAATAAGTTTCTGCAGCTTTTGCTTTGTGGAGATACTTGTCCTCCCTGTTCATGTTACACAGCCTAGCTGCATTAAATCTGCAGGGTCAGTAGTTCTGTTTTGTAGCAAACCCAGGACATAAATGAGAGAGGAAAAAATGAGGAGGGAGAAAAAATGGGGAGAGAAAGGAAACCCAGACTGAGCTCTCAAGAAGCAGTGATGAAAATCTCTGCTTACAGTTTGGATGAGGAGGCAGTGATCAACACTGAACTAACACACCTGAACCGATTTGAAATGTGAAATACAAAGTTGTGTTTTGTGTCTGGCACAGAAAGGAAATGTGTGTATTTGTGATTGCGATATGTGTGGACACCAACCATAGGACGACTGCAAATTCTAATAATAACTGAGGAAAGTAAAGCATGGAAGTAGACCTCTGAACCTAGCCTGTGTTTGCAATTAACCTATATTAATTTAGGAGCATTTGAATTACAGCATTCAGGATATTGCTCTTTGCTTGTAGAGAGTGCTGCAATAATAACCTTTTTAAGTATAATTTCAAAATATTGCTTGTATCCTTGAAACTATAGCTTTGGAATGTATAGAAAGGAAATGTGCTTATATCTCGCTCCTTAACAAAACTGAGAAAAACAGCTTGAGAAAGGAAGAGGGACATCCTCTCAAGGATTTACAACTTCACCAAGGGAAGCTGGACATCACTGATAGTCCTTGTGATAACAAGGGGGATCCACATCTAGGGAGCTGGACTTCACCAGATGGGATTCGTCATTGTTCTTGCAGAAACTGGACCAACATCTCGGAGGCTGCCACCACCATCTGGGAGTCCTCCTTTTTGGGACACGTCCTGAGAAAAACTAAATCACAATAGTGTATAGAATTGTGGTGTAAACAAGTAGAAATAGAAACTGCTGAGAAAGCTTATGAGTACCCCTATAAATACCTGCAAGCCCCAAATATTGGGGTGCAGTTGGAGGGAAAACTGCCTCCACTGTACACAGCGCTGTTTTGCTCATACTTTACCATAATTAATTAATAAATTGATTGTTGCTTGAATATTGGCCTAGTCAAGCTTCTTATTTATAACAGAAAGAAGGTCCAGGGATTTTATCCCCTATTAAGCTTCCCATTTAAGTACTAATGGCTCTTAAACCTTAATGATTCCAATCTTTTTGCTTCATGGACAACGGTTTATTTAATTCTTTTCAAGGAGAACATGCATGTTTCTCTTTAGTTATGTCCTGTTCAGTTCTTCATTTTTATTCCACTCTAAATAACTTTTGGATATGTTGACTTATTTTAGACAAGCTTGCTAGCTAGGCTGATGCATCAAATATAACAAGTCCCCACAAATTTTCTGGCTATTAAGTAAAGGTGAAGGATCCTATTAATGCCCCAAGAGACTAAATGGGGAAAAGCCATTAGAAAAGATACTTTTCTAGGCTCCTAAAACTATGTGTTTAGATATCTAATTAAAAAGATGAAAGTATGGATCATAAATATCCTGCTGAATGGATCTCACATGCCTGGCAAATCAGGTGGAAAGCTGTAACAAGCTTTATAGCCCCACGGCAACATCTGAAAGACCATCTTTCCTGTTATTCCTTTTTCCTGCTGCCTTTCCTCAATCATCTTATGGGTGAGGGGCATGCACTGAACTCTTGCGCACAGAAGCAGATTATGCTTTTGAATAAGAATACATTTGGTCTTTACTTTTTTTTTTTCCCTGAAACGGAGGAGTTGAATTCTACAGAAAGATTGTACAAAGATTTGTTATATTTTGAGCTATGAATATAACTTCAATGATCAGTGGGGGAATTTTGAGGACACCTCTTTTTGTTTGGTGAGCAACCACCTGTCTGAATTTCACTCTGGGACCTATCTAAAGTCTTTAATGCTAATTTTCTGTCCAGATAGTCAGTATGAACCCTACTAAAGCCTTGCCAATATCAGTTTAACACCAGAGTTACCTTCCTGGCTCAGCTGTGTAAGTGGTTTACTTGGGTACAGCTCAAATGAGAATCTGGTGTGAGAAATCATAATTTTCCTGTGTGCTCCTGTGCTCCTTTCACTGGCTGGATAGCTCTGCTTTCTGCAAATCAATAGATGCTGTTTTCCAGTTGATTTAAATGTTCTGATTTTTTCCATGCCCTCTCCTTGTCTCTCACCTTTTTTTTTTTTTTTTCGTTGAACATAAACAAGACTTAAGGAAAAGAAGTATTTTGAATTTTGTTTTCTGACTAAGTGACTTGCCAGTATTAGATCAAGAGAGTCTTGTGATATCTCGGTCATTTAAGTAGAATCCAACTCTGCTCCTTGCTTTCTGAGCTACCCAAATTAAAGCTTGAAATGAAGGGAAGATGATAGGAAAGGTGGAAGTATCCTGACATTTAATTATAAATTAATAATGACTCAGATTTCTTTTCATAATGGTTTCAGGGGTGCATGGAGCCAATCTAATTTCACACAGAGAATACTACGTCTCTCCTCTGAAAAAGACATCAACATTGGTTCTCAGTCTTTTGAAACTGGTTTTCATGGTATATTAAACATGGTATCTTAAACTCTCACCCAAATTAAAAGTAAAAATGCAACTTGCATGCAGTTCCATAAACCAGTTTCCTGCTCTAGTGGTGACAACACATGTATGCATGGGATTTTTAATGGCCCACCTTATATCTCTTTCCCAAAGAAAGATAAAAAAGACATCAAATTCCAGCTATTTGAATGAAGCAGCCAATTGAACTTTCTTGGATGCTTTGTTATGTTTCTAATAACCTTTGAACATTGTTGCCACCAACACCAGTAACCGTAATGAATGGGGAGCTCCACGGGCATAACAACCAACATATTGAGGATGACAATGCTGGAATTCCCATCTTTCTATTATGGCTGAGCTTCGTTAAAGCAAATGCTACCTATAAAACCTCTTGTGTTGCCACATCTAAGTTCATGCTTCTAACTTTCATGCTAAGTTCATGCTTCTAACTTTCCTTCTGACCAGATGAAAGTTGGTGTGTTATAACCATTTCAGTGAGCAATTGTTTGTCTGGGTCCAGTAGTGTATATTTCACCCCATTCCTAATGAAGCAACTTGTAAATATTAGCTCAATGTAATAGACTGTTCAACACAACGAGGCTTATCAGCATTCAAACTAGATTTGAGCTATATGTCGCAGATGCTAAACTTCTATTGATAATTTTTTTTGAATGTGATCACATAACTGTGCTATGGCTTCTTTTAATGTGCCTATACGTATCATTAATTTTTCCTAAGGTAAAGAAAGTACAGAATGTTACGATCTATAGCTCATTGACTTTTTAAACTATTATGTAAACTAGTTAATTAGGCTCTGCAAGAACCTTAGGTTCTTCAAGTAATTTTTTTCTTCTCCTTTCTTTGATCTGCTCTTTCTCTGAGCATATTACCGGTGAAATTAATCTGATACAAGACTGTAAAGTATGACAGAGAAACTACAGCGTGATAAAGAAATAAAAATAAAAATATCCAACATAACTTACTGCTTTTGAAGTGTCCCTTTAATAATCCAGTATGAAATCTTGGTGATAATAACAGTGGAAAAAAAAAGGTTTTCTTTGCACATGCTGGTAATATCTTTATTTTCATCTTTCTTTTTACTGTGAACTTGATTTTCCACATCAGCAGAAAATGAATAAAGATAATAATATATATGATTATATATATATCTATATATGTATGTATGTATGTATGTATAAATACATGTGTGTATAAATATATATGTGTGTATATATACATACTGATATTAAGTGTGCATTATCTAATTTTCCCAATACATAGATTTATATATGACCAAGAAAAGAAGAACGGGTCATCTTTCTGCCTTTGAAACATCTAAAGAGTTCTCACACTCCTCAAAACCTGCTTTTTTCATCTTTGTATGACTAAACTCCATTCTGGTGTTAGCTACTTGCTTCAATTTTTCTCCTTCAAATGTAATATTTTAAGAAACCCTATCAAGAGTGATAAAATGTCTGTTCAAAGTTGTCTTTGGGTTAACACTTGTACATATGTTGTGAGACAGAACAAGGACTGTGACTGTGTCTTGAAAAAAGTCACACTACTTGATACATAAAATTTATAGAGAATCATGACCCCTCCTCCAAAGTTCTGCATCAGAAAAATTAAACAATACAGACATGCATTCCACTTAGCCTTCTTCTTCTGCAGGCTTGAATGATATGGATAAACAGAAATGAAAATTTTGGTTTCCCTGTGCTCAGTCAGTTTGTCTTCAAGCAACCTGTTTTTAAAGAACTGTATTTCAGTGCTTTGGTCCTAAAAGAGCAATGTTTCTTGAAACAAATTTCTGCTAATCCAATGTTTATCCTTTAATTTCTGGCGAAATTAAAACTTCCATTTTCCTTCAGACTTTCCTTCTAAAAATGTGGGTTTGCTGGATCAAAGAAGAGGAAAAAAACACCACCTAAATTTACAAGACGAATCACAGTTCACTAAGCAAAAACCTGTTTTGCATGTTGACTGCTTAGGGCAAAGTGTCAGACTTCTGTTCTTAGGAGACAGTGTAGCAAGGAGAGGGATAAAGGACCAAGAAAAAAAACAGAAGGAAAACAATTAAATATTATCAGGATAGTAAATTCAAGACAGTTTACTGCTTTGAAAATATCCTATTTACACTAGGTACCATATGTTAAAAAAAAAATTAAATAATAACTGAAATCTGTGTTTTGATAAAACAAATTTATCAACTCCTGATGCCTGTACTGCTTATTCTGCCTTTGAGTTGAAAGACTAGTTGACTCTTACCTCCCTGATACTTCTGTATGAGTGTATTTCCAGAGTCTAGAGGTGAGATGACTATGAAAAATGTCATGGGATGCTTTATCTGTTCTAGAAAGAAAAAAGGTTTAGGAAATTCATGGCAATTAGTTGTGAGAAGGAGATCAGTATAACATGCCACCCAAATAGCGAGCCAGATTTGACACCTGATCTGTGGTTATTTTGTTATTTAAATGAACTCGAAATAGTCACAAAACTCGCATCCTCTACCAGACTTTAACCAATACTCATGAAAGCAGAGAAATAATTTTGCCTTTTACCTATGTGCCCTGGGAAACATCCTGAAGTTTTATTCCCATTGTATTTTCTTGACATCTTATCCTTTGCTGGTCATGATCACCTCTGGTAGTTCTGTTTTGTATGCCCTGGATGTATGTGCAAGAGCAGATTGTGAATGTTCTTGGAAATAACAAGACCACTGATGCTTTAAAATAAAATGTAGGGGAGATTTGTCCAGAGTGTTATTGATAGAGATTGGAACTAAGCAATTCTTTCCAAACTGCCTGATTTCAATACTTTGAGAGCAGTCTCCTTTTTGGTCTTTACCTTTTAGAAAAGACTCTCTCAGGAGACAGAAAAACAGTAAAAATAGTCTTTTCATCCATGTGGTTCTCCTCCTATCACCTGAGGACAATTGCTTCCTATTGTAAGATTTTCTAATGCTTAGTCCAGACAATAAATACCACGACGGCTGCCTGCCATGGAAAGCAGTACCTGACTAAGGAGAAATATGAGTGGTAATCTCTTAAGCCTGGCCACAGTGGTACATTAGCAAAGCTGGTTCCTGTACAAAAGCATTTCTTACTTAGGAACACAGTAACATGTCTTTGTGGCCAGCCATAATGTAGAAAAACAACTACTCTTCAGTGAGTGATGATGTAAGGCCTCTTTCTTAATGAGGCATTTCTGCCAGATGGTTGCATGTCGTTTGGAAGATGTTATGCAGACTCTTTTAATGAAGTCATAATTTTGCATACTGACACCCAGCAGCACTGCCACACTTCAAAGTTTCAATGTTTTGATTGATCTCACTAATCCTATTGAAAAAATCCTCAGTAGTTGGTTGGGGGTAGATCCCAGAGAAAGTCCATAAATTTCTGGATTAAATAAGAATTTAATGTATGTGACAAACTTTTTTTGCAGTGTTAGTTCTGTTTTCATTTTATAGTATTTGTAACAATAGTTTTCTTCTTGTCAAATAACCCATTAACTATAGGCCACAGCAGTTAATTTCTCCAACTCTGTTACATGATTTTGCTATATTTAGCTGAGAGGTTTTTGATGCGAGCAGAGCTGTGTCCTTGACATTGTAAGTTCTCTTTTTGCATTAGGGAGATTGATGGTTTATACTCTCATTTCTGAATCTCACCCAAGTTTCTGTCCCTTGGGAAGTGGTCAGATATGCCTTGCGATTATTAAATGTGTTTATGGTGAAAGTTACTAAACTGAAGGAGAAGAAAATTCTAAGATGATGTAAGAAATGTCTTTCTTCTGCTAGAGTATACTTATATGGATATGGAGCTGCTGATAGGCAAGGGCGCCTTAAGGACACCAGGAAAGGAAAACTTGATCAATGTTTTAAATTAGCTCTTGATGCAACCTCTTCCATTGCTCTTTAGGTATCGTTGACTCCTCCGTTCCTACTACATTTAGGGCTGTGATGGCAGTTCCCACACGATGGAGGGGAATGCTACAAGCTGAGCTATGAGGGCAATAAGAGTCAAATCCTACAAATTTTGACATGGTAATTGTCCCCCCCCTACACAACTCACTCAGTTATAATACTCACCTTCCCTCCTCCTGGGGAACGTGTGATGTGTTATAATTGCACAGCTCCACTATGCTGATGTGAGAGGCAGCTGTCATGTTTTAAAAGGGATTGGTAAACCATCAAAGAACTCTAAAGCACCCCACTCACACATTCCTGAGATCTTCCATCAGAGGACTGATGGAAGCATGTGATTGAGAAGCTATGGAAGGATAGTAGAGAAATTAGGTCAGTCCATAAAAGACAGTTAAAAATAGCTGTGGAGCCAGGGAAGAAACGAGGGGTTCATAGCATACCAGTTTTCAGTAATGGGGTGATCCTCTTCCCAGAGTTGTAGGCAAGGCTGGTCGACAAGAAACCTGTGAAGCTTTCCACTTGATTTTTGATGTGCATGGATTTGTAAGAAATTATTATGGTCTGAGCCTTTCCTTTAGTAAGTAGATTAACAAGTTTTCGTCACACCTGTCAAAGAGCAGTGTCTGAGTAAATGTGATTCTCAGCCTAAGGTCACTGCTGGCTCTGCACATTCATTTATAGGGCTACAAAGTGTAATATCAAGAACTAAGAGTTCTAAGTAAGTATTTAAGTCACCACAAGATTAAATCCATCATGCCCATTTGCAGGTTGTTTCGATTTTTTCTTATGACCCTAACATAAGGACAGCTGCATTGCTAGGCCCTGTTGCCAGACAGAATTCATGTCTTCCCTGTGACCATCTCCTCCTTGGCCTCCTGTTTTCTGTTTATCTCCATCCCCATCTCCAATGTTTCTGATGTTTTACTTGCATCATTGCCTTCAGGTAGATGTTTTGTGGTTGAAGGTGAGGTAAATGTGGCTTGTGGAGCAAAGAGAAGTGAAGTGGTAAATATGGTTTCTTGACGTTCATGGGAAGTGAAAAAACAAGTCATTCTCACCCTAATTTCTGTTTAGTTTTTATCTTACAATGCATTTTGCATTTTCTTGGCTCTTGCACTTCCAAAAAAATTAGTTGCCTGTGTGGACCAGATAATGCTGGTCATTGGGAAATTTTGCTGTGTCAACTCAAGAAGGAATAACTTTCATTGCAGAACAGCACTGAATTAAGTTTCATTTTGAGGGCAGTACACAATCATGAGAATTATTTTTATAAAAATTACACTTCTATCTTGACTTTCCAATCATTTGCCTAAAAATTATCAAAATGGCTGTTAATACTAGGTCAATCCAACTTAAACAAATATCTATCTTGACTTTCTAATTGTTAGCATAAAAATTATCAAAATGGCTGTTAATAATAGGTCAATCCAACTTAAAAGAAACAAACTATTTGGGACTGATAGCATATAAAAAATATAAGCAGAACTTTTACAAAGAAGTTTTAAAAATAAATTACACAGATAATGTTTAGATCACATGCCAAATAAGCAGGGATTTTGAAAAGTAACATTACTCTAAGTCAAAATGATGCTTACATGTATCATAAGGAATGTAACATGATACCTGGCCAACAAAATTTAGGAATGGTTGGCAAAATTCAAGTGAATATAGTTATCAAACTTCTAGTGAATCACCAGTAATCTGAAGGAATAAAAATCCATGGCTTTGATGTATCTTGGCAACTGACTAAAGATTTTTTTTTATTTTGAAGTTAGACTGACAAATTCTTAAGTATTTAAGAAAAATGTGTGAACTCTCTTCATCACCCAGTTGTCTGTAAACAAGTGGCCTGTTACTCCTTCCTGCTACTCAGGATTAGCCTTCTACTCTAGTGTGCAGAGATGTAGAGGTTGGGTTCATTGAGGAGCTGTCTTTTGCAAATAATTAAAAAAAAACCACAACCAAACCTATTTGCTTAGTCTTTACAGTCATGAAAGCAATGCTGTTCCCATTGCATGGGTGGAAAAGGACACACAAATATGCTAAACAAATAATTCACAGTTAAATCAATCAATCACAGATCTCTTATGTAAACAACCAATTTACTGGCAGACAGCAGGAGAGAAAAAGTCTGTTCTATAAGCAAGTGACATCCAGAATACAGATTGAAAAAGAGCTAACATGCAAAAGAAAATACTACATAAGAAGCAACTCAAAGTGTGTCCATTAGTAATCAACACTGTAAATTACTCTTTATAGATAGTCAACTGTTGGTTGTAAAAAATAACTGTTCTCACATTTTGAGAAGGAAGTAAGGAGAAACCATTGTGAAGTGAGATTTTAGTGTTCCTTTAGATCTTCATGGGGCCCAAAAATCTTGCTTGTTGAGGCTTTTAAAAGGGCTTCCTGTTGTTCATGTACTCGGAATTAGATGCATGGGAGAAACACCAACAAGATATTCTCAAGAGTTCAAAAAAACAAAAAAGACTTCACGGGCATATTTGCAAAATCAGAGAATTTTGGCAAAAGATTTAGAGCAGCATGTAATCAACACAGAGCACTTCTCAAAGCATTAACTTGTCGCATTCAACTTATCAAACCCTAAGCCTGTTTCAACTTTAGGTTACTCAGAAATTCTGAGAAGAGAGAATTGGAAGAAGAATAAGGAGAAAGAGAGAAATACAGAAAAGTTACACACATATAGCTACCAGTTCCTGGCTTCCAGAAGTGTTTACTCTACCTCCTCTTGGAATTTTTTATCCGCTAAAGACATACTGTATTCAGCCTCAAATACTTGGCTTTCCTGCATCCTTCTGAAGTGGGACTTCTGACCTTCTAGCTACTCTGGGCCTGGACAAGGGCTCCAGGGACAGGGGACGGGGCATTGCTTCTGGTGTGGTAGAAATTGGCAGGCATTGCCAGACTGGGATTACAGACCTGGGCAGGGCAGAGTGTTACTTGCCTGAGCAAGGCCTGATCTCCACAAATCCAAAATGTTTTGAACCAGCAATCCTTCGAGTCTCCTACAATGTCCACATTTTTTGAAGTTTATAGAAATGAAAGCTATTGGACATGGCTATCTTGTCTCATCTCTAAATAGAAGGAGTTCCTTCACTGAAATTTCAGACCTGCCCTTTTTCTGCCAAGATAAATTATGACAGGATATAACTTATGCCTTTCTCACTAGGGACTAGTACCATCTGCTAAGTTTGGTTTCAGAAAGTTTTTGTGGCATTTTTTCTTTCTATAAATCTTGTCTCAAAGCATGGATTTTTCTTTCATAGAGGAAATCATGATATGCCAAGAATTTACTCTCTTATCTAAAAATATTGCCAACTTAATAAAGCATATGATGTTAGTGTTGAAATAACGCATTAGTAGGTTCCACAAATTAATCTTAAATTCACTTTAATTACCAGGAGCTCTAACCTGGATGAGGAAATTTTCTCAAAGACTATCAGCAGGAAGAGGGAAACAGCTTAGCCAAGAGTCAAGATATCATTAGATTTTGGAACGCCACAACTGTTGCCTAGCTGCTGAAGCATCTCTTTTCTACTCTTTTGATTGACATTCTCCAGGTGATGGGGGCTGCAGACTGGTTGCATGCCCAGAGCGAGTGATGTAGTCTAGGGGTAGACCTGGCTCCGTCCTTGGTGACTACATATGTAGGGATATAGCGTTAATCTAGCAAAAAACCTCATGTAATAATTCCCTTGTTTTCTTACCCTAGAAAATGCAAGCAGAGAAAAAATTCTGGCACTTGTGCATTGCCAACTACCTAAGCATTTCAGATTATTCAGTTGCTGGGTATTGTGGCCACATGCACCTTCTTTGAACAAACAACAAAATTGTAATAATTTAATTGTTATTGTGATAACCACAAATTTCTTATTCTGCTCACAATTGTTTTTACAACACACAGTACTGTGATGTTGGCAGTGTTTATTTGTTTTTATATGTATCATAGTGGCAGAGTGGACTATTGAAATAATATTCCAATATTACCAGATGGAACGTGTCTGGGCTCGTCTGGCCCTCGCTGCTTGACCAGAGGAAGCAGCTGTGGTATTTCACCACAGTGATCCCTCTTGCTGGCTGGATGTTGCAGCTAGGCACTGAGAACAAGTCCAGGCTGGTAAGAACTCAGGTTTGCCTCTGGTGAAAGTCCTTAGGCTAGTTGAAGAAGAAAGGAGAGGATTCTACCGCAGGGTTTAATCCAGAGCTTTATTCCAGGGTCACAGATCTCTGAATCTTGGTAACAGCCACAGTAGAATCTCGGCCACATGGTCCCAGGTCCTTAAGCCCAGGGGGAGGGGGAAGGGAGAGGATAGGTGAGCTACCAACCAGGTGGGAGAGGGCGAGTCTCAGGGGACAATGACACTTAGACAGGCCAATGGCCCAGGGCTGAGAAACATCTTTTGAACTTCTGCCAATCACACGATGCCCTTGCTGGAATGTTAAGCTTGATGGACATCACTTAGGAAGAGGCAAGGGGAGGGGAATAGAGAAGGTATTGCTACCTGGGAAAGGACTGGGAAGTCTAAAACAGGAAATTGCAACACACTACAACAGTGGGCGAATAAATAGTTTGTAATACATACATTTTTCATACTTTTTTTCATATGCTCTACTTTTTTCTTAAGTTTTTTCTTCTTTCAATGTGGGGAGATGGAATGTAAGAAAATAGTGTAGCCCGTAATCTCACACCTGAGGAGTTGCTGCAGAGCCAATTACTGAAGATTAGAAACAGGCTCTTAACAAGCCATAGCTGTGTCTAATAAGGGCAAGTGCTACAAAAGAGCAGGTTGGCTAGCTGTGAGGAGAGCTGCCATTTGCTAGCTAGCTGTGAGGAGAGCTGCAGTTTGTTGGCTGTGCTGAGAAGAGAGATGGCATTTGTTGGCCACACTGTGAAGTGAGATGGATATGTTGGCTGTGAGGAAGAGGAGTCAGATGACTGCTGCAAGGACCAGGGACAGGCAGCGCATAGAGGAGCTGCGTTGTGGAAGAACTTCAATGAGGTATGAGGCCCTGGAGATATAAAATCCCTTGCGCTATAATGACCCTGGAAGTCGTGTTAAGGCAACATTTCAAGATGTCAAAAACTGGATCATAATCTTCACAGATATATTTGCTATTTGAAATTACTCAACCAGTAATTTCTGTGAATTATCCCTTACTTGCAAGCTGTTTGTTTTGCTATTTTTCATTTGAAGACGTTGTGCTGTTTCATATGAATAGCGTCCCTTTCTGTTAGATTGAATTAATATCTTATTGTGAATTGGTTGCTTGTTGTAAAATTAATTCTAATTGATTATTGGGGAAAAAAAATTTGCTCAAAAAATTACAGAATTTTTTTAATAATCTTTTTGACCACCTGGTATTTTAAATCTAGAAATGTTTTAAACTCACTCTATACGGTTTAAGGTTTCAGTATAATAATGATAAAAGATTTTGATTGATGTCAATTCATCTTGGGTAATTGCAGTAGCACCAAAAGGCTTCTTCCCTACAAATATTCACAACTTGTATATATACAAGAATTTTCCATTTCAATATGTGTTATAAGTCACTTTTAGAAGAATCACTGTCTTCAGTCCCAGTCCTTGGTAAACTGCCAAACATAATGGGACATTAATTAAAGTTAATGTCATTCCTCAACATGCATGGTAGTAGAGAACCATTGCAAGTATTTGTGTGGTGTTTCTTTTTTGTTTGTTTGGTTGGTTTGGTTTAGGTTTTGGCTTGGTTTGTTTTCCTTTCTGTTTTGTATTTCTATGGAATTCCTGAAAGATCTACTCCAGTATGTAAATCAGTTCTTCCCAAACACCCAGCAATAGAGTTCCTTTTATTTTTCTGGGCTCCTGACAAAATTTTCACACATCCAAGACATTTATTCTGTCTCTTTTTCATGTTCAGAATCCATTAGCTGGCTGTAGATGGTAAAAATCAGATATTGTTTACTTGCCATACAGTCTACTTGGTAAGTGTTGGAATGTTGGGGGATACAAGACAGATAATGGACTTTGGACCTGGTTAACATAAGAGATTTGATAATAGGATACCTTAGCAAAAGCAAACAGAACTTTGAAAATTAGACCTAGATTTCAAGAAGATTAAAATGGGTTTACCAGAAAAAGAAAATCCCATTAAACTCTGAAAGCAAAACATGTTATTATATGCATAAGTTTGTGTATGTGATTTTAACCTAATCATTGTAGTTCACATTACTGGTCTCCCTGAAATAGTATATAAGTGTTTGTATCCCACAATAAAATCAGATTCTGATCACCAAATCAGTCTTCCCTATCTCTCTCCATTGCCGACAGTGAATAGTTAGATAAATCAGAGATGTAAATTAATTATCAATTTGCTTTCAGTTAGACTTCATTCCCTTTGTCTCCAAGGAAGCCTCACATTTCTTTGTATGTTGTTGCTATTGTTTCTACTTCTGCTGCTGCTGGTGTAGCAGCTTGTGTTGCTGTTACTACTGCTACTGTTCCTACTGCCACTACTACTACTACTAACAGTAATTTTAAAAAGTACTTATTTTACTCCTAAGCATTTCCTTTATTATTCACTTATGGTCCCAACACCAAGGGAATGTAAAGATCTCCACTTAGGTTGCTGGTATCTTTTTGCTGTTATAATTCATAGCACAGAACTTAAAGGAGATAAGAATTTGAAATTTTGCTATGCATTTATAACATTTGTATCTGATAAATAAGATGATATAACCAGCAGCCTGAGTGTCAGGAGAACTTCATTTTTTCTTCTTCTTCTCAATCACTTATCTATTTTACTTAGATCCTTCTCAACTCATTTCAAAGAAACCTTGATCCCATTCAATTCCACTGGTTTTGAAAATATTCTGGGGGAAATCACAGACATTTCTTCTGCTTCTTGCTATTTATACATTCAAATCACATTATTTTTTGGGATTGTCCATTAAAAACATTTCACAGTTGAGTCAATTTTAATGTAGAATGAGTAAGGCTCAGGGCTTGAGCATCCCAATCTCCATACTAAGAGATGAACTTGCATCATAAGGGAGAGAGATGGATTTTGGCAGGGCTGAACTCACTGAAGTTTAAGAAAAGTAGAGTCCACTGGAACCTCCAAAGAACATTTTCCTCCCTTTTTATGGTAATGAAAATGTTTGTGTTGCAAAGAACTAGATGTAATGTCAATCTGCATATCTTCAATGATTTTAGCCTCAAAGTCATGAATGACAACATAAGATTGAAACCTAAGTTTCAAATCGAGATTTTTTTGTACGTCCTATCATGAGTGTTTTGAATACAGTGTTTTCCCACTGAAAATGGTGTCCCTTCTGCAAACATTAGGACAGTCAACAATCTGTTTTTCTTTAGCACTTCTCCAAGGCTCAAGAAAAATACCTATAGTATCCTGAAAAACTAAACTGCTGTATTTAGAATAGCACCTAGTTAAATAATTTTCCAGATGTATAATTATCAAGATCTGAGTTGCTAAGTGTACGCGTCAAAAAAATATTACACAAATTGTGCTGCCCTATAATGTCCATCACTTTAACAAAGCAAGTAGTTGATGGAACAACTGTCTTCATATCCTCGTGTGACCTCACTCGCTCAAATCAATCTGTGCCCATTTTCCTCTAATCCTCAAGTAGACCGTCTAAGGGAATTAATTAGTATAGAGGATTGCCATGCTTCTGAGGCTAAAAATAATTTCTCTGCTACAAAGAAGGGTGGCATCTGCTCAGAAGAGAACAAATTCCTCTGGCCTTTAAGGATAATGAAGACCTGAGTTTCTAAACTTTTTGTCAGTTCTATGCTTGTTCAGTGTAGCTGGCTTCAAAATGGTTAGTCTTGATGAGAAGTAGTGCAACCAAATCAGACTAAATGCCTCTAAATTACTATTGAGCATTCAGAGGAAATTTATTATCTCCATATTATGCCCATGATATAGCTTGAAATTATTTGGGTGCGTTTGAGTGCAAAGTTAGTATATTTTTCCTTTTGATTGTATTGTACAAAATTTTAGTCCTAAAATCCACAATTCTGTCAGGCACAAAAATAAGTTGTAAATGCTGAGCTAAATAAAAATCCTATCAAGTCTAGCAAAGATTAAAGTCTGCCACATACTAAGGTTGAGTTCTGAGTTTTTCCTGACTCCTGATATTTGTGTACTACACCTTTTAAGTATGTATATCATGTAAGTAACATCCTTTGAAATATGGAATTTGGTGTTTTTCACATGGAGCATCTGTTTTATTTTTGTCTCCATTTTTTTTTTCCTTTCAGATAATTGTGCATTTTTTCAGCAGACAAATGAAAAGTAGGAATACTCATCCTGCTAGATAACTAATTTGGTTATTTCTGCTCCCGAGTCTTGAAACTAGTTCATTCTGGACTGCGTGGTAGCTCTGTTCAAAACCGGTTTCACTGGGAGCAGGGAACCAATATGGTTTCATTGAAATTCTGCTACAAAATCAGTTGGGATACAAAAAGTCATGGTAACAATTAAAAAGGCAGGAAAAATCCAGTTTCAAAGTTTCTAGTCTGAAATGCATACATTGGGAAAACTACCAAAAAATCAAACAGAAGTCATAAACTGTACACAGACAGACTTTTCTATGTCTGATTCTTTACCCTGCCCCAAAATTATCTTAAAGGTGAGACACAGTACAGAGCTCGACTTAGTAAACATGTTGGGCTAATTGACTTGTTTATGCCTTAGACTAGCACTGATTCAAGGGAGCAGAAGCAGGATATGTAGAAGGAGGAAGGAAAGAGAAGAATGACAGGAAAAAACCACCCTGTGAATATACAGAATACAAGACAGAAGTGCATGACAGAGAAGACTGGATAGTTGTATGGTGGTTGTATGGAGAAAGCACAAGCCAGCATATATCAAACTCATTGTGAAGATTAATCACACAAATAATGACATGTACTATCAGGAATTCTAAAATTACTCTTAAAAGCATAAGAGACAGGGTCATGTATGTGTGCATAAACCTCTCTGCTATGTTGTTCCCACAAACAACAATACAGGAATATTCTGATTTAGAGGTTGTGTCTAGATTATTACCTTTCATAGCCATCAGTGAACTTGAAATATTGAGTTTTTCAATATTTTCTTAATTTTGATCCTTTTCAGCAATTAGTCCCTAGAACATTGGCTTTACTTTGCCAGCATGGAAGTAAATTTCACAGTTCAATTATCTTAATCTATATTTTATGTTGCAAGTAATCACAGTTTGCTGCCTCATGTTAATTTTTTCTTCCCTTTCATACTTTTCCAAGCCAAGAAGCCTAGCCTGTTTAATTTCTTTTCATACCTGTAATAAATGGGCAGGAGACAGTTCTCCTTTTGATACCTTTATTAAAAGTGATCAGCTCAGGATAGGGGCATTTGGCAGGTCTGCAGCTCCTGTCGCTGTTTCCCGGGTGACTCAGAGGAGGAGGAATCGTGCAGCAGCTCTGTCCCCTGAGAGGTAGAGCTGGGGGTCCCGTCCTCACGAGAGTGCTAGGGTAATACCCATCCTTCTGCCAGCCAGTCCCGGGGTCCTCACTCGCGCTGTGGTCTTCTTCAGCTAGGGTGAGGGGCGACCGAGGCTTCCAGCATTCCTGCAGGCTTGGGTCTCTGTCCTTGATATCCCGACCCCGCTCTACTCTTAATTGAGTTGGCTCGTTGTTTTTGGGGGTTTATTAAGACGAGTTTGGGGGTTTTCACCCCCGTTGCACCTTGGGTCTAGGATTCATTTACATGTTTGGATATCCTCCTCCCATCCCCTCGAGAAACAGTCGTCTCAGGCAAGGTGATACTGGTACAATACAGCGTTAACGACTACATTAGCATATCAATCTCTGTCAGGGCTACCAGCACTTGGGAGACAGTGGGCTATGCCCAGCAGCTGTCCCTGCAGGGAAGGGACTCGGGGCCAGTCTCCTCCCCCCCCCTTTGTCACCCCCGGAGTGCCCCCTCCCTGTTGGTACCCGTGCCCCATGGGGGGGCAGCCCGCCGCTCCCGGGACGGGCCGGTCCCCGCTGACACCACCCGCGGGGGCTTCCCCGGCCCCGCCGAGACCCGCGCTGGGGAGAGTCCGCTCCCACATCATCCCCGGCCCCGGCGAAACCGCGCCAAAGGTGGGGGGTCAGCCCCCCCACTCCTGGGCAGCCCCGCAGTCACTGAGAACAGGCAGCAAAAAGTACATTGTTACAGAACATTACAACAACTTGAAATTACAAACTTTCAATAGGACTCCCACTTGGCAGTTCTGGCTTTTAGTTGTAAACTTTGCAATCTAAGAAAATGGATAACCTTTTTCTTGTTCATAACAATACCAGTTCTTTCTCCTATGTGATCATACTTATTCCTCTTTCCTCATATGTTTGTTAGCTTCTATTGCATCTTTTTGTTCTTCTTTTTTTTTTTTTTTTTCTTGAAAGGAAGAACCAAAACTTCACAGAATATTCAAGCCATAGAAGCAGCAGTAATTTAAGCCATGACATGATAATGTTTCTGTGTTTCTTCAGTTATTATTTTCCTAGTACCTCTGGATACATATTTTTGATCTCTGCATTGAATCCAGAGGGTCTTTTCTAGTGTCTTACCATTTGATGTATAGCTCATCGCTGTACACATGCAATCACAAATATTTTTGCCCTAGTTGAACTAATTTGTAATGCTTGGCAAAAACTTTTGGTAGAAAGATTGATGCAGTTTTGAGTACTGAAAAACTGTCTCATGACAGAGACAGCTTTCAGGGATCATTTATGAAGATGCTAAATAGCATTAAATTCAATATTTAGCTCGGTAGAATCTTCTTGGTAACATCTGCAGGACAACTAGGCAGGTAAGAAAATAATAAAACCATGAAAATGTAGAGCTAGACTCTTTAAATATGTCAAGGACAAAAAAGTATTGAGGAAGTAAGAAACAGCAGCTGAAATGAGATATGGCTTAAAATACTGTTCAAAAGTAACAGATTTCAAGTACAGACCAGTGTGTTATAAATGAGCAGCAAGAAAACCAAATTAATAATAATAGAGAATGATTTTATTTTCGTGGCCAAAATACGGTCCTCGATAGCCACAGTCAAAGCGACAGCATTGAGCCCAGGATCGGCACTGGGTGAACCTCTTATTGCATCGGACCCCTCTCTGTTCATAAATGCCATCTTCGGTGGGGCTGTTTTATACAGATTTTATTCCTGAGGGAGAGGTGCCCTGATTTCTTTTGTCACCCTGCATATGTATGAGGTTTCTTTTCACTGTACAGGGCTGGAGAATTGCTGTTTCTTGGGAGGTGGCGGCATTGATCATGTCAGGAGAAGCCAGGTATTCAGATGTATGTTCTTAAAGACTTTGGTTATCTTGATTGATAATACTTATCAAGTGCTGATTGTCCTTGGGTGTTCCCAGGTGGTTCTGGAAGAAGCCCATCTCTACACCAGCAATGTCCTTTTGCTTGCTAATCAGGCATTCTTTCCTGCTGCCACCAGGAGTTTCACAGCTTTTGTGTGGTATCTGTCTCTGGGCTGTCTGTGGTTTGAGGCTCGTGTGATTTGTGATACGTGATTAACTTATTTTAATATTTTTAATTTATACTTTTTCCACACAAGCGTGAATTACTTTACATCACATATTACAGGTGTAATGACCTAGACATGGACTCAGACCAGCAGGGATACTGAGACATTTATTGAGAGAAATGAGCTGGTTTTATACATTTCTTCAAGTGTATAAAAATTCACTTGTTTCCTTATATAGTATTATTTCACTAAGCAACCCTATCACACATTGACATGTCAGCAACATGCTTTTGTAATGTACTTCTAGGGGTGACGACACGCTGTTCAGGTGTCTGGCAGGTTCTGGCAAGTTCCTATCCAAAGGGCATCTGCCGTGTGGCATGTCCTCCCCACAAGGTCATGTGGAGATAAGCTTCTCTGCTGCCTTGGTGTTCTACAGGCATGTTCTGCAGCCTGTAGCTCAACTCTATCTTGTCTCTCTTTACAGACCAGGCTCCAAATGAGGACACAAAGAGTAAAGGGTAAATAAGGGAGGTGAGGGATAAACAGACAGTTTGCTTTTGTTTATTAAAGAAATTCTTATGGTAGGAAGGAAGCCCATGTGAACAGGTTTGTGTTTCATCCAGTGCTGGGTGCTCAATTTGATTTACATTTTCACTGACATTGCTGGTAGTTTTGTGGACATGAGCAAAAGACCCTGAAAAAGCTTTTAAAGTCACTGTGTAAATTCACAGGTACTCTCTGACCCTGAGCCTCTAATGCAATTCTGAGCACTCTCTTCAAGATAGCATTTGAATACAAGGAGAGAATACTTAGAAAAGAGGATCAGAGCCAGTGGTTGGCAGATGCCAGGACATAACAAAGGACAAATGGGCTGTGAAGAGGAAATGATCTCGCTACTGATGGTCTGCCCCCTCAAAAATCTGCTGCCAGCCATGCTTTGCAGTATAGGTAAACCTCAGTCTGCAAAACACCATTGATCTTGTGTCTTCTACCCCTTCACATTAGCTCAGATTCTACTTCTCAGCTGTCCTGGAATGGGCTGTTACTGATCAAAATTATTGTATTGCAACAAATAAGCTGCAAAAAACACTCTACAGCAAATTCAAAGGACAGCAGTCCATTAGAAAACATACTGACCAGGAAGACACTTGAATTTAAAAGCCTCAGGTTTGCAGTAAAAAGGTCTAGTAAAGCCTCTTTTTAAACTTGTAGTGGATCAATAGTGTGCACCTAAGCTTATAACATCAGATATTTTGCTGCTTAGCAGTACTACATCCTGTTTACGGGACATTTCTAAGCGATTACATTTATGTAACTTTATTTGAAATTTACTTTTTCTTCAAAAGGAGAAAAGGCAGTATGTTAGAGTGGAATATCATTACAAGTTTCTTCTCATTTATGACATCCTTTTGTAGTTATTCTAAAACTTACCATAAAGCAAACAGCAGCACAGGAGAAAGAATTTCTTTTAGAGAAATGTTATTAGAAGAAAAAGTAAAAGGATGACTGAATAAATAAAAGAAAAAGTAATAACTCATCTACCCATTCATATCTTAAAAAAGGAGTGGTGTATTAATTGTTATGAGTGAAAAAAAAGGTTACCCATTTTTAAAAAGGTTGTAGATTTACAAGTTTAACCAGTTCTGGCAGAGGAGAGTTCTTTGCTAGCTTCATGTTGTTATCACCTGTTGAGAGTTGGTCGTTAACTCCCTATTGTTGAGAATTCCCCTTTTTGTCAGTACCAACCTTGCCTGCTGCCAGGAGGATGGCATCCCCCCCCACCCCTGCCGACAGTGAAAAGAGGGGACCTCAGATGACATGCAAATAACCTCAGAGCCAGGATGCAATGGGGTAAACCCCCCACCAAACTCAGCAAATAAACCCCCCAAAACAACGAGCCAACCCAGAATTAAGAGATCAAAGTGATGTCTGGACATGAGGAACAAAGTCTAGAGCCTGCAGAGACACTGAGACCCTTTTTTGCCCCTCACCATAACCTTAAAGATGCTGGCTGGACAGAGGACCTCAGATGTCAACCCAGGAAATTGGGAATTCCTGGTTGGTCTCGTGAAGGCAGAACCTCCAGCTCTGCCCATGGACTAGTGGACAAAGCTGCACTTATCCTCCTCCTCTGCACCACTCCTGGGAGCAGCAGAGGCATGAGTGTGACCTGTCGGTTCTCTCCCACTTTTAATAAAGGCATGAGAAAAATAGACCTAACAGATTAGTGGAAGAAATTTCTTTGACTAGGAAGTAAACTCTCAAGCCATTACAGAGGGCTGAGTAAATCTTTGGCCTATTTCACTGTGCACAATACTTCAGTGTTTCAGTAGGTAACTAGCAAAAACTGAACAACACACTATAATAAACCAATGAGTTTAATCAGTGATGCTGACCTTGTCCATATCAAGCCAGAATAGTTTCATCTCTTTGGGAGAAACTCAGCTCACTTTTGTAAATGTCCCCAAAACTTACAGTACTTTGGAGAAGTTGCCAAATCTGGAAGAAAACCAGGTTTTCCTACAATTCTCCATGTGCTTTTTTAAAACAGCTATTGTGTCTGTTCAGCATATTTTCAGAGCTATTCCAATAGGACTGTTGGGAAAATTAATCCACAAACATCAGAGGTTTATGTCTAAAAAGAAGACAGAGGAGTCCTTTTACTTCGAATAAAGGGAGAGGCCATGGGGCACTCCCCTGGGGTCTCCCAAATTTTTGGAAGACACAGCCTCCTTTTTTATCCTAATTTCCCAGCCACGTTTCCCTTCTCTCTTTCCCCACTGGCTGAGGTACTGGAGAGGTACAGACTCCCTGATAGGCCTCATACCAAAGATTTCTCTCTAATGTATAACCCTCCCTTTTAATTTTTAATTCTTAGGGAATTTAGGGGATTTTCTTCCCCATTGTTTCTTTCATCTTTTGATGTATAATTTCATTTATCAGCAAACCTAAAGTTTATTTGTAAAGGCAAATATATTTTCCCATTCATCAATCAGTGGAATCCTTCCCATTGTTTCTTTTATCTCCCAGTGCTACTTTTATGTACCAGCAGACCCACAGTTTGTTTTAAAGGGAGATCCACTCTTCCTCTCAGGACTATGGAGTGACTTCACCTCACCATGTTGCTAAATGTGCACAAACACAAACCCACAATTATTCCTGTAATCTGGATGCAGATATATTTTAATTATTGCCCTTTAACACTTAAATTTGCTGAGAAAAGGGAAAAAACAGATGAGATCAGCATTCTGCCAGTGCATGGATAATGTAAAGTTTATGAAAGCCAGCCCTGCAAATATGTCTGGGAACTAATGATTTGGGAAATTGGCTTAATTTAGTAATTTTGTACTATTCCTATCTGTGCAGAGATGGAAGAGGTTGCTGGACAGGGCTGGTTGTGTAACCACAATCATCACAGTGATGTACCTTTGAGTTAGCTGTGGTCCTCCCATGGGGCAAATGTGCTTTAACACTTTATAGATTCCTGGTCAGCAACACAAGAAAACCCCAAAATGCAGCTGTCACTGAAAAGGGGAATATTTCTGTAATGAAAAAGATGTGAAAATGTAAGCATCCAAGTGAAAATCCAATCCTTCAGTGTAGAGAGCTTCTGTGAAGTCTCTTAAATGACCCTTTTTTATCATGGCGCCTTTCTGAATAGTTAGGCCAGGTAAGAAAAATAAATGTGTGTATACAAGTAGTTGAGTATTAGTCATGTTCACTTTGTTCCTTTTGGTAAACTGACCTTATCCTGGGGAAAAAATACAGACTATTGTAAGATGAGTTTTGCGGGAAAGTCTGAATTAGCAGTGTGTAAGTTTTCTCTATTGTCTCATTTTAAATGATGATAATCAGAATCCTCTTTTTCCTTTTTCTGTGTTGATGATACTATGTTAATGAAGCAATGCGGTTTCTTGCTTTTTTTTTGTTATTCTTATTGTTTTCTGATCAGATGGTCTGTGTTGCATGCTTCAAGGAACAAGTCCAGTTTACAAGAATGACAGTAATTGTCCAGTGGAAATGTGATAACTTGAATTACTTTTCTGCCAATACAATACTGCTTAGATTACACAGTGGGATCTAGTTTTTAAAAACAGGGCTCATCCTGGTGTAAGTGCAGAAACACCAAAGAGTATTATTGCTGCACTACAGTGAAGGCCCATGAAGCTCATCAGTGGAAGCGTGACAGGGCTCAGGGGAGTCACATTGCGAAAAGATATGGTCTGGTTTTAAGCAGAGAAGTGGAAGACAGCCGTTTGACCACCTCAAATTGACAGCTGCACTGTTGTATGGTTGGATCTTAATTTATCAGTTGCTGCTCTGCCATTTGCTTCAAGAAGATTGCTGCAGCTGTATGAAACCAATGAAGAATCAGCAGCCTGAATACACCAGAAGAAATAAATGTGACATTTCTTGAGCTCCTCTGAGCGAACTGTTTTCTTGCCCTCAAACTGGGAAAGAAGTGCTCTGAGGAAGTTCACAGGAGGAGATGACCCCAAATTGCTGGCTTAAAGACATGTTTCTAGGATGAAGATAAAGACTTTAATTTTATCCTTAATATATATGTGGAAACCCAGAGCACCAGGAATATTCCTCTGTCTGCTCTGGGGTGCCCTGACCCCCAGAGGAGCATTGAATTTGACCCTCATTCATGGAGAAAGTTTCCTAGACTTCAAGATAGATTAGAATCTACAAAAGTGTGGAATTGATTATAGACAGTAGTGTAGGTATACCACTTGCTGAGAAATTTAGGTTTTGGAACATTTAGTATGTTGTGGATGGAAGTAAGATGAAGGGCACAGGGTGCCATCCTAGGTATGCTTTTTCTTCTTTCTTCTTCATGGGTTTGGGTGGCATTTTGTAATTGGGCAGAAACGTCTGCATTGCAGCTCTGTGGGATCAGTTATTGGGTTAAAAGGGAAAATAACACCCGCGGCTGATGGGGCAGGAAAACCCATTCCAGAACGTGCAAGGGATCAGACCATTTGTCACTCCATTGGCCAATGATGCCTGTGGGGTACGAATCTGGAGTGGTGACAAACACAGTGATATCAATGGAGGGATCAATGCGATACACCTGGCAAGCCGAAACAGCCTGCTGAACCACCTCCAACACTTTATGCGCCTCAGGGGTCAATGTGCGAGGTGACTTTAGATCAGTCTCCTTTCAACAAATCATACAGAGGAGACAGCTGTGCATTGGTCAATCCCAAGTACGGACGCAACCAAGTGATGACGCCTACCAGTTTCTGAGCATCATTCAGCGTCTTCACAGAATGCACAAATTGCACCTCCTGGTGACAGATCGTTTGTTCCAGAATCTTGACCCCCAAATACTTCCAAGGTGGTGGTTGTTGAACCTTTTCTGGAGCCACCTGCAGTCCATGAGCATGTAAGGCATCAAGCAACCGAGGCTGAATCCTCAGCAGCTCATCCTGGGTGGATGTGGCCACCAAAATGTCATCCATATAATGATACAGATGTGCATCAGGAAACTGCTTGCGAACTCCTGACAAGGCACGAGCCACATACCACTGGCATATGGCCGGGGAATTGCGCATGCCCTGAGGCAATGTCCTCCATTGATATCTCTGTGCGGGCTCAGCCTCATTAATCGCTGGCACCGAGAAGGCAAACTTCGGCCTGTCATTAGGATGCAAAGGAATTGAAAAGAAACAATCCTTCAGATCCACAATGAGGACCGGCCAGTCTGTGGGAAGCATGGTAGGTGACGGCATGCCTGTTTGCAACGTCCCCATGCTTTCCATCACGGTATTGACGTTTCGGAGGTCTTGTAACAATCTCCATTTACCAGATTTCTTTTTGATGCAGAAGACAGGAGTGTTCCAGGGACTGGTAGAAGGCTCCAGATGACCCTGGTCCAACTGCTCCTGCACCAGATTCCGAAGGGCATCCAGTTTATCTTGAGGAAGGGGCCACTGCTTTTCCCAGACAGGTTTGTCCACCAGCCACCGTATAGGAGGCGTGGGACACCCTGCGCCCTTCACTGCAGTGGCCCCCATCAAAAATCCGTCCCGATGCGCACCCCCAGACAGACAGAACATCCCTCCCCCAGAGGTTGGCAGGAGTAGAAGTAACATGAGGCCTAACCCAGGCCATCTGTCCCTCCGGGTTTGCGACCAGCACTGGCCGCTGGCTCATGTAGCATTGTGCCGTCCCTCCCAGGCCCGCGACAGATGTCCCCACCGGATCCAAAGGCCACTCCGGGGGTCATGCGGCAAGGGAGAGAACTGTGACATCAGCACCGCTGTCAAGAAGCCCGTGGAGGTGGATTTCCAATGGCATTGCGCCAGGAACAGACAGGGGACGGTCCTTGGTCAGAACAGCAGTCCAGTGAACTTGAGGCGGCCCAGTGGATCCAAAGCCTCCAGCTCCACGTGACTGTTCAGCCGTCCTGTGAACAGAGGACTTAAAAGGCACAAGTTGAGCAATCCGCGTCCCTTTCGGGATCGTGACAGGGGGGTGGGTTTGGAGACCATGGCACAAATCTGCCCTGTAAAATCCGCATCAATGAGCCCCAGGTGAACAATGATGCCCTGAAAGGTGGCACTAGACTCCCCATGAGGAGAGAGCACTCATGCCCCCACCCAAAGGACCAAAGGCATCCAGGGGAACCTTGCGTATCTCAGAAGACTCTAAGACAACTGTTGCTGCAGTGCAGACATCCACGCCTGCTGATCCTTTTCTGGGTGCTGGCAGCAAGCCAGCAAAGGAGACCTCCATCGGCTCCGGGGTCCGGAGAGGAACTTCTGTCCGAGCGCGCCCCCCCCAACTGCGCGCTCTGTTTGACATTTCCCGAGTCCGGTAAAGCCTGGCCATTAACATGAACAGTTGCCTTACACATGTTGGACATGTGATTCGGCCTACCACACCGACCACACAAGAACATGGGGAATTTGGCCTTCTGCGCTTTCTTCCCCCGCTTTTTTCCAGCCTGCGCAGTCCCCTGCTGTGGCTGCCTGCCTTGAGGCGATGCCCAGACCAGCTGTGCGGCAGCAGCCACAGCAGCCAGCTTCCGACCCAGGGGAATGACGTCCACACAGGCCTCCGCCATCTCCCAGATGGTAGGAACACCAGGCATGGCTGCTATGACCTTCCTACAAGCCGCATTGCAATTGCGCCTGACAAGGTTTGCAGTCGTGGCAGTTCTTACCACAGGATCAGGCACCTGCCTCTCCATGGATGCAGTCAGCCGTGCCGCAAATGTCATGAAAGGCTCATAGTCCCCCTGGACAATGGTCGAAAACGGCTGCCTTGGAGCAGCCATTTCCAGGGTCTGAACAATCACTGCCATGTCCAGCGTGCGGCACTGATCAAGCGCAAGGGGATCGTATCCTATCTGCCCCTGAACATTATCATAACGCCCTGCCCCCATCAGCATGTCAGCATCAACTCCATGCCTGGGGTCTAGTGGTGCCAGCGCAGCATTCTGCGCCACTGCTTGGGCTGCCAAACG
Source organism: Fringilla coelebs (assembly GCF_963513975.1). NCBI lineage: Eukaryota > Metazoa > Chordata > Aves > Passeriformes > Fringillidae > Fringilla > Fringilla coelebs. The sequence goes on from NC_140031.1 coordinate 44,409,463, forward strand.
AGCCCACTTGGTCTCAAAAACACCAAACTGCACAGGGTCAAAGAGAGAGTGTGCCACACAACGAAGATTATGAGGTGTCAACACATCTGAAGCAATCCTGCGAAGAGTCTGCATAACTTCTGCAGACCCCAAGCCATGCTTAGTAACTGACTCCCGGAGTTCCTTCTCCAGCTTGTATGAAACGGGCTCATAGGTGTTCTGAGCAACGCCCCTGAACACAGGGAAAACCTGGGGAGCCCCTGGCAAAGCCACCGCACCTGCTGCGTCCCGGTCACGGACAAGAGAGCACGAGCGGCCGAAAGCCGAGTCAACACCTCTCATCCCCGCGCCCCCTGCAGCACTGGCAGAGCCAAAGGAGTCCATCCTGTGATCCTGCAAATGCCGTGTGGAGGCAGGCTCATTCATCTCGTCAGCTTTGGTTTTGGCATCACGCCAAAAATGCTCAGGGTGCCTCGGACGGACCGTGGCCTGGCACTCAGGAAGGGTCCAAAGATTCGATGAGGAGGTGCCATGGCTCCAGGCGCCCACCGGCCTCCCGCCAGCCATGTCAGCAGTTGCGCTAAAGGTAAACACCCCAGCGCCCTGCTGTGCTGCAGCCCCAGCAGGGGCCGCCGTGCTGAACGCAGGTGCCGGCACAGCCCGCAAATCCGGCTTGGGCCGGGACGCAACCAGCGCGGGGCCCCCCGCCCCCGACACGGAAGAGGGGCGGGACGCCAAAAGCAGTGCAGCCTGCCGAGCCGCGCCATCGGGGGGCGGCACAAGGGAGCCAGGCAGGCCTCCTATGAGCGTCCATCCCAATCCACACGACTCCACAGAGGGCACCGCCCCCACTGAGCAGAGCAGGGCGGGCCGCCTGCCCCGGAGCAGAGCTGGACGGAGCGCCGACCGAGGCCCCGCCCCCAGCCGGGAGAGGGACGGGCTGCCCGCCCACTGGGGCAGGGCCGGACGGAGCGTCGACCGACGCCCTGCCCCCCTGGCTGCTTTCACCGACTGCACAAGCTCAGCAGGCTGCGCAGGCTCAGGGATGGGGGAAGTCGTCCCCTGCTCCGAAGGGCCTGACTCGGGGGCGGGAGAACCCGCCCCCATCACGCTCGGGGGGAACGTGACGGACACACCGCAGTTCAGACACAGAGTCGTCACCGAACCAGACCCAGGCGGAGGTGAATCCTGACCCTCAAAGGCCGGGAAGACACAGAGAGGGGGCATCCTGCCCCCCTTCCTGCCGCCCGCGCAGGGCGAGGCGGGGCGAGGACGGACCGCCAACCCTCCAGAGCCCCCCAGACCGGAGGCCAGCTGGCCAGGAGCCCAGTTCACCCCGGGGGGGGCAACCGCCACCCCCCAGCACACCGTCCCAGGGCGGGGAGGGGGATACCACATCAGACAGAAACTCAACCTCCCCCTCATCCACGTCCGAGACGGAAAGGCTCCCCTGATAGCTCCGAGGAGTACAAGAACCAGACCCCTGCCAAACCGCCTCACATCTCTTCCACTGCATCAGCAGCGGTGCCATGTCTATAGTACAGTCATCAAGGAGAGCCTCCATGAGGCGATCCCCCACGAGAGACCACTCCTGCCTGGCAAACGCCTTCTTAGGGACCAAAAAGAACCCTTGCCCCCGGGCCCATTAAAACAACCTCTCAAGATCATTCCAGGAAACAGGCACCTGTTTCCACTCCAGGAGAGACTTCCACAGATCCAAAATGAGGAAGTCGTCCTTAAAAGACACAGAGGTCGCCATCACCCCAAGAACAGTAGGCTAAACACCGAAGGGGAAAAACACGACCTCACCAAACTCCGAGGTCTGTATCTCAGCCCAGGCTGCAATACACTCGGCGGTCACCAGATGTCGCTGTAGGACACAAAAGAACACACACACACACCCCGCTCTCAAGGTGAAGAAGAAAAGACGTAGTTTATTTTCTGACTCCAACATTTATAGTTTTACAAAGGTGACAGTGGATTGGAGGGTGACAGTGACACCTCTCCACAGACACTGGTTTAACCAACAGTCCATCAACTCTCTCCTCCTCCATAGAGGAATGCAAAAACAATGAGTTGTTTACAGAAAGTGTGTGAGAAAGTTCCCCACAAGAATGTCAACATCAGAAGGCTTTTAGAGAATCTCAAAAACCAGGGTGACACAAACCCTTTTGGGTTTAGTCTTTAAAAGATTAATAATCTTAGAATAGCTACAGTCATAAGATAAATACTGAAGGTCAAGGAACTAAAATGTAGAAAACTCAGCTTCAAAGGAGGATTTTTATTCAATGAGAGCAGCACAGACCTTCAACAATTTTTTTTTCCATTTCATCAAGGAACAAAATTCTACTCAAACTAATAGTAGAATAAGAGCACAGAGAAGGTTTCCTGGTTTTAATTAAGGAATTATGTGGATACCTGGATTATATGGAACAATTAAGAATTTTTCTCTTTTACTTGAGGAAATTTGCACAGCAATGGTAGGACTATCATTCAAAATGCAATACATTATTTTTGATATGAATGTACAAATGTTTCTATCCTTTCAACTTGATGAAAAAAAAAATCTTATTCACCATTATCTAGGTCTCCATATTTTACATTTGTGTTTAAGACTGAATCCCCAGAATTTTCTGAAAATCTGTAGAGATCCAAAGGGGAACAAAAGAAAGCCACAGGAAGCCAAGATGAAAACAAAATGGGCATTACCTAAGTTGATGAAGGAAGACAATACAGAGATTTACAGATTAAAGAATTATGAATGTAAATATTTCTGCAATATTCTACCATCTCCTTCTCGTTGTTTTGAATGTGCCTAGTAGAAAAAAGTCTATACTGTTTGCCTCCGTGTTCAGACTGAGATACTGCTAGAGATCCTTGAAGATGGAGATCTGGGCTGATGTTGATGTTTTATAGTAGAACTTGTGTACAGCCTTTATTATGTTGCTTATTTAGCAGATAATTAGCATTGTCTGGGTTGCCTTATAATGTTTTTTTGAGGGATCTGAATGTTGATCCTACATTTGCTTGATAATAATTTTTTTTGTGTGTGAAGTCCTCATTACCACCTGCAAAAACCTGCATTAATGGTGTAAGGCAGAAAAATTTTGCAAGTCTTTGACAATAAAGGCAAAATCAGGAGATCTGGAAATGGTGCAGATATGCAGCAAAGGTAAAGGTCATTGTCACGGTTTGACCCTGGTGCAATGCCAGTGCCCCCATGAAAATGCTTCCTCCCTGGTATCTGCTGTGAGATGTGATCAGAAATAGAGCAAAGCAGGCTCCAACTTAAGAATAAAAAAGGGAAAACTTTATTAAACTACAACTCTACATAAAGAAAAGCACACGCAATTTGGAGTGAAAACCTTACATGTCTCATTCCTCCTCCTCCCCCGCCAGATTTCCCAAACATCCACCCTTCAGATCATCCACTCTCAGTCCATCACCATCTTTTAGATAATCAATTCTCAAATCATTAAGGAGAAAGGAGTCTCTCTTGCACCACAGGCTTCTCCAGGAAACACAGTTGAAACCTCGTGTGTTTCCCCGTCACACGTGGCACCACCTGGAGATCATCTGTCAGCGTGACCTCTTCCTTCCATGCCCAGTGCTCTCACCACTGTGCATGGACCAGAGCTGCTTCTAGGGTTTTCCTTTTCAAGGATGCTTTGCCCAGTTCCAAAAAAGGTACAGTCCCTCACTTTTGGGATACCTGTCTTCCCCCAGATTTCACCCCCCTGGGGCTGAGGGGTCTCGAGAACAGAGATCCTCTTCTTCTTCCCGGAGGGAACCACCACCACCCTCCTCACCCGTCGTCTCTGTTCACGCACTCCTTCACATCACATCACTGCACTTTCTTGGCTCCAAGTCGCTGCCTCCCCCTAAATGCGTCTCTGGGTCACAGGAAAAAAAGTGGTTCCATCCATGGCTATACAAGAAAAGTCCAGCCAAAGGCCACTCCATCACCTCCTCCCGCCTAGGATTCTTCTCAACTCTTCTGCCATCTTTCACTTGCACAGACTTTCATTGCACTTGCCCATTTCCTGTTATTTCATCTATATTTCTCTTCTCATTTAACTCCAGGAGGAATCAGCATTTGTAAGGTTCCCATTATCCCAAAAAAGGGTTAAAAGTCTCAGGCTCGGCCTGTGCAGAACTCCCATGGCTGCCCTGCTGGCACCTTCTCACTGCCCCCCCTTCTCCTTCTTGGCTGGCCGTGCTATCAAATCTCAAAGTGGCACAGGCACAGACACCAGCTCTCTCTCGCTCTCTCTTGCTCTCTCTCTCGCTCTCTCTCTCTCTCTCATCCGGGTCGGGGTTGGGCGGAGGTGGCGGGGGGCTGCCGATGTCTCTCTGGGTTCCTCCACCCTTCCATCTTGCAGGGCCTTCTCCTCCCTTCTCTGTCCAGGCCCCCAGCCTACCTGACTCACGCCTCGTGGCTTCCCCTCCACCGCCCAGCTCAGAGGCTCAGAGCCAGGCAGGGGAGGTCCGAGCTCTTTCACAGACCGACCAGAACCAAGAGAGTTTTCCCCTGGGAGTTCTCAGCTTTTAACCCACTGTCTTCTCAGAGGCATATCCATATCCTCAATGGCCACACCAGGTGCCAATATTCAAGTCTGAGCACCTATTGGTTTGACCACAGCATCCCAAAAAAACCCTACTTCCTCTCAAACCACAACAGTCATTAACCAGCTCAGAGACCTATGGCAAAAGACATAGGTCCCACGTTGAGTCAGAGTGAGTGATCCTAACAAGATGAGATTAAAGAGAAAAGTGATGGAGCTATGAGAAGGAAAAAACCCCCAAACCTCTGGACATCCAGAACCAATACCTTAGATCTCAAAATAGACTGTTAAGCTAATTATTCCATATTTGTCTGTGAAATTAACAAATTTTTCTCCATTATGCAACAAGGGGTGGCTTCCTTTGTTACTGATTAAAGGCTGAAATACACAGCTGACATGGAGATTAGTATTTTGGTCTAACTGATAATTTTCTGTGACAACACATGGAAGGGGAAAAAAAACATAGAGAACAAAATCATGGTAGCAAAGTATTGGTGCCAGCTGGTCCTGAATCTCTGATTTGAGAAGAAGCATTTGACTCATAATTATCCCTAGTCTTAAAAAAAAAAAATTACTTTGAATACACGGTGTTATATGTTTATTCTATACCAAGTATGTAATTAGAAATGGGTATGATGCAAAACTATGCCAAGATTGTCAGTGACTGACTAAACCAGCTACTTTTTGAGCACTTGAGTGGTGGAAACCACTAGGTTGCAGAAGAGCCCCGAGGGGAGCGGCCCAGACCATGCTTTCTCCTTAGCACCAAAAAAACATCTTCAAACGCACTGGGTTTGTTTTTTCCCTGGCAAAAAGCAGCAGGTTTACTTATTTTCCTTCTTTTAAGAGAACTTTTAACCATCCAGTTTTTCCCCTGTGTAGATTTGTTGATTTAAGCGAGGTTGCATTAGGGAAAAAATTTTAGACTCTGTTTCTCTACTTTTGCAGCACACCTATAAAGGTTTTAAATACTATCTGCACCTTAAATGTATGAAAAATTGCCTTATTCCACCACACACCATCATTAACTCCAGGGTGGAATATCCAATTAAAAGCTTTTTTGATCTTTTGGTGTTGATTTAAAATAACAGGAGAGAAAGCCCAAGTAAAACCAAAAGCAAAGTGAAATTAAGCCTTGATGCCTAGCAATGCATGAATAACAGATCCATTGTAATTTGAAGTGTACTTAAAATACTTTTTTTACACATCCTCTGGTAAAAACTTATTCCTGAAAAATGCATGGCATACATGGAAACTGAACACTATTATTTATTTTGTATGCTCTTGATATAATTATGATTATACAGCTGTAATAGATTTTCTAGTTTCTGATTTGCTATTCTATAAGTCCATAACCTCCAGAGATTTTTAATCTTATGTTTGTTTTTTAAAGTGCTTTGAAGCACACAATTTTTCAATTTTTTTTGCCCTGTGCTCACAATGTTTTTATATTCTTTCTCAATCCAAGTAGAAATGTTTGAAATTGTTAAAATATTAGCTCCAACAAAAAGAAGAATTTGAAGCCCAGAGACCTCTAGCCTGACTAGACACAAAATGGAGATTTTTATGGCCTATGTAACAATTCCGTTGTGCCTGTGCAGCAAATTCTGAAACTTAGGATCATTTTGCATGACTTCAATTATAATATAGATGCTTGATATACGTCTTAGCATTATGGAGATGACTTTTCTTTCAAACATGTTTTAAACAAAACTGTAAAATCTTGTAATGAAAAGAAAAGCAGGAATTTATGTGTAAGTCACAGGCCAAACAGCACAGTCTCAGAAACTTGGAGAATATTCCTGCTGCCCTGTAATCCAGACCCTGAAAATTCTTCTAAACTTTCTTCTTTTTTGTCTCAGCCACTCTGTGCTTAATCTTTTTTATGGAGCTAACAGGCTTTGTATGATTTTATTTTAACATCTTGCAATTTAGAATTCCTTATTACTCCAAGTAACACAATAAATCTTATAAAAAGTCCTGCAGATCTGAGTTGGATTCAGACCAGAAGGTCTGCATGATGACCTAGTTTGTATCACCAATGTGTGCTCTATGGCAGAATGTTCCAAAGTACAGTAAGTGTGAGTGCAGCTCCTTTCCAGCTTTTTAGAAATTTGGCCCCAGTGTAGAAAATTTTGTTGCACATGTGTCTTAGTTTGAAAAGACAGGTGTCTGCTAAGGAAGGCAGGAACCTCCCTTGAAATCACAAATGTAAACCCCCCACCTCTGAATTATTATAATTTTGAAATTAAAAAGCTTTCAGGCAAAGATATGGGAATAGGAATAACAGTTCTTTACTAGGAAAACTAAAAATACAAATATAATAGTATAAACTGCAAAAACCCTAGTGGAAGAGTCAGAATATGATCTAACACCCTGTTGGTCAGGGTGTTGGTAACAGTCCAATTAAATGGTGGTTGCAGTCCTCCTGGAGTGACAGATGTGGTTCCATTTAAATCAAAATAGCATAAAAGAACAGCAGAAAAAGAGTATTCTGCAAGCTACCATCCACTTTGGTCAAACTGACAATTCACTTTGGGTTGAAGACAACCAAAGACTCTTTTGTTGAAACCTGGTATTTATAACAGAGATGAATGTGACCTGCAAAAGCTAAAACTAATTTCACAGTAGCTGTGAAATCACACAACTGTTTTAAATACGGGTTGGGAGAACTCATTGCTTTTCCTGTGCTGGGTTTCTTATGCCAAGCAATCAGGATGGAGGAGACTTCAGCAATGCTGTTTCCTCTGGTTACCCAGCTTGTTATAAATAAGAAGCTTCACTAGGCCAATATTCAAGCAACAATCAATTTATTAATTAATTATGGTAAAGTATGAGCAAAACAGCGCTGGGTATGGTGGAGGCAGTTTTCCCTCCAACTGCACCCCAATATTTGGAGCTTACAGGTATTTATAAGGGTACTCATAAGCTTTCTCAGCAGTTTCTATTTCTACTTGTTTACATCACAATTCTATACACTATTGTGATTTAGTTTTTCTCAGGACGTGTCTCAAAAAAGGAGGACTCCCAGATGGTGGTGGCAGCCTCCGAGATGTTGGTCCAGTTTCTGCAAGAACAATGACGAATCCCATCTGGTGAAGTCCAGCTCCCTAGATGTGGGTCCCCTTTGTTATTACAATGACTATAAATCTCACAACAGTGATGTCCAGCTTCCCTTGGTGAAGTTGTAAATCCTTGAGATGATGTCCACCTTCCTTTCTCAAGCTGTTTTTCTCAGTTTTGTTAAGGAGATAAGCATATTTCCTTTCTATATATTCCAAAGCTATAGTTTCAAGGATACAAGCAATATTTTGAAATTATACCTAAAAAACGTTATTATTGCAGCACTCTTTAAGGCCTGACTACAAGCAAAAAGCAACATCCTTAATGCTGTAAATTAAATGCTCCTAGATCAATCCAGGTTAATTGCAAACAAAAGCTAGGTTCAAAGGCCTTCTTCCATGCTTTACTTTCCTCAGTTATTATTAGAATTTGCAGCCGTCCCATGGTCGGTGTCCACACATATCGCAATCACAAATACACACATTGCCTTTCTGTACCAGACACGAAACACAGCTTTGTATTTCACAAGCTGAGTTCAGAAGCACCATGGAACTACAAATATGCCAGCTTCACTGGCATAACCTTTATTTATGAAGCAGGGGTGTTTAGGTAGACTCTTTTCTCCACTGCTGTTCTGATCTTGTTTCAACCTGGAAAAGCTAAGAAAGCTAAGTCTGTGTATAAAGTGGAAAGAACTTTGAAGTTTCAAAATATACCCAAAAATGAGATTGTAACCAAACAAGGTTAGATGTCGGTGCCAAAAAATAAATATATTTCATTTGATAGTAAAAGAGGCAGAGAGGAAGAAAGAGAAAAGAAAGAAAGAAAGACATGGCAAAAGCAGCGTTCCTGGGGGGTGTGGGGACAGGGAGAGAGTGATAGTGGTTAAGAGGAAGCATATCACTCATTTGAGGGTCCCAATGACGTCTTGTTGCTCCCCTCCATCTGGTCTTCTTGGTGGGGAGGTGGTCGCACGCCATGCTGCTACACATCAAAGAGTATAAAATTCCATGGATTGGCAGTCCCACTCCATGCTGCCACACATCGAAGAGTATAAAATCCCATGGATTAATACATGCTTTGGGCCAGGTGGAATGCTCGTGTGTCTCCTTTGCAGGGACCTAGTTTGACACTGTCTGTTGCAACGCTGAGGTCTGTTGCATCATTCTGCAGTGCTCTGGTGCAGGGTCTGGGGACCCCTAGGGGGGCCCTTTGATGGGCCATGTCACCCCCTTCTTCTGAGGATAAGCTTTCCCTCGGGAGAAGGGCCCTACAGCTGAGCTGGTCTGTACATTGAAGGATGAGTATTCGCTTCGCCTCTCACCAGAGGTTTTTAAACATATACCCAAAGCCCCTACCTTTTGGTGCGTGGTCTGTGCCAGCCTGGCAGCTGATAGCCCTGGGGTTGTAGTCTCCTCCCCGAAGGTGTTAAGCTTGTGCTTTGGGAATGTCATCAGTTCCTGAGTTTTATCTTATCTTCATCAGTGAATGGTCCAGGGCCTCACTCAGAAGGCCTTTTCAGGGTGTGGTGGTATTCCGTGCAGCTTTTGTTTTACAGTTCTTCATAAAAATGTTTGAGTCAAAAACCATAATATTTCAGTCTCTGACAATTGCATCACTTAAGCCAGGGCTGAGGAACCTGAGAAGAATCATCTATGCAAAAGGAAAACACACAGTCATTTATTCCTGGAAGCATCATCAGAGAGTTTTCTTCATAGCGAGTAGGCTTAAAAATTGGAGCCCCGGGTTTTGATACCATTTACAATGTCAAGTGATGACATTTTTACCTCTACATGGTGTCTCTTCTACTCCTTCTATTAAAATGGAAAGCACATGAGCATGGAAATAAGTGGAGCTTCCAAGGGCATAAAATGTTAACACTATAATAACTCTTACTGTATAAAAAAAGTAGAAGGAAGTTCTCAGTTATAAAAAATCATGATTGCCAGTGCAATACACTAATTTTGTGTTAACCTCAGTTACTGGTGCTGTTACTGACTGAGCCAGGCAGTGTTTGGCTGATTAAGGAGACCAAATCATGCTTCTCTTGGTAGCAATGGCAAATTTGATTTACAAGGAGAAGAGACAGGATTTTCCTCAGGACACTTAGGAGGGGGAAAATAATGATAATTTCATCAGGACTACTGTGAGGAAAGACAGCTTGACATAAGTGTAATTTGATCCATAAAATCTATGTGAAAAAAATGTAGTAAGCAGCAGTGCTGCATGCCTGAAGGCAAGGGTCTTCCTGACTTGGAACCTCCATTGTTTTTTTCCTGTCCTTCTTCTCCAAGCCAATTCTATACAGCATCCATCTTCTTCTAAGCCCTTTTCCACCATATCTCACACACAACAGTTTTCTCCCACTCAATGCTGAAGAATCATAGCATACCACTTAGTCTAAACCTATCAGAAAGTTTGATACTCTTTGCCCATAATTAGACTTGCCCCTTTTAACTGAGGTACAGATGCATATAATTTTGTTTTCTCTTGTCCCAGCTCTGCTTTGCAGGACTGTATTTTTAAAGAATAGTGTGAAAAATGCCACTCACTTGTTTTAACATTTTAAAGAGTTTAATAGTAATAAAATGGTTATAAAAATAGTAATACAAATTAGAGCAATAAGAATTTTGACAGAGTTATGACAATAAAGGACAACAAAAGCAAAGAATTACAGACGTTCAGATGCTTTTCTCTTGAAAGTATGGCTCACTAACAAAGAATTAAGTCTTTAATTGTTGCAAATTCATATTCTCATATATGATTCAAAAATTCTTTTCAAACTAAGGGTGTTCTCTGGTTAGTGTCAACTTCTCCTCCTTAATCCTGCTGGCACGTCAAAGACAAAAAGGAGGTGGAAGAAAGTTTATCTTTTCCGATTAGGAGGCAATATTTATTTTCTTGGGGCTTGTTGCTGTTATCTCTGTGTGAAGAATTTATTGATTATCCCATAGCTAGTTAAAAAATATCTCACATTGTGTAGTTTCTGTTTTAACATTGTTTTATAATCTAAAACTATATTTAACACACTACCTAAGAGTTAATACAGCATAACTTTCTAACATAACACATATAATATTCATTTTAATATTTGTGAAAAGCCAATCATATAATACGCATTTTTCACAAATAGCTATTCATGGGACATTTTTAAAATGCACTATGTCATCCTCCTGTGACAGAACTGCTAAAGTGTTAAGATTAAATTGGAAGTACTTATGGTTAAAAGTACAAAACAACATTCGTGGGATTTATCACTAAATGGTCATGTGGTACCAGGTAAGGTGGTAAGGAGTAGTGTCTTTTCACTGGCATTCATGGATAGTGGTTCAAGGGTTTTAAGAGGCTTATTATATTTCTATGCTGTCTGAAAGACAGCACCTCCTAAAAAACCCCAAACCAATTTTTTTTAGTAGGACAGTAAGTGAGTAGAAAAGTTAGCATTTCTAAACATGTTTGTAAATCTGATTATATTCATAGTGTGATTGACTTCTGAAAGAGCATTGTCTCTTAATCTGATGAAGAACATCATCTTATGTGACTGAGTGTCTCTAACACTTCCCCCCAAAATGAGAGAACAGAGTAATTTACTAACAGGAAAATTCAAAGCCATCTCAGGGGTTGCTCACTTTTGCCTTTTTCTCTTTGAAATCTGGAGTAAAACCATGAAAACTGTCACTCTAATCTCATCTATTAATACAATTGCCATTTAAAACAATAGAAGTATGCATGCATGCAAATAGCATTTATTTTCCTTTATATAGTAAATAATATGAAAAAGTAGTGATGCAAATGTATTTGCTGACTCTGGTACTTTCTGCCTGTGCTGTATTAGTCATAACAATTATTCTGTTTTCTGTAGTACTCTAATTACAGCACAAAATATTTACAATTCTGCTGAAATGCGCAAATGACATGACAGTGAGTCTAATAGAAAATATGCCATTTTTAAGGGCAAAATACGTAAGTTGACATGATGTAGGAGATGAGTGCTTTACAAGAAGTCATGTCTGTGCACTAGAAGCTGGACAAATAGTGCAGAGTCCAGAATGAATGCCTATCTCTTCAGAACAATACACACTGTTTTTTGACATGCAAACAATTTAGTAAGGAGAAAAAGTATAGAATTTAATTTAGGTGTTGCAAATTACATTAAGCCACCATCTGGAATTTAAGTTGTGATAAAAATACAAGAATCTCTTGCTGTACATGTAGGGTATAAACTTTGCATTTAAAAGTGCATATATATGGAACATGTACCTCTTTCACATCTTCTCAAAATGAAGCAGAAACTTAAAATCTCTTCTGCTTTCCCCCATTTTTTTCTGTAATTATAGCTTGTATGTACAATAATTCCAGGATACAAAATAACAACAGCAACAAAACCAAACAAAAATACCCCATACCCCCAAACAAACAAACCAAACCAAAACAACCCCGACAAAAGAAAACAAACAAAACCCTCCAAACCATGAGGGTTTTGTAGTTAAGCAATATTCCATCACATCATTGTTGCATTGAATGCATGCAGATGCATTCAATCCCTACAATTTTGTTGGCTGTTTCCGGGTAACTACCAAAATAATTTGCCTGAGAATCAAGATTTAATTGTTTTATAACTCTCTCTGTGAAATACAATAGAGATTACAAATGCTCACTGATTATACTATTGGGTGGAATAAGGGACTCTTAATCCTGCATTTCTCATTAATTTTGCCATTGCATTCTCTTTGAAAGACACCAGATGGACCCCAGCAGGTGAAAGCAAAGAAACTTGAAAGGCTCTCTTTGATGAATGAAAATACCTCAACTGCCCTCCATCCATTTTTTGAGATTAAGAAACCTTATTAAATCATGTTACGTTACATGTTGATTGAGAGGGAGCTAAACCAAAACCAACAATGGATGGTTTAGATGACAGTGCTTTCATCAATGGGCATTGAACAAAGCTAAACTTTCTTGTTCTTTTGTTGTGCAGGTTTTTTTGGGGACCCGTGACTATTTTTAGTTCTGTTTTAGTTTGTTGATTTTTTTTTAAACTATTGACTTTTGTTTAAACTTTTATACAAGAAATTCATAAGATTGTACCAATTTCTTCAATCATAGATAGCCAGTAGCTGTTCCTCTAGTGTGAGTGATTTATCTCTCAAACTGCCTCAAGGAATCCCATAAATAATGTTAAAGTTAAGAAACTTGGGGCTTTTTCAATTTTGATTTTTTAAACTGAAGTGAGCAGCTATTGCAACTGCCTCTGATTGCAAGATGCCCTAAATTATTAGAAAGCTGGTTTTGAACAAACTGTGTGAATGGATGTAAAGAAACCACTTTGTAAAATTTTCTTCTGGAAAGCAGTAAAGAAAACTGCAGTTTTTTAAAGTAATATTGTATTTTAGACTCCTTTTTAATTATTGGTAGTCATACAATGCGTTAATGAAACCTACAGGAAAAATACTCTTCAAGGCATCATCTCAGACTTGAATCTGCCTGTTTTTCAGGAAACACCTTTAGTAGGACTGTGTGTTATTTAACTGTCAATGGTTTTATCTTTAGAGTGTAGAACATTTTAGACTATGGTAGGAAATGATGAAACATGAGTAAAAAGTCTTTCAATCCTATCCTTTCTTCTGATAACTGAGAATTTTAGGCTATGCTCTGAAGAATTTATCTGCTTAAATATTTGGCTTGGGATTTAACATCCTTTTTTCCTGTAAATTGTGTTTTTTGTCATAGGCAGAAGAGATCTGAATGAAGGACATTATTTAAAGAAATAAAAGCAGAGTAACTATGAAAACAGCCTGTTTTTAAAAAATATCATTGTTCTATTTAATAAGTGATTCTTGAATGCAGGAAACTATGCAAAACTTTTGCTTTTGAATTAATTTTGGCTGAAGAAAAAAAACTATCCTCCAGATCATAACAGTCCAAATATTAATCTAATATTCATTACTATCAAAGAAATTATTTTTTCCTGTTGGTTATTAATAGTGTTATTTGATGGAGTTGCAGAATTCTGTTTGAAAAATCTTTTTTTGGTAACCAGATATATATTTCTGGAATAGATTAAATTGGTACCGAATTTTGGAACACAACAGTGTTTTGATAGTTATAAGATAAAACTGGAGGAGTAAAACTATTCTGTTTATACTATGAAAATGGGAAATAAATCAGCTTTTATTGGCATATTTCACGAGTGCTATGAAATAATCTAAAAAAATTCTAGGGAAAAAAAGGTAAAATGTCACAAAATAATGGAATAAGATGCTTCTGAAAGGATATGAAGAAATTATATTGACATTTTATATCGATATTAATGTTGATTGATTTACACAATCCTTATTCTAATAGCTGCTTTGTTGCTATTTAATATTTTCAATTTTTTGCCTTTTCCATGTCAAGTTTGTCATGTTAAGTATTGTCTGGGGTTTTAATAATGCAACTTACATTAATATTAAACATTAATATTAAAATCATCCTCTATAAAGCTAAATGTTAAACCCTAAGTCTAGAATCACAACGGCTAATTACGATTTAGGTTGAAAGCAAAGTATCGAGTACCTGAGTAGCAGAAGCTATGCAACTCTGCATCACTGTGAACTCAAACGCCTTGAGAAATTTTCAGACAATGGAAAAATAATGTAATTTTTGGGGTGGATGATCAGTAAACAGGAAAAGTAAACAAGGAATTGGTTTAAATGCAATCTAAACCCCCGCATTTTCAAATTCCAGGTTTTAAAAATATATATTTTATTTTTCCTATTTTTCTCATCTTTATTTAGTGAAGCTCATCTGTTCATTTGCTGAAAACCTTCCAACACTCTAAGTTACATGGCCAATATCAGTAATTTATAATTTATGTTCTCTTTCTTAACTTTCCCCATGTTCATGGAGTGGGAGGAGAGAATAATTAGAAAGAAAAACTGTTGTTGCAATATATCCAATATTTAGAATCTTGAAGTTCTGCAGTAGGTCCTTGCAAAAAGTACTACAGCCTCCTATTTCTAAAATAATTTCTGTACAAAAAAAATACACTGGAGGATAGGGGACTTAGCTTCTTTTTTTCTATTAAAAATGCTTTTATCTTTCAGTACCTTTTAAGTCTTCTTTTTTTTTTTCTTTTTAAAATTCATGAGTTTGATCATTCAGCAGTGTGAACATTTAGATTTTTTCCTGAATATGTCATAATAACTGATACACAGGAAAGAATATGGAGCAGAACAAAATATTTATTTACATAAGTAATGAGTAAGTAGGTCAATTAAGGAATGAAAACAACTCAACCACTTATACAGTCTGATTAAAAAAGGCCTAAATCTCATGGCTTGTGCTTGATACAGCAGGGTCATCTTCAAAAGCTGATAGCTGTGGAGATGGAAACATTTAATGGTAAAAGTATAGCTGCCAAAAAAAAATCATGCTATTGGTGACCTGCATATGGGACGGCAGTCGCACAGCTGTAAGCAAACTGGTGTGACCTATTTGTCTCATGGTAACTGCTGGAAAAAATGGACCCGTTCAGCTGATGGCTGTCAAAAATTTATGTATGGGATGTGAAAAGGTTGGGGCTGGAGCAGCTCCTGACATACTCCAAATGTAAGACAAATAGACAAGAACTGTAGCAAAACCAATGCCCATACTTTTTCAATTGGAGTTTACTAGACCATATCATACTATGTTTTTATTGTAGCACGGGTAGAGGTAAGTTCCCAACAATGTATCTTATTTCTACTATGGCACTGGAAGTCACTGAAATCACCACTGCTGACTACAGAGAAATAAACATAAATGCTCATGAAGCTCAAAATTACTGAAATCAGTTGCTATTTGCCTACTGTGAAATGGCATCAATAACACACTTTCAAGACTTATGTGGTGAGTTTCAGCTAAAAACCATACTACTGTAAGAAAAATGAACAATGGATGGAGTATTGTTTATCCATTTGCATCAGGGCACAGTCATCCGTCTAAAAAACTGTAAGTTCTTTGGTGAATCTTTGGTCACAAGTTCTTTCAATCCTAATTGTCTTAGTGTGACTAGCCCTCCCAGAATACAGCCGGGGATGGCTGCACGATCTGCCACTCCTGGGTTCTCCCCGGAACCCCTGGGTAGTGGTTACCGTCTGCGGCGTGGATGGTGCAGGCGGGAGCGCGGCTACGAGGTTCTGAGACAAAGGAAGGAGAAGTGGAGCACCTGTGTAGGTACCAAGGAGCTTTATTTCCCAGGAGGGGCCAGGGATGGGTGTCTTGGACGGAAAGCTCGGGGGGGCACATATAAAGGGAGTGGGTGGGATAGGAGGAGATACAAAGCTAACCAATGAGCTAACCCAGGGAGGAGCGAGGGTTACAGCTAAGCTACTGAGGATCACACAGGGGAGGGGAGCAAATCACATATCGAATAAGGGATGGTTGACACAGAAAATTATTGAAATAAAGGGGGTTGGGTACCATGAGAAATGGGGGGGGAGGGGGGGGCGGTGGGGCGGTGGCAGTGGCAGTGGCAGGCAGCACCAAAAGGGAAGAAATAGGCTTATAAGGGCATAAAGGGTTTTTCTGAGGGACAAACCATGGGCGGGAAAACAGGGAGTAAACAACTTGGGGAGAAACCATTGTGAGGGAAATACATGGGGGGGAACCGAGGACCAAACCATTATTAACTTACAAAAGGAATAACCAACAAATATTAATTTTTAAACACACGATGCCACATATACTGAGGCCGGTGTTTTTTTTAAACTGAGATTGAACTTCATTAATGGGTAAAATCACCAAACAATAGAATGTTTAAGATGGGAGGGGAAAAAACTGAATATTTGTTTTATTTGATTTCCTTCTTCCTCAAATCCTTCTAAAATCTTAATTATGTTAATCCCACTAGGTAAAGTTCAAAGTTTTTGAAAACTGACAAAAATATTTCAAAGACTTGAAAAGGAAATTTTAGACAGCCTGATACCACCCTGTCTCTTCTCATAGTTTAGAAAACTCTGAAATGTAACTTTCAGTCAACCAAACTCAGAATCTAAAGTTGATTAAAGAAATGGCATTGGTTTGGAAAATCATTATTTTCCCAACATCACTTCAATGACAAATGAGAACTCAATTCTTGCATGTCATTTGTCTGAATTTATGGGTTGTGTTTTCCTGCTGTTGGAGTTTTATTCTAACAGGGCAAGGAGTAACAGAGCCAGAAAGGAGTAATCTTATATGGAGTAATCTTATAACCTTTATAATTTAGTCAATTTAGTGCAATTGTTTCAATTATGTGAATTCATTTTGCTCAGAAGGAGTCACATTGTGTTATGAATATTTCATCCAGCTTCAGTGGTGTTATTATACAACCTAATTAATAAGATTTTTACTGGTAACCAAAGAGCTCCAGAAGGAAGAACACCTGGCACTTTAAAGGATGCAGTTTCTTTTCCTGAGGAATCTATAGCTGTAGGTCAGAGACATTTCTTTGAAGCTGAGCATACCCATATATATTTTTGCTGAGTATTTCACTGTGGGCTAATTTCTCAAGCAATTTGTGCTGCATAAAGAGTCGAGGGAAAAGTTAGCTATTCTGTTGTTTGTCCTTTGTATTTTCCCCTTCTCTTTCTTTTTAAAAATTTTAAATTTTTATTACTAGAATTTGACAACTTTGGAGTGCACAATGTGTCCATATGATTTTCTTTTGCAAGCACTTCTTTGCTTTCAGCTCCTACTCTTTTCTTCATTATGCCAGCTAATTAAACACAAAAACTTTGTGAAAGCCACAGTTAAGCCCATCCTGCTAACAATTTTGCAATATGTCTAATATTAAATATATTTCAGATGTCTGATTAAACCTGTTCATGAAACAATACATTTGGCCACGCTTGAGGTTGCTGATTAACCAGAAATATAAGTCAGAGATTAAGCACTGCATCTGCATGTAGAGAAGATGTAATGATTATCTCAACTATGGTTCTGAAAGTGTGATGCTTGTGTGCAGATACTGGTTCAAGAAAGAGCTTTAGGCCCTGGACATGTACAACTTTGTGCTTTTGTTTTGATACACTGATTCCAGTCATTAGCTGGAAGGTCAATAGGAACTCATTCTGCACAAAACAAGAATCTAAAGAGGTTGCTTATTTCAGTGTAAAAGTACTTGGTAACCATTATTTACAAACGACTGATTTATTTATTACCTCATTCATTACCATAAAATTATGAGGTTACAAAGTTCTTTATTACAGATTTCCCCTTTCCTATACATTGCAACGTAGAGGAAATTTTGTGCCTGTATATCTTTGGTTGAAAAGACAGAAACGTAGCTGTTTGGCATAAGATCAAAGGCACAGATTTATAAAAGCATTGCATAAGCTATACAAGAAAAAAATTTACCTTCTACATTCTAAGTTCTACTACGCAACAGACATAGACTGAAGTTGTATCAACAGAGTAAATAAGGCAGAAACGGTCAATGTAAAAATCTTTTGGCAAAATCCATCATTATTCTCTGTTAAGGAAAATAAAAATATTTTTATGTAAAAAAATCCAAAAACAAAGTCCTGGGACAGATTAAATAGATTATCTATAAATACACAATGAATTTAAAGAACAGAAAGAAGCAGAAATACAATGATTTTCATTTTGGCAAAGTATAATAGTTGAATGCTTTCAGTCCTATAAAATGTAAAATGTGTCTTGTCTGAACAACTATGAACAAAAAACCAAAAATTTTTTTTTAAAGGGAGTTCAATAAGACCTTGCATGATGGCTAAACAATTTACAAGCTGCGTGAAGAAAGTGAGTTATACTCACAATGAGACAGTGATATTAGCTGAAAATCTAATGCTAACAACTCCTTTTGTAGTTTGTGTGATCTAAGTGTGGAAGGTTTGCAGTTTAATATAATTAAACCATATTTGGGTGCTGGTATGAATATTGAGTATGTCTATAGTTGTATTAGATAATACCTTAAATACTTAGCTGCTTATGTTTTGTCTTTCACAGCAATATGGATCAAGGCAGGAAGGGGAAAAACCTGCATAGTATTCTCCCTGTGATAAAAGTGTCCTGAACTTGTATCACTTAGGGTGCTGACAGAGAAACATTTGGGGTGATCTGCTCAAGCACTGCAGATTTTCCCAGCTTTATATTTAGAATTGGGTTAAACGGTCTTTCCAGTTAAATCCAACTCTCGTCTTAAAATGCAGCAGCTGATTCTTACTTTTTGATTTTTTTTTTTAAATTTCTCCTTTTTGCCTTTTTTTTTTTGGTCTCCTGGTGTACTTTTCTCTTTGCAAGTGGGGTATTTTATTCTTTACTTTTATCAGAGGAGTTCTCATTCAAGAGGCCTAAAGAAGGTCCTGCTGAAATATCTCTACTTAGCATTGACTCTGCAAACAGAAAACCTCAATCTTGTATCCTTACAGGCAGAACAGCACAAGGGAGGCAAAAAGGAAAGAAAGGAAAGGATGTAAAGCCATGTGCTTGCTAGATCCATCAGCAATAAACTGTTGTACTATCCATCACAGTGCCACAGGTGAATTGTAGTTGACTGGAGGCATATGTCACAGCACAAGATGAGAGCTTAGGTACTTTACTAACCTTATTTTACTGAGTTGAGGCTGTATAGCTTTATGAGGGCTGTCATCTACACCAATTTAAAATAAATTACTGCTGAGCCGTGTACTGCAGCCTGACTGGACCATCCTTGTATATGCAATTGTTACCTGTATTTCTTCACTGTTTCTGGACTGGAAGGTCACTTTCTCTGGGTTAAGTGTGGAGGAATGTCATAAGAATGAGAATAAGACTAGGAGATAGTGGTGGATTTCAACATTTTTTTAGGTTCTTTCAACCTGCTCAGGGCATGAGTGGCAGGTTGGATTTGTACCGCTGCAACTATTTTCACACTTCAACTTCCCCTTCTCAGCCCAGCAGCATCAGTGACATAGATTTTACAGCTTAAGCTGTAAAAGCTTAGTTTCATCTGAAGATTCTCTTTCTCATTCATTATTTTGGTGTCTTTGCTAATGATCACAACTGATCTCTGTGGAAAAATGATGCCAACATAGCTGGGTTCTGACTTGCCATCCTTAGGTGTCCCCTATTCTTGCAAAAAACACAATGAAGCCTGCATCTGGGGCTGAGTTAGATGTGTTTCAGACAGCTGAATGCGAACTAAAGAGCTTTTGGAAATACAGCAGTTAAGAGAATAATTTTATAGAATTTTTAAAATTATTTTTTGGTGAATGAATTCCACTGAATGCCAGGAAAGGTTCCTGCATCTTAATATGCAGTACTGCAATTGGAGAGTTCTGTTGGAGAAACTAGGAACAGGATGATGGCCATTGAAAAAAAAAACCTTTTTCTTTGTCAGTAGCTCTGGGTTTTGAAGTAGTTTTCAGTAGTCTAGAGTTATTTCCATGGCTGAAACAACACTACCTAATCTGTGATGTTTGACAAAGCTACGTCCTTTGCCTATGTTTTCTTCAGTTGTAATACTTAGAACTTGATTTCCATCATCTTTGGTAGGTTCAGTTGTGTACTGGCTCTTTACTGCAGCTAATAGATAGGTGCAGATATGGTGACACGAGCTCATCTTGAATTTGAACTTATGTCTTTTTGCTCACTTCAAAAAAGATAAAATTGGTAAAAAACGGAGCCATAAAACTGAATCACACACTCCTGCCTTGTCCTCATTCAAAGATAGATGTAATCTCTGTGTTATCATACAAAAAAGTTTTGTATTCAAAGGAGACTATAACAATGACTGTTGCATATGGGTAAAACCTTACAAAAGAAAGGCCCTGTAAAAATCATGGTTCAGGCCTGCTGCTTCAGCTGAGTACAGCTAACAGCTAGCCTGGTAAGTTCCCAAAAGAAAGGAATTTCTAACAGTGAGAATCAGCCTGCATATCAATCTGTTTCTCTGGGAATCAATTTACACCTGTGAAGAGAAGGATTCTTACCCATGAGAAATTGCTCTTTACCCACGAGACAAGAATGTAAACATTTTTAGAAAAGAAAGTCTTTGATGGACATGTACACTAGCAACTACTAACCAACGAACTAAGTTGCAATAAGTTACTAACCAATTAGAATTAAACACGATGCCTTAAGAAAACCATATGAGTTGTGAAGAATAAAGACTGGCTATTGTGGATGAAGAAATGTGTCTTCACACAGTAGAAACATAGTCTGTCTCTACTGTGATAAATGAATAGATCAGTTGGTTAGAGAACAGTGCTGAAAATGCCAATGCCCCTTGAGGGACCATTCATTTAAGAGTTGGGCTCTATGATCATTGTAGGTCCCTTTCAACTTTAACTGTTCTGTAATATGGAAATACTCACTTTCTTTTTTTTTTTTTTTTTTTTGGCCACAAAGGACATATCCCACTCTAATGTGTACAACACGGAGAGAGGCTGAGGGCATGGCTTAACAAGAGAAGCTTTTTTACTTGTGATTATCAACCATACTATTCTGACTGACTGTCATATTTTTGAGGCAATTTGGGGAAGGATGAAGAATCACAACTGAGTTATGAAGAGGAAGAACATGGCTTACAAAACATATTGCATGGGGAAACAATATAGTGTATAAAGCCCTAGTGATACATATATTTCATTTTCGTATTAAATGTCATGGCTTATCCAGAAGTAGTTGTTTCTCGGTGCCTATCATGGTCATCCATAGTAAGAAATACTTACGGCATTTTTACCTAGAAGTAATGAATCATAACAAGGTAGTAGAGAGTTACAATCCAGTTATTTATATGAATATTTATTTGTTTATTTATGGATATTTATATGGATTTATATGAATCTGAATAATGAGTTCACAAAGTCTCACAATTGTCTTACAATGTCCCTCTGGACTGGTTTTTCCTTTTTGTAAAACAAAAGTCTGTGAGAGATTAATCTCTGAAGCACTTGTCTTTTCCTGAGTGATCAGCAACACACACCTTAACCAAATGTAGGTATTATTAGATATTGTTTTTTGATTGTTTCCTGGAGGAAAAAAGTCTTTGTAGTGTGTTGCAGATTGCAAGGCAAGATGTATTCTATTGCCATCTGTATGGCAGTTGTCTGCTGTCAAGTGGGCAATGCTCATTATCTCTCTTCTGGAGTGATCATAATCAAGAGGGGACATCTGCTGATAAGGGGCTATTGAATGTCACCACATGACTGATAAGAACTATAGCATCCCAGTGTGAGATGCTCCACCCAGAGGGAGGAGCCAAGCAGTGCCATGTGGATATAACCTGCAAGATTTCTGACACCAACTTAGCTTTTGCTCCACTGGACTCCCCAGAGGAACAGCAGCTGCTACTTCCATGGATCTGCGGAGGAAGAATACACCCCTTTCCTACAGGACTCCCCTGCCCCAACAGAACCACGCCTGACACTCCAGGAGGACTGCAGCCCCTTTTCCAACTGGACTGCTACCAACACCCTGACCAACAGTGTGTCAGGTTGTGTTCTGACTCTGACAGTGTTGTTCTAGTGTATTGCATTGTTGTATTTTATCATTCTATTTTTTTCCCTTCCCTATTAAAGAACTGTTATTTCCTGCTCTCATGTTTTTTGCCTGAGAGCCCCTTATTCAAGCCAATTCGGAGGGGTGGGGAGGGTTTGTATTCTCCATTTCAGGGGAGGCTCCTGTCTCCTTTAGCAGGCACCTGTCTTTCCAAACCAAGACAGATTTTGGCGCCCAACGTGAGGCTCGAGGGCACTTAAACGAAAAGGCAATAGCAGTTCTTGAATAATCTGATTTTTTTGTGTGCGTCTATAGAAACCCTTGCTAGGCGACACCATGTGGTCCAGTGTACCCTGGTTTGGGTGGCACGTGATCATTGCTGTATTTCTCCCATTTGTAGGCCCTTATCTGAACATGGGTCCTATAACCAAGGCTACTGTAGCTATTATCCAATTTTTCTAATGGGTGAGTAAGGTGAGGGATTCATGGATGTTTAACTTCCTCTGGAAAGCAGGCTCATGGATTCACAGCTATCACACACTAACTATATGTTTTTGGGGTTACTTTAATAATGGCACCTTCTGTAAGGAAATGACACCGGGGGAAATCTTCTCCCAACCCTTTAACCATCTTTTCGGGTCCCCCCCACCAGTTTTGAAGGGAGTTTTGAAGTTTTTTAACTGTAAATATTAATGATAGCATACAGTGCCTGGTGTTACGGATAGGCCTGTTCTATTTAGCATTTAGAGAGACGGGGAGACTAACCTGGATAACTACCCTGACACCTACCCCAGAACCGAACATGCCACCAGAGTCTAGGGCTGCTACTGCCCCAGAGCCTGACCCTACCCCACAGCCCACCCCAGATGTCAACTACCCAGATTGGGTGGGGGGTCTGGTGAAGGAGATGCGTGAGATGGGCCAGATGCTGAAGAAATACACTTCCCCAGCTGGTGAGAAGCCCTCCCCCTGCCTTGAAGGGGGAGAGTCTAATAGTGCAGCAGCAGAACCCACAGATGTTACAACTGTCCAGGTTGCAGCTGAACTGCAGAGGCAGTCACAGCCAGCAGCAGTTGCCCCTGTAGAAACAAGGAGATCGAAGACAAAAGCAGAGCACCCAGATAGGGGAGGGCCCTCACAGCCCACAGGGAAGCCAGAGATTGCAATCATCACCGAGTCCCTGACGTACGAAAGTCTCCGTAAACGGCATAAAGACATTGTACGACGGGGACGTGAAGCTTATACAACCTGGCTTCTTCGGGTCTGGGATCTCATGGGCACAGGTGTCCAGCTGGATGGTGGTGAAGCAAGGAATCTGGGACCTTTGACTCAGGTATCAATCAGATTTTTGTAAGGGAGCCAGGGTCCCTTTCCCTCTGGGAGTGGCTTTTAATAAGTGTCAGAGAGAGGTTTGTCCACAGGGAAAGTATGCAGGAGCAGCACCATAGAATGCGCAGGAAGACTCTTGAGGAAGGGATCCAACAACTAAGAGAAGTGGCAGTATTGGAGGTACTCTTTGGGAGGGATGGACAGCACAATAATGATCCCGATCAGGTCAGATGCACAGGGAAAATGCTGTGAAGTCTGGCAAATCTAGAGCCATCTCAATACACCACCTTCATTGCCACAATTAATGCTGATACCAACAGAGAGACAGTGGGGTCTGTTGCAAACAAGCTTAGGAATTATGAAAGTATGATCAATGGCCCCATGCAGGCTCACGTCTCTGCCGTAGTCCAAGAACTCAGAGAGGAGGTGAGGTGAGAAGGAGGCGGTGAGAAGGAGCAATCCCCATATTGCACCAGTGCGAGTGACAAGCCCCAG
Source organism: Fringilla coelebs (assembly GCF_963513975.1). Lineage (NCBI taxonomy): Eukaryota > Metazoa > Chordata > Aves > Passeriformes > Fringillidae > Fringilla > Fringilla coelebs. The sequence goes on from NC_140031.1 coordinate 44,433,339, forward strand.
ATTCAGAGCCCAATGTTCCCCAGCTAGAGAGAGAGGGTACACCCCACGGGCTGACCTGTGGTTCTTTCTGTGGGACCATGGGGAAGATATGGGAAGGTGGGATGGAAAACCCATTTCTGTCCTGGCAGCACGGGTGCGTCAACTCAAGGAGGGAAACACTAACCGAGGCAACTCCAGTAAAGTGAAGGTAGCCTCTACCTCTCATGACCGAGCTGCTGAGTATGATATGTCAGATCCCCTTGAGGGTACTTCTACCATGTATGCCCAGGAAAGAAATAATAACCAGTGTTAGAGGGGCCCTGCCTCTAGCCAGGGAGAGGCACGGGAAAATCGGACTTTCTGGACGGTGTGGATCCGATGGCCTAGAACATCAGAACCACAAAGGTACAATGCTTTAGTTGATACTGGTGCACAGTGTACCCTGATACCGTTGGGACATGTGGGGGCAGAACCTGTTTCCATTGCCGGGGTGACAGGGGGATCACAGCAATTGACCCTGTTGGAAGCCGAGATGAGCCTGACTGGGAAAGACTGGAAGAAACATCCTATTGTGACTGGCCCAGAGGCCCTATGCATTCCAGGCATAGACTTTCTCCGGAATGGCTATTACAAAGACCCCAAAGGACTCAGATGGGCTTTTGGCATAGCTGCTGCGGAGGCAGAAAACATTAAGCAGTTGAACACCTTGCCTGGACTGTCAGAAAACCCATCTGCAGAAGGTCTCCTGAATGTGGAAGAGCAATGAGTGCCAATTGCCACCTCGACGGTGCACCGCCGGCAGTATTGGACAAATCGAGATGCCGTGATCCCCATGCACAAAATGATCCACAACCTGGAGAGCCAAGGGGTGGTCAGCAAGACCCACTCACCCTTCAACAGTCCCATCTGGCCTGTGCGCAAGTCTGACAAAGAATGGAGATTGACTGTGGACTATCGTGGCTTGAATGAAGTGACTCCACCTCTGAGCGCTGCTGTGCCGGACATGCTGGAACTCCAGTACGAGCTGGAGTCCAAGGCAGCAAAGAGGTACACTACTGTTGACATTGCTAACGCGTTTTTCTCCATTCCTCTGGCAGCAGAATGCAGGCCTCAGTTTGCTTTCATCTGGAGGGGCGTGCAGTACACTGACTGCCCCAGGGGTGGAAGCACAGCCCCACCATCTGCCATGGACTGATCCAGAGCGCACTGGAAAAGGGTGAGGCTCCAGAACATCTGCAATACATTGATGACATCATTGTGGGGGGGAACACGGCAGTAGAAGTATTTGAGAAAGGAAAGAAAATCATCTCGATTCTGCTAGAAGCCGGTTGCGCCATCAAGAAGAGCAAAGTCAAGGGACCTGCCCGAGAGATCCAGTTCCTGGGAGTAAAGTGGCAAGATGGAGGATGTCAGATTCCCACTGAGGTCATCAACAAGATCACTGCGATATCTCCACCAACTAGCAAGAAGGAAACACAAGCTTTCCTGGGTGCCATAGGCTTTTGGAGGATGCACATTCCCGAGTATAGTCAGATCATGAGCCCTCTTTACCTGGTCACCCGCAAGAAGAACGAGTTCAGCTGGGGGCCTGAGCAACAACAAGCTTTTGCCCAGATCAAGCAGGAAATTGCTCATGCAGTAGCCCTTGGCCCAGTCAGGACGGGACCAGAGGTGAAGAACGTGCTCTACACTGCAGCTGGGAACCATGGCTTGTCCTGGAGCCTTTGGCAAAAGGTGCCGGGGGAGGCCGACCACTGGGATTTTGGAGTCAAAGCTACAGAGCGTCCGAAGCCAACTACACTCCCACAGAGAAGGAAATCTTGGCTGCCTATGAAGGAGTTCAAGCCGCCTCAGAGGTGATTGGCACGGAAACACAACTCCTCCTGGCACCCCAACTACCGGTACTGGGGTGGATGTTCAAAGGAAAGGCTCCCACCACCCACCATGCCACTGACGCTACATGGAGTAAATGGATTGCTCTGATCACACAGTGCGCCTGGATTGGAAACCTGAATCGCCCTGGGATTTTAGAAATAATTACAAACTGGCCAGAAGGTGAAGACTTTGGTCTTGCTTATGAAGAGGAACAAGAGCAAGTGTCATGTGCCGAAGAAGCTCCACCGTACAACCATCTACCAGCAGAGGAAACACACTACGCTCTTTTCACTGATGGTTCCTGTCGCATTGTAGGGATGAACCGGAAGTGGAAAGCAGCCGTATGGAGCCCCACATGACAGGTTGCTCAAGCTACCGAAGGAGAAGGTGGATCAAGTCAACTTGCTGAACTCAAAGCTGTTCAGCTGGCCCTGGACATTGCTGAGAGAGAGAAATGGCCAAAGCTCTACCTTTATGCTGATTCGTGGATGGTAGCCAATGCTCTGTGGGGATGGCTGGAAAGGTGGAAAAAGGCCAACTGGCAGCATAGGGGAAAACCAATCTGGGCTGCTGATGAATGGAAAGACATTGCCACTCGGTTAGAAAAGCTACCCGTGAAGGTCCACCACGTAGATGCCCATGTCCCCAAGAGTCGGGCTAATGAGGAACACCGAAACAACCAACAGGTGGATCAGGCAGCAAAAATAGAGGTGTCAAAGATAGACTTAGATTGCCAACATAGGGGGGAATTGTTTCTAGCTTGATGGGCCCATGATGCCTCAGGTCATCAGGGCAAAGATGCCACCTATAAGTGGACACGAGACCAAGGGGTGGATTTAACCAAAGACAGTATTTCTCAGGTTATCCATGGCTGTGAGACGTGTGCTGCCATCAAACAGGCCAAGCGAGTGAAGCCCCTGTGGTATGGTGGGCGGTGGTCCAAGTACAGGTATGGGGAGGCCTGGCAGATTGACTACATCCCACTGCCCCAGACATGCCAAGGCAAGCGCTACGTGCTGACCATGGTGGAAGCCACCACGGGATGGTTGGAGACCTACCCTGTGCCTCACGCCACTGCCCGGAACACCATCCTGGGCCTTGAAAAGCAAGTCCTGTAGAGACATGGAACCCCTGAGAGAATTGAGTCACACAATAGGACCCATTTCAAGAATGGCCTTATCAACACCTGGGCCAGGGAACATGGTGTTGAATGGATATACCATATCCCCTATCATGCACCAGCTGCCGGGAAAGTTGAATGGTGCAATGGACTACTCAAGACCACCCTGAAGGCACTTGGCGGGGGGACTTTTAGAAATTGGGAAATGAACTTAGCAAAGGCCACCTGGATGGTCAACACCAGAGGGTCCATCAATCGAGCTGGTCCTGCCCAGTCTGAACCCCTGCACACTGTGGATGGAGACAAAGTCCCAGTTGTACACATGAAAGGTATTTTAGGAAAGACTGTTTGGATTACTTCCACCTCAGGCAAAGACAAACCCGTCTGTGGAATAGTTTTTGCTCAAGGACATGGTTACACTTGGTGGGTAATGCAGAGAGATGGAGAAAGCCATTGTGTACCACAGGGAAACCTAGTCTTAAGTGAGAACTTAAGTGTGTAAGGTTTTTTTGTGATGCAGATGGAAATAGAATAAGGGGTGGATAATGTTCCGGATTGCAAGGCAAGATGTATTCTATTGCCATCTGTTTGGCAGTTGTCTGTCGTCAAGTGGGCAATGCTCATTATCTCTCTTCTGGAGTGATCATAATCAAGAGGGGACATCTGCTGATAAGGGGCTATTGAATGTCACCACATGACTGATAAGAACTATAGCATCCCAGTGTGAGATGCTCCGCCCAGAGGGAGGAGCCAAGCAGTGCCATGTGGATATAACCTGCAAGATTTCTGACACCAACTTAGCTTTTGCTCCACTGGACTCCCCAGAGGAACAGCAGCTGCTACTTCCATGGATCTGCGGAGGAAGAATACACCCCTTTCCTACAGGACTCCCCTGCCCCAACAGAACCACGCCTGACACTCCAGGAGGACTGCAGCCCCTTTTCCAACTGGACTGCTACCAACACCCTGACCAACAGTGTGTCAGGTTGTGTTCTGACTCTGACAGTGTTGTTCTAGTGTACTGCATTGTTGTATTTTATCATTTTATTTTTTTCCCTTCCCTATTAAAGAACTGTTATTTCCTGCTCTCATGTTTTTTGCCTGAGAGCCCCTTATTCAAGCCAATTCGGAGGGGTGGGGAGGGTTTGCATTCTCCATTTCAGGGGAGGCTTCTGTCTCCTTTAGCAGCCACCTGTCTTTCCAAACCAAGACAGTAGTGTTTGTTGCTATGTTTGTTTATTTTTAGGTGTTTCACGGGTGTGATGTGTTTTTGCTTCCCAATACTAACTCACGGTGTGGCAGTAATCTCATTTCAACCACATGGTATAAGAAGCAGTTTTCAGCATTTGTAACTGTCTCTGCTGAATTTGCTAGAGGATAAGTTTTGTCTTTGTAGAACCCTTTCCATTAAGTGTCTTTGGTGAAATTTCAGGTTGTCAGGACTTACAGGGCTCTTGTCAATATGCTTTTAGGAACACTGACATTGTAGGACATCTGCAATAAGGACAAAATGCAGTAAGAGTTTTCTGTCAATGGATGTCTTTATCAGGAAGAGAAGGATCAGAACATGGAAAAATTTACCATAACTCACAGCTCGTAATTTAGGGCATGTTGAATATGTTTGAGCTTTCCCTGTGTTCAGCTTCAGATACTGGGAGTAGTGCTTTTCTTTTTGTTGTATAGAATTTTCTCTGTGAGTATGCCTTGGATATTGATGAGATAAAAGAGATGTTATTTGTTGTTGACTAACCTGTAATACAGCCAAGAATTGAGTGAAAACAGAATCAAGAGTTGGTTATTGGAGACATAAGGCAGATTTGAGACTAGAAAACCATTCCAGCACCTGCTATTTCACTATTTTGCAGGGAGAACATTTAAACTTCAGCAAGGAGTGGAGGGTGAAGAAAGAAGTGGGAAAGGAAACTTTATTAATAAGAACTGTGATGAATTAACAAATACAACTAACTTTTGCAACATGCCCTTCCCTTCTTTTTTGGTTCTCTAGCAGAAGGAGTTGTGAGAAACCAATCAGAACTGGGTCTGGCACCAGTAATTCCCTGGAAATTGCATGACTGTAGCTACAGGCAGAGCTGTGCATCCCCTCAGGCTCTGCCATCACTGTGACTCGCTTTATTAAGATAATGCTGTAACCCAGAACTGATGCATAAATTTGGAGGAGGGGGTAGATGGGAAGGACATGGTTCCAGCTCTAGGCTCTGTACTACTATCTTGCAGATGAAAGCTGGGAAGACATACAAACGGCAACTAAAACCCGTGCAGCTTCCCCACCAGTTTTACTTCTACCATGCTTGGGAAGACATAGCGTTAAAACAGAGGCTTCATTTCCACGAGAATGAGGGGCTGGCACTCTGCAATTCTTCCTCTGCCCTCCTTCTCTCCACATAACTTTTCTTCAGAAGGTTGTGCTGGGCTCTAAAAGACACGTGTCCTCTGTTTGGTTCCCATTGCAAAGATTTCAAAATGTGCTTCAGCTAGTCTTGTCTGCTTTGCCCTGAGCAAAGTCAATTTATCCCTCTTTGGCATGATTGGGTTTGGGACATAAGTGCATGGAGGGGCTAACAGTTTGCTCTTTGAGAGGATACTTCAGAAGGAAGACTATCCATCAGACTGGGAAATCATCAGACTGGCTGAATTTCTGGTAGAGTCTCTAAGGGACAGCTGCACAGCAAAGCCACAAGCCACTCTTTGAGCACCCTATGGACTATGGGGTAGATGATGTATAGTAGCTGAGGTACAAAGCACTGCTGCAACTGTGACCTTGCAGCACGTTTCACTACTTCCTGCTCCTTGCAGGCTTCCTGATCACTTGGAGAGTATCCACTAGGGCTAGGATGGATTAACCTTCCTATAACAGCCTGTAATAAAGCAGCAAAAGTGGGAGACATTACCCATTCATTTGTAGGAGAGGAAAGGTGGACCCATTGTAGCTCTTAGGACATTTTCCCATGTCCCTCATAAGCTTTTGGAATAAAGGTGGAAATTTAGATGAGTTCATCATCTTCTCACCTCCAAAATGCAAACACATAACCATCCCTCACCCTGTGAAAATCAGCCCAATAGATTTTGTAAGCAGTATATCAGTAATTCTTGTCTCTTACTGGGTTTATCAGTTAACACAGGTAATGAGGTTAAGGTAACAATCTGAAGGGTGCACACCTTCACATGCCATTATCAAGTGTATGTCAATAGCAATAGCTGAAAGGATGCTCTTTAATGGCCTTGACTTCTACTATGCAGGAAGAACACAGAATTAGACAGTTTCTGATAGCAACAACTCACCTTTGCAGGTTTGGTCTTCATTTTCATGCACATAGTTGGAAATTTGCTATGCAAAAAATTGTTGTTTACTTATATGCAGTAAAACAGTTTCAGTTGTCTGTATTAGGGTTTCCCAGAACTACTAATATTGTTGCTAAGGGGATTGTATTACAAAAAGAAGGGGTCACAGCCTGTGGTTTCTCTCTGAAGACAGTAGCAGCAGTAGCAGCAGTAGCAGCAACAGCAACAATTATTAGTATTAAACAAAACATATAATACTGGGCTCTAGAAGGTCTTATATGTTGTAAAATCACAGCTGTAACAAGGGATGGAGTTACAGCGTCGTTGTCCCAAATACAATACAGTCCTTTCCTGTGTTGTTAAGGGGTCCATGACTGTGTCCTACAGCAAGGCTTAACTTTTAAGGTTACCAGCTTTATTCTACAATGAAACTGTATGGCAAGTGGGCTGGTCCCATGACACAATTGTATTTCTAATGTAGAAAATCCTTAAATAGGCTAGATGTGATAGATCTCTCCCTTTTTCTCCATCTTCCTTGTGTATACATATACACTTTGCCCTAAGGATATCTCCAGAGAAACACACTTCTCCATTTACTGTAATAGGAGGTGCTTTGATATGATGACAGGGTCACTGTCCGTCAATCAAGAGATCAAAAGATTCACAGTTTACTGGTCACTGAAACACTTTATAACAAAATTTGAAAGAGTCAAGCCTATCTTCTCATTAAGCAGTGACAAAGCAAACATTTTTTCATTGATGGTTCCAGGAATTTAAAATTGCTATTTTGCAGTTTACTCAGGCTCCTTCATCAAATACCTGATACTTCAACTCTATGCAAGTAGGAAAAGTGTTGTCAGTTTTATTAAGAAACAGATGAAAGTCAGAAAAAAAAATAAAAAGAGGCTGTCTGGTCTAACTTTATTTTAAACTAAAAATAATGATGGACCAAGACACAGTGCAATTCAGTCAGACAGAATTGTAATTTTCCATATTGACTTTGCTTTGAGAAACAATTAAATCCTCCTGCCTGTTACAATAAAAATATCTGGAAGGTCTGGTGATATATCTATTGCATCTTCCCAGGTCAAACATAAAATGGTCTTCACATTCCTTGAGCTACAAAGAGCAAAGCAGGGCAACTCCTACCATTCTGCAACATGCAGGCAATATGAGCCTGAGGACAGGGGAAGATGGGAAGAAAGAAAGGAAGGCACTCAAGCAAGCAAGCCTTAAGGAAAAGAGTTGTTATTACTGCCATGTGGAAATGAAGGAAACTCCCAAATTGTGTGAGATTGTCCCAGTTTCTTTTTATGCTATAAGCAGCTACATATGGGAGTTTACTATGACCCAGTGTCCGTGTGGGAGGGGGACAAGAAGAACCAAAGGCATTTGTGCAAGGCTCAATTGTTTTTTATTAGTTGTTTTTCAGTGCCAAGGGGCGGCATTTCAAAATGTGGCAGAGTGGGAGCTATTAAAAAAATCCTTGCAAGAGGTAAGGCCCTGTCTAAACATCTAGTGTAAAGCTGTTTAATGTTGTGCTGTTAAATGAATTAGACAAACCTTGACGAATAGGCAGCAACAACACAGCAAATTATTAAAACATACGTAAAAGACCATTAATTTTAAGTATGATTCAAAGTGCTTTGTTGAACAACACTTTTCAGGTATCTGTTGCAGGGAAATGCTGTGAAAACTGTGATAGAAAAAGCACAACAAAATTCAGACTGAGATTCTCAGGCAAACAGGTTGCTTGCAAAAGTGGATATATGTTGCAGTGTGCTTTTATCCCTAATGGTTTGTTCTGTTCCCTCATGTATTGTTAATTCAGTCTAACTTGTATCCTCACACCTAGTTGTCCATCTTGCTCTAGACCTGCCCCTTGATACAGAATGTTCCCTGTCCCTCCTCCTACTGAGCTGCCAGTTGCACCTTGTGCCAGCCCCTTACTTTGGGAAATCCCCTGTTCTTCCAAGCCCTATTGGTTTGTTCAGACTGTTCCCTTGCCCCTGAGCCTCCTCATAGGGTTAAGTATTGTAAACCCCGCCTTGTACCTCTCTCGAGTCTTCTCCCTATTGGCCAAAAATTTGTACTCTCCGCTAGATCCTCCTCTGTACAAAAGTCTCACAACATGAGGATCCCTGGACTCTTCTTGGAAATGGAGCTCCTTGGAAATGCTATGAAAGACCTCTCCCTCGTCCTTGATTTTGCCTGCACGTCATAGTGCCGTAGAGCCTATGCCCAGCTGTATGTCGGATCACTTCTGAGAACAGCCCACTCTCAATGCATTGTCGGGGGCTAGCAGGTGAATCCAGCACCATGTCAGATGTAGGAGTCAATGAAAGCAATGAAAATTGACCAGCAGATTAGTTATATCTCTCAGGTATTTTCCCTATTTCTCAATGACCTATTAATCCTCCAAATAACAAAATAATTCTGTCCATTAATGAATCAACTCCTGAACTGACACTGGTTTAATCATGGTTTGTTAAGAAAGAAACAAAAACCTGAATTTTCCCACATTAGTGGGGATGGGGACTAACATGAAAACCAGCAAACTTGGCACTGATCTGTGAGTAGATCAGTTAATTCTGAGCTGGTCATCCATGTGTTTTAAGGACACATTAAACAGGAAACACAGCAATAGCTTTAGCATCTTTTTTTTAATTCACTGTCTCAAATCTGCTAGTCGTTTCAGATGCAGTAAATACTTTACGTGTTGCTAGAGACGTAGAGTGACTGCCTATGCTACTAAGCTTTTGTTGCAAGTAATTCGAAGATTTGAAGCACATTGCAAAAAAATTTAAACTTTAAGCTTATAAACTGTCTAATAAAGGGTGAATGTAAGACTGTTCACTGTACTATATGTAATTTTAATCACACCACTGGTTCACGTCCTATAAAAATTCAAAATTACAGCCTCCCACTGCAACTGATTTATGTTTTGCAACGTTCTACTGGAATTTCTTCTTGGGAAGAAGCAGCAACAGAACAGACTCAAGTGTGTGGCTTCCACATGTCACTAAATTTGCGAGAAATTTTTTGTATTAATTTGAGAGAGGATGGGGGTCAACTAATGTATTTAAGCTAGAAGCAGTGTCAAATGCACTCAATTCTTAGATAGTTGAAAGTGAACATTTTCAGAGTACTCACAATCTGTGAGTAAGTGGACCAGAACTGGTGTTGGTTCATTTAGGGGTTCATTTTTAGAATGATTCTGCCAGCAATTGTAAGTGTAACCCTCCTTAGACATTTAGGTAATTTAATATTATTAAATGTTTCTAAAACAAGAATTGGCTTATAAAGTATATAATTTAACTTACGAGTAATTTATTCCATTATTTAAATTTCCCCAGAGAATTTGATCATTGTACAGTCTGACAGCATGTATGCAGTACTACTGTGCCCATTACACTTGGGTCTTTAATTGCAGAAGAGGCCATCATAATAAGTTTTCTTAGCTTAGTTAACAGTTGGACTCAATGATCTTTTCCAACGTCAAAGGACTTTTCCAAACGAAACAATTCTATGATTTCTAGTTCATGCATTTATCTCTGCTTACAATCATAGTCAGCCATCACAAACAAAGATCAAGATTTTTTCCCACAACTACGTGAAGTTTTGTTATATGGAGTGGCCCAGATTGTATAGAAAAATATGCTTGAAATGTGTTTCTGTGAGCACAGGTCTGTAGAAGTACAGATGGCTATGTTTTAGCCGTCCTTCATTAGGAAAACAAACCTGATGAGAAAAGTTATTTGATAACACATTGCTAGAACACCATGAAGAGGAATGCCTTGCTCTCTGAAGACCATGACTAATCTCTTAACTTGTCTTTTACATTGTTATGTCTTGATCACTCTCTAATACTGCTAGCCTCAATCTCTACTTTCTTTTTTATTTTTAGTTTCTTGTGCTCCTTTAGCTTTCATGCCCTGTATCAACAGGATAAACTCTGTATTAAAACTGTCACTGCATCCTGCTTTTTGGCTTAATTGTCTAAGGAAAAATATAACTTCTGGTAGATTAATTAATAATAATTTCCTCATTGTTTGTTTCCAAGTTTGAATCATGCTCCTAAATTGTAAGGAAAATATGATGTTAAAAGTATGATTCCTTATCTGGACATAACACAGCTGACTATGGATCTGTGAAATGCTACAAACTTTCTTACATCAGGAAAACTAATGTCTTAGAGAGTCTCTTGACCACAGATGTACAATTATAGTTTCCAGCTGAGTCAGTTTATTAACTGGTGGTAGAGACTGTTACTGGGTTGAAAGTGCATTTATTTATTTGGAAGTAAAATTGAGATCCTCCACTCTTAGAGACATATGAAGAATCATTTTGCATAGAAATAAATTGCTCCTGACCTGGCAAAATTTCCCAGGTAATCCCTCCAACCCAATACAGTTTCTTTGGAGTTTCTTTTGTAAATATTTTCACAGGGCTAATTCATGTGAAGAGATAGCCCTGTGGTCATGGTGATCAGAGGTCTAGTCTCCTTATTTGGTGGGATCAAAATTTCAAATGTTTGATTCAGTAATTTTCCCACTGAACTGGTAGTCCATTCCTTCCACATATTTTTTGAAAGAAACCAGGACAACAGATACTTTTGAAGTAGAAAACACTGTAATTTTTCACTCTTCTAAGAGTGAATTTTTCACTCTTCTAAGAGAACCTATAAGAGCAAGCTCACACTGCTCTGTGGCCTGCTCTGCTGTTTAGAAGGATAGCATTCCCTGGGGACACATTACTTCATCTGCAGTGATATGATCTCAACTGCAGCATTGCATGGTTTAGAGCTGCGTACAATACCTCAAACCCCGAGGTGTGCCCAGGAAGAGCTACTAAACCTTTAGCAAATGCAAGCAGGCAGTTAAAATTCTCAACAGGACCTGAGTACTTTCTATTGTGTTGATTTTTCTGGAAGTTGGCCCTTGTTCCATTCCAGTTTAACACAGCAGTATGTAGGGCTATTAGAACAAAATTTGGTTCCCAGAGATGCTGATTTGTCACTTCCTTGATAAGATGCCTTCACAAATACAAACATCAGAAATATAAAGAATGCCCAGGATTTTGATTTGAGTAATTAAGCGTGTTCCTAAGAAATCTGCTTGTTGCATGTGGCCTGTCTTAAGCACAGCTGTAAGCATGTGCTTATGTTTTGGAAATTTTTGTTGAGTCAAAATAAGTCTTACATCTATAAAGTGAAATTTCAGAGCTGTGTCCTTTTAAAGACAAAAGTTTCTTTAGTCCTTATCATAAACATATCATTAGACCAAGATTATAGCATCCTTATCAGTAAAAAACCCAAAAATTCATCTTGACCATGAATTTCTATACCAGTGAGCCTACCAGAAATTCTTCTATCAGTATGAATATTTTGCCTTAACATGCATATACTTTGGTTTTAGAAATTATTATTTCCATTTTCAAGTGATGTCTTTTTCCTGTACTTTCTGAAAGCTGAAGTTTAAGGAGTAGGCTGATAAATGAAAGACTCTCACATGTTCACAACCTCTTGGGTTCTGCCAGGTTTGATAAAGTTGACCTCTGAATAAAAGTGGCCCCTGAAAAAGACTGAAGGTCTTTGCTTCTCTTAGTTATTTCTTATTATACAGATGATTTTGAAACATTTCACTCTTGCAAATGTAAAGATTAAGTTAAATATACAATTGACAATTTTTTTGCTTGTAGCTTCCATGCTTGTCTTGAAAGTGTCTTTGTTGCACATCAGTATTTTTGATTAAGCAAGACCTGGAGGTGTACAGAAATCTGATTTGGGTCCTCCATTTCACACATGCTATACCTTTAGTTTCTGTAACCAGCTCCATTTCCAACTCACTACTTATGATGTAACTCCTTTCAGTTTTTGTACAGTAGATATCATTCTGTGATATCTTGCAATTTCATATTGCTTCTAACACAAGTAGAGGAACTCTTAACATAATGGTAAAATCTCTGTCTATGCAAGGTAACCTCTAAATGCTTTCAGTATTATGGAGCTTTTTATTGAGGGCAATAACATTAAAGTTACATTATTGATTTTTCACAATAGAGCATGTAGGTATTTTCTCTCAGCTACGAGAAGAAGAGCTGGTACCCATCCTGTGTGTGGCCTGTGCTTTTGCAGGACCTTGCTCATCAAACCATCAGTTAATCATGAAAGCAAAATCTTCTGAGCGTAGTTAGACAAGTGGTCAGTAGGATTCACCAGAGGCCAGTAGGGGAATAGAGTCATAGCAAGGCAAGCAGATGGTGAGACTTTGTTTTATAGAATCATAGACTCATAGGACAGTCTGGGTTGAAAGACACCCTAAAGATCACCCAGTGTGACCCCCATGACATGAGCAGGGATACTTTCCATTAGATCAGGTAACCTAAAACCTTATCCAGCTTGGCCTTGAACACTTCCAGGAATGGGGCATCCACAGCTTTTCTGAGCAACCTGTGCCAGTGCTTCACAATTCTCAAAGAGAGGAATTTCTTTCTAACATCTAATATAACCCTGCCCTCTTTCAGTTTGAAAATATTCCCCCTTATCCTGTCACTCCATGCCCTTGTCAAAAGTCCCTCTCCAGCTCTCTAATAGCACTGTTAGTTACTGGAAGGTGTTCTGAGGTCTCTCCAGAATCTTCTCTTCCCCAGGCTGAACAATCCCTTTCCTCACAGGAGAGCTACTCATGGCCTGCTCTGGACCTGATCCAACAGGGTGATGTCCTTATTCTAGGGGCCCCAGGAATGGACCCAGTGGGGTTTCATGAGAAAGTAGTGGAAGGGTGGAATCCCTTCCTTCAACCTGCTTTGATCACACTTCTTGGCTGCAGCCAAGGACAGAGTCTTTCTGATCTGGGAGCTCACATGTTGAGCTTCTCATCCACCAGTTCTCCCAAGTGCTAATTCTTAGGGCTGCTCTTAATTCACTCTCCTCCCAGCCGGTAATTGCTGCTTTGGATTGCCTTGACTCAAGAGCATGACTGTGTACTTGGCCTAGTAGAACTTGATAAGGTTTTCTCATAAACCTTGTAGGAATATAATAGCTTCAAACAATGCACTCACTCAGCAGTTTCACAGAAAGGATGTTAGGAAGGAGGACAAACAAATGCATAGGTACAGATATGAGTACATGTCTCTTAACCTGTGAAAACTTGAGCTTTGTCTTTTCTTGAGCTGATTTCCACTTATGTCAAATTAACTTCTTTCCAATTAGACCTGCCCCTAAAATAAAATGCCCTTGATCTTTGCTAACATTTGTAATGGAATGAAAGTCCCCAAGGATAAAGACATTAGAATTCAGAGGCAAGTCTGTGTTCTTTTTTGTATTTACTTTTCTGTTACTTTTCTTTAGAATTAATACTCTTCCTAGCCTGGATTCACCCTTGAAAGTTCACAATGACAACTACAGAACACTTCTCCACCATCTCACATATTCCTGTCTCTGGAGGCAGCAAATTCCTCAATCAGAGAGACAAGTTCTGAGTGCAGAGGCAGATGAAACCTGTTTCTTAAGTTTCAGATAGAAATTAAAGTAGTATTTTCTTCTTATATACAGACAGAAGAGGAAAGCTTGTCCGTGTTTCCACTGTGATTTTGAAAAATTACTTTGTTCTGTCTTTAAGCTTAAAGAGCTGGACCGACAACTGGACACAGTTGTGGTGAAGACCCTATTGCCCTGGTGCTCTGGGCACTGCTAAGTCTAAACTATTCCAAATACTTACACTTTGCTCTGCTAAAGCAGTTCCACTTCCTATACGTAAAATGAAATTTATTTTCAAAATTCTATTGATACCTTCTATTACAATTTGTTTCTACTAATCTTTTAACTCAAAAAGTTATTATCAATATTACTACTTGTGGTAGTATAGGCTGGGAAACACCTAATCAAATGATGGACATTTGTTGATATATTCATAAAAGAAGGGATGGGTCACAGGAAACTGGAAATGTTCAGCTCTTCTGCAGGAGAGATTGGTCCATAATGCATTAAGACTGGATTAAAAACAAAAGAAAGCCCAAAGGCAGATTAAATTGTCAACCTCTTTTCATGCCAGATTTATCCAGGAGTTGCATACAAGACCATCCAGAATTGTTTGCACATTAGTCCCGAAATGTGTATCTGATAATGGGAACTCAAAGTTTGCACAAAAACTGAAGATGGCTCATGTTTCCATGTCTGGCCAGCTCAGAGGATGGGTGAAATGGCAACACCCTTTAATTTCTCGTATGTGGGTAACCACACTTTCTTACTTAACTGTCAAAGGAAGAGTAGTAGATTTCACATTCAGCTTGTGAATTGCTCTTGTACCTGCTAGTGTCCAGGACAATGAACTGAAAAGCCATGCCTTGATGGTGGCAGTGACTGGAACAAGCTCAGAGGGAAGAGTGAAAAACATAAGGGAGAAACAGGCATGAAAATATGACTCTCATATTTTTTTGGGCATGAATCCTAGTGTATCATAGCGATTTCACAGACAACTCCACACTTTCTGACAGAAAGACTGTGTACTCTTCCTTGAGGTGCTTTTCCTTAAGCATTTTTCTGAGGCCATGGCAGACCTGGCAATGTCTTGCTGTAGATCTTCCTACTGAGTTAAATAATGAGCACGCATTTGGATATACATGGCCAAAATATCCAAGATTTGTAAATCTCCAGGTGCAAAAATGCTTCTTTCAACAGTGTTGGTAAAAGCAACTTCTGGCTTGCTCCTGCCACCTGGTCACATGAAGTGGTTTAGACTATGTGCATCACCCTGTACATTTAAGTAATGACCAGCAGGAAGATGTGCAAGCTCACAGGGCATCAATTCTAGAGCTGAGCCTCCTTTTCCTACCCTGATTCAGTTTCTTGGATCTTGAGAGTAAGAAAGCACATACAGGGGTGTGACTCTTTATCACTTTGCCCTGTGGATATTGAAATCCAGGGTTCAACATATTTGTATCCACACACAAGGATCCAGGGCGAGGCTGCTTTGCGTTTGGCGCGTGCACGCTTCATGTGTGCTGCAATGGCTCTGACAGGTAATATCAAGGCCAGTGTAGGAACTTGTTGCTTCTCTCTCATTGCTGGGGTGATTGTCATTAATTCTCTGTGCTTTCATGTGTGTGGGGGCCATATTTACTGGGGACTCACTTTAATGAGTTGTGCTTAATATGTACATAAGCTTTTCTTTCTCCATTTTTCAGGCACCCCCTGAAGAGTCACAGGAGCTTTCATAGGGACTGCACACCAGGGAAGGAAAGGTGATGTGCTGTTTTCCTGAGGCAGTTTTTTTTTTTCCCAGGGCAATCCTATAAATGAGAGGGGTATTAAGACTCTAACAAAAGTCAGATAATGGGAAAGGATGAAGGGAAAAAATGAATGAAACTTCCATTAAACATAATCTAAGCAGTTTCTTCCTGTTATCTGAGGTTATTCAGGCTGATAAGTAAGCAATGCTGTTGTCACTTTAACAAAAGCATGCATCTGTGTGCAATGCAGTGGAGCCATGTTTAAATGAACTAAAGCATGAAAGAAAGCTCTTGACCAATTTGTCGAGGAAAACCAGTGAGTTTGCTTTTCCTTTTAGCACAGTGAGAAGTACCCCTTCTCCCTTCTGTTACTCCAATTAAAAATGCTTTATTCTTCTGACTGTCGCCCTCAAAACGCTCTTGCACTAATTCAAGTGAAAAGTTTTACATTCCATCAGTTGGGAATTTTACCACAGGAAATACATCCAGTAATTCTGTCATGATTACTTTTTTCTGCTTGGCTGCTTTGGTTTGGGGATTTAAAACAGTCCTCCCTTTCAATGGCTGCTCAAGGGTTTTCTCCTGGAGTCATAGAATCTTCAGAGAGTGGGTTCAGGTGATTCTTCTGTCACCTCAGGTGATGAGAAATTCTTAGATAAGAGAAAGGATCCAGATTTAGGTCTGCTTGCAGTCCTTCTGGGAGACAGCAACTCATTGACTGCAATTTTTGCAGTTTGTGAGGAAAAATTATCTTACCTGACAAGTGGTCAGTAGCAGAAGTTCTTGCAGTGAATATTCGGGCATTTCATGTCCTCCCAGACCAAACCAATGCAGCATTTTGGAGCTCATATCCACACTAAAAGCCTTCTCATGCATTGGTAGTAGGTATTGGTTTGGCATTTTTGCACTATAAGAAATAAATATGATGTTTTTGTGGAGCTGGAGAAGGGCATAAGGAAAGCAGAAGGAAATTGCCAAGTGATTGATAATAACCTGAGGTTAGAGCCTCTCCTAGATCAATGCAGGACAGTTAAAATTTAAGGAGGGGAAAGAAAGCAAATATTAATTCCTCCCTGTAAATTTAAAAATTAGGCTAAAGAGGACTGGGTTGACAATTCTTTGGTATTTCTACTGTCTCTGCAGATCTCAGCCCTGGCTCCATGCTCATTTTCTGTATTAAAATAAATGAGAGTACATCAAGGGAAAATCCCCCCTACTTTAAAAAAGCACTCAATATTACATGAACTTAAAACAGCAATTAAATACTGCAATGTACTTCCTTTAAAAGCAATTTTACACAATAAAATCAGCAACAAGAGATCTCTGGGTTCAACAGACCTGCGTCTTTGAAGCTAAATATCCAAGATATTTGCTACTTTGAAGCTTTGACCTTGTGTTAGAAAGAAAAATAGTATTATTACCATGTTTTTCAGCTCAGTTGACAGAGGATTTTACATTTTAAGAATGCCTTTGAGATGCCTAAGTTGAGAACAGAAGGATGTTATGTTTCTTATTAAACAGAATGAGTTGTAGTTTGATCAACATAGTGCTCAAACTGACAATAAAGCACCTAAACACAACAAAGCTAATATCTGATGAAAGAAGATGAGCACTGAGTGATTGGCCAAACCTCTAACCTCTATCTGACATAGATAACTTAATTACATTTCTTCATGATAACACTGACACTTGCAGGACTGCATGGGTCTGTCAGTTCCCAATTTAAAGAATTACTTTTTTGTGGTTGAAAATGTTGGCCCATCCCAAAAGTAATGGGCACAGACATGATATATTGTAGGAAATGCTAGCCTAGAGATACATGTTTGTTGGGTTGTATACAATCCTTTGTATATAATCCTTTGAAATATGATTAAACTTCAAAGAAAATGCAGCATTGTTAAGCTTCAGTGCTCAAAAAAGTTCTGTGCTATATGCTCCTCTCTCAAATGCAAGACGTCAAGTTGTAACATTATTTATTTATAGATATATAGATGGGAAAAATATACACATATTCAAATATATAGATACACCAATGTAAACATACCTATGCACATGCTTGTGCAGATATATAAAAATACATTAAAGAAGCTCCTTGTTTCTCCTCTTCATTTGTAAGCTATCTTTAAGTACCTGCTTCTCAAGTGAGGGGCTATTTTTGTTCAGTCACTAGCCCAGGCAAAAAGTCTTTTCTAATCTGGGGTGGTTTTTTTTAGATTTTGTTTATTTATTAGAGGTTTTTAACACTATTTGAGAAACTGTTCCTAACACCACATCATGTTTACAAGGACTTGAGTGCTAAAAATAGAAGTTCAGTTTAGTAGATTGTTTGGTTTGGTTAAAAAAAACCCCTGCAAACTGTTCAGAGGAATGGGAAATAATTTCATTACCTTTCACAATTATTTCCAAGATTGTGTATTAAATTAGAAGAAACTTTCTGAAATCAAACTCTTTTATTCTGAAAATGCCAGCAAAGGATGTTTCAGCAAAATGCCAGCAACAGGTAGATGTCCTGTAAAAACCTCCACTGCCCAGAAGAAATCTGGATTTCTGAGCTGTTACAGGATGCGTATAGTTGTTCCTACAAACACTGAGATCCAAGGCTTGGACTGAGACTGCTGCTGGGATAGGGCAGGTCTCTGTTTAACCATGGTCTCACCCTCTCCACAGGTCACATGCAAATATTTAATTTTACCTATGCAAATGTAGATAAATATTTAGATAAAAACTAGATAAATAGATAGATACAAACTGTTAATAGACAGGGTTGTCTAAATTAAAGATGTATGGATTCTTTTCTGTAGTAGACAGGTACACAGCTTAGAATAAATTAGCTGCCAGCCCAAATCACTGTGCTCTCTGGAGTTCATGCAAGTCTCCTCTGACGGTGTTGCTGGTGCATCTCAAGTTAAAGGAAGTGGAAAGTGCCAAGTGGAAAGTCATCCCTAGGATGTTCTGAAATCGGTTCTTGGTCTTATACCACAGAATTTCTAAAGTACAAATGAGTTACATGTCTTAGGGCTACCAAAAATTTGGCAAGAGAATTTTTGTTGTTAGCAAACCAAACCCACATATATCCTGGCATCTTGTTATGTTTTACCTTTTTCTTTAATGTCTGATGTAATTATTTAAAATGTTGAAATATGAAGGGAAATGAGATAGTGCTTCCTTTAATGTTCCTTTTAAAAGATAAGGATATTTCATTATTTTTCACTTGGCAGAAAACATCTTGATTGAAATTAAGTTCCAACAACATCAAGGAAAAGTATTAAAACTTTGAATTAATAGTTTCTCTTAGCTTCAAACAAGGTCTGCCTTCTTTGCACAGGAGAGACTAAGAAAACCAGAGTTTCTTTTTCCCTCAGAAGAAATCATCCTTACATATACACTGAAATTATGATTTTCTGTTAAGTCAACACAAAGTAGGCATATGCATATTTTAAGCAATAAAAGAGTGATTAAGGCAAGTATCTGGAGCTTTTAATTGTTCTTGTCTGCATTACAAACTGTTCCTTGTTTCCTAAAACTGCAGTCACTTTACTGGGGCTTTAGAAGCTGTGTGTGTTGCCAAAAAAAAAAACAACCAACCAAACAAAAAACCCAAAACAAACCATCAAACAAAAAACCCAAAACCAACCAACCAAACAAACAAACCCCCCAAAAATCCCAAAAACTCCAAAAAAACCCCAACCCCCCTAATTAACTCATAATTACCTACAAGGATAATATGAAAATAAATACCCTAATAGTGAAATGTGCTTTAGAACTTGGCCCTTTATTTATCCATCTCCAGTTACATTATGCCGTTATAGGTATAAAGATGGGTTACTTAAGGTTATTGTTGTTTGCTGTTGCCTGGCACAGGGAAACTAGAGTGCATTTTAACATTTTCACCAAGAAAAATGTGTAAACTTTTAGTATGCCTCTGACTTAGTTTGGGTGGTTTTATTTCCTGGCTTCTTTTACATCTTCATACTGCAGTGCAGATACGAGAGGTGGTACAGACCAGTAGCAATATGCTAGGCTTTTTAGAGCCATTATATAATCAGTAAAGAATCAGACAATGTAAAAAAATAATCATGGTCTGAGTCAAAACAGAGCAATTTGGACAGACCAAATTCTCAGATTCATGGCAGATAGCCCATTTTAAGATTTATTGATATCTTCACACTAGAAGATACCAAGAAATAAATTGCTAGTAGCAAGACTCTATTTAGCAGCACTAAACTGTGATCTCATTACCAGTGTGGGTGCAATGTCTTGTGGACGTGAGGTTTACCAAACCAATACACTAAAGAAATGCTCTTTTCATGGGGCATTCCCCTAAGAAACATTGCCAGTGGGAATAAAAGGAGCGTGTCTAAGATGAAGGCCATGCCCCTAATAATTTGGGCCTACCTGCCTGTTTTCTATCTGACCCTGAAGTACGTCTCAGAAGGTGTAGTAGTTAATATAGGTACGGGGTCCAACGTACCTTCTTGCAATTACAGTAGGAAGTGCTGTATTGTAATTCAGGGGTGAGGTGGGGCATGATGAACATATGGAAAGGGAGACCCTTAATAAGTGATAGACCCTTCAAAAGAAATTTCTAATTAGTGTGCATTTGATGTGTACTATACGAGTTTTAAGACTTTGCCTGGAATAAATTACTGTGGTTGGTCTTTGAAGGAGTAGTGAGACTAGCCTTTACAGAGAGAGCAATTTTCTCTCTTCTTGACTCTGTTAAATGGAGGAAATAACTTCCAAGGCTGAAGCAGTAGTCAGCGCATCAATCATCCTCATAGCTGGAAACTGGAGATCCCAAATGCTGAGATGAGTTAATCTGTCGGTTAATAAATTCCTAGTGGCACCATATGGTGTTGACACACTCCACGCTGTGGCAAAGGACAGCACTGTTTACACAGGCATGCTGCGTTTTCAGGTACCTCCCCACTGGCATATCCCTTTGTTTCAGAGGATCAATTTATTTTACACAGTTAATTTGACTGAATTTATCAGTTCAGAGAGCATGATTGTTGGCTAGTCCTAGGTAATCCTTTCCTACCCAGATGGAAGGAACAAAGGATGCTGGCAGCAGGCAGGTTTCTTGCTCCATTCTGGAGGATGCTGTCTCTGGACATGATTAACTTTGATTAAAGCTGATGGTAGGCAGATATGCAGCCTGTGCCCACTGTAAGTGACAGAGATGACAGGAGGACCTGCAGGGAAGCTAATTTACATGTTCCAGCCTGTCTGCTGTCCTTAAATGTCCCTCTCCCTCTTGTCCTAACTGGGAGAGGACCACACACAAAACTCAGTATTACTGGTTCCAACACTAGTACTGTACAGTACAAGACTGGCTCTTCTTTACAAACCAAATGAGGAAACATAGGCTGGTAAGCAAAAATATTAAAAATATTAAAAAAATATTAACTCCCCCTTCAACGTATTTTAAACCATGTGAGCTGGGCAATTTAGCACAAGGCATGAAGAGGACATTTTTCTGAATCGGATAAGGCCACATGCAGACTTGGCTAAGCACTGCAGAGTATGTAGCTTTCTAGTTTTAACTTCTAAATTCCTCAATTTTACAATTATGTTTGAAGCCACTAATTCTAAATATCTTGATTAGATTTTAACTGGAGTAATAAAACTCAAATATAAAAAGTGTTAATTTTAATATTTTCTTTTTAGTCAAGCTTCTTTGCTATAAACAGCACCTTTCTGATTAGTCTTCAGCCGAAGTGTTAGATTCTTCTTTCACTTTAAAACCAGGATAAAATAAAATAAAGCAATCTTTTTTAAAGCCAAGCATAATAAACAACAAATTTCAATATATCAAAATTGTATGTTTTTGGAATTTGTAATGCAGCAAGAAATAGTTTCCCAAAGGTGGGATTATAACACTGAGAAATACAATCACACATTTTAGGGAGTTTCCCCATCTTGTCTTCACAGCAGCTTTTTAATATGGGGTGTAGGGACTTTCCTTAACTTTAAGCTTGCTGTTCCTTTCAGTTTCTTAACTTTTACCTTGCATTACTTCTGTCCTTTTGAAATAGGTGGACTGGAATTGATGGATAAATAGGATCTGGTATGTAAAAAAAGCCCCCACTGTGAGGTATATCTCATGAACTGAAAGAGATAACTAATAGACAATTGGCTTGTGAATGTAAATGTATTGGAGCTATTATGTTTATTTTATGGTACGTTGTTTTTGGATATTTATCTCAGTATGCAGAACTCGTATTTCTGACAGCCAAAAAATGGTGAAATGTCCCTGTTCCTTCTCTTTTGTCTCTTCCATGTCCCCAAGGCCTGCTCATTCATTTCAACAAAGATGTGCTGGAAGGAAGCTTGACAAAATTCTCCCAAACATCTAGAAAAGCTTTTCTTGTCTCTTTTCAGCAGTGAAAACTAGACTTAAGAAAACTATTGTTCAGCAACCTTCTAGCATGAATAAGAAAGGATCAGTGGCAAATGCATTCAAAATCAAGGGAGGCAGTTTCCACGGGACTATATAAAAGAAAAATGAGATTTATTCAACAGTAGACAAAGGGAGAGTGATGACTTCAGTTCATGCAGTAAAAGGGCATCTCTTCACCTTTTTCAGAAGGTAGTTTTATGTGAAAAGTACATGTAAGAAAGTGTAAATAATGGAATATATGTCCCTTATCTTCCCCTGCTGCCTTTAGAGAAAAGAACTTCTAAAGACCACTTATTAAACCAAATTTATGTAAAGCATAAAAGTAGAAGAAAAATTTTTCCTGCATATTAGTGGTTGTATTTTTAAATAATAAAGTATAGTGTATTAGTTCATACACAGTGTAATATTAACTACAATAGAAAATTCTTATTGCAGGATATGACTTTATTTTTAAATGAATGATGGAATTTTTGAGGAGAGTGAGAAGAGGGAAGCCTTGTAGATATTAGATTTGGGCATGGATCTGTTTTCAAAATGATAGCCAATATATTGATTAATGAAGATTTTTTCATCAGATAATTTCAAATTTAAGAAAAAATATGTTGTCATGCAAACCCTCAAAAGCCTGTAGTATTAACCACTAGTTGCTTGACCTACAAAATCACAGTTCTGAAAATACATGATGTAATATATAAAAGGATCAGTTGGTTTATACCAGCTTTCATTTCAAAGCATATATTTTGCAGCTGAGCTCTGCAAACCTTTCAAAAGCTGTCTTCCGAATGGAAATACGTATGAATTTTCATATGGAAAGCAATAAAGGCATGATTTTATATGGAAAGAATATCGAAAGTGGTTCCATATTCTGGCTTGACTTGTTTTGATTATTTTTTTTTCCTTTTTTTACTGACTATATATGCAAAGTATGGAATCATCGCTATTTACAAATTCCCACTAGGCTTGTTCTGTCTCTGGAAAATACACAGAAAAGATGCCTGAGGTCACAAGTGCTACCCAACAGAGAGGGGACTCTTAGGAGTCCTTGGCAATGGCGGCACTAAATTGTAATTACAATTAGAACTCAATTTTATTAAGAGAGTATATGGTTAATATAGCACAGAATTTATGTTTATGGGACAAACAGAATATAATACAACTTATAAGTAAGTATGCAGAGTTTATAATAAAACTGATTTTCTGGATGTGCTCTGTACTGTTGTGCCTCCCTCTCCTGTGTTGGGTCTAACATCACCATTGGGCTAGCCTGGGACCTTCAAAGATGGTGAGGAGGGGAACAATCAGCCTGGTACACAGGAACCTTGAGGGAGGGGAAGAAGAGGTTTCTTTGTTCTGTCTGATTAGAGCGCAGAACCTACAGGCCCTGATAATGTGGGGAGTGGGACAAATGCATCCTGTGCAGCCACAGAGACTGGCTACTTGCCTTGTAAAATGGTGTTAGTTATGCTGACCCCATTACTGGGGTTCAAGCTGGGAAACCATGTCACAGGCAGCGGTCACTCAGGCAGATTGAGGTCAGTGCTTTGAAAACACATCCCAGAGACCCCTAAAATCTCCTGGATTGTGATCCAATCTTACCTGTGAGCCTCTGTAAGAGCTAGGCTGTGCAGACATGAAGGACCACGGATGCCATCTCCCTAGGAGTTTAAAGGATTTTTCTACATTTTTCATTCTTGTAACCAAGGATAAACATCCTATGCATGGGATGCAGTGGCAGAACACCACCTAGTGAACGCAGCTGGTTCAGATTTACCTCCATTAGCTCTTCCCTCTCTTTCAGAAAAGGAAAATGCAGCATGAAACTACAGCAACTCTTCATCAAGGAGTATCTACTCCATATCCCTCCAGTTTCTGGTGCACACAGCAGGACCTTGGGAAGGAGTTCCAATCCAGAGTATGTGTTTGCACAGCTGAACTTGGGTGAAGGCTAAGCAATCAGAGGTTTCAGTTGCAAAAAATCAGTTATATCAGTGTCTTACAGCAGAGTGAATAGTCTAATTGCCCTTCTTGATAGTTTCAATAGCTTTTTAAGGTACTTACACAAAAATGAGATTGCAGGAAGTGCTTAACTTTGTATCTCACCATCTTGCAGTGTCCACAATACTGTCAACAAGGAAGCAAAGGAAAACAGCAATTTTTTTATTCTTTTGCTATCTATTTTTAAAGGTATCTGAACTCTGTTTTGCATGGCATATGATCTTTGGGCATACTATAAAGGTAAAATATGAACCTCTTTTGCCTGGTGCATGTAAAGAATCAAAATTAATTGGACTACAGCTGATATCAAATAGCTCTCATGATATGTAAACATATGATTGGTACTAAGAATTGAACGATATTAATGTTTCGGGGTATATTTGTTGAATATAATCCTCCTCAAAGAAGAGACCTTCTTTGCAAGAATTCTCTTCGTAAATAACCACACTTCTAGAGCTTGAAATTCTTGGCTTCAATTGCAGGAAAAGTTTTACCATTTTTCTTTAGGGGAAAAGTCATCCAGCTCCCATATTTTTTCAGTCAGCTGTGTTTTCTCAGACTCCTAGTAAATCAGCCTTCCCATGTTCATGTGGTTCTTACAGACGGTATCTCATTGTGTAGTAATTGCAGACAATTTAAACAGATTTTTTTTCATATTTCTGGAAAGAAACCCTAGTGTGACTGTGTAATAAGGAGCAAAAAAGGACCAGAATTGTGCAGGAATTGTGAACAATTCTTTTCCAGTTACACGCCTGTAACTAAGAATGGAATTTAAGGCACAGCTATAATGACCCAGAGCAACAGGTTTGCTTTCTTACCTGCTTATGTCATATCCATCGCTCACTGTGTTTTGAGGGTTTACATCAGAATATTGAGTGCATGTATTAGACAGCTATTATCATCATGCTAATTGAGGATATTTTACTTTTACTGCATCCTATGACCTCCAGGTACAAACTGATGATGCCAGATTGGTCTGCAGACCCAGTTGCTCTTTTGGAGGCATAAAATATAAAATGGATCACATTTTCCTGCTGGGCTGCACTGTCCAGTTTACAGAGTACGTATCAACAAGTGGCATGTTAAATGATGACAAATCCTTTAGCTCCTGGCTTTAGACACTGACCTCTTGGCTCCCTGCCTGTATCCAGGGAGCAGTTTGGGGAGAAGAATGCAATAAACAGCTTGGAATCTAATAGTGCCAAAAGAAATTACGTCAAAACCAGCTGTTAGCGCTACTACTCATTAAAGACTGACAACATGTTGACTGAAATAGGGCCTTTTTACAGTGTAGGCTTTTGCAGTTTTTGAGAGTCCAGAGCTGCTTCTCCCCATCCCCACCCACTTTATGGAAACAGCAGTAAATGTCATTCTAAGTAAACATGTCCTATTTCCCCTTAAATTATGAGTGAATTGCATTTGATTGAAGTCTCTTTCTTTCTTAATTTACTGTTTCTCAGCTCTGAGCATTATGTGTTCCCATCTTCACAGCACAGAAGTGACTCAGCACATAACTCCTGCTTTTCAGGTGCTCTGACTGATATTTATACTTTGCTTTAATTATAATTTTGAATGTCTCTGGGTTTTTTTTGGAAACTTAAATACAGGAACATAGGAAATAATGTCTGCATTTGCCTTGCTGGCACCTGAATCATTCAGGGGCTGGCAGCTGAAATGATTTTAGGCACAAGTTAAAGCAGACTGTGCCCAACAGTGGATGTCAAAACTTTACCATACGAGGTTTCAAATACTGATTGCACCTTTCTGTTCATACACTCATGCATTCAAAATAAAGAAAACCAACAAGAATCTCAGAATTGTAGAACTACTGAATCTTTTAGGTTGGACAACACCTCTAAGATCATAGTCTATGTATTTACCTAGAGCTCCCAAGCCCTCCACTAAACTGTGGCCCTGAACAGCACATCTACACTTTTAAATCACTCTGGGGATGGTGACTTCACCACTACCCTGAGCAGCCTGTGCCAGGGCCTGACAACTTTTCCAGTGAAGAAATTTTTCTTAATATCCTATCTAAACCTCTCCTGGCACAACCTGAGGCCATTTTCTCTTGTTCAATCTCTTGCTGCTTCAGAGAATTGGCTGTCATGCACTGGGGAGAAAACAAAAAAAATTAAGGAGCATGATAGTGTTAGAGAACCTCAGAGAGGAATGCATGCTGCTAAGCACCTCTTAGGAGTCCTTCAAACCTAGAATTGTTGTCTATAGAATATTTGAAAAAGACTATAGATGTCATGGTGTCATGGTTTGAGCCTGGTGCAATGCCAGTGCCCCCATGAAAATGCTTCCTCCCTGGTGTCTGTTGTGAGATGTGATCAGAAATAGAGCAAAGCAGGCTCCAGCTTAAGAATAAAGAAAAGGAAAAACTTTATTAACCTACAACTATACATAAAGAGAAACACACACAATTTGGAATGAAAACCTTACATGTCTCATCCCTCTTCCTCCCCTCACCAAATTTCCCATACATCCACCCTTCAAATCATCAACTCTCGATCTGTCACCACCCTTTAGATAATCAATTCTCAAATCATCAAGGAGAGAGGAGTCCCTCTTGCACCATGGGATTCCCCTGGAAACACAGTCGAAACTTCATGTGTTTCCATGTCACACATGGCGCCGCCCGGAGATCATCTGTCAGCGTGACCTCTTCCTTCCACACCCAGTGCTCTCATCACTGTGCATGGACCAGAGCTGCTTCTAGGGTTTTCCTTTTCAAGGATGCTTTGCCCAGTTCCAAAAAAAGTACAGTCTCTCATCTTTGGGACACATGTCCCCCCCCCAGATTTCACCCCCCGGGGCTGAGGAGTCTCAAGAACAGAGATCCTCTTCTTCTTCCCGGAGGGCACCACCACCACCCTCCTCACCCGCCGCCGCCTCTGTTCACGCACTCCTTCACATCTTATCACTGCACTCTCTTGGCTCCCAGCCATTGCCTCCCCCTAAATGCAGTCTCTGGGTCACAGGAAAAATGGTTCTGTCCATGGCTACACAAGAAAAGTCCAGCCAAAGGCCACTCCATCAGCTCCTCCCACCTAGGATTCTTCTCAACTCAGCTGGCATTTTTAACTTGCATGGACTTTGATCACACTTGCCCATTTCCTGTTATTCCATCTCTATTTCTCTCCTCATTCAGATCCAGGAGTAATCAGCATTTGTAAGGTTCCCATTATCCCAAAAAAGGGTTAAAAGTCTCAGAACATGGGCAGAACTCCCATGGCTGCCCTGCTGGCACCTTCTCACTGCCCCCCCTTCTCCTTCTTGGCTGGCCGTGCTATCAAATCTCAAGGTGGCACAGGCACAGACACCAGCTCTCTCTCTCTCTCTCTCTCTCTCTCTTCTCCTCCGGGGGGAGCTGCCTGATGTCTCTCTGGGTTCCTCCACCCTTCCATCTTGCAGGGCCTTCTCCTCCCTTCTCTGTCCAGGCCCCCAGCCTACCTGACTCACGCCTCGTGGCTTCCCCTCCGCCGCCCAGCTCAGAGCTGGGCAGGGGAGGTTTGAGCTCCTTCACGGAACCAAGAGGGTTTTCCCCGGGGAGTTCTCAGCTTTTAACCCTCCTGTGTTCTCAGAGGCGTATCCATGTCCTCAGTGGCCACACCAGGCGCCAATATTCAAATCTGAGCACCTATTGATTTGATCACAGCATCCCAAAAAAACCTACTTCCTCTAAAAACATGACAGATGGAAAAGACAATTCCTGAGAAGGAGGTTCAAACTTTTTTCACCACTTCTATTTTCACCACTTTCACCACTATCATCTTAATGTTTTTCTTCAAATCTCCAGTTATTGCCACTCCCTCTAACATTCTATGCTATTTCTACGCCATTCCCTCTAAACAGAATATTCCCTCCAATCAAATTTTATGCTGTAAACTAAAGGAAAAATATTGAAAGTTCAGCCAGAAACTTCAGTGAAACCATATATTTATGGCTTTTAAAATAATAATAATTTTAAAAAGGTATTACTTTAGGTCACAGGTTTGCTTTCAGAAAATGTTTTTCTAATACCACCAGTTGTGTCTCCTTGATGCTTGTGACAAGTAGTTAAAAGCTGAGGAAAGCTGGCAAGATGAGGCAGCTACAGGGGTTCATGTGAAGCCAGATGGTATTCCCAAAACACAGAAGAGACTGTATCTCTCCTGTTGGTGAAGAAGAAATGGAGAGGAGCATCTAGTCTGGAGTAAATGTAACTGTTACTCTACCTAAAGATCTAAATTAAGCCTATCTGTAGGTGTCTAGTACCTGTTTCAGCAGTCTGCTTACTTTTCCAAACCTGTTCAATACAACTTTTCTAAACCTTACAATACAGCAATGTGCTCAGAGGAGCTTGTTCCATAGAAACAAGCAATTAGCTTTCATTATTCATTATAATACAGGATTAAACATGTAACTGTTTAATATGACTACTTAGTACTCCACTAGAGAAGCTATTGGGTCCTTCACCCAGAGAGTACAGATCCACTTCTGGAAGAATGCCAGGCTACATCCAAAACCAGATTTTTGGTTACTACATAAGTGGGGTGAAACTCCTTCTCCTGCAAATCAGGCTATTGTAATTAACTCCAAAATCCCGGGGTGATTCAGGTGTACAGTAAGGGTGTGCTGTGTGATCCATTTGCTCCATGTAGCATCAGTGGCGTAGTGGGTAGAGGGAACGTTTCCTTTAAATATCCACCTCAGCACCGGCAGTTGGGGAGCCAGAAGAAGTTGTGCTTCCATGCCAATCACCTCCGAGGTGGCGTGAACTCCTTCATAGGTGGCCAAGATTTCCTTCTCTATGTAAGTGTAGTTGGCTTTGTAGCTTCAACTCCAGAATCCCAGTGGTTGGCCTCGAGTCTCCCCAGGCACCTTCTGCCACAAGCTTCAGGACAATCCATTGTTCCTGGCTGCAAAGTAGAGCACGTTCTTCACTTCTGGTCCTGTCCTGACTGAGCCAAGGGCTACCACATGAGCAATCTCCTGCTTGATCTGGGCAAAGGCTTGCTGCTGTTCAGGGCCCCAGTGGAAATCATCCTTTTTGTGGGCAACCAGGTAGAAAGGGCTCATGATCTGGCTGTACTCAGGAATGTGCATTCTCTAAAAACCTATGGCTCCCAGGAAAGCTTGTGTTTCCTTCTTGCTGGTTGGTGGAGACATTGCTGTGATCTTGTTGATCACCTCAGTGGGAATCTGACACTGTCTTGCCACCTTATTCCCAGTGACTGGGTTTCTTGGGCAAGTCCCTTGACTTTGCTCCTCTTGATGACAAAGCCGGCATCTAGCAGAATCTGGATGATCCTTTCTCCTTTCTCAAATACTTCCATTACTGTGTTCCCACACACAATGATGTCATCAATATACTGCAGGTGTTCTAGAGTTTCACCCTTTTCCAGTGCAGCCTGGATCAGTCCATGGCAGATGGTGGGGCTGTGGTCCCACCCCAACTGGTCCCACCCAGTTGGTTCCAGAGGTACTGCACACCCCTCCATGTGAAAGCAAACTGAAGCAGCATTCTGCTTCCAGAGGAATGGAGAAAAATGCGTTAGCAATGTCAACAGTGGTGTACCACTTTGCTGCCTTGGACTCCAGCTCGTACTGGAGTTCCAGCATGTCCGGCACAGCAGCACTCAGCGGCGGAGTCACTTCATTCAAGCCACGGTAGTCCACAGTCAATCTCCATTCTTTGTCAGACTTGCGCACAGGCCAGATGGGACTGTTGAAGGGTGAGTGGGTCTTGCTGACCACCCCTTGGCTCTCCAGCTCACAGATCATTTTGTGCATGGGGATCACGGCATCTCGATTTGTCTGATTCTGCTGGCGGTGCAGTGTTGAGGTGGCAATTGGTACTTGTTGCTCTTCCACGTCCTACTATAGATGGGTTTTCCAGGCAAGGTGTTCAACTGCTAAGTGTTCTCTGTCTCTACAGCAGCTATTCCAAAAGCCCATCTTACCTTTGGATCTTTCTAATAGCCATTCCACAGGAAGCCTATGCCTAGAATACACAAGGCCTCTGGGCCAGTAACATTAGGATGTTTCTTCCAGTCTTTCCCAGTCAGGTTCACCTCGGCTTCTAATAGGGTCAATTTCTGTGATCCGCCCATCACGCCAGCAATGGAAACAGGTTCTGCTCCCACTTGTCCTGATGGCATTAGGGTACACTGTGCACCAGTATCAACTAAGGCATCATATTTTTGTGGCTCTAATATGCCAGGTCATCAGATCTGCACCATCCAGAAGATCTGGTTTTCCTGTGCCTCTTCCTGGCTAGAGGAAGAGGCACAGGAAACCTCTAGCCCTGGTTATGATTTCTTACCTGGGCATGCCTACTGAAGGTTCCGTCAAGGGGATCTGACAGATCATACCCGGCAGCCCAGTCATGGGAGGTTGAGGCTACCTTCATTTTAGGGAAACTCCCTCAGTTAGTGTTTCCCTCTCTCAGTTGATGCACCTATGCTGCCAGGTAAGACATAGGTTTCCCATCCCACCTTCCAATGTCTTCTCCATGGTTATGCAGGAAGAACCACAGGTCAGCTCATAGGGTGTACCCTCTCTTTCTAGCTCGGGCAGTTGGGCTCTGATTTTGGAGCCTGTGATTTGTACAGGTGCTGCATTGATCTTCCTCACCTCCTCCCTCATCTCCCTCATCTCCTCTTTGAACTCCTCTTTGGGCAGAGATATGAGCCTGCATTGGGCCTGCATTGGGCCAGTGATATGCTCTTGTCATTTCTAAGCTTGTTGGCAACAGAACCCACTGTCTCTCTTGGTTGTTATCAGCATGAATCATTACAATGAAGGTGGTGTATTGAGATGGCCCTAGATTTGCCAGACTCCACAGCATTTGCCCTGTGCACCTCACCTTGTCAGGGTCATTATCCTGCTGTCCATCCCTCCCAAAGAGTACCTCCAATACCACCACCTCTGTCATCTCTTGGATCCCTTCCTCAAGGGTCTTCTAATGCATTCTGTGATGGTGTTCTTGCATTCTCTCTCTGTGGACAAACCTCTCTCTGAAAGTCATTAAAAACTGCTCCCAGAGGTAAAGGGATCCTAGCTCCCTTAAAAATACCTGATTCATACCTGAGTCCTGGGTCAAGGATCCCAAATTCCTTGCCTCACCACCATCCAGTTGCACGCCTGCACTCATAAAGTCACAGACCTGGAGTAACCAGGTTGTATAAGCCTCATGCCCAGTCATACAATGTCTTTGTGCAGATTACAGAGACTTTCATATGTCAGAGATTCATTGATGATCTCAACCGTTGATTCTGCTGCAGGTTGAGAAGGCCCTCCTTTCTTATTCTTATCTGGTGCTCTTATTTCATCTCAGACCTCCTTGTTTCCACAGGGGCAACTACTGCAGGCTCTGACTGCCATTGACATTCAGCTGGAACCTGGACAGTTGTAACATCTATGGGTTCTACTGCTACACTATTAGACTCCTCCTCTTCAAGGCAAGGGGAGGGTTTCTTACCAGATGGGAAGATGTACTCCTCTGGCTCATTTAGCGCATCTCCTTCATCAGAATCCCCACCCAATCTCTGGTTAATTTCTGATACGGGCTGATATGGGGCGGTGTCAGGCACTGTAGCAGCATCCCTAATTTCTGGGGCTGTGTCATGTTCTGGGGCAGCATCCCTGTTCTCTAGGGTAGATATCAAGGTGGTTATCCAAATCAATCTTCCCTTATCTCTGAGTGCTAAATAGAACAGGCATATCAGCAACAGCAGCCATAAATGTGATATTATCACATTTAGAGAAGTATTGGAATAATATTCCAATATTACCGGATAGCACGTGTCTGGGCTCGTCCGGCCCTCGCTGCTTGGCCAAAGGCAGCTGCTGTGGTTTTTCACCACAGAGATCCCTCTGGCTAGCTAGGAGTTGCAGCTAGACACTGAGAACAAGTCCAGGCTGGTAGGAACTCAGCTTTACCTCGGGTGAAAGTCCTTAGGCTAGGTGAAGAACAAAAGGAGTGGATTCTACCGCAGGGTTAATCCAGAGTTTTATTCCAGGGTCACAGATGTCTGAATATGGTAACAGCTACAGTAGAATCCGGCCGCATGGTCTCCAGGTCCTTTTAAGCTCAGGGGGAGGGGAGGGGAGAGGATAGGTGAGCTACCAACCAGGTGGGAGAGGGCGAGTCTCAGGGGACAATGACACTTAGACAGGCCAATGGCCCAGGGCTGAGAGGCATATTTTGAACTTCTACCAATCACACGACACTCTTACTGGAATGTTAAGTTTGATGGACATCACTTAGGAAGAGAAAGGGGGAGGGGCACAGGAAAGCTATACCTGGGAAAGGCTTGGGGAATCTAGAACAGGAAATTGCGACACACTACAACAGAGAAGCTTTGAACCCTTCAAAAACTGGTGGGGCAGACCCAAAGAGCTAGTTGAAGGGTTGGAAGAAAATTTCCTCTGGTGTCATTTCCTCACAGTGGGTACCATTATTAAAGTAACCCCAGAAACATACAGTTAGTGTGTGATAGCTCTGAATCCATGTGCCTGCATTACAGAGGAAGTTAAAGATCCATTAATTCCTCACCCTATTAACTCATAAAGTAAACTGGATAACAGCCACAGTAGCCTTGGTTATAGGACCCATGTTTAGATAAGGGCCTACAAATGGGGGAAATATAGCCATGACTACCTGCCACCCAAACCAGAGTAAGCTAGACCACATGATGATACCTAGCAAAGTTTCTATGTCCAGCACACAGAATATTAGTTTATTTAAGAACTGTTATTCCTTTTTTCACCCTTTTCCTCTCAATGCCCTCGTGCTGCAGATTGTGCGCCAAAATTTGTCTTGGTTTGAAAAGACCGGTGTCTGCTAAGGAAGGCAGGAGCCTTCCTTGAAATGGAAGCTCCCTCCCTCCAAATGATTATAATTTTGAAGTTAAGAGGCTCTCAGGCAAAGATATAGAATAGGAATAACAGTTTTTTACTAGGAAAACTAAAAATACAAATGAAATAGTACAAACTACAAAACAACTGCAACACTGACAGAGTCAGAATATGACCTGACACCCTGTGGGTCAGGGTGTTGGTAGAAATCCAATTACATGGTGGCTGCAGTCCTCCTGGAGTGACAGATGTGGTTCTGTTGAAGCAGTTATCCTGTAGAAGGGTGGAAGGGTGGAGTTTTCCTCTGAAGGTCTAGTGGTGATGTACATGGGCCTGGCCTTCCTCTGGGAATTCAGTGAAGAAATCTGCTCCTCTTGGAATCCAGTGGGGAAAACCTGCTTCTGGTGTTTGAAATCTCAGATTATATCCAGGTAGGAGTGCTTGGCTCCTCCCCCCGGGCAGAGTGTTTCACAATGGGGTGATATCAGTCATGCAGAGAGACTCAATGGTCTATTAAGATATCTCCCTGGAGGGAGGATTGGTTGTAGAAGAGATAAAGTAAACTGCCCAATTAACAGAAGATAACTGCCCCACCTCTAACAGATGGGAAATGGAATACATACATATCTTACAATCCAGGACATGCTCACAGACCAGTGAGAACATTTCATGTGCACAAAATGTTTGAATTACAGAAGTTCAGATCATGGTTCTGAGTTCAGGCCAGGTCATAAATAGCATATATTCATTTTCAAGACTTTGAAACCAAACTACAGGATTAACAATAGTGGTGTGGATCTCTCACCATGACCTTCATATAGTATTTTGGATTTCTTAATTTGTGTAACTATTTTTATGATCACTTTGATGATCTTGCAAAATTATTTCATTTTTGGCACATGTTCACATAAATCACTCTTTTTGCTATTATATTTTGTAAGACGCTTGAGTACTTGCATTTTAGGGAAGGACACTTGTAAAACTAGGTTAAGGTCCTTAAACCTGGAGATGGATGTGACATTAGCTGGGGGCTCAGTACAATTACTGTATTCATTTCAAAGGAAACTCTAGAGAGTAGTGATTCAGAACTGTTAATGACATCTGGCAGAAAGGTTACATACTAATATGGAAAATCAGAGTGCTGAATACATCTTTTCACAGATCATTCATGATGCTTCAGTGCATCATGACTGCTTTAGGCTTTATTGTCTTTGAGTTGGAGAACCCACATTCTTCAGGAAGCCCAGAATCACAAAATATATTGAGTTGGAAGGGACCCATCATGATTATCAAGTCCAGCTCCTGGGCCTGCACAGGAAACCCCAAGAATTACACCATGGGCCTGAGACCAATGTTCAAACACTTGTTGAACTCTGTCAGGCTTGGTGAGATGGCCACTTCCCTGGGAATCCTGCTCCAGTGCCCAGCCACCTTCAGGTAAAAAACCTTTTCCTGATATCAAACCAAAATCTCCCCTGACTCAGCTTTCACCATTTACTTGAGCCCTGTCGCTGGACAGTGTAGCAGACACAAGAGCTAGCTATAGCTCCATGGAGGACAGAGGCCTAGAGATAAGAAAATGCCAAGTCATAGCAACTAAGCCAGAAGTCCTCTCTCTGGTCCTCCAGGCTAGCTTATCTCTCTGTGACCCTATAGGCCACTTTCCCTAACCCTGACAATTGGTCAGTTCCTGAGCCCTTGCACCTCTATAAAAGAGGCTACTTTAGCCCATTCTGGAGAGAGAAGAGCTGTCGCCAGAACCCTTCACAGATCCCTCAATAAACCACCGTGGAAACAGCCGAGCCTGCCTTCTCCCTCTCTCTACACCTGCCCGAGAAACCGCTACTAGCCAGAGCACCTTAGCAAGCTAAGAGCTGAAAAAATAGAAGAGCTGAGATCACTAAAAGCTGATAATCACTGAGCTTGCTAAGGTTGCCACGGCTATAGAGCAGTTCGGGTCTCGGACACCCAGCCTCTGGAAGGCTGAGCTATCCGGCCCAAGACTGCTTGC
The DNA here is from genome assembly GCF_963513975.1 of Fringilla coelebs. Lineage (NCBI taxonomy): Eukaryota > Metazoa > Chordata > Aves > Passeriformes > Fringillidae > Fringilla > Fringilla coelebs. The sequence continues at coordinate 44,468,103 of NC_140031.1, forward strand.
TCACCTGGGGAACATCAACCCTGCAGGAAACCAGCTATCCAGCTAGAAGCAGCCCCGTGGCTTTTCAGGGCACCACAGAGAAGAGATCAGTGTCTGTCCCTCCTCTACCCCTCATGAGGAAGTTGTAGAGTGCTATGGGATCTCCCCTCAGTCTCCTCTTCTCCAGGCTGATAAGATCAAGTGACCGTAGCTACTCCTCATATGGCTTCTCCTCAAAGGCCTTCATCATTCTCATGGCCCTCCTTTGGATGTTCTCTAAAAACTCAATGTCTTTCTTACATTGTGGCACCCAAATCTGTCCCCAGAACTCAAGCTGAGGCTGCCGCATTGCAGATCAGAGCAGGACAACCCCCTCCCTTGCCTGGCTGGCAATCCTATGCCTGATGCAACCATTCAACTTTCCACTGACTCCCTGATGCCTTTCTGTGGCACTACTGTCCAGACTCTCTAGTCTGTCCATACATTCAGGGTTGCCCCACCACAGGAGCAGAATCTGGTACTTTCTCTGGTTGAACTTTATCTTCTTGGTGATTGCCCAGTCCCCTAATTTGTCTAATTTGTCAAGGTCTGTCTCTAGGATCTCCCAGACTTCAAGGGAATCAACAGCTCCCCCTAGTTTTATATAATCTGCAAGCTTGTTTAGGATCCCTTCGAGTCCTGTGTCCAAGTCATTTATGAAGATGTTGAAAAGCACAAGCCCTGTGAAACCCAATTAGTGATAGGTTACCCCATTCATTATAACCTTTTGTGCCCAGCCTATGAGCCAGTTGCTCACCCACCACATGCTGTATTTTTCCAGCTGCATGCTGGACATTTTTTACAGAAGGATACTGTAAGAGACAGTATTGAAAGCTTTACTGAAATCAAAAAAGATTACACCAACTGGCTTCCCTTGATCAACTAGGTGGGTTGCTTTTTCATAAACAGAAATTAAGTTTGATGATCTGGACTTCCACTGCTGCCTGTGACTGATGAGCGTGTTGTCTTTCAGGTATTTTTCAGGTATTTTTTCTTCTCTGTAACTTCACCAGGTGCTGAAGTGAGAGTTACAGGCTCACAGTTTCCAGTTGCTTTTCTTGAAAACTGGGGCTGTTCACCAGCTTCTCCAGACCCCCAAGACTGCTCAAAAATCATTTAGAGAGGTTTTGTTATGCTAGTAGCAAGCCCTTTGAAGATTCTTGGATGGATCCCATCAGCCCCCATTTATTTGCGGGTGTCCAACTGGAGCATTAGATCCCACAGAATTTTGGAATCGACTGGGAGTTGACAATATTTGCAGCTACAGAATGCTGTAACCATGTAGTCTTCCTCCCCTTCATTCCACACCGATTCTTGACAGAATTAAGACTCAGTAACTCAGAAATTGAACAAAGGTATTGAAATATGTGAGACACAAAGCTAAATGCAGATAGGCACAACTTGCATGCATATGCCTACATAAGCATAGACAAGGAAAAGTTCCAGAGGCCTCCCCTGTTCATGCAGAAAGAATTCTGTGAAATATCTGTTTTATGCTTACAAAGCAATATTGCGGAGGGAAGTGGCAATGAGAGCTATGTCGGGCAGGCACAAGGGTTTCAAAAATGGCCCACACTCCATAACATCAAAAAGGTGCAATAGGGGTCAAGAAGAATTAAAAGGGGTGATATGACTGAAGTAACACATGTTGCAGTGTAAGTTCATTACACCCACATCTCCTATTTAAGTAATCTCAGCTCTGAGGCCTGAGCTAAACCTCCCTGGGCAAAAAATGCTTCTAATTAGTATATTAACATGAAGATGAATCAGACCTGCATTTACTCCTGCATAACCATTTATAGGACATACTTACTTAAGAGTATCTATTTGATGTACTGTGGTGTAGTGCAGGTAAAGGTAGCAAATTAGTGAATCATTTTGCATTAAGTTGTGTGCTGCTATGGTTGCTGAACCTCTGCTGTCAGGCTGGATGAGCTCTTGATAATTAGAAGGAGATGATTTTACAGAATGTATGTGACAAAAATGTTGTTAAAAGCTTTGCCTTGACAGAAAATGAAACCTGAGTTTTCTTTTCACAAATTCCACTGAGCAATGTTTCTAAGCCAGTATTTTCTCTCATCTTGGAAGGCTTTTTCTCTCAACCAGATAGCTTTAAGGGCTTATTTTCCCAGGGCACCAGTTCCTGCAGATTGACCTGCTGTCTGAGGGCAACAGCAATCACTAACTCTAGCTGGTCTCCAAAATTCCTTTAAATAGTTTTCTTGAATCAGTTTCATATACCAGAGACAAGTGTTAAAGGAGACCTTGAAAATATGACAGTACTTGAAGGTCTTCAATAAAAATGTCATAGGTCTCAAAAAACCTCTGCCTTTACAAGATTCAAGAATGGCAGTATTTGAAAGAACTGATAGAGTCCAGTATTTCTTAACTAGGCATGAAGGTTGCCCCAGAAGACTAAATTCAGACTGTTTTTTGTGAGATCGCTTGCATGAGGGTCAAAATTTTATGAAAACAGATGCTTTTGTAGACCTTCATCACTGAAAATCAACATTTTCCAATAGACCATTTTTGTGTAAATAGTCCAGGTAAATGACTAATGGCTTACTGATCACTGAACTCCCTGACAATCTTTCTTATGGATACAGGAGTATTTAAAACCAAGAAATCAAAACAAAGCTACATAAAAAGATGAAAATCTTAAAAAAAAATAGTTAAGGATATGTTCACATTTTTATTTTCTTGCACTCTGTTTTTAAATTTTCAGGTTGATTTCTTTTCTTTGAAACTGCTTTCATTTTTTAAAAGTTTTTAAAAAAATTTTAGATTTCACAAGAAGATCAGGGAAATAAAAAAATACCAGTTCAGCTCATCCAGAAAGGATGTCTCATGGACATTGGGGTGTTTTGTCCCCTTTGTACAGCGCCACTCTTTCCTGTTAATTCCTTTAAATGCCTTATTTACACAGGCCCTGAATTTAACTGAGTCCTAATATCTATCAGGGACTAAAATGACTTGACATACTTTCCCATCTCTTCCTCCAGCACACCTTAGTTGGTATCAATGTGTTTTTAGCACTGAAAAATTAAACAAGATAATGCAGAACCATATTCATTAAAGAAATAAAAAACCAAGAAAAATGTAAATCAACTACAACGACATGAAAATTGTTTAAACAATCTCAGAACCATGCTCAAGGGCAAAACAGTGCATAAAATGAGGAGAGACTCAGAGAGCACTGTAGGAGCATCAGCCAGCTGGGTTCTCCTAGGTGGTTTTCCTAATTTCAAAGTTATCAGCAAGATAAGCTAATATTCTGCTAAGGAGAAACACAATTTGGTATCAAATGAGAGTGGCTGATGTGCAAAATTACAATGATTACTTTAAATTATTACCCAAAAGGAAATTTTTTCTCGATAGTGTAACTACAAGCATGGTGGACTGTTGCAAGGGTAAAGAAAATACTAAGGCAAAATACTAAGGCACTTCTAAGCAGAGATGTAAAAAAGAAATTTAAAGCTTAAAAATTCCCAAAAAGGACATATAATTTATGAAATTGTATTAATTGTTATTACTACTCAGAACAGACTCAACAAACCTCTGATTTCTTTCTTCATTTTCACCACTGCTTTTGAAGAAAAATTTGTTTCCTGATGGCTTTAAGTCATTCCATGACAAATATCTTCAGATATTTTAGGAAAAAATAGTTTAAAAGTATTATTGTGTTGTAACTCCCTAAATTAAAGGCATTTTCTACTTTTGATATAATTTATATTATTATCAAGATTCATCACTCCCCTTGTACTTGAAACTTTCAGTGTTGCTCCTAAATTTAAGCACTTGCAAATTTCCACTAATTCATTAGTTCACTTTTATGACTTTTCTGCCAAATTGCCAAGGTAACTAATGATTAAGTCACTACTGATGCAGATTGAACTGCATACTAGCGCTATAAGGAAGTAAATTGTCATTGCCCTCCTGTCTGATGCTTCTCATTTCAGCACAAACATTGAATACTTTTACTTTCAGTTTCATGTTCATATCGTATTTTTCAGCTGATTCCCATTTTGTCAGTTTAACAGAGAATTTCCCTTGTAGCAGCATATTAAATGTTTCGTTGAAGTCAGATTTTATCTCTCTGTAACAATCCATATCTGTACCTAAAACACATCAATCTATCTCTTTATCTATCTATAAATAAGGATTCACGTAAGAATAAGTTTAACTAAAACTTCTAAAGGTATCAAATTAGTTTGGCAAAAAACATTTTAGAGAAGCCATATTGCCCCTTCAGTTCATGTTGCATTAACTAACACTTGACAAATTTTCATTTATTCTTCCTTTCAAAATCTCTTCTAATGTTCTGTCTGATCTGGAGCTCTACTCTGGAGCTCAAATCATGACTCTCACATTTTCTCCTTTCTGCCACATGAGTTTGAGCAGATGCCAAAAAAATCCCAAAAGATTCTCAGGATAAATATGAAAGGCATAAGAAGTGATTATGCCTAAGGATGATCAATGGGGAACTAAAATTAGATGGTAGTCCCAGCTGAGAATAGCGAGTGGGTAAAAAAGTTGACTTCCAGATAAGTTTCAGAGGAATTTTGAATGAATTACAGAAGAATTACAAAACCAGCAGTAATGTGTTGATTCTATAGCTCCATCTAGAAAGAACTCAGTGGACAAAACATGATCGTCCCAGTAAAACAGACATGAAAATTCATGACCTCTCAGGCCTCACTGACAGGCATAGCGAGAAAGTCCCAGTTTTGGGCTAGAGTAGACAGAAAAAAATGATACATATATGACTTTGAGATGCCTCAATACTTATTAGGATTAAAAAAAAGTCTGTAAGATCCATTCTACAAACGGCACAAGCAGGTTGTCTCATCCACAGCTCCGAAACGTAGACAGTAATTTGTGTCAGAGACTCATAAAATGGTTTGGGTTGGAAGGACCTTAAAGATCCTCTAGTTCTGATTCTCCTGCAGTGGCTAGGGATGCAACCCAGTCTGAGATCAGGGTCTCATATCATATTCAACCTGGCCTTGAATTCTTCCAGGGGTAGAATATTCCCAGCTCCTCTGGGCAACCAGTTATGGTGCCTCTGAGTAAAGAATATCTTTCTAAATATCTGAGACATAGTGCCAGAGAAGCCATAGCTTCATGGAGTAGCAGCCTAGGAATTCAAAACACCCATTTAACTTTGTGTAAACTTATTCAACAAGCAAGGTGTACTCATTATTCTCACACTACCCTTGGGTGAGATATGTGCAAATGTTCAGTGATGGTTTTATGACAACTTGAGGAAGAACTTACACTTGAAATAATTTCAATTTCTGTGCTGCAGAAGCATAGAGTGCAGCTCCAAAAAATATTTCTCAGAATTTGACAGAATGTAAAGCTAAGCTATGTAGGAAAGAAATTCTGTGCTGTTCTTGTGAGCTAGCAAGGGCCTCCTGAAGATAAGGAAGCCCTATATCTCTCCTGAAGGAAGACACCAAGGTTGTCACCATGGAGATAGGATGAAGGAGAGAAAGTTAAGAGATATGGACTCTGGCTAGCTCACAGAGTGACGTGGCTCCCCCATCACTTACTGGGAACTTTGTTTCTCCTTTATGACCAATGGGCACTGAATGTGTTGTTAGAGGGGTGTTAGTGTCTTGTAAAGCTATAAAAGCAACATTGCTAAAATAAATCTCTCTCTTGCACCTTTCTGATGGAGTAACGTACTTTTGTATTGTGTCGTGCTCTACAATGACAAAGCTATCCATTTGCATTAAAAAAAAGTACTGATTTTTCTTAATTAAAATCCAGTTTACAACTAATAACACTGACAGAATAGCACAGTAATACAAGAAAACATAATGCAATGCAGTATAAGGTGATACAACATATAACACGACATGACACGACACGACACGACACGACACGACACGACACGACACGACACGACACGACATGACATGACATGACATGACATGACATGACATGACATGACATTAGTGTTGCTGTTGACTTACCCTAAGGGATCGGATACCAGCTAGAGGGACCTCTACAAGCTCAAGAAGTGGCTCATGGGAATTTCATGAGGTTTAACAAAGCCAGGTGCTGGTGCTGCACCTGGGTCAGGGCAACCCCTGGTGCAAACCCAGGCCAGGGATGGACAGATTGAGAGCAGCCTTGTCCAGAAGGACTTGGGAGTGCTGTGGGTGAGAGGCTGGACATGAGCCAGCCATGAGCACTCCCAGCCCAAAAAGCCAAGTGTGTCCTGGGCTGCATCCACTTAAACATAAGGGTATTGAACAGTTCAAGTTCTCAGTGTTTTGACTGGACTGAAGAAACAATCAACATCCAGAACTAGACTTTGCTAAACTGATAAACTCTATGCTAACAGCTGAGAATTCCTCTCTTGCTTCAGACAGTCCCTGATGTCCCTTCATCCCAGTACTTTGGAAAATTACCATATTCTTGCCAATATGAACACACTTATGAGCAAGGAAACTAAACAGCAAATTTTGGATCAATAGGACAAAACACAGACACGGCATCTGTCTTTGTTTATAAGACAGGGGTCTCCTAGGGAAGGCAGAAAAAGCCTCCCTTGGAATGGATAATATAAACCTCCTCCCTCCAAATTATTAGAACTTTGAAATCAAGAAACTCTCAGGCAAAGATATGGGAATAGGAATAACAGTTCTTTACTAGTGTGTATAATAAAGCAAACAAACAACAGCAACAACTATGTCATTAATAACAAACAACCAGGAACCCAGTCCCAGTTGGTGCAGTTCCGGTCACAGCCGGCAGGGGCGCTGGTGGCTCCCGGTGAGCAGGGCAGGTGCAGTGATCCCCACATGGCTGCAGGGGGCGCTCCGATGCAGGCTCGGGGAGCATGTGGTAGTGGCAGCTTTGAAGACGGGAATGAGCGGAAGAGAGACTTTGATTCACAACCCTTGGAGCAGCCGGTTCCAGTGCCCCCAGGAGGACTCTTGGAAAGCAGCAAGCTGGGCCAGCAAGATGTCTTGGCAGGCACGGGATGAGGGGCTCTCAAGGCAGGGAGATCTGAGCTCAGGATTCTGGGCACTCGAGCAGACGGTGATAGGTCTCTCTTTTTGTGAGGTAGGTGCTAATAAGGTCCCAGTTCAGTGGCTGTTCTCACGAGCAGAGGCTCACCCCACAGCAGAAGCAACAGCTCTGGACTGGGCTCCAGCAGCAGCAGTGAAACTCTCTTCCCCAAGAGTAGTGAGTGGCTCTCACTGTCCTCCTCTGAAAACTGAGAGAGATCTACAGCTATGCCCAACCCCTTCCTCCAGCCCGAATTCCCTGGTATCTCCCCCTCCTCACCCAAGGGAAAACTCAAAAAACCCCCAGATTCCCCCTTTGTCTCAAGCACCCAGCAATCAGTTTCCATTTCTGAGAGCTGAAATGAGAGATGTGGGACTCCAGGCGGCTCTTCAAAATGCAGTTTATTACATCCAAGATGTTACAGCAGTCCAGGGTCATGGGTGACAGAGCCTGTGCCTACAGCTGTCAGCTCCAGCTGTAGGCAGGCCTGGAGACTCTTTGGTTTTGTTACAATGCATTATATACTTTTTTCTTGCTGAGTATTTTAATACAGTATAACTAATCTATACCTTAACTTTTATCTATAGCCTATCATAACTACTATAATTACCATATTCATGTTACTTTTCTCCAATCACTAAAAGTTAGTACATTACAGTTTAAACTAGAAGTTGTTTTTCAGTTTTCTTGCCGTGGAAAATTCTGAGACCTTTTTTCTACTTGCCACATCGGCAGGCTTGTTTGCCTGTGCTATCTGTCTGCTTGGTAAAAACATCTTGTTTGGGGTGGGTTTATCTTTTGCTCTAAGTCACAAGATCCCCTTCTGACTAACACACCCTTTGCCTCCTTGGTTATCCAGTATGACTGGCTCAGCAGTTCTTTTCTTCTGTATCAAAACTTGCTTCCATCTCTATTCCTTCATCAGACTCTACATTTAAAAATCTTTCTGCTAGGCATACATATCTGTAAGACTTTCTTGTCGAACTTTCATCCTTCCCAACACCATTAACAACTCAATGGGAAGAAATTTCTACAGGTAATAAGGAATGAACAGAAAAGAAAACCCAACCCCCAAACCAGCATACCACTTTTGTGCAAAACAGAGATGGGTCATGTGAAATATGCCAATCACTTGTTCTAAAAATTTAAAACTTTAATAGTAATAAAATAGTTATAAAAATAGAGTAATAAGAATTTGAACAATCAGAGTTAGGACAATAAAGGACAATAAAAAAACCCAAAGAAATACAGACCATCTGGGTGTCTTTCCTTGGGCAATTAAGCCCCAAAAAGCACACACGCTAACAAAGGATTAACCATTAAAAGCAATAGCCTGTTGAATAATCATATATTTCATACATGAAACATAAATTATTTTCAAACAAAGGGTGTTCTCCCGTTATTGTCAGCTTCTCCCCATTAATCCTGGTGGCTCTTTAAAGACAGGAAGGAGTTGGAGGAATGTTGGTCTTCTCTGATAATAAGGCAATATTTCTTCTCTTTGGGGATTTAGATGTCTTCTTGCTGTGATCTCAGTGTGAAGAATTTCTTAATTATCTCATAGCTAGTTAGAAAAGTATATTATGTTATAACCTAAAACTATATTTACAATACTACTTAGAAAAATCTTACAGTAATACTAATTAATACAACATAACACATATAATATTCCTGCAAAGAGCCAATCATGTAACATGCACTTTTCACATGTCAGCGGTGCATTAAACCAAAACCACTCATATGCATCTCTACTAGCCTGATGATGTCCCAGGAGAGTATTTCACATGGGAGCACCCATAACTCTCTTTATAATTGGCTACCAGAAGACTCCAATCTATAGATAAGAGACAAGATCCAGAAGAAGGTCTGGAGGACACATGCAGCACCAGCTGAGAAGTCCAGCAGTGTTAGTCAGAGTTGGCCCTGAAGGCAAGAAGCAAGCAAAAATAATGTGCAAATAACAAAAGCAAATTTAACTAGTTGTTAACACTTTAAATCTGCCTGCCATTATTGATCAGGCAATGGTCCAGATTCTGCCCAGTAACTCAAATTGCTCCATTGACACCTTCATTTCACAGCTGCTTTATACCAGCTGACATTTTGCTTGCCAGACCTTTTAAAAATAATTTTTATGTATTGTTTCACAATATACATACCAGAATTTTAAACAGTTGCAGAAGAAACAGTATCTTCTGTGGCCACTGCAGTGTGCTCAGGGCTCACATGGCAATAGACATTTGCCATTGTGAAGAAGATGTGAATTGTATTTGAAAACATATTTTTAATTTTGAGCCTTTTTTATAATCTGCTTCCATCTTGCTGACAGTTCATATGATATGTGACAGTAGCAGTACTGGAGCCCAACATTAGAAATTATAATTTCACTTTCAGTTTCCTTAACCCTTTCATTCCTCTTTACTTCCATGATGATGGCAGCTTGTATTGCTGGCAATGCAGTCAAGCAGGGAGATGTCAGGTGCAAAATGAACACTAAGGTTGTCACAGAAGTGGAGAATCTTCACTCCTGCCTGTTTCTCTTTTATGGTGTCTGGGAAATCCAGAGAATCATAGAAATCATTAGACCTTTGGAAAAGGTCTCTATGTCCAACCATTGACCCAGCGCTGCCAGGTCTACCACTGTCTTTAGTACCACGCCTACACGTTCCTTGAATATTTCCAGGGACAGTGGTTCCACCACTTCACTCTGCAGATTCCAGGAAGGGTTCTTGAAAGATCCTCTCTGCAATCTCTATTTGGTCAATCTTTGGAGTCACAAAGGCCAAAGTTTCTGAAGAACATCTGTCTCAGCAGGGTCCATTCAAGTGATGGAAACCTAACACATGGAACAGTGCTACCAATCACTTATGGTCTGATGCATGGTATTACACGGTAGAAATAAGAATGTCCTGTCCTTAGCAAGTCCTCAGATAAACCAGTATTTCACACCAAGCAGCCATAAAAAAATGCAATGCAATTGTAAGAGGTTAATGTTATTATTTTGTTTGGTAGAAGGGGATTACCTATTCTTCTGGAAAGGGACAGAGGTGAAAATTTGATACCTGGGTTGTCCCCATTTGCCATTAAATTATCCATCATGTTAGGAAAAGAAAATTTCCTTAGCCACACAGCTCTGGATTCACAGTTAGAATTACTTAGTTAATTACTTAATTAGTTAATTAGTTCTGGATTAGTACAGTTAGAATTCACTTGGGACATTAGTGAAGTCATGAGTGTGGCTTTTGTAGACTTGCAGTTTAATATTTTAAAAATATTCATGTCCTTCTTTTGGTTGACAACCCTATTCAAACATGCTGGTAGCAGATTTACAGCCTCTCTGTGACTGTGCTCAGCAATTGCTTCATGAGTAATTTTTTGCACTTTAGTTCTAGATTGCATTTTGCAATCTTAAAGCACTTTGCAAGTGCACAATAATTACTTAAGCCTTGCAACACAGACCTCTGTGGGAGGTACTGTGCTATTATAGCCATTTAATGGATGTTAAAAATGAAATGTGGTGATGTTAATTCCTAATGTCACACAGAACAGGCATGATTGCAGCTTGCTATAGACACAGCTATACCAATAGGGACCCTTCTTTCAAGTATTATAATTTCTAACATTTTATAATCTCTGGCATGACATGAAACCAGAGTAATTGCTGGGATTTCACCCTTTGTCTGTTGTTCTATTGTTGAGCATTGGAAGTTTTTGTGTAACAAAGCTGGCAGTGCAAGGTTCAGCCTCTGAAGAGGGATGCCAAAGGCTATATTTTGTGCCCGTTGTGGCATGGGGAGTCCTCCTCTCCCTCTCCCTCTCCCTCTCCCTCTCCCTCTCCCTCTCCCTCTCCCTCTCCCTCTCCCTCTCCCTCTCCCTCTCCCTCTCCCTCTCCCTCTCCCTCTCCCTCTCCCTCCCCCTCCCCTCCCCTCCCCTCCCCTCCCCTCCCTCCCCTCCCCTCCCCTCCCCTCCTTTTTTTTTTTTCTCTTTAAACTTTCTGTGCAACAATGCATCTAATCCCACCCGAGAATATGAACAGGAGCTTCCCAGAATTTCAGATTAATGCCTCTGTGCTTGAGGCAAATAATTAAAGTTCCTTGTCTGTGCTTACACTTCATGCTCAGAAGTTTCCTTGGAGCCTGCAGTTAAGTTCTTTCTCAGGAGGTCTGAGGTCAAGCTGGGCCTCTAATCAGAAGGTTTAAGTCTTTCTTTTTTTTTTTTTTGCCTCTAAAACCTTACCCCAAACATTTCAGATAATGTAAGTTTTGTAATTTATTATGTATAAATAACATTTTTGAGATTTTACTTGGTCTGCATCTCTGAAGAACTTTATCCTTTAAAATTCATCTTGCAAGAGGAAGCTCTCCTGTAACAGAAATAAACATATGTGAAAATTTCCAGTAATGATTTAGAAAGTAATGCATCAGGCTGCTGGAGACCAGAGGATGGATGCTTGTAACCAAAGGACAGGTTGAAAGTATAGGATGACCTGCACTTTCCCACATTATCCACATTCCCACATTTACCTGGGCCTCTGGTGGCTTTAGAGACAGCACAAGACTGGGCTCAGGGTGAAGAGATTTACTTCAGTGATTTGAAATTTAAAGGTCATGATCTTAAGCAAGGAAAAGAAGAATGTCCCAAAAGACTGACTGTAGTATTGAAGTAACTGACCAAAAATAATCCTTTACTGTTTTAAGATTTTTTGAGTGAGTTTTATAATTTTTAAAGGTTGAACATTAGATTACCGAAAATAAAAGAGTACACTGAAAATTATTTGTTAGAATGGAGAAAAGGGATTTGACCATTGCAGAGGATCATTAATGGGACATCACGTCATGATCAATATGATCAAGTGAAGCTGATTTATTGCAAAAAGCAAGCTATATTTATACTGTTCTCTTTTGTTCATGCCTCAAGCTAATATATGATTGGTTAAAACCTTTTATGCACGCATTTTAATATTTCAGTTAATTTTAGTTAGCCTTTTTTCTTCGTGCATCTTGCTGCGGTTTTCTTGTCTGCCTTTGCATCCTGAACTGTCTGCTTCTGAGTCTTTTCAAGTCCTTCAAGGACATGGTGACCTTACT